>NC_090676.1:4800000-5451250 GCF_013368605.1 Nyctibius grandis | reverse complement strand
CATGACCCAGCTGAACACGTTAGTCTGGCCCCTCAGCTAAGGAAGCAATCATATAGTGAAAGGGCTCTAGGAAAAATCAGCTAACAAGCCAAAAAGCCAAAACAGCACAAGTTGAAGAAGCACGTACAATGCGTTTTTGCCCTCGTCCTAGCTGCTGCCTCAAGGAAAGATAATTTCTGTAGAATAAGCCAATCATGTAATTCAAAGGTAACCACAATTCTTTTCAGAACTACACCAACTCCTCCCTTGGAAGTCATAGGGGCATGTAAAACCATTCTCTCCCAAATGCTGGTTTTGAAGCTACAGAACAAGCTGTGAAGAGTCAAAGAGAAACCTCTAGGTTCTGCTCCTTCCAAGATGCTACTGAGGACTAGTCTCACATGAAATGCCATCCTATTCCTTTTGGGAGCACTGCTTTCTGCAGTTCAGAGAAAAGTTTATAGAATCAGTTTGCAGACAGAGAAAGGGACCTGGTCTAGTGGAAAGGCATCCCTGCCCATGGCAACGGGGTTGGAACTAGATGATCTTTAAGGTCCCTTCCAACCCAAACCATTCTGTGATTCTATGAAAGAGGGGGGAGGGGGGCCGCAAGGGGCACTTAAAGCAGCAGCAACTGCAAAATCAAGCCTTGAATGAACTGAACAAGAAAAGCTTCAAGACAGCATCTATACCAGGTGGCATTAGCTTTCAGTGAGATCTGGGCATAAAAATAAGATACATGCTGTTCTCTATCAATGAAGCACAGGGAGTTTGTATTTAGTAAAAATTGTAACATTGTTTGAACAGCCCAGGAGATATTAATCAAAGACTGATTTGTAGCAATCTGCTATTCCCTCATCTGTCTTGCATATATGGCTTTGAAGATGGAGAGTGGCTTTGAGTCTCTGAAGTTACTTTCTATTTTATGACATAACACCACCAGCTGTTGCTACCTTCTGGGATAACACAGACTATGTAACATTCACCCATGTGGAGACAGCCACCTAAAGGGAGCCTCCACTCCAGTTACCTACTCATTCAAGTACACATACTGATAGATACATTCTGCAGGATGGCTGCTCCAGGCTGAACTTCATTCAACAAGCTCTTTCTGAATCTGAAGACCTTCTTACACAAAACAGTGAGATTTTCTTAAGCTTCATGAATTCAGAAGTCACGATGCTTAGGATGATCAGGTTTTATTAAAACAATAAAACAATGTTATGTTTATTTTACTCAATTTCCAGCTTCTCGATAGCCATAAAGGTAAACGAAAACTACCACCACATGAATTCAAGAGGTTAAGATTTGAGCAAAACCTCAAGTATACCAAAAAATACAATAATGACATCAACACAGTATGTTGATATTATCTTGATATTAAAATAGAAAATATGTAGTTGAGACTTGTCCATACCACACCTTCTAACTAAGTTTGAATCCAGAAACTGGCACAGTCAGTTTTATATAATGTTACACTTAATCTGCTGAAATGGTTCCACCAAAAATAGCCTAATATAACCAATTGATCATGCCTATGGCCAAAGTAAATTATTTAGAACAAGAGCTGGCACTTGTGTTCATCAGGCATCTAGGACAATACATCCTGATCCAATGCTAGGGGTTCCCAACCTTACTACAACATAAGTAAAAGTTAGTTTTAAAATGCTTGTGAGAAGTCAAGAGCACAGACAATACACGATTTTTTAATAGAAAAAGAGCTTACATTTGTTCATTGAGAATGCACGTATAGAGCAGTTCAGATATGAAATAGAAAGCAGCACCAGCAAGGCCAGGGGCAACAGAAAATAAGTTTGAAAACTCAATATGGTTTTAGGACCTGATTTTAATCTGCATTAAGAACTTTCTGCTTCACTCCAGCACCACAGAGCAGATTTCATAAAAGTGAGAATTTTGTTCTGACTGTTCTCTCACATTCTTCTCATGCTCATCATTCATAGCACCCCAAATTTTGAACAAATTGTCCTCAATCAGAAAATTTCCAGTTTGCAGGGCAGCTTCTCTCCCCCTCAGTGAAAATTTGTGGAAGTTGTGTTTTCCTCTAGCTTTTTCCTGTGCAGACTACAGTTGATGTGAACCTACCCTCCTCACCAAAATATGATGAGTAGGAATGGAATAAATGGGTCAGGTTTCAAGAGATGTCTAACTTGGAGTGATATTTGCAGCTCAGGAATGTAAACTGGCAGACAAGGTGTCATGGGAGAAACACAGGAGGATCTCTTAGCATATTAAGTAAAAGTCTCCTTACCACAACTCTTTTGCTGCCTTCCCTTGCCTCACCTGCAGCTAAGGAAACATGGTGAATTATATCAACCTCAGCAGTTTCATGAGTGTAATTAAACTTCCAAATTAGGTGACAAACTTGGAATAAAAAGACTTCACTAAATTCTACAGAGCTTTGTGCAAGTATGTGACTTGGGCCTACTTAAGTGAATTTCAAGACCTTACGGTTTTGTGCTGAGTCTGTAAAATTCACGGGTACACGTGCCCTTTGTGCAGAATCAGATGGAAACTTAACATTTTACTTTCAGCCTGGGTCCACTGGAAATTACAAATGATACTAAAATGTGCTGGAAAATAAATGATGCAAAAGAAATTAATTTACATAACACAAAAACTGAAGGCAACATTTGCACAAGCTCCTCTGAAGCCCAAATCCCAAGTGTCACAGAGCAATAGTCAGCATGTGCTGAGAAACACAAAATATTAATGACACTATGACAAAGCTTATGTATTTCATCTTAGGAACAGGACTCCTACTGTTTATGCTTATGTTTGATTTGTAAAAAGTAAGAGCATGCATCACAGATGTTGGGATTTCTGCTGCTCTGATTTGACTTGGAAAGGCACGACACAAATGGGTAGATGAATACCCCAAGAGTGATTGTCCCACAGAGACATTTTCATCTTTCAAGACCTATCATACTTCATGGTATTGCATTGTGTAGCATAACAGTGTGATGTGTCTGAACAACAAATCACTGGCTTCTGCTGAACATGTAAAGAAATAATAAACATATTTTGCCTTCCTTTTTCTTTGGTGCATATTCTTCTGAGTGAAAATTATATGACAGTGTCTGAAGTCAAAGGACTGACAAACAAGGCTGCTTTGCCAGCATCCAAATTACCAAGGATGCAACTGTTTCATTTGTCTCTCTGTTCAAACAAGGCGGGATGTTTTTATTTTTTAATGCCAGCATAGACCTATTTCCCTGCAGCTCTCTCACATGGATCATCAGATGCATGCTCAACATAGAGAACTGTCATCTGATGTTTAATATTGATGTCTCTGCACACTGATTTCATTGCACCAATTAGAAAAGGAACAACAATGCAACTCTCATATTACAGTATAAGGAGTTTTAAGTATATGTAAAGGTAGTCTTGTGAAATGAGCTAGTGTAAATGTAAACTGAGTCCTCAGAATATCAGAAAATAGCAGACCATAGGGAGAGTACAGGCACGTATATACCATAGAACTGGACACAAATTCAGAAATTACCACCACTGACCCACGTCAGGATGCCCAGGGAAAGCACAGTTGGAAGGGTGTACCAGCAGACAATGTAGTCTCAGCACTACGATCCCCAGTATTTCTAGCTGCAGAGTAGCACAAAAACAAGCTCAACCATCTCTGAAAACTGAATGTTACCTTGCCTGGATCTGTTACTCTTGAATATTTAACCTGTGATTTATCTTCTGCTCTTGGTTATCATCTTCTTGACAGTAGTGGACAATTCCCTGCTCTTCTATAAAAAAAAAAACAACAGAAAACTAACCATGTTTCAGTTGAACAAACTTACTTTCAACTTTTATAGTTACAGAGGAGAGGGCAAAGGTCTTAATGTCCAGCTAATGTTCCAAAATAAAAATATTAACATAATTTCAATATATTCTTTCTTCAGTCCAGAATACCCTTGTAAGCAATCACTTACTCCCTATAGGATTACACTGAGCAGCTCCACTTGGATGTCAAGCCAAACCTCTAAACTCTACTTTCCTTCCAAGCCTGTCTTCAATAGGTCATCTGCCTAAAATTTATTATATGGCTTCATCCCAGCCTCTTACAAAAGCTTAATCTCTTAACTGAGCTACTTGCTGTTTTCCCCCCTACTTTTTTTTTTTTTTAAATGGGGACCACAGAATCACCCAATTCATGCCCACAAAAAAATCACCTGAGAGGCTTCTTATTGTCATGATAAGGGATAATTACTGTCATTATTTTCATTATAGGGATAAGCAACCTATGTGTAAGGTCTAGATGTAACTGCATTACAGTTCCTGACTACTTCACAAGCAAATCCAACAAAGACACTACATTTTCAAAAAGCAGTGTACAGTCAAACTGACTCTGTTTTCTCTGGCCCATTTTCTAAAGGCCACAACCAGCCTTTAGAAGCACTAGTAATTATACCAGTGATTTTAGACAGTGGGAACAAAATTAAAAGCAAACAAAATTATAAAAACAATCAACACAGAGAAAGTATTTAAATTCTTATTTTTTACACCAACCACTGCTTTAAAGAATCACTAGTCTTCACCATCTGACAGCACGTAGTACATTAGGATTCTGTTACTATTACTGTGCTAAAGTATTATCTTCCAAAGAAAAAGACACTGGTTGCAAAGAACATTTTTTGAAAAGACTGTAATCAGGAGGACCACGTAAGGGTCAAGAATGTGCCACTTCTTACACTGTCATCTATGATATTTTTTCAGTCATATGACCTTCATTAAAAATTTTTCTATGCAGTCAAGTGATTAAAGTGATGAAAGGTCATTTAGCACTTTCATGTCATTTCTTGTCTTCTCACATACGGTAAAGCATGTATAAGCGCTTTGGAATCATCCAGTTTATTAACTGCCTTGAATCCTGGGAAGTAGATAATTTTCATTGCTGCATTTCAAGGGCATCTCCATTAGCACGTATTCTACCTTAGAGTGTTTTGTAAGATGATCTTAAAAAACCTCCAGAATTTTTAGAAGAAAAATACCCACCAGAAAACTTGAACAAAAAACATAGAAAAGAAGAAAACAACTCATTCAATTTAGGTATTTTCAGTTTTTTTGGTATTTCAATCCTTTTCTACTTGTTGGCAGACTTGAGCCGCAACATTAAAAACTGGCAGAAGAGAGCAGTGCAAGGGAAATGTCACCTTTCTCATTATCGCTGGTACCCTGTGGACCGCACCTCAGAAGCGTGAAGAAACTCATCCAGATGAAGTATACTGTCACCATAGTCAATGACAAAAAAGCCACATCACTCTTGCAAATGAAATTTGGCTGGAATAGTAGCAAAGAAGAACTGAGAAATATGCCAAGGCATATTTTTGTTTTGCTAAATTAAAGGACGTTCTATCATTTCAGCTAGAACCCATATGTCGCTCATACCAAGGGATATCCGTAACACATTTTCTTCTGAAGAAAGAACACAATGAACCAATTAATCAAACCTTAAAACTGTGAAGAAAATTATTACAGCCATTTGCTAAAACACAAAAGGGCATTACGAAAACAAACAGTTCTAGTGATATTTGCTACGGTTAATGCAATTATATTTCCGAAGAAAGAAGTTTCTTAGTGCTCTTCTCTGATTCACTAAAAATGAAGAGACTCATTCTGTTTCTGTTCATATCTACATGAATCAGGATAAGACTATTGAAATAAGTGTGTTTGTTTCTGCACTGGCTCAAGTCTTTTTTTATAACTGTGCAAAAGCGGTTTGAAACTCTGCTATTTATGTACTTTATATGATAGATAGCAACATTAGTGTTAAGCACACCTAACTTCAACCAGAAGTTATGAATTTATTTGAAGTTGGCTGCCTAAGCTGTCATTGTCAAATGAAACAGGCACCTCCAAAGGGTGGTGAATCCTATGATGGCTGATAGCCTAGAGCAAGTGGAATGTACTGATAGTTCACTTCATCTACCTACCTCATTTTTAGACACTTAGAACTAGGCAATGTAAACTATACAAAATACCAGTAAAATGGAGAAGCAGTCTCAACGTGTAAGTTTACTTAATTTTACTTAATTACTCAATAATTTAACAGCTTCAAATAGGTCTGTGGCATCAAGACTGGAATACTACAGAGATGGAAGAAGATGGAAGAAAGCAGACAAGACAACGGTATAACCATACGGCTCCACCTCCCTCAAGTGATCACAGTTCACATTTAACCAGGAAGTGCAGGTGGGGCATCTGCATCGACTTCAAATAGATTTTCTAAAGTGCAAACACATGTTAACTGCACATTTTTGGTGTTGTTCTTTTAGCCAGAATCATCTAATAACATTGGCAAGGCAAAGTTCATAGACAGAGGTACTATCTCTTATTAGACCAATTAGTAAATCCTATTGTGTTATCCATGTGTATAACTTTGATTCCACGTGTAAGTGAAGCACATGACTATGCAGTCATTTCTGATGTACAGCTGTATGACTAGATCTTTTTCTCCAGCAAAAAAAAAGCTCTAGAGCATTTGAAATAGTTTTGCTGCCCTTTTCATTGTAATTTGAATATTTTTTCATTATGTCAGACAGAAAATCTGTGCTAATTTCATTCACAATGAGAGCTGTTCCTCTTTATATCTTAGTTATTTAGTTCACTCCTATGCACTACTGAGGCACTTAACCAATAGTCTTCAGGATCTTTACACAGGTAGTCATATTGTTGGTTTCTGTAGAAAGCCTAGGTGAGTGCTAAGGATTCCACTCTAAAACAAGGAAATTCAAATTAGGGCCCTCATTTCAAATGGTTACGCATATGCATGCCTGCTTGAATGAACAGTGCAAGTGAATACATGAGACTGCTAAATCGGAAGTTACGCATGAGCAGAACCTTTGCAAGAACTAACAAAAAAAAAGTAAAATTACCAACTTGGAAATGCAATACTCGGTCTTTTAAATTACAAAGGACAAACCACTAGTGGTTATTGGTCTCCTTATTTAAATGGTGCTTATTTAAAGCAATTAATTAACAGAACCCTGAGATCACAGATAATGCTGCCTGCGTAGAATTTCTGTTTCCACACCATACACACATGAAATTCAAAGTGAAAGACTTAAAAGCCTAATGCAGTGAAGACAGAAAATATTAAACTTTTCAAATCCTTATTTCCCTGGCCTTTTCCTCACCCCAGTCTCCTATCACTTTTTTTTCCTTAAAAGACATTATGTGTTAGGAGAGCAGAGCAGCCTGGGGAGGTGATATTTTACCATCGTCTGTTCCATTAATGCAGTTAAAAAATCCTCAGACTGGAAAAATCAGACAGATGCATCTTCCAGGTTCACATGTGCCAACTCCATCTGTTAAATCATTAAAACATAGGCTTGGCAGATTCTGGAGAAAAACACATTTGTTTTCACTATAAAGAGGAAAAGTAAACTTTCTTTCTGTTCTTATAATTCACTCCTCCCCATAATTACTTTAATGTGAAAGCCTGCATGAGTGGGTACTATCTAACATGCTACTGAAAGAGGTTTTTGAATTGGGATACATGTGTTAAATTATATGTCATAACTTGGGTTAGTCAAAGATCTATTAAACCAAAGTTTATAGCTACATTAAGATGCCTCATCATTCGCCTTTTTATTGCATATATTTTGTTACAGCACCTAGTTAAACACTCTTTTTCCTTACAGGCAAGGACCTGTTCAGGTTATGTTTAAAGGTGCAGTTTACATAAGGATCAGCAAATTTGACCAAAGAAAGCTGTCAAACCATGAATAAAGTAACTGATAGCAAGAAACCCTTTTCCAAATTTGTAAAGAAAAAAAAATATTTTTTTTACTTTCAAGATAAACAAAAGCAGAAAAATCCTAACCTAAATTCAATACCAACAACCTATATTTTCCCAGTATCAATACTAAATTGATTTATGCATTATTTTTTCTACTACAGTCACTGTACAACCATTTTTCACAATGGCAACATTACCTATAGAGCGTATGTCTAAATATTGAGCCTTTTGAATGCAACTAAGTACATTTAGGTTCATTGTATCTTGTAAATATGACAGTGTAAATATTTTAAATTCCATGACCTCCCACAGCTACTATTAAAAAAACAGATTGCTGCTGAATGCATTTCTTTCTCTTTGTATTCTACAGAAGAACAGAATTTCATTCTCCAGGCAGGGACTTATCCTAAGAGCCTCCCAGACATTAATATCGAGAATACATCTTTCACAGCACATCATTCCATAGATGATCACAGACCAGTCTACAGTTTTCATCAGCAGTAAGGTACAGAGCTAACACCGATTGCTAAAATCACCTTCTACTTTGCACAGTGCAGAAACACGACAGCATTTGTTGAGATGTACATGGCCATTTCACATAGCTAGAAAGGGTCTTTTCATTTCCTTGAGTAACGATAAATAGAATCATCATGCTTTTGGAGGAAACCTCTTCCCACAAGTCTAAACTTTTTCTAGACAGTAAGGCTTAGAAGCACATAGTGAAGAAGTTACAGTTATTATTTCTGTGAGCATCTATCTCCTTAATATGATTATCCATCCATATATTAGAAGCAGTAGGATCCCTTCAAGCTTAGTAGTAGAAAGATTCAGACATAGGTGTAGTGGTTAGAGGGGAAAACAGAAGATTTCAGGAAGCTGACCATGCAGAGCTACTAAAGTTGTGGCTAATTGTGGTAAAATTACTTGGACATTTTTACCACGAGAGAGAAAACATTTTCCTTAGGCACAGAGAAAATCACCTCTCAGTATCTGGCACCAGAACAGTGCAAAAGTTTAATGTCTTATGCTGAGAAGGCAGTAGTCTTCTCTCTGGGAAGACTTCACAGCACAGGGACAATTGACCCTTTTCCAAGGGAATTTAAATACAATATTGCTTAAAATGCTTTATTTTGTAAATAGCTTTTCCTCATAATATTACTAATCATTTACCTATTTTCTTTCCCATCATTTAAGCTGCTCAGACTATGCCCTGCTCCCAAATCAAAATAAGAATTCAGTAGGTTTATTAGTGGACAGACAAAGGAAGTATTTATTTCATAAGTGTATATAGTGTAAAATTTAAATTTACATAATGCACTAAAAATCCCATCAGCCCAAGAGAAGTGGTTAAGATGTACTGAAACAAACCAGATACCAGCTTTACTTCTTGACACTACACTGGCTCAGAATCTGATGATGAAGCAGTAAAGACAGACGACGTAACACAGCAGAGTACAGGCAATTCCTGCTCCTGTATTACACGCAAGCTGATTCATTTGGTTCCATGGTCTCTTTTTAGCAGTTCAGAGGCCCTCTGGAGATTACATTTAAAATTTAGCCAATGGATTACATCATCTTAATTCCATAGGATGAAACATCTCTTATCACATGCAGTTCCACAGACAGCAGTATATAGTATTAAATTCTGTCTTAGGTCCTTAGTTTGCTGCCTGTAAAGGTTAGCTCAAGGCCAAAAGGCTGCTTAGTCCTACATAAATCAAGCTGAACTCAGGCAGTATGGAGGTTTCATAGAGGCACTCTACCCAGGATAAATATTCCCTCGTTACGGACTATAGAGGTTTACATGCTGCAGGTGCTTATGTTCGAACTTTCTGTATCAGACTGAACCTATATGAGGCTTTTTATGTATGTAAAGTAAAAACACAGCATAAGACTGGCTTCCTAATTCATATTGTTAGAACACTGAAAATGATGGGCACTTTAAAAGAACGCTTCATAGATTTAGAGGCTAGAATGAAAGTGTTTTACTCTCATAAAACAGTCTCAATGACTTCTTGGTAGAGAAATTACTCTCAATTATCAAACATATAGGATTTTTATTTCCTCTAATAAGTTAAGAGGTGCAATGTTTTAAGGAAGATTTTGATTAAGTCAACGTATGGAAGATGGATTGAGAAGCATTTGCCAAGTCGCAGATGAGCGTGCATCAACATGAGAAATGGGCCTGGTATAAGACTACAGCCTCATGCCATTGAAATGCCAACACTAGACCCTTTCTGTCTGGGACCCACCTTTCAGCAGGGCAGCAATTTTATATCCTGTCCCAGGAATCAAGATGTCTCAGCGCAGTTCTGGACATGCCAAAACCTCTGTCCTTCACACAGCATTACTAGCTGCTGTGAGCACAAATAAATCTTGCAGATGTGAAGAAAATATAAAGGGTAGAAGAGCAGCAAAATATCTTTCAGAATCACTAGAATTCCAGGCAGCACAGAAGACATCAGAACGGTTCACTGATTAATGAAAGCCAGCAAGAAAAAAAAAGGGGGAGATGAGAGACCCATATAATTTACTAAACATGATGTTCCATTCTGGTATCATTAGTGGTATTTGCCATTGCTCTGCCACTACAGCCGAAAGCCAGAAAACCTACAGATTTATTTAAACCACACAGAGAAAAACGGTAAAAAAGATGAAGTGTGACCAACAGAAGCAAATCTATCAACCTTACAAAGTGAGCCCAAATCAAGGGATATGTACGTTTACTGTCATTAATACATACTTAAACCAATCTGCTACAAGAGTGGGCAAATTATTGTGTCCCTTGTTCTTTAAAAATGCAAGAGTATTTTATATTTGTCCATCTAGAACAAGTTTCTATCAATATTTAAATACATGTTAAAATTTTACATTTACAGGTCCAAACAAAAAATGCATTAGTAGTTTGAAAAATTTAGTGGTAGCGTTATATAAATTACCTTTACATTTGAATTGGATTCTGGTTCGTTTTTAACTTTAAATAACATATATTCTATTTAAAAGCAGCAGTTGTGTTTGGAAGTTTTATCTGACTTTTTTTGTTTGCTTAAATTTTTGTAGCTATTTTATATCATCATATTAACAGTCATTTTCCCTTTCCCATTCTTAACAGCAAAGCAGAGAAATTAACAGCTATTTCACATCAAGATACCTGCTTTTGCAAAATAAATACATTTTCATAAAGGATATTCCATTGCACTATCCTGAAGTTTCAGCAAGTCGTCATCCCCTGCCGTTTTGTGCATGAAGGCTCATAAAATAGACTTCAGCCTTGAAACTGAAGTTTCATTTTACATGTTACATAAGTGCAACTTTCATTACTGTCAATAGTCCCCACAAAATGATGGTGGGAGCTGCAGTTCTTTCCCAAGAAGGCGTTGGAACGTTCCTTTGACTGGAACTAGTAATTCTGCTTCTGCTTTTTGTAATGGATGACCTGCACGCCCATATCTCTCACCCCCCTCCTCCTCCTCCAAAAGACTTCAGAAAAACCTGGTACTTATTCTAACCAGCTATCTCTACATAGAACTGATGATGCACTATGCACTCCACTATCAACAACTATAAGTATTATTCTTGTATTTACGCAGTCCTAGAAGAGTTCTTAGACCCTGGGAAAATTGCAGAACCATTACTTTGAGTCATCCAACACTTCCCTAAGTATGCTCTTTTTTCATTACATAGGCACCATTTACATATGGCTGAGGTCTATAGAGGGCACTAGTTACAGCTTCTCCACTGAAGATCAACCTCGGTTAAGATTAAGTGGCATAGAAAAAGTTCCTCCAATACTGAGCAACATAATATTTACAATGTATTTACAACCTTACCACTTTTATTGCATCAAGAGAACTTCACTGTCAAACCTGTACTTGGGTAAGACTACTCTAACACAAAAAAAGGAAGGTATTTCAAAATAAATATAAGAGCAAGCAAAGTACAAGATGAGTGCACCAAGTAGAAAAAAACCAAACACAGGCACATCCCAGAACACAAAACAGGAAGAGTACTTTAAGTATTATCCAGCAAAAACTTGTTGTTGTAAGTACGTAATTTCTTTCTAGCAAGTATTATACCCTCTTAAATTAGAATACAATTAGATACTGATATCCATCATTGCCTACAATCACCCTCAAGGGAAGTACAATTGTATGGGACTAACAAAACGTTCATTTGTTTTAAAAGTTAGAAGATGCTCAAAAAAGTTTCATATGCATTTCACCTGAGAAACAATATGCTACTTATTCTTCCTAGCAATGATATTTTACGTAGCATTCTGGGATCAAAATGTAATTTCAACAATAACATATTTTCTGACATTCTCCAAGGAAAAATTACTGGTTTCTTCCCTCTAAAAGGATTTAGATGGAATAACATCTGTGTTGAGATTATTGTGAATATGTTAAACTGACAGCAAGTCTCTAAGGGGCACTGCTCATTAATGTTCTGTGCATAAAATTAAAACTTGAAATATATTTTTCAATTCATTTTGAATCATTTAAGCAATTCTCATGCAAAGAAACTATTGTGCTGCAATAATATATTTGCAGAGTAGGATATGAAAGCTATTAAAATGTCCTAGACCCCCTGCCTTCCATGCAAAAGGAAAAAAGGCGACCCTTTCTGGTTTGAAACATGCACTGTATTGAAACAAAAATAGTTTCAAAGACCACGAAGAGTTTAATTTCAATTTATACAATGCAACAAAATTCAAAATTATGTCTTTTTCCTTCATCTTTAATTCATATTGTGCCTAGGTACTCCAGTGTGTATCAGGGAGAATTTCCGTTAAGTGTTGCACATCTACGTTTGCAAGAAATTTTTACACTCAGCAGGCTAAAAGTGGTGGCCATGTTCCATGGTCTCTGAAATTGCAATAAGGCAGCATTCTGCAAGCTCTCTGCAACCAGACCTGTAGCACAGGGCTCAGAGACTATGCCTGTTAATGAAGAGTTCTAATGCAAACATTGCCTCCAAGTTGAAAGTGACAAAGCCCTCCATGTCACTGGCAGAAATAATTTTATTTGGAGGGCATGTATACTTATTCCACAAGGTACAATACAAATGTAAGTGTAACCTTCAGGTGTAATGTAAAGAAGTATCTCATGTAAATCCTTAGTTCGAACAAAAAGCAATGAATCTGTTCAAAAACAAATAAAACTCCAGGAATTTTTGAATGGTATCTAAATTCAATTAAGATTGTTTATGCCTTCCAAGCACAGAAATCTGCATAAAGCTGTAGCTGGAAGTGATATTTTATGGAGAGAAAATAAAACATTTTATTGTTGGGAAAACAGACATACCACTCACTGTTCAAAAGTCACTGGATAATTACAGCCACAATAAGATGATAGTTCTAAATTTTGCTACAACATACAATGGGTTCTAACAGGCCATTGGGTTCCTTTCATAAATGGAAATCCAAGAACTCCAATTAACATATTCTCAATGTGATAGACTTTAGTAGGTTTTTTTGGAATGAAGCCAGAGTCTATAGTGTCAATGGGAGTTTGTTTGCTCAAATCACAGTAACCATAACAAAGCAGTCTACCACTCAGGCTGCCTACATCTGAAACGTTTAGAAACATTAGCAAAAGACACTGAAGTTATGTTTACAATCTCCTCTATTAGACTTCCACACCTAATATTGCAAACCATGGGGCAGCAAGCACAGAACTGCCAGTACTAATTAATATTTTTTGGTAAACATTTTCAATGCAAAAGCCTAAGCATAGATAGACAAATGGATATATAAACAAGACAGTGAACATTTTCAGGGGTTCTGACATTGCTGACGTTGGAGGGGAAGAAGCAAGCTCCGTGTAGCTGAAAGAAAATAATGAAGCTGCTTTTCAAGATTTTAGATGTGAAGATGGCAGTGTCTAGAGTGTGACGTGCAGGCCTTCAGAAACAAAACCAGAGAACATGGACAGGCATGCACCACTGTGGGTTTCCTTAGGGACGTTAGCATTCTCCTCTCCCTCACTGCTATTATTTCCCATCAGTGCAGAGCATTTTGTTCTACTTTTCCAGCCATCGAACAGACTAGTCAGAGCACTGACAGTTGCCTCTACAGAGCTGCCAGACATCCAGCAAAAGCCATGGCACAGCAGGAATGTATGGGACTTACTGGTCCCACACTAGTTAGCAACACAGCTCTGGGACAATTCCCCGAATCACTAGCACGTGCTATTCACAGCACATGTATTACATTGCACTGTCTGAACTTGTCAGATAGAAAACAGCATTCACAAACATCTATCCCAGCAGGACACAATGCAATAGAAGTCACACAGCCCCCTGTGCTACAGCTGTTCCCGTGAAGAAAGAATTACTGTCTATAACGCCCATCTCTTCATAAGAAAATGCATTTCTGTTATAGCAGATCTTTACAGTTGCTAGTTTGTTTCAAAAGTGTTCAGAAAACAAGTACACAATTCAAAGCTTCAATTAGTGACAAATGCTTCTCAACTTGGAAGCTTTTCGATCACAAAGCTGAAAAACAGTCACACCTTTTCATTTGCATTGTTGCTTTCCCATTGACTGTGACAGTTACTACAGTTTACGATAAAGACACTATTACAACATAGGATGAGGACAGAGTTGGGTGAAGAGTATCCCAAGCATTTTTATGCCACTACAAACCCGGGTCTACCAAAAGCTGAGCTAGTCCTTACATGGCTAAGACCTCCTTTCAGTCCAGCCAAGCAGATCAGTTTCTCAGGGACTGTCCTGCCCAACCACAGTATTAGGTGCTGTAGTGCCCCAAGCCAGCTCTGCCTACACTGACCTCGCATGTACGTAGGGCAATAACACAGCAATAGTTTTTTTACATCATCCCATACTTCTCAGAGAGAATTCTCACCTGTCTTTTTTTTGGGGAGGTAAATGTCCAACCTGAACAATGCAGAGCTCTTCATGAAGAGATCAAGGATTTAGATCTAACTGTGATTCTGTGATGAATAATTTAAAATAATAATTTATGGCCTAAGAGCAAATATAAAAACACTCAAAATACCCTTGAGAATGAAAAATAAACTTTTTCTTTAATTTTCCTCCCCTTTCTCTGATAAAAAGCAGAAGACTCTAGCCTCTACTGGCAAGAATGTTAAGTGAAATAAAACCTGTGTAGTTGATAACATAATGCTGGAATTAGGGACATGATCTAGGTCTGGCCTTGTAGCTGAAGCTGAAAATTACAGAATAGCTCATTTTGAGTAATGTAAAGTATAAGGTATTTTATACCTGCATCTTTAGCCCTTGAGCACAAGTACCATCTAGAATCATATCTCAGCACATTCAGCGGGAGTGGAGATGCTCATAAACAGCACTTACAAATACTTACATAAAGCCCAAAAGAGAACAGGTTTGTTCCTTTCAAATAATTTCAAAGATTATCATACAGAAAGCTACTGTGTGCTAATTTGGACACTTTTCTCCATAAATAAAAAGCCTTAACATTTTCATATCAGGGTAAACACATGAGATTTCCAGAAATCAAAAGTTAACTCAAATCTTGAAGACCATGAATGACATTAACAAAGCCATCATTGCATTATACAAGGTCTTTTGCAGCAGTAGAGGTTTAAGATATCCACCTACCCTGGGTTGTTCATTTCAGCTCACGCATCACCTTTTCCTGTCTCCGTTCTGTCTGTTGCCTTGATTGCAGAAGCACAACTGCTTGTGGAGCTGTTCTGTGAAACAGATTAAAACAGTGATCTGATTTTCTCTTTCTGCAGAGTCTATTTAAGTCAGTTTGGTTCCCTGACCTATTTTGCAGAGCAGTACCACCTATATTTGTGTCAACACTACATCCTAAGGCTGTAGCTTTGTAAAAACTCGGACCTAGCATTATCATCCAGCGCTGCCCTCCTCCAAACCCTCGTGCATTGCCCCATCACGTGCTGGTGGAAGCATCTGTACAGCTACACAGAAAACTGTATTTGGGTTAAAGCATCTTGTTTTCCACTTGGTTAGTTTTAATCCATATCAGTACCCCAGTCCACGTCAGAACGTAGCACCACAAGCACTTTTACTATCTGCTGGGAGGAGGGAGTACAGGGTCTGTAAAAAAAACAAGACTGAAACTACTTCCCCAGTGGCAGGGTGATGCCTTATGCAGGTGAAAGGACAACTGAAACTCAAGATAGTAATCCCTAACTCTCAAGTTATGTATAGGTTGTAAATTCTTGAAGAACAGTTGTGAGTTCTCAAAGAATGGCCACTTGATCAACAGCAGCACTACTGAGCACCTGAATAATTGGTTAATTCCTAATTGGAAGAGGACAGGAAGCATTAGGATTTCAGCATTTATAGCCATATCCAGGTTAGAATTTACCCATCTTAAAAGATCTGAATATTGCTTGGAAGCACCAAGTATTTAGACTTGATTCTATTTAAATATGTATCTTGAGTGATGTAGTATCTACTTCAACATTTGTCATGTGATGACAAATGCTGCTTTACGTAGCCACAGGATCCAGACTTTCAGAAAATTACTTTTCAATCTCAATGGATACATCCCTAAGTCATTCAGTACAGTTATTAGCTCATTAAAACCCTATTTCACATCTTTTCTCATAGTGCAAGTGCAATTCTAATATTGTCCTGCGCTCAGAAGAACCTAGTAAGACCTAAACTAGCTACTCATTTACTGCATTCCCTCATCTGAAAAGTAATTCAGTTACGTACAAAAAGAGAAAGATGAACATTATAAAGTCCTATTTTCACAACGTTAGTATAAGAAGTTTCATTCTCTCTTGACAAATGCTACTGCAGTTTAAATCCTGACACATAGTAAACTTTCATTAACAAATTACTTTTCTCACAGAAAGCATCAAGGCTGTAATAAGAGGGCTCCTAAGATAAATGTGACTAAGCAGCAGGAGTTAATTAAGTAGGACAATGAGTAAGCATTTATGGGTGTGATAGGAGACCCAGCTGATTTAATTGCTAGTCTAATTATCAATTAGAGAATCAAGAAATGGCATGTAAGTGAAATATTCTATTTGTTGATAGTTTAATGATTTTTAGAGACCCAGAAGAGCAGTATTAATTGCTATTTTAGGATTACAGAAGGAGGTTTTTTTCTGCTCTTACTCAAATAGAGGTTCTTAGTACTTCTAAAATAACTAATAAATGTATAAACAGTCTTCTCATACTCAAATATTTAAGGCTTTTAGATCCTTTGCTCTATAAAAAAACAACTAAAAACCTAGCAATTAAGCATTCAAACACACTACCTATAAACCACTCAGCTTAGGTCAAAACCTTTCTGCATTTATTTTATAATAAGGATAATAACTGTCCAATGGTGTGAAAAAGTCACATTAACTATTTACAGTGTGTTTGCACAAGCCAGTCTCCAGACAAAAAGAAAGGGGTCAGTGAACTATTTAAACCCATAAGGGCAAAGAGCCAGCTGGCTGCATTCATTGTTGAAATGTTTATAAAGCAACTGCAAGAAAATAAAATTACAAAAAAAATATTGATGGAGAGCCAAAAATATTAATATATTGGAACACAGTGAACTTTTTACAAGCTGTAAATATTTTTTTGGTTCTTACCTATAACCCATAAAGTATGTTGAGGTCTTTCTCAGAACTTCTAATATTAGCATGTAGTTTGCAAAGAACAACATCTACCAGAAAAAGAGATCAGAAAGACACTGTATGTCACAAGACCGATGTTATTCCCAACTACAATTACCAAAAGGTAATTTTGGTGTATATCAAGAGGACCTAGGAACTGGAGATAGAAAGTTAAAAAACTAGGAAACAGAAGCAAACACCCATTACAGCACATATGGTCTGAGCTTTGGGCACATTAACAAGCTGTTTCTTAGCAAAACATAAAACCAGCATCCTTCAACCATTTTTCATGCCCATTACAATTAAAAATGCTGCAAGTTTTTGGCTGTTGAACAACTCCCTTGTCCAGGTTTAAAACACTTAACAACTCACTATTCAGAAGGGCATCCAACTATTTGTTTTCTGCTAAGGTGAGCCCAGCTAATCAGTTAAGTTAGAGTTTAGATAACACCTCTTCCTCTGAAATATGGCTAGCTCCTCAAGCAAGGTAACAGCTTTTCATCAGCTTAATCCAAACATGTTTTCCTGCTGAATAACATTTTAAAAAACAAACACTCAAAGCCACCTCCAAAAAATTACTGACAACATCACGTGCGCTTTTCCTGAGGGCTTTAAAAAAAAAAACAAAAAACACACCAAAACCAGAATGGGCACTTTTAGCCTTTCACCTGAGAGGCACGGTTATGGCATCGCTCCAGAAGGGCTACTCGCCAGCGTGGGGGCAACAGCAGGACGAAGGAGCTGCTGCCACTGGCGCCACCGCCTCAGGAAGCGCAGGAGAGCGGCCGCACCCCACGTGCGCGCGCCTGCCCTTCCCGCCCTTCTGTTCCCGCCGCCCGCACGAGCGCCGCCTCCGCTGCGGTCGCCCAGCAACGCCTCAGCCGCCAGGGCCCGGCCCGGCGCTCGCCCCGCGGCCCATCCGGGCGCTGCCCGCCGGCGGGCATGGAGCACCGGCGCGTCTACCCGCCGCAGCCCTGCAACTTCGTAGCGCTGGACGACTGCTGGTAACGGCCCCGGGCCTCCTCTGTTGCTTCTCTCCCGCCGCCTCCTTCCCCTCCCGCCCCAGGCAGCCTCCCCGCGCTCAGCGCCCACTTACAAAAGGAATTTGTTCCCACGTCCGTTTCACGTGTATTTGTGAAGTGCGTGCGCTCATTCAGAAGCCTGCCGTCGGCGGAAAGCCCAAGGCTTTTAGTACCCTCAGGCGGCCCAGCGCCGGGCTGGCCGGGCCCAGCCGTTACAGCCGAAGCAGGCAGCGCTGCCCGCGCGCTCCAGCGCGTCCCTCCATCCTCCCTCCGGTGCGAGCCGTGGGGCGCAGGGCCGGGGCAGAGCGGGGGACAAAGGGTCACTGCATCAGTCAGTAGCAAATGGAAGTATGTATGAAAGGACGTCGGTGCTTTTTGAGTTTTTAAAAAAATGTGTCATAGCAAATTTGACCTCCTCCAACTCCTAACATAAACGTAATTTGCGAGGAAGTGCATCCACACCTACTGTTTCATTTCCCACCTAGGGAAAATATTTCCCCATTACCTCAGAGTTAGACAATTGTTAACTCATATATAAACTTGCTGGTTTGAGGTAAAGGTCTAAAGATTCATGCTGAAATGCTGGCTTTATGACATTAGGAGTTGCGTTTGTGTTTGTTTTTTTAATGAAAGCTTTTAAAGTAATAATCTTAAATATTTCTCTGTTCGTTTCAGGAAAAAATACATTGAAAGTGAACTGGATGCTGCAAAAAGATGGTCTCACAAATGGGGATTCTTGAAAACACTGCCTGATGAGGTAAAATTGAACAGCATATAAGCAACACGTGTAATTTACTTGTACACAAATTTATCTAGACACAAAATTATGAGAGCACAGAAGACTAGAAAAGTACTGAGTATGCTTTACTAAGCTAGGTTCCAAGGTAACAGTGCACTACTTTTAGAAGGTTTCAAAGTTTCAAAGAGGAAAATCTGAATAAAATATGGCAAGCTGTAATTTATATGCTATGCATATTCTGATATATTTCTCTTGAGAAACATGACTCCCAATAGTGTTAACAAGTACTAGATGCACACTGACAGGAAAATATTTCCCCTTTGTCTGTCCATATGGTACTTTAAAAATCTAGGGGAAAAGGTTCTAGCTAATTAAATTTTCAGTGGGGGAATTTACAGCAAATGAAAATATTTGGAGAGATGTCTATTCTCAGTGATGTTTAGATATTAGAGTAGCACATAATGTTACATTTGGAATCACAGTGTTTCTAAAGAACAGGATTGATGCAGCCCCTGAATAGTTATAAATGTACTTTCCACGGGGCTAGAAGTACTTAATGTGTTCTAAGATTTTTTGAAAATTCCTGTAGGCATCCAAGTGAGCACCTTTGAAAACTTTGGTCCTTTAAGGCTTCAACATCTATCCTGGATAACTTTGGTCTGTCATGCAGACCACCTTTGCACAGTACTACTAGATCTACAGCTGAAAAGATGGCAAACTATGCATTGTTACTATTGGTGAACATGTGTATTTAGCATTTATTAATCTTTGGTTTGTGCTCATATGAGATATATGTATAAGATACATTTCTAGCCCTTTTTGAACCAGTGATATCATTAAGAGAGTTGGAATCACTCTGCAATATTTAGCCTTTCATCTGAAATTCAGAATTACATCACTTTCTGAAACCAAAAAGTACATTACAATAATTTCCAAAGCACTACAATACATAGTCCTGTTTTAGATGGAAAGAACAGGGAGTTGAGATGCAACAATGAGGGGAATGGTGTAGATATCAGATATTACAGCATATTTATATATAGAGAGAGTCCAGTTTTTAATGTTGATGTTTTGGTTTTAGTTGCTTGAAGATGAAAAGAAAGAAAATAAAAAGCCCAAGATACAGCTTCCAGAACATCTGCAGGTTCGACCTGTGACACCTGTGGAAAAATACATTAAGGTTAGAAAATTAGATTTTAAAATTGCAATACAGCAATATCTGTCTTAAGAAACAACACAAGCTCTAAAAATCAGTTGTCTTGTAGAGGTGGGCCTTTAACTAAAGGTCAAAGTAAATTGTATTTGCAACCCAAGCAATGCTTTAAAAGCATTCATTTAAGACAAGGAATTGCCCTTTGGATATGGTTGTTAGTTCACAGAGCTTTCATTGTACATAATCATCTTTCTGTAAAGCACCTCCGCCATGCACTCCTCTGTGACATATAGTAACAGAGCAGCCAACTGTACAGCTGAGTACAGAAGAGTGCTCACAGAGCCATTTCTGACTGCCGACCATCCATTGCTTAAATAGACATATACATGTCTGTCTTCAAGGCTTATCATAAGCTTAACTCTCAGTTTAACTCTTGGTTAAGATGCAGTCATTTTTCTAGCTTTATTTAAGACAGTCTTCTTTTTGGCAGAGACAACGCCACTGTCCTCGTTAGTGGCACAAATTAGATTAGCCAGGAGAAGCCAGTTCTAATGACCCAATTTATAACTCTTTGATTTTATATTTTATGATTTATATTCACATATTCAGAGTCTAAAAGTTGTCAAACAGCTGGAAATGAGAGTCGAATGTGACTGATGGTTTGATTTATAAATATGCAGTGTCAGAATCACCAATGAACAGGATAACTATACAGGCAGCTAAATCAGTGACACTGGGAGAGGAACATACTCATAAAAGGGGAAGCAGCATATGCTAACAAAAAGGAAGGTTAGCCCACTTAGAGAAGTTTAAGGAAACAAAAGAGATTGGAAATGCCTACTTGCTGAACTAGCTTTCTTTCAAAGGATTCCAGGGGTGGGCAGACAAGATGACGAAGTAATAAAAGCTTTTACTGAGATTAAATTGAAACAAAAATTAAGCGCTAGTGCTGAGTGTGGCAGAGAAATGAAATAGCAGCATTTCTGCCATTAGTGCTACTTGTTCTTCAGTTCTGTCTCAAGCCTCCAATTTCAGTTTTTACCTCTGCTTCAGCACAGTGAGGGTGTATGTGTATTAACAAACCACGCAGTAATCAGCTGCTGAAGTAGCATGCATAGCCTAGTGCATACTGAAACAGGGATCATAGTTTCAATTTCACCTCAGAATCTTTATTTGCTAAGGAAGATAAGGGTTAGCTGTAATTTAGGTCACCCTTTAAATATTCAGAGTGAAGTTTCTTAAATCCTTATTCAGAACTATGTGTCTTTCTGCACATTTACCTTCATGGTAACAGTCATCATATCTGTTCTCTCTAGGTTAGATTAATAATTGCTTCTTCCCCCAGATCATAAGTGGGACATGATTTCCTTCATTATCCTGCTCAGTGGGTGGCACTTTTGGCCGTAAAAATTATCTTTTCAGAGGAACTGCTCCACCTAAATATCATAAACATTTTCTAATCTTGGCCAAAGAACAAAGTGAAGCAACTCTGGCAAGAGAACTGAAACATTGTTCTCTTGCTGTGTATTTCTCTGCTAAGTCCCCAGATGCTAAAATGATATAACGTGCCCAATTGAGATGATTCAGCCAAAGTAAGCACAGCAGTCAGTGAACAGAGGCTGCTGGCTTTTGTTTTGTTTCCTTTTTAGCTAGATTAGTTGCAGATTAACTTGATGCTTACCCATCTTTTAAAGTAGAAGGTGGAACGAATAAGTAGTTCTTGATGCAAAAGCCAGCTTCGTCAGTCATATCTTTAGCATTTGGCCACAAAACTATTATTCTGTAGCTGCATTGCTACCAAATACGTTACAGCAAGTATAAAATGTTATTTCTCCTTTTTAGAGATGTTAACTAGTTTTAAAGATTATCATTATTATTATTATCCTGTAAGGAAAAAAGCTAAAGCTGAAGATAAAATTCTTCTCCTAATAATGTAAAGCTACTAAAGCCCTTAAACAGGTATTGAGCAAAACTTAAAAAAAAAAAGTGTGCTAACATACACTACTAAACAATAACTTCGCTTTTTGATTTCCTGTGATACAGACCAATTTAAGCACTAAAAGATTTTTTTTTTAGAAGGGTGGTAAATGAAAGTTAGTTACTTCATTGGAATTTGGCCATTTTACTTCTCTCTTTCCCTGTGCCTTGCTATAGAATGGGACCTAAATTATTCTAATGACTTTTTAAATTATGAACTATCCTATATTATAAATCAAACTTGCATGCAACTGTGCTGTTTTTCGAAGTTCTTATTTCCTTCCATTAATGTCTGTGTGTTCAGGATATTAATTCACCAGATTGCATTTAAAACCACTATTTTTGAGAAGTTCTCATTTCCGTCCACACTACAGCACAAAAGAAGATGCTGCATGACAGAAATTACAATAAAAACCCTTTTAATCATTGAATTCTGCATGTTACTGTTTTTCTAGGTGCTTCCATCTCCTCCAGTACCCAAGACTACCCAGGGATTTATTGGCTGGAGATCAACTGTTCCAGGGTTGGAACTTGAATGTGGTTTTCAAATCCAAAGCTGCAAAGGCACCTTTTTTAAGGATCTGAACTGGCCATGTGAGCCCTCTGACTGACATTAAGAAATAACAGGCACATAGATCCATTTGCATCCCTAGTTTAACGTTCTGTAGTGGACTGTTGGACTGTTAAACATTTATGCTTTAAAAATGATTTAAGTAAACATCCACAATCATTTTGGTAAAGTGCAAACATTTTAATGTAGCATTTTAGTTGTTACTTGTAACAATGAATAAACTCATACAAAGATCACAGAGCAGGTACTACTTTTATTACCATTAGTAAGACTGTGATTTAAAAATATTTATTGGAAGCCTTTAAAAAACTTATTTTGTAATAATGATAGAGTACATTTTTGTAATTGTTTCTCCATGAAAGTCTCCGTTCAGGCTCGGTTTCACAGCAGCTTTTTCAAACATAAATACAGACTGCCATGTTCCTGACAATCCTACCCTGCTGCTCATTCCCAATTCATCACTTACCTGTATTGGAATCTCTGTTTAGAATTAGTTTTCAATCAGCGCTCTGAACTGGCTCACTATTGAGTTGCTCAAGTGCCTGTGCTAGCACAAAAACACCTCTTTTGTACAGAAAGGGGATGAGAAGAGGCATAGAAGAGAAGCAGGCATGACTTGAATAGGCTCAAGCTGCCACAGAACTGCATCCCCACATTTGGAAAGAATCTTTCCTCATTAAAAAAACAAAACACAACCACCAACCAACCAACCACCCACCCACCTGCAGAAAAGATAATTATCAGGCTTCATAGTGTGTCCACTGCAGCTTGAAAAAAAACAGGCAAATCATAAGTATGTCACAATTATTAAATGCATTATCTTTTGTGTTATGCATCCTTTACAGGTAGTTTGTGTAGTTACACAAAAAAGTAATTGAGTAGTTCCCAGTGCAGCTGCTTGACTGGTACAAATAAACCATCCAAAGGCCATTTAGCAAAATGAAGTCACTTTCAAATATCAGTTTGGTATCAAAACAGGTTTTTTTTCAATGAGTTGCTCAGAATACAAATGTGTTACAAAGTATTTATGTTGCTTCAGTTTTGTTTATACCAATATTTATACCAACCAGGGCTGGTGAAAGACTCAGAAATAGTAGGGGATTGCACTGGGAGTTACTGGTGTAGCTACCTCCGTGCTATGGCGTTCAGTCTTGCACTTCATTCACCTGAAGAGCTGCTAGGACTTTTGGAAACTCAGAAAGAGACTGATTTAGTTGTAGCAACTATTTGCAGCATACAGTTCTAGTTGGCTAACGTGTTTAAACTAGAAGATTGTTTAAACAAACAACAGCCTCCAAGAAATCAACACAGGCAGCTCCTTATAACTCCTTATTGCTTAAAGAGGACTTTCCTCTTTAATCCTGCTGCAAGATCTCCTTTGTATTCTGCAGCTATCAATATCTACCTTCTTGAGTCAGCAGTAAGTCCTTGGCTTTCATAGCAGTAAGTCAGCAGCTAGTGTTTGTTCTTTCCTTCTTCCCAAGAAATGACTCACAATGATCAACATCCCACCTATTTTTTTTACATCCAGTTCCAAATGCCCGCAAAATAATAATATTTTACTTTTTCCATATTCTTTACAAATAATGGAGAAGTGACTCATATCCTTTGGAAAGATTACCCAAGAATGAGAACACATTGCAGAAGTAACTTCAGACACATTACTTAAAAAACAGAATAAAGAATAACTTGGACTCAGACTCTGGAAATTTAAGCTAAATTGCAGTTCAGCTACTAACTGTAACACCTGTAAACTATTCTTTGAACAAGCAAGATAATTGTAAGAACAATGTTTTAAATCAGCGTGCCTTCTTGTCATTGCTAGGTTTGTATCTCTATTTTAATCACATGGTTCTTCAGTTTATTTTAAGGTCATGTATAGATCCTCTTATTTTTGTCTGATTTATATAAACAGGTATAGTAAAGATTAATATGTAATTTAGTAGCAACAAAATTACATTTATTCAGGCCAAATGAAAGGGGAGCTTCAAGACCACTGTTTTTTTAAAAATGCTGTATTAAAGAACTAAAGCTGGCACCTAATATCCAGTAGATGTTTGTGTGAAGTGAAATCCAAATCCGTATGAGTCATGGTTTGATTTTGAAAACCAAAATAAACTTTGTCCAGCATCTACAGTTGGACTTTTCTCAATCTTATTCCCAGTTTCTCAATATTAACTCTGTACTAACAGTAATGTTTTTTTATTATGCTTTCTATCCTCTAAGGTACCTTTACTTCAGGAGATACTTTGATGTAGCCTAATTTAGGGTGTGTAAGGAGTATTGTCTAAAACGTTAACTAATTCCTCTAGCATAAATCTGTCAGTTGTTAATTGATCCATATATTTGGGGTTTTGGTGTTCAATAATATGTGAAACTATAAGCCTGACTATTTCTTTTCCCAGCACTTTTAGTTTGACCCTTTATACCTGAAAAAATTGTGTAGCAGTTGTGGATTTGCAGCTGACAAAGGACTGCCCAGTCAACTGCCCCAATTGTGAATCCAAAAGACCAATACAGAATTATTAAATCACCTTGTAATGTTTCAAACTTGGCATTTAATTTGTGGAAATTAACCTATTTATTGGAGCCAAGTTGGGCACATAAATGTCACTGCACACTGTAAAATATCATGCCATCTCCAAGGTCAGGACAGTGTTAGTAAACTCAGTGCACACGCTGGGGAAATGCTTCACAACAAAATTAAATCACTTCAAAAATGCAGCAAAAGTCAAGACAACTTTAATTCTATATAAAAGTCTTAGGCCTGTGCAAGTCGGAACAGAACGGGATGTTTCTAAACATATATAAAAAGTTATGCAGTTTATTTTTAACCAAAATTTGAAAACAAGATGCAAGTGTATTTAGATGTCTTCTATGCTTCAATCTAAATTTCATTTGGTGTAGTCTTTCGTAAAGCTTTTGGTGGTCTAAGGTTCAGGTTAGCAAAGTGGCATGTGTATCAATTCCTCCCTGACTAATGTTTTTCAGAAAAATGAAGCCCTCTTGTCTTTTGACTGTTCTTTTCAGATAAACTAGTTCTTTGGTAACAGGCTCATTTTAAAGGGGAACTATGGATGATGCTTTTAGAATTGCATATGCAAAAATTTTACTGTATTTGATACACAGACACCACAGCAAGACATGAAAATAGGTCAGCCATACAACTTTTACCACCATGGATGTGTGCCTGCATATACCTTCCTGGGTGTGTGATGAAATAATAGTAGAGCCTTAAATGACAGTTGTATTTAAGTTGAAGAACTATGAAATCAGAATTATCTTTCTCACAAGCACTTGCTTTATAAACAACAAAACTGGGTGCAAAAACCTGGTGTGTTTTCCTTCACAATGTGTTCTTTTCTGTGCTGTTAGAACTGGCATAGAACTGGCACTTGCTATTTATAATTTCATTAATATATTTTACAGGGAGCTCAGAGTTGAAAGATTATTATTTATTTAAAATGCATTTTGCATCAGAGAATAAAGATTATTTATTAGGTGATAGTGAAATGGCGATTCTGAGTAAGTAGCACTACTCAACTTGCAGTCAGCATACAAGTGTTGCTGTACATTTTGAAAGAAGCAAAATGAAATGCAGCCACAGCATGTGCATAGCCAATTGCTCTAGCTACTGTAAAAGGTGGCCACTTAGAGTATAAAACTAATCACTATTCTGCATGAGACATTTCTACAAAGTTACATGCTGTGACTATCCTAATGGATACCCACTGCAGTCCTAAGTTTGTGCAAAAATTACTGTCTCCAGTTCCTGCTGTTGGCTACTCTGTCAGCCTGAATTAACTTTAATCCTGAGATCATTTGCCTTACAAAACAGAGAAGGTAGATAGATTTTTTTTTTTTACCTTTTCAGAGACTTAAGGCTCCCCATTCACACACATCATTTCCCCCTTTCATGAAGGATTCGTTGTGGTTTCTTCCACATTCTACAAAGTACCAAAGCAACAAACACTAGTCTAATGTAGTCACTGGCAACCAGACCAGAAATCTCTACTCCCATGTGAAGCCCAGCCCAGGTCACTTCTTGCATTAGGTTCCTAAACGTGTTGTATTTAGTTCCCCTTGAAACTGTGTGTGTCAGTGTAGCAGGACAGATAATGCCCGCTCACAGACTATTACCTTCTTCCTCTGGTTTTCACATCCCATCATATTGTTATTTAACTAGTTGAAAGCATGACAAAGCATTTCATAGTACCATAGTGTAATACATTTAACTGTACTGGAAAGATACTGTTGTGCTGTGAAACAGGTCAGGTTGCCAGTGAACAAAACATTGCCCCTTCAGTCTGCTCTATCATACACAGAAAAGACCAGCAGTATTGAAAAATAAATTCAAAACAAAACCAGAAAGTTTGTGAAAACAACACAAACCTGATTCGTGTTGCACTAGTTAAACCAAACACTGGAAAGGGTCATTATTTTTGTCAGATGAATTGGAGATAATTTTGACCTTAGGGTTTCAGGCTGCTCACACATCTCAAGACTCGCTCTGTTACATGGAGAACAGGTCAAAAAGATTACAAGAATGCTCTTCCTGTGTGCCTCAGTGGTGGATTTATTTCCATAAGGTTTCCAACTGGAAATTCTCTGATATAACCTGAAGGGTTTCACAGGGCAGCCGTTCACCTCAGTGCAGAAGGATGTAGTGCTGCCACCTTTGAAGGAAGACACTTTTCAGTCTGAGCACTGGGTTTTACAGGCGCTGTCAGAGTATGAAACATCCAAAACCACCCCAGGATGGTGGTAAGCCACTGGACATCTAGCACAAGGCTTGCAGAGAAACTGGAGGTTGTGTTCATGAAGGGTGTTGTGAAGCATCTGCGTTTTCCTCTGCACCATCCACGAACTGCCATGGCTTCGGATGGCCACCACGCAACACTGTAGTTTAGGGAGGCAGCCCACCAGATGTTCGGAGAAGGATAAGATGGGGTCAGACCGTCTGATAAGTATATAAAAGTAAACATAGCAGGTTAATTTAATTCCTTCTCATTTAAGCCAATGCAGCTGTATTTCCTACAACACGCAGAATTCTGGCTGAACACAAGGCAATGTATGCTTCAGAACAACATCACTTCAAAAGGTTGTAAAGCAGGTTAGCAATAAAGCATCATTATGTCTGTTCCCCAGTGTAAGATTTTTCCAGTCTTTAATGCTTTAGTTATTCTTAAATCAGTACATTGATCTCAAAAGTAACATTACACAGCCTTAGTAAACCTTCTAAAAGTACAAAAATTTTACTGTGTGTTTAGCAACCGCACAGGAAATTATAGATCAAAGGCTGGTTGTTACTTCTTGGCGCTTTTTTCTTTTCTTTTTCAAGAGACAAGAGCATATTAAAAATCTGAGCTTAGAATAAGCACACTTCCTACCCTTTGGAAATGCATAATAGAGGTTACATTTTATGGAAGAGATGTGCTGGGTACATTATAGTACAATACATTAAAATATCTTTTTTAGAGAGTATCTCTGAGGATAATTACCTGTCATATCTTTTATATAATTTAAGTTTATTACTCCTGACTTGTGTCAGTAACACAAAGCTCAGGATTTTAAGGATAGCTAAGAAAAAGGTAATCATGTTTCACACAAGAGTGGTGTGTTTCTTTTTTAATTCAGTAAATATGAAGTTCTTAATTTCCTGGTAACAAAGAAAACTCTGTCCAAGTTTTTGCTTAATTTCTCCAGAATTTAAAGTGATCCATAATAAATGAATAAATTTCAAATACTATGTTTACTTTTAAAAATAATCAGCATAAAGATATTACATGGCACAGGTGTAAGCTGATGCTACCACAGGCAGAGGGGTAAAATGGAAGATCGTTCGAAACTCCTTCCAGTCCTCCTTTCCTGTCTCTGTAAGACCCAGAAGACAGCAGCATCCCAGGGTTCCTCATATGTTCCTCAGGCATTTTCAGTGTTGCACTACAAACCATATTGAAGCATATCTAAAGCCCTGTGACACCTAAACCTTTCAATACTTGGATGCCTATCCAAACTTTAGATTGGGCCCAGGCAAAAACTACGTTTACCCAACTGAAGTTGCTAAGGCTTGCTCTGAATTCACTCTTAAACCAAAGTATCATAACTACTGCAATTCAATGGCCATAGTGCACTTACTGCAATAACGAGGCAACCTACTGTTTTAGGGACTTTCAAGTTTGTATTTATTCATTCCAAAACAATTAAATGGAGAGAAGGGATTACATCAGTAAACCTGGAGTCCAGGAAACGGATGATAAGAACGGCGATGCACTTTTACCATTTTTATTGTGAGGCAGCTCACCAGGTCTCTATTCCAAGCTCTACTGTTTCTTTATCATGTGATAACCTTATGCAGCCTGGTTTAGGTGAGGTGCAGTTACACAGCTATGTTGAAATCTGGCAGAAATTTTGAAGCGATTAGTCAGTACAATGTGCTTTTTATTAATGTAAATTACACTTTATGGTCTCAGGCTGCATATGTTGCCCAAGTTTGACAACTTTGAATTTGGCCCTTTCCCTCATATTTTCCCCCTCCATGCTTTATCCGCCTCATTAAAGCAGCTGTGATTGAAATAAACCTGAGAACTTCAAAGCACAAAAACAGATGCAACCATGAAGAAATAAACATAACAGAAAGTATCCTAGTTCCTCCCCCTGTCCTTTTCGGTTAGGTGGCTCTGCTGACACCAGCTTCACAGGGTGCAACTGGCTGCAGGATCAGGCCTTGCAGGTGCCAGATTGGGCTTAAACGTGTCTGGCAGGACTCTTGTTAAGCAATCTTTTTAACAGCTCTGATAACAGCATTATTTAGAGTTCTAATGCAGGGAGTGTAGAAGTGGCCATTTTCTCTCTCTGCTTCCTTGATAAAGGCTGTTTATTCGATCCATTTTTCTGAGTCTGCTTTCCAGAAAGATCATTGTTGTAGACAACAGCCTTGCACCAAAACAAGACGTGGCAGCCTTTGCCCCCCACACCCTGCACACACACACTTCTGTCTCTTGCCTTTTCCCAACGATGCCTCCAGGCTGCCGTGTGACACCCAGCTAATCTGTCCTGCTGAGAGCACCACGCAGCCCTGTGCTCCAGCCTGACCTAAACCTGACAAAGCCTTCTCACTTCTCGCAGGCTGAAAACAGCCCCCCCTTCTCCTCCTGAAGTGAGAGACAGTTAATGCTTTTATTCCTCACTGGGGAGCAAGATGAACCCAGCTACGCTAGTGAATCTCCTTTGCTTGCTGACATGCGTCAGACACAACATTCTCATCCTTAAAAGCTGGAGCAAAAAACAAAAACAAAGCAAGAGCCCGAAAAAAAAACAGTGAGCTACAGTCCCTGTCTGGAAAAATTAAGTGGCCATTATGCTCTTATTGCCAGAGCACAGTCATACCCTTTGTTTAAATGAAAGCTGTAGTAATTTCTTGTGCTCCCCATCACGTGCATTACAGCTTCCATCTTAGCATTATACTTGTTTAATGAACAAAACCTACATTTACAGTCTTGTAGTAGAAGTCAAGATACAGCTGACAGGCTGGAGAGAAAGTGGGGAGGGACACTGTTAATTGGTTCACTTAGGCAGAGAGATGTTGTCCCCCACTTCATTTCCTTCCTGGCTGTAGTCACAGGCAAAGTTGGGAATTCTCTGTGGCAACACATCCTTAGGGGCAAAAAAAAATAGCCCTTCTTGCTTAAGCACAAGTCCTGAGAAGTCGGGCTGGCTGTGCTGCTTCTGTCACAGGAAAAACGAGGGTGTAAGAGCAGTGGTGCTGCTGGGTCAGGGACTGGGAGGAGGGAGAGCTCTGACACCCTCTGCTCTTCCCCTGCAGCACAGCGCACCAGGAGATAGGCCCTGAATCTCTTAGGTAGGAAAATTTACTTTAGCCTAAAGGTCTTGAGCCAGCTCTGACCAGGGCACAGTGCCAGGATAAAGGAAACACACTGCAGTGCAAACTAGACAATAACTTGGCTCTCAAGGAGCACTGCTGATGTCTGTTCTACTAGAATCTATGTCCTTAATAATTTGAGTTACTTGTATGCAAATAAGAAAAGACCAGTTTCACCAGCTCTCACCATGGTTCTGACCAAAACAGGTTTTTCACCAAGTTTGTTTGTCCTTCTATTTGTTAATGTAGGGGTGCTGAGAAAATAAGCATTTTAATGGGATAGCCACTAGCAATGGACAGCTCGAGACTAACTCCTTCACCTTGGGTCAGTGCTGTTTAACTTGAGAGGGAACAATCTTCTTCATGCTCAGCAAATCACAACTAAAATGTCCCTTGTGCATTTATGCAGTATTTACACTTAAAGGACTCAGGAAGGAGAAAAGATTGCCTAAATCTGTCTCTAATTTTCCTTGCATTTGCCCCATTGGAGTCATTGCTAATCAGTCCTTACCTGTCAACAGTGACAGGCATGGTTCTGGTTCTGCTCATACTGTTTCCTGCTGAGGGGGTCAGACTCTGTACTGCTGTGTGTACCTCCTGGCTTACTGGTTCTGCTGGAGTTAACAATCTGTTGAGGTTTTGTGGAACACAGAAGACACCAAATTACACAAACACTGCAATTATTTGGAATGTATTTTATATTCATGTGTGTATTTGGCAGTGTTGCTATAGTTGCTTTGGAGCCGAATAATGCACATGCAGATAGTAGTCATGGACATGATAAAAGCATCCCAATATGAAAAAGGGTCTTCAAACTTTGTGAGCCAAATCTCTTTCTGTTTTGAAGAAGGGCTCTGTACTGATGATTTTCACATTTTTTAATGTGAAAAAGTAGATAAATACACACTGTTGCCTTGCAAGCCTATGCCTACCGAATGGTCCCCGTAAGGCCAGGTGACAGACAGTTTGCAGAGTTTGTCCTACACCTCAGGTTCCAAGAGGTTGTTTTGTTCATCTGGTCTCACCTAAACCTGATGGATTTTGGATACCTGACATAAAATACATCAGACCTACTATCTATTAGCATTGGACTGGATTGTGAACCTCCCCAGGTCTGTGCTTCTAAGAAATGGTTCTGAATTTGGGCTTCAGCAGATTTCCAGGTCCTCTAATCAAGTTGCCACATGAGGCAGGATTGCATCTGTCCAAAATGCAGAGAACAGATTTACAGCCGTATTAAACACAAATGTTCCTTAAATTAAGCCTAGAGAACAGTTGACCCAGGGCCTGCAGAGCCAGAACAGCATAAAAGGATAGGAAGCCAGTAAGATCAGAGTGCAAGGCAGGATATGCTGCTTTAGGAAAGGCCCACAAATGGGTGAAATAAAGAGTTAGGAAATAAGTTCTTTGTAATACAATGAGACAGCATAAAATATTAAAGCTTCTAAGACTGTAGTGCCAGCTCAGGTCTCTCCCAACACTAATAAAACAAGCAAGCTTCACTTTCTCTCCTGATGACTGCAGACTTCTCTAAAAAATTACAGCTTTATTATGCATAATTCAATTTCATCAACTGCATTTCTTCATTGTCCCTTCTAATTATGCACACATATACTTGCTATTTATGAGAATATATAAATCATGCCCAAAGAACTGCACAGAAGTACATACACACTTCCTGTGTAAGGAGAATGGAAAAAAAATCAGTCAGGCCAATCAGGAATATATTTACTCCCCTGGCCCATTCTGGATTTGGAGGTGTTTGTACAGATTCAGCCACCTCTGAATTCTGTCTGAATCTCTCTTTGATTGTTACAAGGGCATTAATTAGCTGTATTCCATAATGTATCACAACACCTTTAAATGGTTTTTATTTCTGAAAAATAAGGCCAGATGCACAAAAGGGTTTTTTGTGCTTCTAACAGCCTATTGATGACAACACGGTAACTCAATTTGTTGCTGGATTCTGGCTCAGAGAAACTAAGGTCAGTGATGTTTGATATTTCCCATGGATTAATTTTAAACTTCTCTGATTATGATTCAGGACTGAAGTCCAAATTCAGACCTTTAAATGATACACTGCAGGATCCTTGCTTTCTCCACAAAGCTACAGAGGAAGCCTAGGTCTTACCTTTAGACTTCAAAGGAGGTTGTCTGAAATCAGTCACTGTGGATAACCCCTTCAAGTTAAGACGCCAGGGCTGTACAGGAAGACGGTTTATTGGACTTGATCCTCCTGAGCCCACATTTACCGTGCTGACCACTCATCCTTCCCTTCAAGAACATCTGCGTAGAACAAAACTAAGGAAAACACTTCAAATGTTTTTTTCAGCACCTATCAAATTACCTATGGAATATAATTAATCTCATCTGTATTTCACATCTGCAAGGTGTCATGATAGCACATAGTCCAGAGGCATTTACATACAGCGAAGAATGTAATGCCTGCAAGTGTCTCTCTCCTCTCCCAGGGGAGAGAGACTTGACAGGCCACTGTAATGGATAATTTATTTGTTTGTGGTATTGATTTATTAATTTGTTACATGCTAATCATTAATCAGCATCTGGCGCGCAGACAATTCAACAGGTCAGACAATCAGCCATGCAGTTTATTACCCACTGGCCTGCCATGTCTTCTCCAGAACTCACAGAGAAGCTCGAGTTTGTTAGAACACCAAACAGGCAGATGAATTGAACTTCAAGGCCAGGAGGGGCTTTAGTTTCATAAACTAAATGCCAGCACTGTTTTGCACTCCTTAGGTTGAGCCCAGCCATGAAAGCACTCCTAACTAGATCAGGGAGAGCTTGCTTCATGTCCCTAAGGTCAGAATTTGGCTAAACATATGCAGAACATGTTTGGCTCATTACACATGTGCATATTAAATCTACATTCAGCAGCAAGGGAACAGAAAGACAATATATGGTAAAGATACTGGAATTAGACTTCAAAGATCAGGATGCAATTCCACGGACTCCCAGGGTGACTTTGGCCACAACAGTCACTCTCCCCTGCTTCAGTTCCCATCTGCAAAAAACAAAATAACCATCCCTCATTTTCACTTCATCCATCTTTGCAATTTAGACTCAGAGTTCTTTGTAGCCGTGTCTCTTTCTCAAAATACATCCAGCTCCCAGCACACAACGTCCTCCTCAAAACAGCCTCATGGAAATGTATCAAAAAAAAAAAGAACCTTATAAAATATCCACTGATGTGATAAAGACCACCAGCACAACAATGCAGTGAACAGCTGTAATCTGTGGGAGGATTATTTCTCTTTGCCATAAATGCCATCTATTTTTCAAGACAAAAGTTATTCCTTTTCATAGAACAGTGAACTCAATATCTGCAGGAAACTTGCCTTCCAACCAGTACATTTTTCAAAGGCTTCCAGTCGTTTGTGACATTAAATAGAAGGTGTCACATCTTAATGACAAATATTAGTACTAGCCTGTTTAATTAACATAATTTGCTTCTTCATTGGATATTTTATTCCAGATGAGCTGCTTTTCATCCATATTTTCTAGGGGAAAAAATATGCATTCTGACGTGCAATGCTAATGTGCCCTCTGCAATGACCTCTTATCTCTAACTTTTCATTCCCACCTCCCATTCTCTTCAGTGCATGAAATGAGCTCTGGCAGCAGCTATTGGTCAAGAGTCTCATACGCTGGATACCCGCCAAGGCTTTTGGGGTGTTTAGCACAGACAAAAGGTCTATTCCTATGACACGCACATTTAAATTTAGCACCAAACTGGTGGAAAAAAAAAAAGAGAAAAATATGTAAAATGTCACTTTCTGACAAGCAGAAAATTAGAATTCATTCCCCTGAGAATTAAATGGACTTTTCTGCTTCCAGTCACTAACTATGACAAGGTTAACATTTTTCAGTCTAATGACTAAGGACATTAAGTGTGCATGTGAATAAGAAATAAAATTACTAGAGGGTATTAGCTAAGTGTGTTACAACAGCCCAAGCTGACAACAGAACTCCAAGGATGCAGATTCTAAGTAACACTGACCATTTGCTGTGGAGAACCAAGGGATAACAGAAACATGGGGAACAAGTACATAGAAGTCATCTTTCTTGCATTATTACAACAACATAAGCAATCACAGGAAGATATTCATCTCTGGGTGGGGGCAGAGCACATCTCAAAGGGCATCGAGCATGCTGCCAACATCCCAGGCAGGGACGCTGAACTGGGCAGCGTGTTAATCAGAGGCCAAAAAAGCCCGAAGAGACTCAGAAAAACTCCAAGTGCATCTCTTGTTTCCCCAAGGATTCTTTCACCACTCCTCATTCGTGACTCAGTTCTGATAGACATAAGGATTATGGTGCGAGATCAAGTTATCATTTGTGACTTGCCTTAGCTTCTGTCCTTCCGAGTTCAGTTTTCCCTGTAGGTCCTCACTGCATTACTCAACTACGGCAAACAACACATGCAGCTACAGCTTCTAGACAATAACGGAGTTCCATATAATGCAGCACCAAGCAGGGAGGACTCAAAGAAAGAGAAGACTGTGTGTTATTGATGTGCCCTAGGTATTAAGACACTGGAAATTACCAACTATTCAGAATCTTTCTGGACATAAATGGAATTGGGGCAGTAAAAGGTAAGACAGGAAGATTATATTTTCAAATATCTAATTTGTTCTGTGAAAAATAAAGTGTAAAAATGATGTTTAGAGATATGGGTCAAGTTTGAGAAAGCACTTTTAAACAGGGGTGATTAATACATTAGATAACGGAATGAAGAAAGCTGCAAGGACCTCAGCAGACTGATGCAGAGAGCTCTCCTTTTATTATTTCTGCCTTTGATTGGTTTTCAAAAGCTACTTGGCCACAACTGAGAAAAATCTAAAGCTTACAATTTAGGGGATAAATGAAACATATAAAAAATGAAAACAGACATTAGAACTGAAAAGAAGGAAAGAAAACCAGAAGAAAAGTGCTTTCAAAACCATGGAATCCACCTCCAGATTAGCCAACTGGAAAGGTTCGCCAGTTTCTCTTTGCTGTACTGTGGCCCAGCAGGGCGCTCATTAGTCCAAAACAAGACGTTTTTTTATTTTTCCAGTCTAAAGTCAGTGTGATGGACTATTATGCAGCTCAGTTACAAATCATGTTTCCTGTAACATCAAAAGCTGGATTCTCCTTTATTCATCTGCAACTAGCAGACACGCATCTTACAGCCTCTGAATGATTTTTTGCTTGGTCAAACCAGCATGAAGGGATTTCTGCATGTTTTTACACCAATAGACAAAGCCTGACTCTGTCCCTCTAATTCATGCTGGCATAGCTATATTCCCTCCATCTTCCTCTTTGCTTTACTTGGTTTGCTCCCAGAAAGAGGTACAACTGTATTTGTAGATCTTCAAAGAGAAAGACCATTTTAAACCCAGCTCTCACTTACAAGCCAGTTCATAGGTTGACAGTGCTGAACATGAACCTGTTTAGCAGAACCAGCTATTCCTCAGCTATGCAGTGAGAGCAGCTGTAGAGCTCAGCTCTGTGTGAAGAGAAGCAGACAGCTATTCACCTTAGACAAGACTTCCCCCAGTGCTGCATGTGCCCTTCTCACCATGCTCTGATCTGTATTCCACACTGCTCTCACTCCGACTGGAGCCTGATTACTTTTGGTGCCTGGCCTCATTACCTCACACTTCCCTACAATAAACTGCATAAGCCACTTATCTGCCTGTAATCCTGATAAATCCAAATCATTTTGAACGAGTTTGTTTTGTTCTTCTGTCCCCCTACCCTCCTGCCCCTCCAGCTTCCTCAGCCTTATTTTATGTCATCAGCATATTTAAGGCACTTTTGAAATTACATTCTGCTCAAGGTCACTGCATTGAATTTAATTCCCCCCACCTCCATACAGCACATCACTGCTTTAACTCTCATCTGATTTATTTATACTGTTTATTATCAGAGACCAATTCAATCAATACAAGCTGGAATTCAAACACAACGCACACATTTGAATTATGCATACACACACTCATCAAGAGATGTAAGACAACTGCTATAGTCCAGATCATTCCTCTAAAGTATGGCCAGCTTATAGGTAAGCAGGCTCACAGCAATGAATTTTTATACCTTGACTTTTGCTTGACCCCAATGGTTCTTTGATTACTGAAAACCAAAGGAATTGAAATAGCGTCACAAATTCCATGGAAGAGGCTTGGGCAAAGGATCTCTGCGTTTCTTATCCCAAGCCAGCAGGACCATATTTTAAGATGGGCTTTCTGAGTTGACAGTTCCTTTATTAGCTTCTGTACACACAGGAATTCTACAAAACACCATCAAACCATACCAGTCACGTCAAGCAAGTGTTGCAAACAGAACAGTGTATGGAGAACGGGAACTTTAAGGAAAACCGAAGCACTAACCTCAATTGCAGCCTAGGTTAGGCATTAAACCAACCTAAACAGGATGCTGGAAGCATAGTAGAAAGTGAATAGCTTTTGGCTTCCCTCTGCAAACCACTGTCCTTTCTGAATGTTAATGGTCAGCATGATCCTCAGACATGGTTCATAACAGACTTCTGGTTGTCTTTGAACAGAGTTGGTGGTTACAACTCAAGGAACACTGCAAATTCAAAAAATGAAGGCAGAGAAAGCATGCCTACACGGGTTCTGCTACAGGCAGAGATTATGCTATAGACTATGCACAGTGGACTGGAGCTTTCAGGGATCTGAGGCACACAAGACTGATTAATCAGAAAATTTCAGTGGGGTGCATGAAGTTTGGGAAAGAGAAGTGCATGTTGTTCTGTACAAAAATATTTTGTGTCCACTTAGTTAAGTTCAATGCTAGCAGGAGTCTACCATGACAAGTAAAATGCAAAATGGGACATCAATGTCTACCATCATCAGCTTTGGGGGCTCCAGGACTAGCAAGCAGATCCCTGCATAGCTGTCACCTTCATAATTATGTTCCCCAGCTGATCTGCAGTTCTTTCCATTTCTCTCTGTCCTTTACCACCTCCTTAGTGCTCTTCTCTCTCCATCCTCTCCCTAGCATAGATCCTTTGCAACCATCTTTTACAAGCAATCACTCTCCTAATTACTCTTCTGAAAAAGTTGTTTCTATTTTTCCTTACTGATGCAAGGTCTTCTGCCACACCAGAGCTGCACTGGTTCATACCACACAGAGGCATGGCCTAGGGTCTCAGGGATTGAGCCACAGCCTCTCTGAACTCCTCTTGACTTCAGTAGTGTCAAACTTCACCCTTGCATCTTCTCTGTCCTATAGTTACATGAGTCCCTGGAGTCTCTTTGAAATTTTGTTTTAGTATTTCACCGTTTATGCACAGAGAATATTTTGGCTTCTCTATCAATACATTTCTGCTTGGTAACTCCCAATTTGAATGCTGATTGTGTTTTGCATAAAATTAACTAAATTGCAGCCCTTCTGTTTCATTGGTACTTTTTGTCTGCTTCCTTCATGAACAATGTCGGGGAGATTGCAAGCTGACTACAATTCTCTCTCCCAAGCAAGAGGAAAACAACATCTAAGAGCCCAATCAGCACAAGTTTCCTGATGCCTGTTGGGTTTTATAAGCTATATTGTACTCTGGCATTTAACAATTTCTGTTCATTTGATTCACTTTAAGAAATGAATGTAATGATTGCCACAGTGTTCTGCACTACTGTTGTCTATTGATAAATATGGAACAGGTACAACAACAAGCTTGCTCTTTTTTCTATTTAAAAATTCACTGAGCTAACAAGTTATTTGTGCAATGCCGAAGTAATGACAGGCCTTTGCTCTCGAGTTTCCATATTCAGTTTCTGTAGGGAGGGCTGCTGTAGGCTATATTTCACAAGTAAGACAAGATCAACAGTGGCATTGGGCTTCAGGAGTGTTGATATAACACATGAGCACGAAACCTTACTCAGGTGTTGCCTGAGTCTGGAGGAGCCCATATCCCCACGGCTATGGAAGTTCCATCGATAAATGGTACATTTTAAAAGAAATGACCTGTCTTCATTGAAAGGGACTTTAATACCAAAGAAGTTTCAGGGATATGAACTGGGAGCAGAGGGAGAAGCTTGTCTGCTGCCTGAAGTGAAGCACAGCTCTTGGTCCCATGGGTGGGATCCACGCATTGCACAGGGAGACACACCATTCTCCTGGGGGCTTGGGAGATGAAGCAGCAAGATGCCCGAGCATTAATGCTGCAACACACTCTGCTATACCTTTACAGCTACATCCATTCACCACTGGGCACATCCTCATAGCATCTCACTTTTGGCAACAGCACCAAGCCTTTCTCTTCTGCAGCATCCATATGGGAGAAGCTCAGAGGGGCAAAGGAAACATAAGCATGTTTGGGGTATAATTCAGGTGAAATTAGAAAGCTTTCTCGAGAAAGGGGAAATGTTTGGGGAACAACTCACTAATGTTTGAAAGTATGAAAGGTGACAGTTCAGAGACATGCAAGGCTCTCCCTTGCTACAGTGACTATTCCTAAATAGCAGCAGTCACTGTTTCAGGCTTGCTGAGCCTTGGCTTTCTCAAGGCTCTGGTGGAGCAGCAGTCAGCACAATGGCTGTGGGCACTAATGGGAGCCTGCCCAGGCAAGGAGAGGGGGTAAGCTGATAATGATAAGAAAGTGTGATGAATTATTCCTGTGCTTGTCATCTTTATTTAACTTACTGCCTTTTGCATCCAGGGGAGCCACAGTCCTTCCAAAAGAGTTGCTTTAGTTTTCTTAATATTAGGAGACAGTCGTGGCGTTTGTCCTGCCCTGGGCATAATTAAGACTCGAGGCATTTTTAGTGCATTTTTTTTTTTCATAATGATGTCCCTGTTTCTGTATCTGATGATCCCAAAGTTCATTAACAAGATCTTACTAAAGTCTTCTAGAGACCAGTCCTTTCCCTGCGCTGTACCACAAAGAGAAAGTAATTGTTATAATGCAAAATGCACAAATCTTTGACTTGCTTGTTTCCTTTCTTTGAATAAGTTATTACAGCTTCCCTTTTAGAACAGACTTTTGCACACCAGTGCAACAGAGAAACAACATTCACAGGGATTCCTGATACTATGTAAGAGAGAAATCAAGTTCTCAAAATCATGTATGAAGCAGTGGCAGAGCTGAGCATGGATTTTGGGAATCCAGAGCCTCAGTCTCTTTTAACAGGCACGTTTCTGTCTGGGCTCTGCATCTCAGTCTGCTCTCTCCCCTGATGTTTGTTTCTAGTTCACACTGCAGCACAGCTGGTTACTTTAAAACAGGCAATATTATCTGCTTTGTCTACATCCGATTTTTATGCCTTGGCATAGAAACTTTAAGCAACAAATACAATGTTACAAGTAAAATCAGCATCCCGCAATGCTTCCATCCAGCCCAAACAGTTTTCCAGACCACTGTATCACACAACCGCATTCTTAAGGCGCACCCTTTGGTTAGGTCTCCTTGCCCCACCCCTCCTCCCTAACTAGAGCTGCAAACCATATTCTGATTTCTGGTTGTCTTAGCCCAGCAGTTCCCCTTCACTGTAAATAGCTTATTTGCCTCCCTGACATTTATCATCTTAGATAAAGAGCAATACTGTCCTTGCACGGTCCTTTCTATCAGCTGTGCCCTACTCTCCTTTCCCCTGGTTACTTTAGGGGTCTCCTCTAGCTTGAACTCACCTGTCTCACCTAACCAGAACAGCACATACTACTCCAGGGCTTGTCTCACCCAGACACTAATTCTCTTCTAATTTGCCCCAATACAGTTTTAGATTGGAGCACACCAGTCCATTTCCCAGCTACAACACATGGGCGACTTCTGTTCTTTCCAATGGATGAGTCTCCAGCTTTCAGCAAAAAATACTTGGTATTTGTCCCTAACTACATAATCACATATGACAAAACTTCCTGCCATTCTGGCATCCTTGTCCTGAGGTCACCCAGTTCTCTCCATATGACATTCGCTGTTCTTTCCCAGAGCTATGCAGCATGCTGCATAATGTCTGAAGCAACTACAAATCCTCTCCCCCTTTCTGGAAGCTTGAGGACAGATTAGACAGTCTAGACAGACAATAGAAAGAAAGAATAAAGGATTTCTAAGGACTTTCCTGTATAATCCTGCTTGCAATATTCATCTGCTCAGCAAAATGCCAGAAGCACCATCTTTTTATATCTTGTCTACTGATCACTTTAAAAAAAAAAATTATCTTGTCATTCTCCTAAATATACAGTTGTTAAACAACTGCTTAAGTCACATAGAATTAATAATCAGTCTAAAACCTGTTTGAGTGAACTTTGTTTAAATGGTACCTTGAACGTGTCTCCTCAAACCAAAGGAAATCTGCACTCATTTGTTCAGACTGACATCGGCACGTGTAAGCGTTGCTACGTGTCCTCTGGAATCACAGTAACTGGCTTCAGAAGTGGTACTTCCCGGAGCATGAAGTTTTGGACCTTGCTTTATTCCTTGGTTAAAATAAGGAATTCAAAGATAAGAGGTGTTTATCATCTTAGATTTGAGAGACTTTAAGTACAAGTATCAATTCAGAAGGAATACAGGGCTGCTGCCTTTGAACCCCTGGGTAGGTTATCCTCACAATGGGATGCAACTGAAGATGTGGCTGAAGAAAAGCAAACAGCGATTTTTCATACAGGAATGGGGACAACAGGGCACACGCGTCCTGTGGACGGCTCCGGAGGTGCCACTGCCCCACTCCTGCCAGCTGCAGCCATTTCCCAGTCCTGCAACTATTGATGTGTAACTTCAGGTAATTCAAAACAGCAACCAGGGATTTTCCCTTTATGTTGCAACCTGTTGAGCTCAAGGAAAGGAAAGCAACAGCAACAAAGTAAAACAGTCACCCCAAAGCCCTTTCAGTTTACAAAAAGAAAAAGCTCAAGCAAAGGGATATTTTTCTTAGATCACTTTAGAGATTGAATCTGTTTTTCATTTCTCAGTCTCTGTTCCCGGTTCACACACATGCTGTTCTCAGAACAGTGCATCGTCCGGTGGCAGGGAACATCCAAGGAAGGCACGAAGCCCTGCTTCCAGACTAGGCATCCATCCCACCCTCCACCCTGAACAAGACAGACAAGTGTTTAGGGGATGCAGCTGCATTTTCAAAGCATTCCAGGTTAGTATTTTAATACTAACATGGAAACTAGGCTTAGGGGCTTACTTCCAGGAAGCTGAGGATTGTGAGCACAGGGAAACAATTCCCTGGACAGACTAAACTATCCGTCTCTGAGCTGGGCAGCCGCACGCCTGGATACCTGCCATGTCATGCTTACTGCACTGACCCTGAGTAACACTCCACATTCATCTGGGGCGACCTGACAAGAAACACACATTGGAACATCACTCAGATCCCCTGGTTTTTCTCCTGGAATACAGGGCACCTTTGCTTGGGTATACAATGTCCTGCTTTGCAGCCCTTCCTACAGGACTGGGTCTATGTAACTTGCCTCCAGTCATTCAGTGCACACAAAGCAAAGCTGAGAGCAGGGCATTCAAGTCAATTCTTAGTCCTCATCACTAGCCACAAGCTCTCCTTTACAGGATATAAACTAAAGGTATCCAAGTTCGCAGCCAGCATCTTTCTGATCCTCATTTCACCTATTCATGAAAGGCAATGCTGCATCACAGGACGCTGATTTTTATCACACTCTGGATATGGCTACTCCCAGGCACTTATCTGGAGCACAAACCGAAGTATTGAGGCCAAAAATCGCTAATTACCTGGATATTTATGTAGCAATCCTGGTTATCAGTTAAAGAAAATGTTCTGACACAACTCATGTTAGTTATTTGTAGAGTTTCCTAGCTCTGCATGGGGCTTTGCAAGCAAAAAGGCAGCAGGCCACGTTCTCAGCCCACTGAGAACCACCTCTTCCATGGTTAATTGGAAGTTAAGTGCTGAAGTCTCTGGAAAAATGTCTCTTAAGCAAAACAATGAAAACTGCTCAAGATTGAACACTGAGTCCTTAAACCGTCAGGAAACAGACCAGAAGCTCAGCTTCCCTCTACTGATCACAGAGGCATGAAGAGACCATAAGTGGCTTGGTTTTGGTTTTTTTTAAAGCACCTAGGAATCTGGGATACTAAAAAACTTTGAAAGCAGATGGGCAAGTCCCTTCACCCCATCACCAGCTTCAGGAAACCCCAACCTTCAACATTTTAAGCCTCAGGGCTTTGAAGACACTAAGCAAGCCCTAGGCAATTCGTAATTAGCCACTTACACGCACATCATCTTTGCCTCCACTCTCCCATGGCAGACAAACTGCCCGACTTATAAATTATAACCCTTAACTGATCTGCCCGAGGCAATAAAGCCAGCCAGGGCCAGAACTGGACTAAAGATCTAGGGATTTCCAGTCCCCTGAAATACCCATTAAACTGTATCACCCTGGTCTGTTGCCAATGATTAGGAAATTACCCTAGCAAGGAGCATTCCAAAGAGAACTTGCAGACAGGCTCAAGCTCTCCTACAAACCATATTAACTAAATGGCCAGTTTGGCTAGGGAACAATGTTATAAATACTTAAGTTACAAATTAAGAGTGTGTTTGAGAGCTGTGCTGTCAAGCTAGTTGTCATCTTTGCTGCAGCATCACCAGTACACGAGCTTATTTCAGAACTAAAACCTACAAATCCCACCCAGTGACCTATATTTGAAGTGTGGGTCTCTGGGAAAGTTACTGACTGTCCCTTGAAATTTGCCAGAACCAAGTTAGTCCGTATGTATTTTAGGAGGTGGGACCAGATGTCTGCTGTAAGGCCCGACTCACAGCACTGGAGGGTGGCACAGCGCCAGGGGATCTCTTCCTCCGCTGGAAGTGAACCACGGTGCGTTCACTCTGCTTCTGGCCCCACAGGTGGGCAAGGCTCACCACAGCTTGTCCCTCACTGTCCGGGCCAAGAGCTCGTGCCCCATAGCTACGGAGCAGGTCAATGCAGTCGCAGCGAGGTGCAGTACAGTCCTTCCTAGCAGGGTTTTAGAATGCAAATCCACACCTGCAAAAAAAATCATGCACAGCCGGAGCGTGGTGAGGCATATGAAAGGAGGGAATGCCACCTGCGGGCCAGAACGCACAATTATTTTCTGAAGGCAGATGCAGTTTGTTCTAGTCACATCTCATCAGTGGAATTAACAAACCTGTCCAGTGAACAAATGCTCCTGCCCTTAGCTCACACACAGCAATTGGACATTCCTTGCTCCGCCCAGGGGAACACTGCTAGCTGTGCCACAGCCAGGCACTGCCATTACTTTTGCACGGGGAGCTCCCATTGGGAGAGGACAATGTCCTTTAACAGGGACAAACTTTGAGGAGGCCAGGCACCAGGACCTGGATTGAAGGGAGCATGGTCAGACAAGGTGACATTTCCTCTTCAGCACCCACTTTCACTGATTAAAAAAAAAAACGTGACTAACAAATGTCCTTCCATTAACAAATGTCCTTTCTTTCAGGGCAATCAAGTGACTTCAGCCGACCCAAAGGACTGTCCATTGTGCAAATGCAGATTTCTGGGCAAAGAAGGCTTATTCAGTTGCAAAGCAACAAAAAAAGCTCAAATATCAGAGCCTCAGAACTAGTGCTTACAATGCTTCTTGCATTTCAGTGGTTGATAAAGCACTGCACAGGACTGATAAAAACTGAGCATTTCTAGATAATAAGAAAATGGCAATAAGTAAATGACACTCAAAGAAGGAAGTAAAAATCAGAAATCCTGCTTTCTAATATGAATTTCTCTAACACCAAAAGTCATTACACTTAGCAAGAACAGCACTTTTTATAGTCTCCAAGTCTGCATCAGAACTGATGGGCTGAACACATTCTCCACCTCAAATACCAAATATGTGAAGCCATTTGGGTAAAATTCTGTTGCCTGGGTAAGCAGGAAGGTGGTGTGCTGTGCCGTTACAGCCAGAGAAGAATTGTTCTATCTAAGAACATTATCGTGTCTCAGGAGAAACTTGGCAGTTTCAATGTGACCTCTGTGGCTGGCAACAAACAGCACCACGAAAGCTGGGTGTGCTACCCCTTCCTTTTTCTGCTCCGGTCCCAGTAACCCTGCCTACGGCATGGTGCCCACAGAGTCCTCTGTAACTTCCAGATGGGCTACCTGCAGAATAAACACAAACCCTTCCATCTCTGTTAAAAATGCTGTCCAATTCTTTTAAGGCATCAACAGTGTCTCGTATCTGTACTTGGGGGATGCTTGCACACTGCATACATCACTTCAAGACCAGCTAAATAATACCTGCTTCTTTCTTATTCTTCTGCCTCATCTTGATTCTCTACTATCTGATATTTATCCATACCCATCCCCTAGAGGGAACATTAATTTGGTTTTTCCTTTCATACGTAGTTATTAAGCACCACAAAATCTTACAGAAACTGTTTCTCTTTCCAAGCTTTATCCTTCTCTTAAATTTGTTGGAAACTGACCTGGGCTTTTGAGGAAAGAGGACAAAAGACAGACAGCATTGGCCACATAAGCCCAGGTTCCTCAGGAGACAGGTAAGACTTTGGGCCTTAATTCCAGCAGGCAACTCTCAAACCAAAGCTGCCTCAGGAAACAGTCCTGTATCACCTTCTTTCCCAGAAGGAGCTTTTTTTTTTTTGGTAATAAACCCAAATGCATCAGTTCTCAAGTGTTGCTTAGAGGCCTCTTAGGAACAATTTTCAGGTGCCTCATGCTGCTGTTCCTCCTGAGAAACCATTTCCATGTTGGGCCACACCTTCCACAGTGCACCAGTTTTGTCATCTAGTAAGCAGACACACATTATTAGAACAGCTGTACAGTTATTTCTTAAAAAGGAGGTTTTTTCATTTGAAAAATCAACAGCATCAACAAGCTTTTTTGTGGGGCTCTTACGCCTATACACCTTTCATTTCAAAGGAGACCATTTGTCTTTGTGGCACATCCTTCTGTTTCCTGCTCTACACTGAGGAGGAAGAATCTTTAATACACAGGGAACTCAAAACATGGAAGGAAAAAAAAACCAAAACCAAATAACCCCACAAAAGCCAATTTGCCCAATAGCAAAACACAAGCCACTTGTGGCAGAACAGCTGCTTGCCAGTGAACTGCAACACTACACAACAGTTAACAAAAGGCAGTGAAGAACCCTGTGGTATCCATTTGCAGCAGCTGGGGAAACATAGAGGAACAGAATGTGATTAGCCAAGTTGGAATTTGGCCAGGGCAAGAGATAATGGGTCCTGATGAAAGGTGCCAAAGGATATTTCATGACCACATCTGTTCAGGCCTGAAGGTTTACAGTACAAATCAGCTAGAGTACCTTGTGTTTCTGCTGAGACAGCATTTCAGTCCTAAACCAAGAAAGCAGCATGTCCTCTACCAAAGAGCCACAGAAGCTATTTGTTCTATTAAAAAAAAAAAAAAAAAAAAAAAAAAAAAAAATCAAAAAAATCAAAGCTTTCTTACTGAACAGACTGGTCCATAAGCCAGCATCAGGTAAAGTGGACGAGACAGGGCACGTCTTCTGATTCTTGGTTTTGGTACTGCCATGTATCAAGTCCCATTCTTAACTCTGGAGTCAGTACAGCCAGAGGAGGACAGACTCTGAAACAGAGAGTTTCTGCCTCTGATTCTCATAACAGACAAGTCACTCAGCCTCACTGACTACCCAAGAACACAATCTCAATCTTCTAATGATCTTTTAAGATAACTAAGAGGAAGGCCTTGTTTACACAGCATGTATTATTTCTCCTATGCATATGAAAAACACTGGGGTTAAGTATCTTTGGTTGAGAACACATCAGAAGGGTAAAATGGCAGGCAGATGAATAAAAAATGCAAACATTTTTTGGACATTAGGATAAGCAGGGACAAGAAAAGTAATCTGAAATTATACTCACATTAGTGCTACAAGAAGTTACAAAACAGTGAAAAGAACCTGCACTCCAAGTGTATGTGCTGTTTACTAGTAACAGAAGTCTTAATTCTAAATTAAGCCTGTATTAGGGATTGACTCCTCGGTTTTGGATCACGAGCCCCCTCAAAATTACCATTTTCATTGTGAACTGTTGCCAGTACAACTTAACTTACTACTTTCCATGGCAAGTCTCTTCCATTAAAGACTTCCCCACTGTTTGCTCTATGCTCTTTACAAAAGCACTTAAGACCTTCAGCAATAGGCTTTTAGCTCTTCCACGTACAGTACCCCACCCACTCACAGCAGTAATGGAATCAACCTTCATAGTCTCTCCTTGTGCAGCAGCTGCCACAACATGCTCCCAGCCATCTTGTCACCAGACACACATTGTAATCCTTCCACCAGGGACAACAGCATTGCCCTTAACCGTAGACTCATCTGGCAGATCTGCTGTAAGGAATTAGAAAAGAAAAGCAAGTCAACATATCCTCAAAGTCATGACCAGCTTTAAAAAAAAAAAGTTAGATGGTGAGTGAATTCTTTTAGCCATGTTGGTGTTCTCCGATTTTACTGTCATAATGCATCAAGGACACCTTGGGTCCTGTTGTGCTAAAGCTATGAAAACACAGATACGCTCCCAGCCTAGACAAGGCTGCAATATAGTGCTCTTAGGATAATATGGTTGTAATCCCCAGAAAGCTGCAGTTAACATGTTAAGCACCAAGACCATAGAAGACACATAATTAAGTACCCATACACACAGGGTGTCTTTATTCTAAAACAAAAGTACAAAGTTTGTTTGATCTGAGAAAGCAAATAATAGGAAGAGTTATTTTGTTTTAAATAGCAGGTTTAAACAAGTTTCAAGGGCTCGCTCTGCTTCTTACCTCCCAAGCCAAGTACTCCACCACCACACATTCAGCTGATGTAACAGGAAAAACCACTGCTCCACACAACTGTCCCTGCGGAGAGGGTGGCCAGAGCCTCGCTAGAGCCCTTCTAGGCTGAGGTGAACCTGTCAGGTACTGGCACTGGCTGTTGACAAGGCTAAGCAGAAATTCAGAGGTCAGCATTTACAATCTCTAACCTAGAGACCCTGTTGAATCAACCATTACCTTTAAGGAGAAGGAAGCAAAGTTAAGCGCTAAGTCAAGAGCTGAATTCCAAGTGCGGTACAGTAAAAAGAGGAAAGCAGAACCCTGACCTTCATCCAGGACCTAAACATAGCCACAACTAGCAGGTAAAGAGATACTACAAATAGCCTCCATGAATCCCAGAGGCTACAGGTTCTCGCCTTCATCCAGGTACTGAAGCTGCTGGAAGTGCAGGGGAATCCCAGTCAACAACTCTAAATGGGACTTCAGCTTCTTCAGAGTCAAGTCAGTCTGGCATTGAGGCGGTGAAAAGATCTCACTAGTTTCAGCTAGACAGAGCTGGACGCTTAAAGGTCCACAGGGGCCAGGAAGACATGGTGATGACATGGTTCCTGACCAGGAAAAGTTTGTGAGACTTGTCTCTTAGAAAAACCTTGGTATCATTATACGGATGGGGTCTAGATCTGGTAGTAATTCCTCCCTCCCCTAGACATTCCCCTTCTATCATCAAAGCCCTCCAGGTATAGATCCTCTGTGTATCACAAGCATATTACATATTTAGTCTAATGTGTAATAAAAAGATCATATGGCTGCTTAATTTGTGTTTCCAGTTTACTACATAGGGGCCTTGTGCCCCAACTCAAAGCACGTGGGTAGGCTTTACCAGGGGGTCTGGGGACTCTTTATTCTCCTCACTTTTGCATCAGCTAAAATCCTGCAGAGAAAAGAGAGGGCAGGTCAGATTTTCTTTTGCAGCAGTTGGCAATTCTAGAGCACAGGATGTAGCAAGCAGTGAGTGTCAAACAGCCAAAAGGGTGATCGCAGCAGTAGAAGACAGAGGAGACTCCTGAAATTAGAAGCAAAACCAACCAGCCAGGTGTCGATTATTCATTTCCATCCCCCACTCCTCAAGGCCTAACTAACAACTGCAGAGTTCATTAATGTAGCATGTCCGAGAGCAACACCCCACTGAAAAACCAGTCCAGAATGTCCTTCCAGGCTGAAGACTGGAGAGGGAAGGATTTAAGATAAAGATTTGAATGCCAGTCTCACCCAGCACACACAAGTTCTCTTCCTTTAAAATACATCTTGTTAAGAGTTTCAGTTCCAACAGAAGGATTTCAGTTGCAAAGCACTTTGGCATGCTCACTTCAAAGAAAAAGTGCAGAAGAGCTACTTCCAATCACTGGACAGCTAATGGACTTATTACACAGTATGACTAGTTCCATACACAGCCCTGGTTTGACAGACAACAGTGTTTAAGCTAGGGAGATGTTTCATTAACCAGAAGAATACACTCACATCCCACTTATGACAAAAGTCAGTTACCACAAGTTGGTTTATAAAACAGTCACAGGTTTATTGAGATAAATACAAAGTTACATAGATTTTCTATTCTGACAAGTGAATGACACTTCCAGAGTGTCCCCGCTTAACTGGGCTCTAAACAGCACTGCGTACTGACACAGCCGCCACGAGGGCAGCGCCCTGACCGACTCCAGGTGTGGATCACACCCGGGGTACCGGCGAGTCTGAATTCTAAGCAACAGGACTCACATGCTTTGGATTACAAGTGCTTGATCCTTTCCTAGAGCATCCAAGCAATATTGCACCCACTAACATTATTTTCATGTTCCTTAGCTAGAAATGTTTAAAAGTGACATTCTTACTGCTGTTGTGAAAGTGGATCGACTACCTACCTTTGCTCCACCTGGCTTTTAAAATACATATTTTTGCATAATTTAAACAACCCAGAGAACTGCACATGAACACACCGCTTTACTCATCATTGCATACATTTGTCTAATACAAGACGTAAAGTGCGGTCTTTAGTCATGCTGAAATCATTTCTAGTTTAAAACTAAACCAAAAAGAAAACCTTGTAGAGGGTAAATCTGTTTAATAGACCTGCACGTTGTCTACAAAAAAACCCACCCCAAAACTACGATGCCCCCATTAGTGCATGCAACTGTAGAATTTTAACATAAGTTTTTAAGCGCTCAACTGAAATCATACCATTTAAAGACGACATGATTTCTGGAGCCAAAGAGGTACCAAAATATCATTAAAAAAACCCAAGAGCTTTGTTTAGCCTTTCAGTGAACTTTTATAGCTGGTGGCTTACTGCTTACACATATCCTAATTAAAACTCTTCGTGAACACTAACCAAACATGCTAAAACATACGGAAGCTTGTGTTTTCCAGTGGATTATTGCAAGTGAAGGTAACTATTTAAGATTATCTGACAACCAGAAACCTGGGTTGGGTTAATGTTCAAAGTATTTAATTTATGTACAGTACATTTCAAACATACTTACATATACACACACTTCAAAAAATTTGTTCAGTGCTGAGAAATTTAATGAACTGATAATAAAAAAAACACAGAAGTAAAACCTTGTCAGAACGACCTTAGAAAATCTCAACTGTTAGAAAATACCAGTATAATGCCAGCATTTAAAAAAGATATTAGAACTAGAAAAAATTAACTTGAGGGGTCTTTTTGTTAAGAAACAGCAATCATAAAAAGTCTGTACTGAAGAAGCATTTGTTTTAAATTATAAAAAAATTGTAAAAAATTAAATGCAGAATGTTGCAGAGCTTGCAGAGTTTACACTGTTTGCTGTAACAGCAGTGGTACATTTCTGCCTGCAACTTTCAAAAGCATTTTGTGATCTCACAAGAAAACAATTTGTTACAAATACTGTACATATTATAATACAAGACTAGTTAAACAAACTTATACAAAACTGAGCCCTCCAAAAACACAGAACCCAGCAGAGGAACCTACTTGCTGTACTGCAGACAAGCCAGACTGAAAACAACACAAAAAAGAAAAGTGATTTCTGTAGAAAACTTCACCCATGTGAAGTGCTTACTAGTGTAATAGTGAAATAAGTGGAAATATTTACCCAAGTCTATTTACGATGAAGTCTTGTGTTCACAGAGAGAAAGTAACTTATTACGTGAAACCATTTCTTCAGTATTTAAGCATTAGTTTTTGAACAGGGCAAAGTTCCAGTCCACAGTCTAAAAAAGTAAGACTTTTTTTTCCAGGCCCCACATTATCTGCAGATGTGGGACATGAGAGAAGACAGGATCCACCAAAAAATATTAGTTTTATATTTTTTCAAACTCATCAGAAGCTATGTAGTCTTATTAACAGAACTTTGTTTATCTGTATATTCCTTCTTTCCTCCAAAACACCTGTTTAAATACAGAGAAGACATCCTACTTAAGCTTAAGGATCTCAGTAACCTTCATTTGTTGTTTGCCCCAAACCTTACCATACAATCAACAGAAGTTATAGAGCAAACTGCATCAACACCTTTCCCCTGAATGTTTGTTATTTGGGGTTTTTCAAAATGTGGAGCTCCTTTGTTTCTTATGAACAAAGCAGCAGGCTGTTTGGGATTTGAATATTGGAACAGGTAAAAGGTGTTTTTCAAATTATGTATGTAAAAAAACCCAAACAAACAAACACTTAAGTCTAAAATTCTGTAATACCTTTCTACAGATACAGCACATGTTGCAGGAACTGAATCCCTTAAATGACATGAACTTTGCTAGGGCAGAACAACTGATTTTCAGTTTGGGAAATTAACAGTCTACCTACCCCTACCAAAGCCAGCAGTAACGAAAGCAGACATGTTAACACCTTTAAGGGTATAGCTTAGAAATAACAAATCAATAGAAAAGTCACAATATACAAATAATCTTGAGCTCTGTGCTTTGAAAAGTATCACATATAAGTAAAAGTGAACCATGCCTTAATTCTATCAGAGTAACTACTTTATAAAATGAAATTATTTTTGAGCTTTTTTCCACTAATACAGAATTAAGTTCTTCATTTTTTGTTAAAAATCAAAACTATTCACGTCTACACTTTTTTTTCAGTTAAAATGCAATACTTGAAACAATGCAAAAACTACAATAAAAGTGAGGAAAGAGTATCTTCATGTGAGTTTGCTAAAATCAGTTTTTAAGATTTAGAAACCATTTTAAGCTTAGAGCAGACTGCTCTACTACTGGAAATGTTTTGTTAAAAAATGAAATACGAATTCTAATTACACTGAAACACTGAGTATGGTGTAGGACTTTACATATAACACTTAACTGCAGGCGAGATCAGAGTTATCACCCACATTTACAAAGAAAAAACCAAAAGGAATTACTTCTGCATATCAGACAGAAACATACAGCTGCAGACAAAAGGTGGTCCTGAAATGAAGATTGTAACATTTCTCAACAGACCCTTTCCAGCTCAAGTAGGTAACAAAAGCCTTCTTATATGTCTACATTATTCATACTAACCGTGCACATAAGGTGAGTAACCATTTTGATGCTCAGCGTTTACTGCAGAACACCACTTTAGTTTTGTTTTTCAATGGTAGTATTGTCCATGTTACCCTGTTTTAGTTTTACAGTGGCAAAGAAGGACACATCTTGATCTCTGTCAGACTGCAGGGCTAGAATGGTCTCTTCTGCAGCTTCCAGATGAGGATTGCCAACACTTTTAAAATAAGCTAGAATAAGGGGAGAAAAAGATTATTTTAATCAAAGCCAAAAGAATAAACCCTAGGGCATAAGTAGTACAGAAATACAGAGGATGCCAAAGACATCTGGGGTAGCTAATCTAGTTTATAGGCTCCTTAGAGAAACTACAGCAGGCTAAGGAAGCTGACAGAGAAATATGCTGCTTCTTACTCATCTCATTAGGTACTTAGGTATTTTTAAGAGAAAACTTTTTGCTGAGCCCTAAATAGAAATGTATCAACAAGTAAAAGCAAGCTCAGGAAGCTGCCACTGTACAGTGCTTTAAAAAACATTCTCCATACTTTATTCTGAAAAAAACATGAGAGGATACTTCTGTGCATCTTCCTTTGAATAATCAGAGATCAGCTGATTTTTTTGTTTTTAAGGAACTGTAACACAGAAAATTGTAGCAGCATACAGAATTACGTTAATAGTACAACTGTTAGCTTAAACCTAAAGCGTCAAAGCAAACCATTTCAGAAAAAGGCGTCACACTTCATCTGCAGGGCCCCAAAGACAACTACTTCATTACCGTACAGCTTTGAAATATATCAAAATAATTTAAGGTGATGCTTAAAGCGTTATTTGCCGCCCACAGGCGGGACACCACCGCCAGCCCCCCAGCACCCAGCGCCCCCTTGCTCTACACAGGCTGCAGCCGCCCCCTAGTGGACGCCCAGCGCCACCCGCCAGACCAGCCCCGCCGGCGTCAGGCCCTTCAGGGGTGATGATGGAACATCCTCAGAGGAAAGCCCCCACACTACACACTCCTAAATCCATGTTCCTAAATCTGAACTTACATGCACTATCCCAGGTTACAATGTATAATTCTGTTTTCAGTATAAACAGAACCTTTTACCCGTTGAGCCAATTTCTAGAGAACTGCACTGGCAGGAGGAAAGACAGCGTTCGTGAGACCTTAGCGCTTTCACAGGAATACTAACGCCCGCACCTTTCTCCAGTAACGTCTGCCGTAGAGCCTTGGCGAGCAGAACTCTTACGTTTGGCACAGGATCTGAAGCAAGACTTAAAAGACTGGGGAGTAAGTGTTCAACAAACTGGTCGACAGGCATACATTCTTCTTCTACTACAGCCTACAGGACAGACACAGAACAAGAAAGCATGATTTATGTTAAAAGTACACTATTTGCCTTTCCTTTCCATCTTGTGCTTAATTTGGCCTCACTATTAAAAAAAAAGTCAGTGTTTAACTCTGAGCAAATACACCCTATGTTGGTGAAGTAAGTACAATCTTTGAAACACTGTCATGAAAATACATCTTACCATTCTAAGTTCATCTCAAGATGACTCAACAAGAGCAGACAACTTACTTTTAACTATATTTTAGGAAATACTGCTCTCTTGCCTGTCATTATCCTTTTGCCTTTTAACATTCAACCCTTGCTCCTCATTGCTAGTGAAGTAAGCATTTTTGGTTTGGAGCAGGGTGGGTAACTGGAAATAAAGACGGAAATAGTGACTGGCATCTAGCACCCATCAGTAGTTTGAAGAGCTCTTATGAACCTTTATCCTAGCGTGTCAAAGTATTACAAAATGCATCTCAGTTTAGGACTTAATTCTTGACTTTGCTACTGGAATACCAGAAAGTACAAGGATCAGCTATTTCAGCTGGAGGCACAGAACAAAACAAGGACCGCAGCTTCAAAACTCAACAGCCATATGCTAGTCCTGAGACCAGACCAACTCTGCCACTCTTTTGTCAACCCACAGAATCATAGAACCCAAAGAAGGACAAAAAAATCAAGTTCAAATTTCAGTTTTGCCCACATTGCTGAAAAGCCTCAAACTCTCTCCAAATTAAATGCACACACAGAAACACAGAGAGAGAACATTCTAACCTGACAAATGAAGGCAAAAGCTTGTCTTCCAACCCACTTGGAGCAGTGACGAAACCGCACAACAAGTTCATTAATGAAATTTAATCCCAGTGCATGTGCATTGTTTGCATAGAACTTCTGCAGTATTGCTACAACCTGTGAAGCAAAGGAAGGTGAAAAGGAGGGGAAAAAAAGAGATGAGACTTAACTTGTAGCCCTTAAAAAGTCAAAAAAAGCATAATTTTAGTTGAATCCTACAAAGGGACACCAAAAACTGTATTCAGTGTCATCAGCTGTGCTTGCAGAATTTAATGTTAGTGTGCTTATTCTAGAGAATAGAAAGTATAAGTTTTAAAAAAGCTGTTTGTTCAGGTGAAATAAAAAACACTAAAAGAAATTAAAACCACCATTAAAATAATGCCCCTTTCCATGGTGCCATGAAGAAAAAGAAGAAATTGAAGGAGTCTTTCTACTCATTCAGGACATCTATGGGATGACGGCATTATCATAAAGTTCATAACAAATTAAATCAACTTGGAGGAAAGATCAGTAACTTTTTTTTCTTCCAAGACTGAGGGAAGGTCTCCCAAATCTTCTATATCCTGATTTTCATCCAGTTGAAAATACACTTCTCATTTACATACAACCAACAGAGAAAGATTTTAGTATCTGTGGAAGTCTGACAACTCAAAATATTTTATGAAGTTTTCATTTCACTTTTTTTCCATATTGTTTACCATGTTTATCAAAACACGTCTGTATTCACCCTACTTGTCTGACAGAAAGCAAAGTGATTTCAGGTATCCCTCTCAAGGATCATTTTCCTCCTCTCCCGCCAGGAAGTGTACTAAATCTCCTACCAGTCTGAAGGAGATCCACCGAACTTCTGAAACTTTATCGGAGCAGAGAGTTAGTGCAATATGTCTTAAGTAGTCATAGACATCATTGGGATTGTAGAGTTCCAGTATCAGGATCAGCTGCCTGAAACACAAAGAAAGCAATTAACTGTAGCAAGTGCAACACTAACCTGCTCCGATTATACAGTTTGTTAGACATAAGGAAGGATCATTTGGAGCCTCGAAAATACCGTGGTTATTACAAAGCACTTGAATGGTTTGTTCTTCTCTTTACTTTATAAAGGTGCACACACATATTAAAGAGGTACATGCTTTAATCCATCAAGGAGTCCAAGAGAAACTTTTATCCAAACTAGATATACCAACGGATCAAAATTATCCCAAATAATAACAAAAGCTACAAACAGAAGTACAACGAGAAGTTTCTTTGCAACTTCAAACCAATATCCTGTACGTTCTTGCAGAGTAAAAATGAAATATTTACTTCAGTGTAGAAATCTACGTTTCAGAAAATGGTTTATAGCTCAGAACTGCACAGAATTCATTCTAGCCGCACCACTGCCGGTACGTTACCAGCAGCCGTGCACAAACCAACCACGAAGTGACAGCTCTCCACTAGATGTCAGGGAACTGCCGTACAACATTCTCGCACCACCATGAGATTTAGCTTGTTGTGCCAAACTATAAAAGGGAGAGTAAATCCTCAATCGTCCAGACAAAGCCACGAGATAAACACGAAGGTCAGATTTTAGCTGCAAACTATGCCTACAAACATTCTTTGGGTGCTTCAAATATCAACAGGGCTTGTAGAAAAAGAATTGTGGGATGTTACTCTCTCTCATTATACACTCCGTCATGGTGTATTCGGAAATACCAAATGAATAAACTATTAAGAACTAGTTTTTCTTTCATACACATTAGAAAAATGACTACATACACACATTTCACTGATTTTTACAAGGCAGTCTGGAACTGAATAAAGTCCTAAACCTCACTGAATAGTATCTATCAGATTGTCATATTTCATAAGCTGCCAGCAAACCAGATCTCCATTTTGGTATAACAGTTTCAGTCACACTTGATTACAACACAACTTGCCAACCACCCCACCCCCCCTCCCCCCAAACCAAACAAACAAAACCCCAACAGCCAGTGGCTTTTAAGTTCAGTTCCTTAATAAAGAATGATAACTTCTGAATGTAATTATCTATTTCCAAGTTAATAATGTAGATTAAAAATCAGAAGTTAACAAAATTACATACTCTGCCAGCTCGTAACGAAACCTCCAGTTCCTGCTGTTATCAGTCACCACAAATTCTTGAAGTTGGTAAAGATACTCTCGCCTTTTGTCTGCATGAAGTAACTAAAGGAAAAAAAACATTACTAGTATAAAACCGATAAAATTCAGTATTTACAGTTCTCTGGTGTATTACTTTGTTTGCATCTATGCATATTTTCCTACTTGAGAGCAAGTGATCATTCACAAGATGCTCACCAAAAATTGTGCACAACCAGCGAAGTGCCTGGACACACAAGACTGAGTGTACTTTAGGTCATCGCTTCTGCAAGGATACCCGTCAAAGCACCTTCTCTGGACTTAAGACTGAGCAACCAAAAACTAAGGATTTGTGTTTATCATGCAGCAGCCCACCAGGATCTGTTCTCTTCTCTCCCAGCCCCAAACGTAAATTGCTAATGGTCCAACTTTCCAGGACTGCACAAAATACTAATTCCTTTACAACAGCTAGGAACATTTGCAACCACATTTACAAAGGGTTTTCAGTTTTGATAGTTCGTTGGGATGGAGACAGAAGTGAGGGACCTTAAAAAAGCAATAAATACACACACAAAATGGCAGTATTGCACAAAACTAAACATGTAATTAGATATTGATACCTGTACATCTCATTAAAAAACTCTCTTAATATAATGGAGTCAGAAAAAAAAAAATTATCTTGAGAAATTAAATTACTTTCCTACCTTTAGAAAGTCATACAGATGTTTAAGAACACCAATACGCACTTCATCCAGATCTTTCAAGAATCCATTGAAAATGGGCACCAGATCAGCGGCTGTTAGCTGATCCCCCAGAATAACTGCCAGTTCATGTATGGAGAAAGCTAGCGTCCGACGTACCTTCCACTGCAAACAGTTTACAAAGTGAACTAGATTAGGCACCATAACCAAAATAAAGAAGCTTTAAAACTATACCTGAGTACTGATAAAGTAGAAGAAACAGGGCTAGTTACACAGCAGTAGAAAGTGCTGATCATATTTACGAAGTCTGATTTAAATCTTGACTTTTATATTTTTAGTGCACATTTAATCCCTTGTCAGAAAGTATACGATGTTATAACTTCAGTGCACCAAATCGAACAGAAAAGCTACTCAAAATTCTGATTTATCATGAAAAAAACCTTTTTTTTTACCTGTACATCTGAGGCCAGCGTCTCGTATGTATCTTTCAGGCAGTGCCAGTTCTGCCTGCCCAGCGTTAAGGCCACCCCAGGAAGACTATACGCACAGTGCTTGGCTATTTCAGTATCAACAGTCTGGGCTCGAGCTGGGTCGGTCATTGACAAGTACTGGTCTAATAAAGGCTGAGGTATGATATCCTATAGATTAAGAGACAGTACATCAGCAATACACACTTTAATTTAACATCAGAAAGAAAATACACCTGTCGTGTTACAGTATTCTCTTGCTACCAAGCAGCTGGCAGCAAAACACACACAGTGGCAAGACGCTCCTTTTGTGCGCTGGCTTTACAAAGCGTAAATGACCCCTATAGTTATTTGTTCTCTCATTAGGATCAAGCAGTCAGCAATGAACTGTAATTATTACTTTATCAATGTGTTGCAGCAAACAAAACCGAAAACTTCTTTGCTGAAGACAAACAGTAAACGCAGTGACCAAACAGTATAGTCAGTGCATACCTCGGTTGCACAGATTGCCTCTAAGGCACCAAAAAGGCAACAGAATTTTTCTAGCTTTCAGATTCAAAATAGAGTTCTCCTTAAATGCCTAGAGCATTTCTTCACATTCTGCAACTGATCAACTGCAAAAGCTATCACTGTATTAAGGATAAAATCAACTGTATCCGGTACTCCACTAAAGCAGTTAGATGCTATTTTAATCACCTGTAATTTTGACTTGTCATCTTCAAATGGTGGATTATTCTCTTGCTCTTTCTTTAAAAACACAGTGGTTCCTCTGTGTTGCTCCTCTGAGTCCTGTAAAAGGACGTACTAGCTAGTGAAATTAATTAGACTTACTGCTGTTTGGGATATTCCAAAGCATCACACTACAGAACAATGCAATTCAGATACAGAATAGCCTTTTACAGACAACGCCTTGTACAGGCAAAGCCTTATTCAGTGTGTTTATACAAGTACAAAAAGCCAGAGTTGTACACTTAGACACACACTATTAAGACCCTAGCAGCAACAAGGGGAACAGTAGTTAGATTCACTTCTAAAAAAAGCAATCTAATTTAACACAATAAACTCAACATTCATACAGGTTTTGGATTGTTACTTTTACTATACTCTTAAATAGCTTTTATTCTTGGCATGAATTCAAATTATATTAAACAAGACAGCTTAGCAATTGCTCCAAGTGAATACCATGATAAAAGCTTTCCTTATTTTAGAACATACTGCTGGAAACTGCCAAGCCTATCAAATTATGAAGCATACACCTCTCCCCAAATATCAACAGAACACTTTGGAAGAATTAAAAGGTTTAAAAGACCAAAACCGTACAAAGCTCGAAAGTTCACACCATATTTTACATTTTTGTTTGTACAGGTTTTATGTGCCATTTCTGTTCACAGACACAAAGAGTTTTTCTTTATATTTCACAATTAGCTCCAGCAACATTAAATACTGTACAAAAAATTCTTTTTACTCCTATCTGTACATTATAATCAAGAAATAGTAACCAGGAACTGTGTATGTCTCGCCACCTGATTCAGTCTTCTGTCTGGAGATAAACGCTAATTTTAGATTCATTACAGGAAGAGGTGAGACTGTACTCGGTACATTTAATCTGAAAAAAACCTGCAAGACTACCGCAAAACTTTTAACTCTTAAGTAATTTGTGTGCAAACAGAAATAATAGCTCTCAAAAGTTTTTTTAATTAAAATAAGTAGCACATGATAGTTATGGTGTAATGTTCAAAGGCTTTAGATCAGAAGTGCGTCAATTATGCCAGGGACTACATGAACACACAGAGCACTTACGCAGGTAAGAATTCACTTCAGACATGAAGCACAATGGGTACTTACTGTGCTTTTCAGTATACTGGTGGTAGACTGGTCACTGATATCCTGGGAGGCAGGGGATGAAACACTGTCCTCCTCCACCTGGTTGCAGGTAGCATCTGAACCAGCTGTTTCATCTGAAATACTTTTGTTCTGAAGTTTGCCACTGCTTTCTTCCATTTTTTTTGTCTCATAGTCACCAACAGAATCAAACTGAGCAGCTCTGAGAGCAGCGGACAATACTTGGACCTGAGCTGTATAAAGCAAAAGAAGACTGTTTTAGTCTCCCTTCTGCACTTAAAAGCATTACACTTGTAGTTAAATCTGAAGAGCTAAAACGAAGCCCAGTCTGAGCTGCACAGAAATGGTACATTAGCAAACATTTGCTCTTAGTAAGGAAAGGCCCATTACTCTACCACAAAACCTTCACATAAATTAAGAGCAATGATTTGGATGTATTAACATTTTCAGCAATATTAGCCTACTATTTTCTACTGCTGGAAGATATTTCTAATAATTCCCTGTAACGAGGCATCACAGCACACTGGCTCACCTCCCATTCTTCATACTGTCAAATATTTTAATACAAATTCTTTTGTTATACACTTAAATTGATTCAACTGCCTGGAAAAGGCATCAATGTGCATTTAAAACATTTCTGAGAAAAACTTTATCCAGGGAGGGAGTTAGTCAAACCATCTCTGAACCATTTTGCCCAAGGAGATAGAAAACAAAAGGTTGGGTTTACCACTGTATCACCAGTAAAGTCAGGACAAGCTGCATTTGCACATTATGCAACCTTCCTGCTAAGAACATGAAGTTACTAAGAGTTCAGAACGCAGAAACTTTGAGATCGCTACATCTGCACAAACCTCCAGCGAGTACAGTCTTAAGACAAAACATTAGAGCATATTTTAAAGGTGAAGAATACTTTGGAAATAACGGGAACGGGATTACAGGCATAATTATGAGTGTTTTAGCAGTTAGAGCAGGAGGAAAACAGGAACTAACATCCACGTCTCCTTACTCTGAGAAAGGAAGCAAGACTGTTCTGCTAAAGTCATTGCTGGGTGGGGGTGGGGGGACAAAATCTTCTTCACTGTTTTCTCCCATGCTTCTCCAAACCCCTCATTTCTCACTGCATAGCTGTCAAGCTAACATCTCTCTATTTGTCTTAGTTCCACATAATGGTTTTTTGCTGTTTTCCTTCTGCTTTTACTCTCTGCCTTTTCTTTCCAAAACTCATTTACACTTTTTTCCTCCTTTCGTCCATTCATTTCCATTTCCACTTTTTCCTTTACTGTTTTTAATTTTTTCACCTCTTCCTCTTTTAAATCTTTCCCTTTCTGATCCTTTGCCTCTCACATGTGAAGAATTTTTTATTTTCCTGGTACCTTTCTGAATGGTCATGGGGAGCGACCTGAACATGCCACGCTACCAGTCAGCTTTCTACTCACTACTCCTACAGCAAGGAATCCAAATGATGCTGCAGTTCCTGCAGATGTGACTTTGCATGCAGAGAAGAAATGAATGAACAGGCAGATGAAAACTGTTAATTCACTGGAGCACTCAAGAGACTCAGTTGAACAAGAAACTGAGCTGACTATGGATGATGGGCTTGTCAAGAGGGTTTTGGCCCAGGAAACACAAATGCATCCGACTGTCAGGCTATCATCACTTCAGCATGTTCATCAGCAGGCTTGTAAGAGGAGGCTAAGGAAAGATGACTTGAAATTCAGGCCATTCTCACTCAACCAAATACTAACTGAAGTCAGCTGATAACAGGTAGCTCTGTCCCCAAAACCACAGTACTTAGTTACAGTATTTAAAATGAAACACAGTTTTAAAAAATTTCAACAAGCTTTTTTCCCTTTTGTAGTTAGATCCAATTTATTTCATGCAAACAGGAGCTAGGAACACTTCCCCAACTGTCCTAGAAATAACTCTAGTCTTGTGAAAAAGGCTGTTGAATAACCTTCTACTATAATTTACTACTCAAAGTCGTCTCATCACCTTATGAATAACAGGCCAATTAAAAAGCAGTCAAGGGTTTTGTAAAGACCAGGAGAAAACCTGCTCAGAGAAAACATGATTTTACTGTTACAGAGTCTCACCTTGAACATCTGGATCATCTATGTGCTCTTGTAAGCTTTCTAGAACTTTTTTTATTTCACTACTAGCAACACAGTTATTACACGGCACAGAGCAGCTATCTTTGTGCTTTTCACTCTTGAACTGAAGCAACTCCAGATCCTGACTTATATCAGGCAGAGGAGGGCGCCAGTATAGGAAAGTATTAAATACGTCCTCAGCAGACTGTAGCCTTGAGTTTGTTCCAGGAAAACTGCTGTCCTTAGTGACTTCTATGACACCAGCAGCAACTTTGTCACCATGAGACAATCGAGACACATCTTCTCCACGACTGGTACAACAATCTGAACTTTCTTCCCGTGTATCTTTTAGGTTCTCAACTGAGACCTTTGTATTAACTTCAGCTGAAGTCTCCTCAGTCGATGATTCTGATTTGACTTCCATTGGTTGTTCTGAACTGGTAACAGACACACACAGTTATCCAAATAAAATTTCCAGTACTCTGTAACAGTAGTTTTCAGTGAAATACTTCATAAAAGACAGCATCAACTACAGAAGTTTATTTTCTCTGCAGAAAGACAGAATTTATGTTACCACCATGCTTTACTTCGCCAGTTTTCCCTTTACCCTCCTGTGAAGCCATAAAACCGAATTTTTCAATAAAGTGGCTACACTCAAATAGACACATGTGTGATCTCACTCTTCATATCTTTTCTGGAATTATATTCTCAAGTTGAGATTTTTAGCCCTGAAGAGCAACAAAAAATTATCTTTTTTCTTCTCCCTTCCGCTACGCCACATCTTTCCCATGATTTTACCTGGACAATGCAGTATTTGTACTGGAGGACATTAAAGTTATATTGTTGCTTGGCTGACAGGAATTGGAATTCACATCTTGCGTTGATGGACGGATACTCAGCGTTCCATCTTCTCGAATGTAAAGACCAGCACTGGAAGGGTTTGCAAAGGTAGAAATAAACGGGCCAAGAGACTGAAAAGCAGCCTGACGAACCTGTCATAGTATAAAGACAACAGTCAGGATTCACACAACTCTCAGAGTTAATGCTGAAAAACAAAAATTTGGTTCAATTTTTTACAGTAAGAACCAATTGGTTCTTACTATAACAGCTTCATTTAATACCAAATATAACCAATTATCAATTACCAAATAAGTGACAGCTAAGCAAAGGGTGTTAGAATATTACGCATGTATTACCATCATAGCAAGGAAATTTTTTAAAAGTTGTGAACTGGAAGGACATCACTGTCTTCTTCAACTAATACCTTTAACACAAGCAACCTATTCTCAGAAGTGTGTTTACACTTATAAAAAAAAACCTGTTGATAGAAATTCTAAGTCATAAGAGAGTGAGAAAAAATAAGACATATCTTATCAGAAGAGACTAGATTTTAGTAGGTTAGACTCTAATCTCTGCAAATTTAGAGAACTTTTACAGCACACTTCTGACTTGTCCACTATTTGTGCATGATCTGCCCGGGAAGATGCATAAATTATAGAGTGAGTTACTTACCCATCTGCAAGTGTCACTAATAAGACTGATAAACAGCGGGGATAGTTTGCTTCTGCGAACTTCTGGGGATGTGGTGTAAGACACTGCCATAAAGCATTCAGCACAAGCTTTTCTCATTCCCCAAACACTATCAGAACAGAGTTCAAAGAACTTGGGAATCTGCCAAAAATAAGCAAAACTAAGACTAATTAAAGACTAAACAGAGACTGCAGCAACTTACTATCAAGGTATTTGTTTGGAAACTGGAGACAATGATAACACAAGAGAGGATAAAATAAGTGAAAAGTAGAAGAAGCGGGGACAGGTTAAAAACATATTAACTGAAGAAATTGGAAAAACCTATCTGTCTCCCATTTACTTCATTGAGATTTTATATATAACTATATGTGCTAGGAAAGAATAGAAAGAATTATTAATGGCCTATTTTTCCTGAAATTGTAACTTGACTGATCATCTAGTTCGAGGGGGGGGAAGAGTCAGTAATCCTAAAGCATGTGTGTGTGTGTGTATATATATGCTGTCAATTACATTTTCAAAAATGTTCTGCAAAACAAGATCTTCTCTTTTCTATTTATTCCCAGTTTTGCAACGTAATCGCAACCAAATCCTTAGCCAAATCAATTTAAAAAAAAATGCATGCACATTGATTAATTTACAGAGAAGACAGTAAAAGAGCTCATTATTAAACCTTTTGATCTGAGAAATACAAGTCTTGCAAATGGATTTCGATTTTTACATACCAGCAGTCTTTCTGTGGCTTCTTGCCCAACTGCATTACAAACGTCACCAAAATTAGCTGCACAAATCTAAGAAATAAAAAAGTCATTAATAACATTCTGGCTCTTTCAAGTGCATTAGTTTTATTATCAACTTCACCATGCATTATTTATCCCATGTAACAACAGCACATGTTTGACTATTCAAATTTCAGCCATGTAACTACATCCTGTAATATTAACTCATCCTGAACAAAGACTCATTAGAGCAAGCTTCCATAAGCCACATGCCTTTGAAATCAATAGTAATAACGGTTTCTGCATGAAGAGCATCATCTACTTCAGTAATCACTAGAAGGGACAATAAGCCTACTTGAAAGTTTAAATTACATTGAACAGCAGCTGTCAAAACCAAAGCAGACTAAAATCCGATACGAGGGTCAGGACTTAGGTGTACTGACAAAACTATCTTTGCTATGGCTGAGACTGGCTTAAGTACTTTGCTGAAGCAAAGTTTAATCAAGGTCTCAAGTTAGTGCCATTTACAGTACATTACAAATTATATAATTAAGGCAAAAGGGACATTCCCTCATGTTGGAAAAAGATGTCGCCAAAATCTGAAAACAATTAAGATAGGACTGTGTTAGTATACGATTTATTCATTCTATATGCTTAGTCAGAAGGCTATAATGCAGCTCAAATTCCAACAAGTGCTGCTCATGTTAAGGACCAAGCTGAAGCTCTGCATGACCCTCAAAATCTACTCAAATATTTTAAGACTTCTTATGCTACAAGTTTCCTTTTGTACTCGATCATGAATTAAAATAAGTTTTACACTTTTTGGATTTCTCCTTTCAATAATACCAATTTATTTATTTATTTATTTTAAAATGAAAGATGTCTCAAATATCTATTACTTTTGAATTTCTGGTTTTGGAATAAGATGGTGGAGATCAGGTAACTCGTTTGCATCTGTAACCAAGCATGGTGACTTAAAAAAAAAAAGGTTGTGCAAAACTATTAAATGTGCAAGATCAGTTGAACTGCTAAACCAAAGCTATTCACCAAGCACTGGTATCTGTTTCTTTACTGAACTACAGTAACTGTAACCATGTCAGTAAATTAAAAGTGCTCTTCCAGACTCTTTCGAAGTTCATCAGCTAAAGTTATAACTAAATTATTCAGGAAGGTATTTGAACAGCAACATACAAATTCATTAAGTGGTTTAGGGTTGTAAACACACCAACCTTTCGCACTTGAAACAATTTCCCATCACTGCACAGCTCACAGAAGCGAGGAAGCAGCATGTGCTCAACTGTTGTTCTGTTCAACATGGAAGCCATTTTACAGATTATCTAAAAATCAAGAACAGAATATGAGTAAGGAGAACAAAATTATAAAGCTTGTAAGCATGGCCAAATATTCCTCCTAAAAATTACCTCCAAGTGCAAGAGAGCAGCTACCATCAAACAGATTTAACTGCTACACATTATTTGTATTGTCATACACCCATTTTACGTGAAGCACAACTACAGTTTTTACTTAAAATCATTCTACACCACTGTGCCTGAACATAATATTTCTGCACACAATTCATTGTCCTTTTTATCTGGTTAAATAGACTTTTATTAATAAATACATCTTCAAGGTGTTTTACAATGTGCCATACACTGGTATTTTGTACAGAGAAGACAGAAGTTCCAGGGCACTAGCCAGCACACAAAATCACAATCTTTAAGCATAGTAGAAATATCTCAAGCTTAAGCATGCAAGTAAGCCCCTTGGCTTTAACAGGACTGTTCAGATACTTAAAAACAAGCACAGTCACAGCTCTTTCAAGGCTCAGAAAACATGATAAATTAGGTTTGCCATACAACAGGAGAGAAAAGGGAGAGTAAGACAAACTAGTTATAGATGTGACCTAATGCACACTGTACAGGAATCATCCTCAGAAATGTTAGGAGTTAACATTGCAGCATAATTAAAGTTAGTAACGTGCTCATTAATTTAGCTTTCTCTGAGGAACTATCAATTTCAACTACCATTACAAACCATGTTTCTGCTGTGAAAATCAATGCTTTGGATTGTATGCTTCCTTTCAGCTCCCACTTTCTGGGATAACTTGCTGTAATTCTTACATTTGCAATAGGAAAAAGGAAGGGGCTCCCACACACTTTTCTACTCAACTGTTCTGCTTGCAGCACCAGGAGTTTAATGCTTACACAAGTGTTGTCAGATTAACAGTACTCATCTTTCTACTTTTATTTCTCAAAAATTATTGAAGCTTTCGGCCTCCACAAAAATAAGCTTTATTCGTAGAAACATCTGCCTTCGTAATAGGATGCTAAAGAAGAGCTAAGGAAGACACCATTCAAGGACTTTCCTACAAATTTTCAAACTCCTAAAAGGCATCTGGTGCTCAGATGTTGCCCTGGAAAACTGCCTAAGAAATATCCAACTCCCAAACAAAGAAGAGGAAAATCTAGCTGGTAAAACTATTTTACACATCAAGTGTCAGATATCCATACTGAAATGTAATTACACACCAGCATTCTTCTGTGGAGTCAACTGGCTTCTTGAAAGTGAACAGGAATTTTTTTTTTTTTTTCCAAAATACTTAAGAATTAAGATCAGGTCATCATTCATACTTGCACAACACTACTGTGAAACCTAGTAGAGCATATGTAAAGAAATTGCTGGGGAACACAGCGATCTTAATTTCAAGATGCAGCTGGTTTTTGGCAGCCTTGTTTTTACTCTTTTTACCTGGGTACCATTTTGACAATCATTTAGCATCCTGATGTATAAAGACAGTCTCTCTAAACCTGATCTTTTCAAAAATTCAGAATAAAAATTAAAGATTTGTTGTGTTAAACTAAAAAATCAAGTTATGTTAATCAATAAACACAAAAGGCTTGATTGCCTATTTTATTTAATGTCAGCACCATTCCTGGACCTCATCTTAATTACTGTTATAAATGAAAAGGAGTGGTAGTTCTTGTTAATACTCAATTCAAGTGCTCAATACATAATCAATCATCTATAGGGAAAAGTCCCTCATCATTTTGGGAAAACAACTTCTACTGAGTTTGAAGATGTGATACTTCACATTTTTAAGCATATGATAACATTCTTGTTCCCCATTACTGCACCGTATAGCTCAATTCTCAAGCAGCACTATTTCCAACAGATTCCTCCAGCACTTCACTGAAACAGAAGCCTAGATTTCTGCATCGCACAAAAGGTATAGGACCTAGAGAAAGCTTACCCAAAGTACCTCTACACTTCGCCAAAGGCATTAGTAAATAGTAGTCAGTACAACAGTACTCAGGACAACACTGGTTTCTTTTTGAACTCAGTTAAGATGATTTTAGCCTCAGTATGGTGCATCAAGTTCTGGCTGCTCAAATTATTTGAAAATTCACATTGTTTCAATGGTGCTCAACACTACAAATGACTAAGAAACCTACAGATTCAAGGCTTAACAGCTTAGCACACTTAAGCTTCAACTGTATCACAACAGCAGGTTCTCAATTTGCAACAGAGCGACTAACAAATAGAGAAGAAATAAAACAAGCTGAAATAGCAATGGTATAGAAAGTTTAAGTTCAATGCTTAATGTAAAGCTCTCAGGACACTAAGAATGCAAGTACAATTTTTATTTTCTGGGTTTTATGCTTATGAAAATCTCACACAAAGTTGTTATATTCTAAAAGACCTTTATAGTAGCACTGCTAAAAGACAGACAATAAAAGCAATTAAAAAAGAAAGAAAAAGTAAAGGTATAAGATTTCTTCCAAATTAACTTACATTTACAGCTTCCACCTTGTACTCATCATCACTGTCAGGAGCAGAGAGGTCCAACAGAATTGGACACACCTTATTTTCAATGTCACTCTGTGCAACAAGATCTTGTTCTAGCAGTATAAGCAGTGCTTCTTGACCTGCCTTTCTAACCTATTAATATGAACAAAGAAACCAAAAAAAGTACGTCACTGCAAAAACATTTACTGATAGAAGAATCACAAAAGGCATGTTTTCAATGAACACACAGGTATGAGTTAAAAAAAAAAAAACAAACAAAAAATCTCTCAGTTTTAACATCATAAGGAATTAGTAATAAATATTAGTTTAATATAATCATTTGATGACATTTCATCAAATTCTGAGAAGCCAAAAGATGAAGTAGAAGACAGGACTTGTAAGTCATGACTCCTGTAACAGACCATATCAAGATGCTGCTAGGCAAATCCTGTAAGTTTCCCACTATCTACTAAGGGAAGTATAAAAACCACTCACACCTCCCTAGCAAAGCATGCTGACACCAATAAACACAAAGCACTATGTAAAAGCTAGATATCAATCAACATGGATTTTCTATTCTCTCTTCCTTATGCCTGAAATTCACTGAACCACACAGAATTTTTCAAAGATTCAACTCATGTAGTCTGTTTTTCCTACCTGATTGTTAACATCTGTGAGGTATCTCACTACTATGGGCATAAGGTACTCGAAAAATGCTGTTGGGAATTTTGGTCGACTTTCTTGCAGAAAAATAGCAATAGGAGGTATTTGTTCCATCAGCTCTGTACGTACAGTTGGTTCTAGTAATAAAAACAAAGTAAAAACCACATCAGTAAACACGAAATTAAGATCAGGTATCTTAAGCAAAAAGTATCTTTTTTTTTGTTTAATGTTTTCATAACAGGAAAATCAAAATACTCAAAACACAAGAAATATCACCACTCAGATTGCCTGTTCTTAAAGGAAAGCTGAATAAAACAGAACAGCCTTATACACATCATCACAGTCCAGAGACTTGTGATCAGTTCTCTAATAAATCAGATAAAATAAGAGCACTAGCCAGAAAACCCAGTCACCATGAATGTATGCACATGAAGTATTAAAACACACGACTGTTCTGTGCCACATACACCACACGTTCAGATGTAATGAATTCCTTGAAAAATATTACTTCGGGCTTTACAGTAAATAAGACCCTTTCATTTATACACCTACCATACAAAATACTTGAAAAACAGAGGGGAAAAAAAAAAATCTTGTTTTTACTGATATATTGCTGTTAGATGATTTAGTTTTAGTTCACTCATTGCCTTCTCAAAATCGAAAGTTATTGCCTTCTATATTGCAGCTTATGTAAAGTAAGTTACAAAAATTTAAAAAAACTTTCAAACCTGCGTCTTCAGAGAGCCTGACCACTATTTCCATTACAGTCAGGAAGTCTTCTTCATTATTACTGAAATCTCGAAAGACATCCAAAAGACCTCTGGCAATAATTTGCCTGTGGAGTAAACAATATATTAATTGCCTTAATATCCTGCCAACGACATGTACATGGAATGCAAGGGGAACTTATCAAATCTAAGTGGGCACCTTAAAAAAGATCAAGCTCTTCTCTGAACATTCAGACATACCAGTTACACAGTTTCTCCACATCCCAACAAGACAAAGATGGAGTCAAGAGATCTTATTCAGATAATCAAGAATGAAAACCTCTTTTTATGGAAATGTTATACAGAAGTTATTCAAACAGAAATAATATTAGGCACGTGCTTAGGAGAATAATAACAGAAGTCGTGACACCTTAACATCCACAATGCTATCAGACTCAGTCATCATCAAGTGTAGCTGTTGTACCCTTACCTGTTAAATATGTTATCACTGAAGGCATATTTCTCTAGACGGGCCAGCGGAGTTAAATTATCCTGTCCAGGAATATCCAAGAACGCTGTTATCCTCATGCTCTCACAGTCTGGTCCATAATCTTCAAATCCAACTTGAAAGACAAAGAGTAATGGGAAAAAAAAAAAAAAAAAATCCCAGAGTCAGCAAGAGATGTTACAGTGTAAAATATACTATACCAATAACGATTTCTTTTTAGAGCTGTTCTTCAAAGGAAAAGTATCTGTACATTACTGGAAACTGCTTACAGAAAAATCTTAAGTTGTACCTAATGAAGTCAAGAGCAACACTTGCATATAGAGCTGTAAATTCAAGCTTTGAAATTTAATTCATTTCAACTGTCATAAATCCTTGGCTTTTAACACATTTTACTTGGCAATTTGAAGTGGACTAACCACACACACTATGAGAGAGTTAAGAGGGCTCAGCTGACAAAATTGCACACCACAAACTGACAGACACATTCAAAAGGAAAATCAGCCCCATTAAAAGAAACTGAAATTTTAACAATGACAGAAAATCCCAAACTGTATTGCTTTAAAACAGCAAATTCTTGGGTCTGTTTCAAAGTTACCAAGGTACGTTTTTCTCACTGTAGTTACTGGGTCCCACACATCTAAATCAGACTAGTAGCTTTGGGAAAAACTTCAACTTTACCTTACTTGTGAACATACTGGTGCAGACCGATCAACTACAGACTTTCCCATGCAAACCTACTCTTTTCTAAATCTTTTTTTTTGCATTTGCAGCTTGAGATTTTTAACCAAATATTACCATACTTTTAAAATTTGCCCCACCAAGTCTTACAGTCACCTAACCCAGTAACATGCACATGATTACAGATTACAGGCAAAAAAGTAAGACTGTGAAGAGAAGGAATAAACTTTGGGATAACTTCGCTGCCTTTTTTTTCTTTTTTAATCCTTCATCCTTAAAACAAAGGCAGTGAAATAACCTGGCTGCAGCACAAATTTTCTCATTTCAGCAATGGATACAGGAACACACAGAGCAACCAAATCCACAGAAAGAGTTGCACTAAAGTAGCTGATATTCCTGCTCTGGGTTTACAACTTTCCCAACCAAGCGCTCCTAGAATCATGCACGCTTTGTTCACATAAATCATACAGCAACTGTGATCATACTTAACTACATGGAAATTGAGCCAATACTGCTTCTCACATGCAAGTAGTAGTCTCTCAAACCAGCATATGTGCTGAGAGTGACATCCACTGAAGACAAGAAGCCAGTTTCTGACTTGGCAGACCCAGTATTAGGTATTTAAATCAGTAAAGAAAGCACAGAACTGGTAATAACTTGAAGGCACAATGACAAGTCAAATAGGCACTATTTGAAACGGTGCCTACAAGACTCTAATCTGGGCACTCCAGGTTATGCTTCAACAGGCAGAGAACTTACATGGTGCCTCCATATTAAAAAACAGCAAACCAGGACTAGTTTCATTTATAGCACCGGTTCCCCCTGTTTGTCAAATGGGAAGAACAGGAATACCCTCTCCCACTGACACACTTTGAAGATTAAGAAATGCATATATAAAGTAGCATATAATCCCTCTCTTCAGTATTCTGGTTTAATAAAAAAAAACCAATACAGTCCTTCCCAATATGTCATCCCAATCAGTACAAAGCTTTTGCACATCTTAAAGGAAAGTCCGTATAATTTCATAATGCACTCTGAAACTGCCAGTGGGTTAAATTATGTGTATATATAATTCCACAATCTCCGACATAATAATTTCTTCATGATTAAAGTGGCTGTACCTTAATCAGGATAATTAAGCTTCAGCTCTACCCTCACTCTTACTTTACCAGTTTTATACTCCAAACACTCTTCCCTAAATAATCTCTTAATCTGAGACCCAGCACAATGAACTTTGGCTCTAAACTACATTAATACCCATTATAAATCAAGTTTTATATTAAAAAGTCCTCTGTTACTGAGAGGTACCAAGCCTCAGTTTTTTTCTTACAGAAGAATTCCTATTTCACATAAAACTCTGCTTTCCAATTATTTAACACGAGCCAAAACACTCTCAGAAATACAGCTCATTTAAAGAGGAAATCATCTGAACATACTTGGAGCAAAACGTTATACCTAGGTCTTCAGGGGAAAAAAAAAAAAAGCAGATTGGTTCAGGAAAGCACACAGTCTCCAAGGAACCCAGCTGAATTAAACTACTAGAGCAATTCTGAATTCTGCAATTTTTGCTGACAAGATGCTCTGATCAACAAGTTCAATGGAATTCAAACAGAAGAAAACTGTGGGATTAGAATAAATGTTCACATTTCCAATGTATACACAGCTACTACAAAGTAAACCCACTGCTACATGACAGAAACATATGCTTATTATTCATGGATTTTTATGACGACTATGTATTGTACTGACACCCTGATTTCTATTCTACTGGTCATTATTATTTCTAGTGTCTGCTCTTTATATAAGTTCTGTCAGGTTCAAAACATCTATCTGCACAAGTGTATATAATTTACATTGCACAGATCTGTCTGGGACTGATCTGCCCACATGCTCTAGGGCCAGCTTTCCTACCACGTACAGTATCTGAAGAGGCAGCATCCAGTATTTACTGCTTCAAAAGAAACCTACTGTATCACCCAACGCTCACAGGAAGTTATACAGCGTATGGAGGATTGCGGGTTTCCTTTCTGAGGTTGCAACAAACTCTCCATATCCAAACCCAACTGTGACCATCCTTATATCTATGTGATTATAATATATGATTTTAAAATCCACATAGATCGGACACTCTTTCACTAGATAATTTTTGAGGCTAGCCACCTGTTATACAAAGAAAGATTTATTAGGGATTAAAAAAAAAAAAATCAATATACTTGCCATTAACTTCATCTAGTGCCCACTTGTTCAATTAAGAAACTGTTTAAAAATTAAGACTCTCATCAGTTCCCTTCAAATATTTCAGAATTCCCACCAATTCAAATGACAATGAAGCAAATCTCATTTCTAAGCTTGACTACAATACTACACCTGGGACTAATTTTGTATACATGATGAATATACTTGATTTTACTACTTGGAGTAGTTCTATTAGTCATTTAAATTAGCTAAGCACACACCAGTGCTTCTAGGACCAGAGGGAAAACAGAGCAAACTACTTATGCTCTGGATCAAGAGAGTTAAATACCTGAAATTTTTTCCACACACTCAGTACACACAAGGAATAGTCATGGCAGAATCCATTGTGTCTTCTCTCAAGAATTTTACTTTTCTGTTTTCCATAAAATAAGAAACCATAGGTACTTATAAGTTTCAGGATACACCAGAGTACTAGAAAGTAAATTACAGAAAAACAATGAACTATTATTTCTTATCTAATGTTCTTTTATAGGTGAATCAAACATTCAGTATTTTTCCCTCTAGCAATATCAAACAAGCAAGCTTGAAAACTGTCCACCTATGAACAAGTGACAGTATTCACAGCTGAACTGGAGTTCACCCATGCCTTCGTCTGAGCCAGACTCAAAAGCTGCTTAGAGCTTGTAATAAACAGCACAGGGTCACAGGATTTAACTATGCAACTCAACATCATTAGCTAGTATCACTATCCCCTTTTGCTAGTACAAAACAGTAAATACTAGTGCAGTATCTTCACGAGCTCAAGGAGGTCATTTTCCTTCCTGTTTTTAGGAGGAAAAACAACTTTTAAAATACATTTTCTTTATTGTCTAAAGGGCATAATTAAACTAATTATTTTTCCAGATGATCCAATATCTCACCTTACAAAAAAAACAAGTTTCAAATTGTACTCAATGAATTTTGGTAGATTTTACTACAGCTTTTCCCCAAATTCAAAGGAATCCCCCAGTCTCTCCATTTGTTTCAATGGAACTGATCTTCAATGTGCAAAACACCATTTCATCAATTTAGTTAAGAAAGTAAAAACCCAGTTCCAGTGATTTATTTCACTGAGATTTTCCTAAAATACATCATGAACTCTTTGCTAGACTAGTCATTGGGTTAGCACAATATCGCAGTCTAGATGGCACGTCTGAACTCGGCTGTAACACAAACAGAATACAGCTTTCAATGCCATAATTATAACTGCATTGTCAAATTAACTTAATCAAATAATATTTTAAAATAATAAAATAAGATTTCAATAATGCTCTAAAATGCACATCCCTTTATTTACACGCTTATCCTGAAACTGATCATTTCTTTTACACAAATTTTAAGTGACCCATATGAAAAGCTTATTAATTACTCCTTGTGGCAAAACTTCCTTTATCTGAACATTTTTATTAACTTCATGTCTCAAACTAGAGTTTTGCCTACAAGCATCAAACTTCTTAATCCACTTACCAGACAAACCTGTTACTCACAGTCTCAGCAGAACAGCCAAAGACCGAACAGTAATGCAGAACGAACACCTAACTCCTAGTGATGGTCACCCCTGGTTCAAGGCCAAGGCCCACAACAGAACACTACAGGAAGTTTGCATTTATTTCCGCTGCTCGCACTTTACACACTCAGCAAACTGAACTCAAATTTAACACACTACTATTGGGTTTTTTTCTTACTACAGAGGAGAAAATTGTAAAGGGAACTAAGAGCAATTAAGAAAGACCCAATGAATTCAAACAGCTAAGCATTCATTAGCACTATCAAGGGGTTTGTTTGGTTTTGATTTTTAAAATTGGGGCAGAGAGAAAAAGATATTTTCAACTCAATGAGGTACTACTTCAAAATAAGGTACTACAGCAACAACTGCTGCAGTTTTTCTGCTAGAGGAACTCACTGCAAAATAGTATTTAAATCAGCATAAGCACATTGAAATATATCAGCTCATTTCTTCTCGCTTAAATCCTGTTCAACACCTACATGCTTTTTGTCATCTAAGGTGATGACTTCTTACAAACATTTTACATTTACTTACTGCAGCAAGAAATAATCTTTAGTACCTTTTTAAAGCAACTTTACAGCGCTATCAAAATTTTAAATTCATATATATTAAATACATGTATTTCAAGTACTATCCTCCACATCTATCGCATTTTTTTAAGATTTCTAGCTTTTCAAATGCATAACTATATTAAGGAAGGATGCTTTTTAGCATACAGTTTTACATTCATTCTTTAAAACTCACACCATTACAGTTTATCTGTATAAGAGAAACACTAAAGATATTTTGCATTACACAAAAATACGAACATAAAACAAACCAAGAACTCTTACATACACAATTAATCTCACCATTTATACATCATAAAAGATCCCAAACTTTTCATTCTAACACTTAACCAAAATACAAACGACACACCATTTTTTTCTTTGCTACTTACTAGTAAAATGCAGAAACCTCAAAGACTGAGAGCAACATCTAAGAGCAGCAGCTAACAAAATCCCACACATCGACCTCCCACCCACAGAGGCGACATCCCTGCACATCTTTCCATTGGAACACTTTAGATCTCACTTGTACTCTAAAATTTCCCCTGGTGTTCCCAAAGACCATCTTCTTCCTAAATTAGCTTATTCATTTTAGATGGGGGGGTGGTGGAAATCCATCTGTTACACATTTTCAAGTACTATTAAATAATAATGGTCTTGTGGTAAACAAATAAAGAGTTTGTTTTCATTTTTTTAATGGAAAAGTCAGTCCAGCACCCAAAACATCAGTGAAACCACTCCACATACACAGCCGCTTCCTACAGCAATACAAGTTTGTACAATTATTGGTCAAAGATTTATCTCCTTAAGTAACACCTCTTACCAAGCTGTCTGATAGGTGTTCAGCTCTAATCCTGTAACACAACCCTGCACTCAAACAGCTTGAGGTGGAGCTGTTACCTGGTCTAGGACCCACGCCACGGTATTTAACCTAAAACCACTGGCTTGCATTAGCCAAGTGGAGCACACAGCGGTTTTTCTTTCATTCCCGCTGCCGAGGTGCACCCCATCCCGCTGAGCGCCTGTGCCGCAGGAACAGCGAAACACACGGCGTCCTTAGCAGCCTCCACAGCGTTTAGAACTCTCACCGGCAGCTGGGAAACCCCTCGGCTACTCTAGGCCAATTTCCACCGACACCACCAGCGGAGCTAATCCCCTAAACCACCGCCGGCCGGGCCCGCTCTCCTGTCCCAGCGATTCACCGCGGGCCATTGTTGGAGGTGCTGTTTACACTGAATCCAACAGCGCAGCGGCCATTGGAAACAGCGAGGGTGGTCTCTCGAAAGGCCGGTTTCCACACACCGCCCCGGGCCTGCCTCCCTCCCGCCCGCGGGTCCCCCTTCCCCGGCGGGACGGCGGCTGCCCCCCCAGAACCCCGCTTCAAGAGGCTGCCCGTCCTTCGACGGCCCAACCCGTCAGCCAGCACTTAAGGGCTTGTGAAAGGCGCCAGGTGAGGCTCGGGCCCACAGCTGAGGGAGGGAGCGCGCCCGCTTCCCCTGTCAGCCCCGCGCTCCTGCTGACACACAAATACACTCTTAATTCGTGAGCCCTAACGCCCTATAAACCTTCCCCTACCAGTACGAACAGCCTCAAAATCCTCCCTTCACTTCAACCTGGATAAACACGGGGAGAGGGAAAGAGGGCGACAGAAGGACCCCGGGGTGAGAGAGCAGGGGAGGGCCTAAATAGGGAACAGAAAAATAAAAAACAGTTACTCACAATCATCTAAGTCATCCTGCAAATCCACAAAATACAAAGGGATCCCTACAAACAAAAACAAAAGAGAGATACCGGGGGGTTGGTTTCGGAGGGCTGCAGCGAGGACGGCGGCAGCCCCAGGAGAGCCGCCCCAGCAGCCCCCGCCCGCCCGCCGGCCCCACTTACCGGCCATCTTGGAATGGACATGGGCGAGGAGGAGGAGGGAGCGGGAGGGCAAAGGGAGGAGCCGCCAGTACTTCCTGCCCCCGGGTCAGCCCCCGCGCAGACGAAACGCCACCAGTTTAATAAGCAGCCGCCGCCGGGGGGGCGAATCGCCCCTTAGCAGCCGCCGTCGCCTCCTGAGAGGGAAGAAAACCGCGGCGGCGGCGGGCGGGGGGTGTAGTCAGGTGACTCCGGTGGGCCGCCCAAGATGGCGGCGCGTCCGCGGAGCCTGAGGAGGAAGGTTTACTGGTAACCACGGCGTGGGGGAGGCGGGGGGCTGCCCCCGCAGGCCTTGGGTCTACGCGTGCCTCGGGAAAGGCTATGATCGTTCTGGGCTGCATCTCAGGCGCTCGTTAAAGGCGCAGCGTGTCCGGCCATGGCTCTGAGGGAGCTGAAAGTTTGCCTTCTGGGGGTAAGTGCTCCGCGGCCGGCTCTCTGCGGGGCCCCGGCGCGGGCCGGGGGCGGCGGGAGGGAGGGCGCCTGCTGAGGGGTTGGCTTGAGCGGCTCTCTCTGGTGGTGGAGAGCCTCTGTGCAAGCCCCGGAGAGGCTTGGAGCGAGGGGTCCTCTCCCCGGGCGAAGGGCGGGCCTCACCCCCGCCGCAGCTGCCGGCGCTCCCCGGCTGTCTGGCCCCGTCCCCCTGACGAGACCGGGCGCCGGAAGGACCTTCCCCTCCACGGGGGGAGGCGTTTTCCAGAGGTAAATAGCGCGCCTTTCTTTTTCGGTGTTTTCCTTTAAAAGAAGAAAAGAGGGGAAGCACGAACATCCAGTGTATGTTTCCCTCTTCCTCGCGAGCTGTTTCGGGCTTGGAGTTCCCAAAATAAGTAAATAAAAGCACCTGATATCAAACTCGAGGGGGAGGGGCCTGAACTTTTTTTTTTAAACAACAGATGTAGGCTTGAAAGTGCTCAAAGTGTTGCAGGTGGTGGAAGAAGGAGACATCAAGCAAACCGAAGTACAAGTTTGAAGAAATCAAGGCTATAAAGCTGTGTGTTGACTTGGTTTGGTCTGAGGGCTTCATCGGAGAGCCTCAGGTTGAGTAGGTGGAGTTGTCTCCACCTGTATCTGAATCCTGTGTTGTACAGAGTATGACTGACAGAATTGTTTTCTGCTTCTAAATGCCCTTCAGAGGGAAAATTACGTGTTTCTGTGCTCTTCATGTTATGAAGGCATTTGGGGTAACTACTAGCTACTGTTTGTGCTCAGCCGACCTGAGAAACCTTTCATCATGTAAGAAAAGGAGAATAAGCACCCAGGAAAGGTGGTCCTTGAACTCCTGGAGCCAAGAACTGCATCTATGTTTCTCTTTTTAAGATTTGCTCTGCCTATTAAGACTGCAAACATTATAAAAGAGACAACTGAGATAATATGCTTTTCCTTGAGAGTAAAACAGCTTGAAAAGATAAATGCAAGCCTACGTACTGTATCCAAATTTACTGCAGTATTCAGAAGATTCAAGAAAATGCATGAATGGCGTAAAACTTGATTTTTAATGAAGCAGTTTCTCAGTTTTTTCTTCCTTAATATCTTAATGACTGGAGATGTAAAGCAAAAAGTTTGTCTTCATCTGTCTTAGTTAAATGACCATTTAAAGTGTCCAGCTGCTATTGAGAACAGTTTTACTGCTAATAGTTTGTTGAGTTATTTCACTCTTAAATACGCCTTCTTTGTATCTTTTTTAACTGTGGAGTCAGTAGTGCAAATACATGCATGACCCAGAATTTTCATGTTATGTTTCCTCTTTTACCATTTATAGTTCTGTAGAGTTGCATTAGAAACATGTTGCAGGTGTGTCACAGAAGAAATTTCAAGTCTTTCATTAAGCAGGGTGGGACAGCATTAGTCAGAGGTTGAAATGCCTGTGTCACACTTGTATAATTTAATGTGCTCCATTGGCTTACAAACATGGAATACCATACTCAATTGCTGTATATTTTACTAAAAGTGGTAGACGGTCTTTCCCTACTCCTATGCAAATGCAATTTGTGCATAGCTTTGGGAAAAAAAAAAGTATGAATAAATGATAAGTGTGAATGCAGATTTTTATAGTCCTTCATAAAAACATCTTAAGAATTGTGTTTAGAAAACTGTAGCTTATCAGAGACCTTTAATTTTTCTCCTAAATGAATATAATGCCTGAAGTATTTCAGAATCTAACTTCTCTGAGATTCTCTGCAGGAATGTGTTATTCATGCACAGTGCATTGCAAGTTTTGAGGAGAAAAAGAATCATCTGTTTATAGTCACTAATGTCTCTTTCAACTGTTTCTGTTCTTTTTTTTTTAAGGACACTGGTGTGGGCAAATCAAGTATCGTGTGGAGATTTGTAGAAGATAGTTTTGATCCCAACATCAACCCAACAATAGGGTAAGAAACTAAATAAAGTAAATGTGACTTACTCAAGAATAAAACCAAATTGTATGAATATATATTTGTACCTCCTGAATAGATCACTTGAGGATTCTCTGTGTGTGGCAGCTAGATGTGGTAATAAATGTGACTGCAGCCTTAATTAGCTCATGAGTTACCTTAGGAAATGTAGGAGTGTATTTGGCACTCCTGCAGCTTCCATTTTTATGTGTAAGATCTGGACCCATTTTGTATTGTTAATCTAAGCTAACAAAATCCTGCTGGGAGTCCTGGGTTATGAATAAATTACACTATAGTTGCTTCTGTTGAGGGAACAACATGCTTTTCTCATGCACTATTCTTAAATTTCAACGTCTATTATGCAACTACATGATAATTTTTAAGGCTTTTTTTTTTTTGAGTCAACTACAAAAACAAGTCTTCTAGGTTTTTGAAGGTAGTTAATACTAATTCAGGTTGTAGTTCTCTTCATGAATTAGTTCAAATGTTGTACATCTATATGCAATACACACACTCATAAGTAAATAATGAAATTGTTAATGCAATTGGTCTCACCTCAGAGTAGCGATATTACTGAGCTCAAATCTTCCAGTGGATAGAAGGAAGGGTGAGCATCAGGAATTCTTGGAGTGGTTAGATCTTTTTATTTCTTTTGCCATCTTTTTTGTTTTGCAAGTGTCTTATGGGCTGTTTTGCTCAGAAGTAATTCCTCACTTACAGGAGGACGTGACTTCACTTGCTGCTGAGAATTGTGTGTGGGGGATGTCAATGCAACTTCCTGTCTCAGGTGTCGCACAGGCTCTACTAAGGCTGTACTACAGCTTTGACCAGAAAAGATCCTGCTGATAAAGATCAGCTGTGCCTCATCCTGTCCTTCTAAAAAAATGTGGTTCCCATGATGTCTGTCTCTCTTCCCCCTTTACATCCCCCACCTCTTTTTTTTTTGAGTGTAAATACATGTAGAAGTTCTTTTTTTGGAGGACCATGAAACTGATGTGTATATAGTCATCATATTGCTGTTTGCCTAAGCAGGGCAGCAGGCTGTCTTAACATTTAAGTTCAGGTTGTATAGAAAGTTCAGACCTGCTGCCCACAGTGATATCAACTGCAAGCAAAACTTCTTCAGGTGGATGCTGTTGAAAGATCCGGTTGTTTACCTGAGGTGTTTTGAAAATTGGTTTTAAAAACAGAGTCTGTTACATAGTTGGCTAATATGGATGGTGTCTACAGTGGCCCAAAGTCAGCCATTGTGTTCATGCATGCAGTTCCTGGGGGTGGGGGAGGAAGAGATTAAAGTCTGCTTAACTAGTAGGTGACCAGGTATGGTAACACAGACTTAGGTTTGGCAAATGTGAAAGGTGCCTGTTTATTTGGCTGGGATGTTCTGTTCTGTAGTTAGGCATACGTCACCACGCAGCTAGGCTACATGTGTTGAACATTTGAGTAACCCAGTATGGAATTTGCATCATGTCTCCAGTCACATGTGAACTGCAGCCTCCTCACGTCTGCTTTCAGATTCTAAATTCTAAAATACGGTGCTTGGTGGCTTTAGCGTCTGCATGTCTGCAAGACTGTCTAAAGCTGTAGAGCAAAGATTGTAATCTGTGGTGCTTCTATCCTGGCAAAGTAGAATTTTATATAATCTGGAGAAAACTCAGGAGAGGGTTTTGTGGTGGTTTTTCTTTTTCATTACTCCCAGGGAAGGGCTGAGACTGCTTGTTGTCTTCCCTCCAAAGTCAGTTTCTTTTAATCTGGTAGTTTTCTGACTGTGTGGGGTGGGGGTTGATTTTTGTTTCTTTTTTTTTGGTCCTTCCTCCAATGTACTATCTATCTGTATAAAGGCAGGAACCCAAAGAGATCACACGGACATGTCTTCCCAGGGGAATGTCTGTGACAGATACTGTGTAGTAACTTAAGGTGCTGTTAGAAGGTGTTAGCCATTGTGGCAATGAGGCTAATGCGTAGAATAGAGTTTGTCTTCATGGGTTTAATGACAGTACTGGGATGAGTATACATTCTTGACGTGACAGACTAAAAAGCTATATCTTTTAGGACTCTCAACTGAATCAATAATTGGTCTGAGGACTTGGTATCTTGGTATTTTGCTATAGTAGTGTAAATAAATCAAAACTTGCCCAAATGCAGGGATTGTGTGAAGCTCCAATAAGATACAGTCCCAAAGTTTTAAGCAAATTAATTTGGAGACTTTTTCTAGACCTTGTTTTTATTTCCCAATTGAGACTTGGAGGTGGAACGAACAAAGTAAGGATTAGAGAGCAAGTTTTAGATCATCTTACAAAACTAAAGCTGAGAAAGTTTCTATGTCTACTCCTGTGTTTTTGAGTTTGTGAGATACTATCTTATGTTTCCTGTCCTGTTTCCATTCCTCTTAGAATTATCTGAGCAATCATACTTTGTTGTCATTAATGTTCATCGTTCAAGTTCAAATATGGGCAGCTGTAGAAACCTTGTCAGAATTCTGCAGTGTTTTCTTTTCAGGATGCTGAGGACACATTCTGCTTTGCCTGACCAGCATATATCTCTAGGTACTACAGAATACCTGGTCTTTCATTATAGCATCAAAAAGAAATTATGAATGAGTATAAAACTACTTTCATGTGCATCTTGTTCATGTAGTTATAGTGCTTACTTGGCTGGGAGAAGCAGCTAGGAAATTTAGTAGGGATAATGCCTATTTTCTTACTAGAAGTTGTCAAGGATAGCTTCATTGAGGATAGCTCTGGTTTGGAGGCTTTTGTTGACCCGAAAGTGGTTTCTTTGAGCTGTTTGTTTTTGTTTTTGTTTTTTTTTGACATGTGTCACAATGAAAGCTTCCACTTGTCGAAGAATTTCAAGTAGCATTTAACCTCTATTGTCAGCTACTGTTTGGGATGTTTAGTTGTGATGCGAATTAGAGCAATACAGCTGTTCAGTTCAAATTGACTGTACAGGAATGTTTTGGTTTATAGAACCAAGTAAGAGAACTTTTCAGTGAGAATTTATGATTTGGGAAATCATTTCCATGTTGGCCAGAGAATTCAGAATTAATGCTTAATTTGCAGCAGTCTTAACGAAGTGAAAGTCTTTGCTGTGCTTTACAACAGATACTCCTGTCACTGTATGTTCCGTTGCTCATTGCTAAAATACGGAATCTAGTTAACTGTGTTGAAATGCATTGCAATTAGACACTTTCTTTTTAGGGATGCTGCAACCTTATATTTGGCTTCTTAAAAGAGTAATCAGCTTTGGAGATTGATGTACCATTTGGCAAACCATCTGAGCTTGAGAAGGTTACCTCTTAACAGGGGAAAGCATTGTGTAATTGCTCCCATTCTTTATTTTAAATGTAAATAGGTGTTTTGACCTCCTATTCCATTGAAACATGTCCAAAGACTCCAGCTGTATTAATTACAAAAGTGTCATGGACATCATTAAAATCTATGCCCTCATGGTACTAAAGATCCAAGATAAACTGAAGTTCAGAGTTTTGGACTCTGGTATTTAATGTTATTGAACATGCTGAAAGACTCTTGCTGTCTGGCTCTGACTCTACAGCAAGCTTAGTGTACTGTAAGAAGCTCCAGTACTGGTCACCTCCAGGATCCTATCCTGCATCCTGTCCAAAACTGACAGTAGAACAAGTTTGAAAGTCTGCACGATTTTCAAGTGACAGGAATTAAGCATACAAAAGGTGTTCAAGACCAGAACATAGGATCTCTCATGCTTAAAGTAATTATGGCACCTATAGTTCCTATTCTACAAGGATTTGAATTCGGTGTGTGGCATTTCTAGTAAAAAATGTGCCTACAGGTAACAGAGATAGCAAAGAACTCCCTCTTGTAAAAGATTAGGTCTCTGAATTCCTGTTCGTGTGGGAAATACACTGATTGATGTAAAGCAGGTCAAGTAAAGCCCAAAAGTACTCTACAATATTTTGCAATATTTTACTGTAAAGCATCTAGAAGTTGGGGGGGTGCAGCTGGAGCATAGGAAGAGAGGTTTTTTGTTTGTCTTCTGGAAGTGCAAGAGCCTCTGCAGACTGAAGTATATAATGACAGGCAGGATTTGGGAGCTATACAGAGTGCAGACAAAAAGGAAGTTACTCTTTGTTGATTTCTCTGTCCTCTTAACACCTACCAGCAGTGATATGAATCTCCCATATTTTACTCCCGAGTATGGACTTCCCAGCATTTATCTGAATGTTAGTACAGAGAGAAAAAGCTGGTACAAAGAGGAAGGATTTGATCTCTTTCCCTCCGGAAGCTTCTGTTATACACTCAAGTGATTTGCTATCATGATTCCTCCATTGAGGAAGAATGTTGTTAAAAAGGCTGACCTTTCTGATTTTTTTGGTCATACCTCCTTTACTTTTATCAAAAGCTTATGAACAATAAAAGCTTATAATTTGCATTCATGTTCCTTCTCTTTTGTTAGTTGAATTTCATCCTGTGAAAGGAAATTTCATCTTCTGAGGCCCTTTGCCTCATTAATTTCAGCCTTTACACATGAAAATCTTAATCAGTTTGGGAGGGGGGAAGCACTTTTATTGGAGTATAAACCTTTTTAAAAGTTCGTAGTGGTAATGTTCTAAGAACGTATTATATTCTGAAAAGCATAAGCTGTAATTTTTTTTCCAGAGCCTCGTTTATGACCAAGACTGTACAGTATCAAAATGAGCTGCATAAATTCCTAATTTGGGATACAGCTGGACAGGAGCGGGTAAGTGGAATCAGTATTTGTGGTGATGGTTCTGGCTAGAGTTTGGGTTGTTTTTCAACCCTGTCCCTGAAAGTCACAATGTGATTGGGTTTTAGGAACATCTGTTAGAATGTTTGTTTCTGTACAGGTTTCTATCAAGATACGGGTGCTGTAAATATGTTTTTATTTTTCATTGTTATCATGGTTAAAGTACAAAGTTAAGGATGACTACCTAAGAGGAGCTTATAAAACACAGGACTGGGTTTAGATTCACTGAGAGTGGCATTTCAACAGAAAACAAGGCAAGGGGGGAAGCCGGCAGCTGCCTATAGTACCATTTCTGGTTGATTTTAAACATTCAACTGCAGCTAGTGCAACTGGTAACATGAGAATCAAAGTGAAATGAATAATCATGTTTCATAGTACAAGTAAGGCCCTGATTCTGGAAGAATATACAACTGCTGACGCATTCTGTTAGCTTCAGTGTTAGAGTTGTTAATGTGAGTAGGATGTGGGTTTAGGCTTTCAAAAGCAGCGTGTCAGGCAATGTTTTTGGGTGATAACTGATCTTTTATTATTTTGTAAAGTTTTACTTCTCAAATCTGATAGTGTTAGATGCTATGTCAAGAAACCTATTTTGAAATTTAAATTTTAATTTAGCAGCTTGGGGTTTTGATCTCTGCAGCATGCATAGTTCTGAGGGGAGGCAACAAAAGCTTTCAAGAAAATGACTAGTCAAATGAAATCACAATTAATTTGCATGATTTTTACTTAGAATTTAAAAGGAAAACTTTGCTTGCTAGTTACCTTTATGGATTACTAGTAACAGTGGTAGAAATTATAGTAGCTGTATTAACAGTGCTTGTTCTTGCAGTTTCTTGACTGTTAACTACTGGCAACTGTCAGTTACTCATGATGAGTTTATTTAGGATGTGAGCTAACTGTAACAAAGGTAGACACCAGAGATGTCCCCAGTAAAAGTCAGTTTGATCGGGTTGGGTAATTACTTTATGATAACAACTGGCTAAATGCAGCTGTACTATTTTTCAAGATTGGCTCAAGAAACAGTATGCCTGTTTTAGGGCTCAGAGAGCCCAAGTGAAAAAAACAAAACAAAACAAACCACCAAAACAAAACAAAAAACCCCTACCACCACCAAGAAAAACAAAAACCCACAAACTTGTAAAGGCTCAGTCATCCTTGTGCAGAGTCACTTGAGCTTCTGGAGTACTGATGGAACTGACATGCTAGCTTTTTAGCTTGATAACAGCCTTGATGGCTAGAAAGTAACTCAAATATATTTGTATTGCATTTCAGTGCTCTAGATTTTGAATGACAATTTATTTCCTTCCAGCAGCACCATATAAAGCAAACTTATGTTGTCATGGATGTGTTGCAGGAGCATGTCCAATAGTATCCATGTTATCAGAAATACCAGAGCCGTTCCATTACTAGCAGTCAGTCAGCATTTGCTGTAAATAGCTTAAGTGAACATCCTAGCCCATTCTGAAATGTTAATGCTGGAATGTGAGTCTTCTGAGAGGTAGAGTATGAATTTTGAGAGGCTGGTACTCTTAAATGGAAAGCTTTATAAACTTGCCTGCCACAACTTGGCAGGAAACATCCATTCCATATTAGCATTCCATCCCGTTCACTTTAACTGTATTTGCAAGCAATGGGAGAACGCCCTAATTTGGATTCAGCATGCTACAATCTGAGGAAGTGTATCTGTACATGACTGGCATGTTCCTTGTCTTTCTGTTTTTAGACTATGAGTGATACCTCTAATTTTCTTCCATACAAGTTGCATGGTATCTTTATTGAAATCAAAAAAGGAAAGATGTCGTACCTGGGTTCTGACCCGAGAGCTGTGATATCTATGAAGCTTATGTTCCACACCTGAGAGGAGTCACTGTGAGGCCCCAATATATCCAAGAAACTAGTGAAATATGGGAGCTAGGATATTTACTTTGAAATGATGCCAGTATCTTCATAGATGTTTCTTTCTCCAAAACAGAACAGCACTATCACTAACTGCTTGTCACAAATGGTCTATATAACTGCCTTGCCCTGAAATGTATAGCACAGTTTTCTGGTCATGCAACACATCTGACAACGAGTTATCGAAGGGATCCCATCCCTGGTGATCTGGAATACCAAAAATGTCCACACCATTCTTGGAATGAAAATGTCTCTGCTGAGCTGTGATGTGTAATGCACAGAATTTGTAGTCCTGGCTTCTTGAGGAGCATTTGTTATTTTCCACTTCAAAAGCCCAGCAGCAAATAGTTCTACACTACACTACACTGGGCAACCCCTTGTTCTAAATGGCTTCAAGGAGTGGCTGGCTAGCTTCACTGCAAAGGTGGAAATATGCATCATTCACTTCGCATAGCTCATTTCCCTACACACACATCCCTTATTTATTCTCTCATTTCTTCTATACTGAGCAAAGTAGGAGATTCCTTATAGCAATTAGGATTTTTGCCTTCTTCCCTAACAGTTGTGATAGTTTCTCCAGATAATTACATTATGTCTTCTTAATAATTCTGTCAAAACACAAATTGGAGGCTGGAGGGCAAGCTGAAGTCTTTGGAAAAATAGCAAAAGGAAAATTCAGTGTTTCTGGTAACATCTGTTTTGTTAATGTATTTTATCTGCTGACTGCTCTTAGGTGGAAAAAAGTATCTAAGTGTTAGCAGGCAGGAAATGAGAGTAATACAAAATCAGCAAGTGAAAGTTGGTTTATTCCCAATATAAATAGTCAAATAATCAAAAAGCCAGGCTGCAACCAGTCCAAGTGGTGGTTTACCAAATATGTTTCCCTTTACATTTTAGTACTTAGGAGGAAGAGAGGTATTATGGCCCAACATGAACTGAATGCCTGCCTGTGTTTCCCTTTCCCACTACTAAATATTTTTATATTCTGAACTTTGTGTTCAAAATCCTGTTTTCAAAATAGAATTTGAGAGCCAAATTTAAATGGTCTGGAATTCTGCTTTAGAGCAAGATTTTGCAAGTACAGTTGAACTGTACTAAGCAAAAGGAAATTGGTATTTTATTAGAACCAAGTAATCCTTTATTAAAAACTGTATTCTATTTATGATTTTTACTCTGAGTAATAAGATGCGCAAAAGCTCTAAATCATATATGCTTACATCAAAGCAGTACGTGCAGTTTACTGTGTGCTTTGACTGAGAGTTTTGGTTGCTAGATTAGTTGTCTCATTCTTTTTAAATTAGCAGAATATCCCACTGTTTTTAAGAATGCTTGATTGATATTTTTCATGCAACTTAATCATGTGCTCTATCACTTTTCAGTCCTGGATTCATAACCCCTGTGCCCAGGCAAAGGTACAGGCCTGGTTTATACCCTGCAAATGCAATACCAACCAAATATGCCTGCTGTTGTAGATTTAATTCTGAAAATTACAATAAAATTACTGTAGCCTTTTACTATCCAGCGTGTTCCTTAAAGCTCTATTTGCAACTGGTCACATGGTTGTGGGCTTTTGCAGTTTTTAGTTTTAAACGTGCTTCTAACTTTTGAGTTTGGAGGAAAAAAGTGACATCCCTGAAGCCATAAATCAGATCACGAAGAAACCAACATTTCTAGCATTTGAGAGTGCCATGGCTGATTCATGGGGCTAGAGGTTGACACCAACTTCTGAACATTTCAAATCAGCAGTAATATATGCCAGTTTTCTTGAAATTACTTTTTGTCCAAAAGCATGAATGTCTTAAAGAAGAAGTGAGTTCGATTTTGACTATTTTCCCCTTGCTTGCTGGTTAAAGTTCAGCATATATCCTGCGGGTTTGTGTCTGTATATAATCTACAGTCTTTTAAATAAGGTCAAGTTTGGCTTCCTGTTTTCTGTAGTAGGTGTGCTGCTGACCCCTAAACTATTTATTGGTTGGCCTTTGTAAAACAATACTTTCATGGAAGTTTATGTACTCTACTGCACAGCCTCTCTGTAATTGTAAAGAAAAGTTTTCCACTCATGTGAGCCTTAAAGCTAGCTTTCACTTTCTTCAATGATAATAATAATAATAAGGAAATTATGGAGGTCAGTGGAAGATCAGATTCGTAATGTATGGTGTCTGTCTTTCAGTTTCGTGCTTTAGCCCCAATGTATTACAGAGGGTCAGCAGCAGCCATTATAGTGTATGACATCACAAAAGAGGTAAGAAATTTGATCTTGACCCAGCATTATGATTTCTGTTTTTTTTTTTTGTGTTGTGGGCATGTTTTGACTCTTAATTCCTTGTGGTTTTTTTTTCCCCACACCAGGAAACTTTCTCAACGTTAAAGAACTGGGTTAAAGAGCTTCGACAGCATGGACCTCCAAACATTGTTGTAGCTATTGCAGGAAATAAGTGTGATCTTAATGATGTAAGGTAAATAACCATTGACAGTTCGGAGGTTTTCACTTAAGCTCATAGTGCTAAATATTTTAAGATTTCAGAGCAGGTGAAAGGTCTAGAGCAACTTAAGCTGTTTTTTGCTAGCATTGTGGTTTCACAAGGGTTCTGAGCTGTTTCTAGTGTCAGAAGATTTGGTTAGTCTGCCCTTGGACAGTCTTGCCCACTTCCTCCCCTGTGTTGGTGTAAGTGTGTGATTGGACAGTAAATCAGGCTGTAAAATGGATCCAGATTAAAACTAACCATTTAAAAAAAAAAAGGAAAACTGATCCAAGTGTATTTGTCTTGCTCACACCATGAACACTTGCTGGCATGACAGAGGTGGGATAGTAGGGTTAGGAATGAGCAGTTTACAGGGAGACAGGATTACCTTTTCTGGTGGCAGTGCCAAGTTACACAAGCCTAAACTGCCTGTGAAACTACAGTGTAATACAAGCTGTTTACCTCACTTTATGAGAAGTACCCCTGTCAGTCTGTAGCACCTCATTTTGTTAAGGAAAACATCAAGCCTGTTGGAAAGCATTGTGTAGGTTTTTCTGACTTGCTTGTTCAGGTGCCTTTCTTCCCTGCTTAAATATTGGGGTGGAACTGGCTGTGGCTGAAATAGTTGCAGGGAGCAGGAAAAGTTCTTGAGAAACTTTATGAAGAGCCAAACTTTCAAGAAGGCATGCACTAAAAACAAAAGATACCCTTTTTTATTGATGTCCTGGTTAAATAAGCCAAAATTCAGAAAGAAGGTGTGTGCAAACTTCTTGTTTTTTAGATTTCATTGGAAAAGGTACCATAGCTGGTGTCTCAAAGGAGACAGATGGTTATGTGTTTAAAGAATCTCTACAAAGTTGATTCTTGGTGTAGTTTTACAAATTGTTAATATATAGCAGTTATCTAGTGTGCTCTAATAACTCTTGTTAGAAATAGCCTGTGTCTTGAAGGAAATATGGCATAAAATTAATTAGAAGACAAATAAGGCATACAATATTAAGTCTCACATGCTTATTTCTTGGTTCTTAGGTGGCATCATATATTATGTAAACATTGCTATTCAAGCTAAAGAGCAAATTCCTTGTACTTTAGTCAGAGGCAATATTTGAGTCTGTGCTTTTGGTATCTTAAGTCCCTTGTTACTGAAAGTAGCTTATGTTTTCTAGAAATTGTATGTAAAGTGGTACACGGTATAGTCCAGCCCTCTCCCCACCTATTGGGGTTTGTTTTTTTCACGTTGTTTAAGGAAACATACTTCAGTATCAACTTGCCTGCTTAGGGGTGCAGAATAACTTTTTCACTTCTTGGCTCTGTTGTTGTGTGCTCAGTCTAAATATGTTTGTATTTATACTTATGTCTTCATGCTTCATGTACAGTAAATGATCTGTGATCTATACTAATGATCTGTGCAGTATTGTGATATACTTGGTTTTGTAAACAGCTGTAGGATGTCCTCTGGATTAGTGGAACTAATGCTTTAGGATCTTTTCAGTACATCTAAAACTGGTCTGTGTGTGAAGAATAAAGCACGCCCTAATGATTGATTGCTGACCTGCACTTAGAGCACTCAAGAAACAAACTCCACTGTAATGTTGTCAGATGGATTAAGGCCTTGTTTAGTTTATGATTGTGCTTCAGTGATGCTCATACCCCAGCCAGGGAGACAGCATAGAATAAAGAATGAGTGTCAACTTCAGGATGAGGGAGCACTGTGATGCCAAACAGGTAAAATACAAAATACTCATTAAATGAGACACTTAAAGCTTAGTCTATCCCTTAAGATTTTGAATAATGGGCTTTTTTTTTTTCATTCACCATTTTTTCTTTGCTTTGTTTTTCCAGAGAAGTCATGGAAAAAGATGCTAAAGACTATGCAGATTCCATTCATGCAATATTTGTAGAGACAAGTGCGAAAAATGCAATAAACATTAATGAACTCTTTATAGAAATTAGTAAGTATTTAAACAGTTAATGTGCTTTCTTCTGGAAGAAGTTCAAGTAGAAATTTGATTACTGTATTAGTTTTTGTGCTATTTAGATGAGAGTATACTGACTTAAATTTGTTACAATCAGACATGAATACAAACTGCAAAATGACCTGTATACATTTTTGGTCATCTAATGACCTCTAAATATTCCATCTAGAGATCTTAAGCCTACTGTGATGCTGCTGGATAAATAGCAAGCAGGGCACTCATGTCAGAAGTCAGTGTCACCTTACTGTATCTGTCATTGAATGTTTTAATTAGTACTTCCAAAGTCATAAAAGGGAAAGGAAATGGCATGAGGAAGATCAAAACTTTTATACAGCTGAGAAAAGGAATTAAGTTCTCACTCTTAGTGTTTGTACTTAGTCTAAACCAGTGCATTTTCAAAAATACAAGAATTCGTAAATGCCAGATTACTGCGTAGGAAATAGCAACTGTTGTGTAGATTTTCCACAAGTATTTTTGTGATACCTTGGGTTGTTTTACTTAAATTGCAAATCTTTTCCATCTCATTCATGGTGGGGACAACAATGACAATTTTTTCGTGTGAATGAGAAGCAGACAGTATTCCAAAGTGAATTTCATGCAATATTATTTGCAGGATATATTTCAGGCAGCAGCACCAGTGTGCAGGTGTGTTGGCCTGTTTGTGAAAAGAGGACAAACAGCAATCCATTTGTGTGTCTGTGCACTGCAGTTTAGCTTTGAATAACTACAGAAACATTAGACTTAACAAAAAAAAAAAAAAGAGTCCTTATAAGCAGTTGAATATATTGAAGCTGATGTAAAAAGTATGTGCTATAGATTAGCTTCCTGATTTACTGACTTAATAGTTGCTCTCTAAAATTGATCTTGAATAAACTGTGGAAAAAAAAAAAATCACAAATCCTCCTCAGAAAATAATGCTCAACCAGGAATAGTCAATTTTAAAGACTGTTTAGATGACTAAAGCAGCTATCTTTACAAGCACTTCTGTGCTAAGCCTGATGCAGGTGACCTACTGTGGAAATACAGGTCAAGATGGTAGTTCTCAATGAAGATACTCCAGATGGTATTGGATTCTGCAGAGTATATTCTCTGGATGCTTTTATAGCTTAGCTCTCCAAGTCTAGATTAGCCTGAAGTGTAAATGCTGCAAAGCTAGCTTAAAACTGCCTCTGCTTTTCTTTTGTGGAACCATACCTCTCACATACATAGTATAGACTGTTAACTGCCGTCCTCTGTTACGCAGGAATGTTGGCATTAATGCCATATGACTAATTGAAGACACAGTTTTGTATACAAAACATACACTGAATGCTTAGGATTAGTTTCAAGTATCATGTTTGCTATACATTTTTTTTCTGCTTCCTTGTAGGTCGCAGAATTCCATCAACTGACACCAACCCCGCGTCTAGTGGTAAGGGCTTCAAACTCAGAAGGCAGCCATCAGTGACAAAGCGCAGCTGCTGTTGACTGATTCCTTAGAAAATCAGACTTGTTTATACAGTAGGTGGTCTGGGAAGTTAATAGTTCATGTTGCGTTTATATTATCAGTCTTAGATCTTTATCTGCTGGTGTTTGTGTACCTGAGGTCCCACAAAAATGGACCGGTTCATCTGACATCTCTACACTCGCAGAAAAGACTGCAATCGTATTGTCAGCCTGTTTACTTACAAGAAGTGTAGTATCTCTTGCATTCAAAGGGAATCCATCATCACTTTTTTGGCCTTGCTTGAAAGGAAGGTGACTATATGGATGGTAGAACTGAAATGTTTAATAGTTTTGTAATAAAGATTTTAGGGTTTTTTTGGTAAAAAGGGAAATGAGCACTTTTGTGGGACTTAGGGGTGGGAGGAGTCTGGAAGTTAGATGTAATTTCTTCCTTTTCTTCAGTGAGCCTTATTTTAAATTTAATTGTAGCTAATCCAAAGTACGATGGGACAGTTGATGTGAGGTGGCTACAGAATAAGCAACTGGAGACAAATAATACGCAAATCAGTCCATCCAGTCCCCAAATCCCATTTGCACTTTTTATTTAAAGATGATAGGCTCGGGGGGTGGGGACATGAGCAACAGATCTTAAACCACGGACAATCTTTTTTTCATGCTGACTTTAATCACTTTAAGGCAAACTGATATGCTTAGAGGTGTCTTTTTGTTCCTACAAGTTTTTTAATATTAAGATGTTGGTTGAAGAAAACCTAGTTGTAGTTCTCAGTAAATTAAGTGGTTACTGACTAAAAACAGATGCTGCCAGTGGTTCTGATAAGACCTAAAAATTTTGGGGGAAAGCTTTTAATTGCTTGGCATGTGTAAAGTGTTCATATTATATTTATGAGACCAGTGTTTAAAGTATTATAAATTATGTAAAACCAGAAAAAAAAAATGCAATCTTGTACACTCCTTCCATTCCACACCTATGGATAAACTTCTGGGGAACCTCCATCAGGGTTTTTTCCTGCATTTTAGGTATTATCACTGTGAGTTCATCCAGAGGCAGACTGAAATTCTTTCCCTTTCAATCAAATTTGAAAGGGCCAATAGAGAATACTGTTGGTGCCACATGAGGTCTGTCTGAACAAGTTTTCATCTGTGGTGCACCCAGTCTTTCCTATTTTGGGCACAAAAATACAAATAGGAAGTAACCTTAAGATGTGGTAATGTAGATCGTTACCTCTTGGTTCCTGGGCTTTTTCATCTGTGAGGGGTTTTAGCAAATCGGTGTTTAGCTTATTCTGTGTTGGTTTTCGTATGCTTTCAATTAAACTATAGGTTGACCATACCCATTTGTGCTATTTTATTTATTTTTACTTTTTGTTTCCTACCAGCACTGGTGAGAAACTATACTTTTGAAGAAAAAGAGCTTAATAGACTAGAGTATATACTAAAATACGCTGTTTAGCTTTAGTATCAAAATGAGGTCATGTTGATGACTCTTATTCTTTGTTTGTAATCTGGCTTTCTGTCATCTCAAGTATTTTCTCTGAAGGAAATGTGGAAAAGTTGTAAGAAATGAAAGGACTTGTACATGAGATCAGTTTTGTATTAGTGAAAATTCTTATAGTGCTATTCTGGAGCAAAACAGGTGAACTATTACAGTGAGATTTTGAATGGGTCGGTATGTTTTAATGAAATTTGGTGTCTACATTTTTATCATGCCTTTTACTTACCCTGCATTGTCAATTATGTGTTCTTTGCCACAGTTGTACAGGCTACGTGCTTATAGAGAGGTGGCTAGGTTTAAAACGTTTTGTGTTCACAGTGCTTCAGCAGTCTATTCTATACCAAGATACCAGGTGCTTTAGTATCTTAACTGCAATACAGAAAATACTACTTCTATTAAAGTTGGGTAGTAATAGATCTGTAAATTCTTCAAGTTGGAAAGATCATCGTAGGAGAAGGAAAGTCTCGGATATTGGGAATATCTTTCGTGTAGATTAGTAGAAAAAGGAATTTCACACTTTCTAAATTACTGTTATTGCCTGTTAGCATGTGGTAAAAATGGAATTTAAATGTGTGTTACAGTGAGATAACAAAAATGGTTTAATAGTATTTATCCAAGATTTATTGACTTGAGAAGAAAATATTGGACTCTAGGCAAGACTGAGAGCTAGGCTGGTGTTGAGATTGTTGTAGTTCTTTCCAGTCAGAGGACAGAACCATATGTCTTAGCAAATCTTTATGAACTGCTTTCTGATCTAGCCTCACTTATTTGCTATACACCAAAATTAGACTTTAAAAACTAAACAAACAAACAAAATCCCACCCCAAAACACTAAAGAAGCACCAACAATCTGGCCCTTCTCTAATGTAGCTAAGTCTTAATGCCTCAGACTCCTTTTGTTGTGTTACCAATCTGAGTGGAATGCCAGCATACTCCATGTCCTTTTTGCAGTTCTGATCTTGAATTACTGCAGTTAATGAAAACATGGAAATAGCCAGTGTTTCAGATTGTCCAAACTGCAAACACTGAAGTGAGGCTGCTTTTTAACACATGCCTATTTGAAATGACAGACTGTTGATGTAAGTTCTTTTGAGCCAAGATAACTGTTTATTGATCAGTTGGCCTTAGGTGAAAGCTGGAGTGCAGTCTTCCTTGGATGAGATGCACATGTTCATTGTTTCATTTTTGCTGGAGAAAAATGGTTTCTTCTGTATTAATAATTTGTTAGGCCATCTGCTTTCATCTTGCACTTGCCTTGCTGAAATTGATTGTATTTTGTCCTAACATAGCTTCTCTATTTGGAGATACATTAGCCTTTGAGTGTTTGGAGTGCTGATTATCAGCCATTCCAGCTAAATCTTTAATAACTTTTTTCCTGTTAAGATGTTGTTGAAAAAGCTCAGGACTAAAGTTTTATTCTACTATGACTTTCTGTGTAGTGAATGGAGCTCATCATAGAGTCCAGACTTTCAGATACTCTCAAAGGGAATTAACTGCTGCAAAGCAAGTTTGGAAAGGTAAAGTATCATGCATGTAAAAATGTAAGAGGTGCGTGTCATGTCATTGATCCAGAGCATTTTTTAACTGACAAAATATGACTATTTCGACTTCTAAACAACAACAGTTCTTTCCCACAAAAGTTATAGATTTGTACAAAAATATCATTTGATAGATGATTAGTTTTTAAGCCTTGGAGCAACTTAAATTTGCTCCCCAAGTTTTGGAGGGTGTCTTCATCCGACCCTCTAAATTACAACAGTCTCTTAGCTGACTTGCCAGGCTCTTGATCTGAGCTGTAGGTAGTTTTGTAGTTTATTTTATATATATGCTGAAAAGTGGCATACTAAATGCCTAAGTAGGTGAAATCTGGAAGCTCATGTTTAATAACAGAAGCATCAAGTGGTCAAACTACTGAAAATTCTAATAGGTGCTTTGAAAAGTTCTAAGACAATTCTAACAAATTTTGCTGTTGCCAAGAAAGTAAAGGCTTAATTTATGTTACTAGATCCATGTTGAAACAAAACAAATGATTGCACTTAAAATCCCTACTGACATCAGTGAGGGCCTTCATTTAAGCGCTACAGGATCAGACAGTTAATAGTTTAGAGGGGCATTTTACGCAGGCTTCAGTCTTTGTGTTAGTGTAAAAATACCAACTTAATGCTACCAGCCTGCTCAAGAAAGATTATTTACATGCTTGGGAAGAGAGTAAGAGGAGAGGAGACAATGACTGCTTACTGATTTGGAAGTCTAATCCTTTAACCTGGTTGAGAGGTGAGGGATTCATTGAGAGCTGTCTACATTCATGATTAAAGCTTCATTTTAATTATCAAAAAATAATTCAGGCTGAATATCTTGAATGGTTTAAAAGTTGGCATCAATAAGATTTTTGTTACAATGTTAATCCTAAATTATTCCTTAACATTAGTGTTAATTTCCAGTATAATATATTTACTATTAGTTGGAAAAGGGAGCTTTATCAGTGATGTTTGAATGAGATGTGAAACAGTCTTCAGTATTTATTAAGGGTGGTGTAGTCTATTTGTGGTGTGCTATGTCAGCAATCTGCAAAGACTATCTTGGGAATTGATTTACAGGATAGAAGCTGTCTGAATTGTGTAGCTAGTGACCCTGTAGCAAACCTCACTTATAAGCAGCAATAGCTACTCAGAAGTAGAAAAAATCATCTCAAACATGAGGAGAATCTGAATAATTCACTGACTTAAGCTTCTACACTGCCTATTCATTTTCTAAAAAGCTTCATGTATCTCTCTTAAACACTTTAAACCTCTTTAAAAAAAAAAAAAAAAAAAAAGAGGCTCTTCTGTTCATGGACAAGAGAGAAGGACAAACTTTCTTAACTTTTTTAGCAGGAAGTTGTTTTACAGCAACCTGAGACTGTTTGGATGCCATGAGTCAGTTACTTGAAGCAGAATTGTGTGCTTGGAACTCTGCTTCTAAAAAATCCACACAAAATTCTCTAAAGAAAACTGCTAATTTTATGTTCAGATCACATTCCTAGTAATAGGTCACAGCCCTAGTAATGGTAGGTGAGAGAAGATTTATAGAAATAAGATGTTGGTGTGAATTACTAATCTAAGATAGAAATATAGGTTCTAGTATAAAAAAAGGTTATGTCAGCTGTCCTTTTCAGAATTGTATGGCTACAGCATGTCAAAAGAAATAAGAAATATGCTTGAAACCACATCTTTGTTTCTCATACAAGAATTCAGGTGCCAAAACATATTTCCCTAAAATTATTAGGCCTTCTGACACCAGTGCTCATTTCTGAAAAATCCCTTGAGATATTTTGAAGGTCTCAGAAGTTTGAATGCAAAACCTTTCTTCTTCAGCTAGAATCAAAAATATGTGACTTTAAAAAATCAAACAAGCATTACCAAACTTTATGCATGAAGTGTCACAGATAACAAATCTTTCAAGGGATATAAGACTCTCCTGAAACCCAAGAGTACTGATGGGCATAGGCTCTGACATGTCAAAATGATCCTAGGATCAGCTTTTTCCTCCTTCCCCTTCCCATTTCCCCCCACCCCACCCTGAATTTTTAGCATAGTGTTGTCAGAGTGTACGTGCTATAAACAGCTATTTAAAAATACTTAGAATAAGTTCTAGTGGCTTAGTTATTTGGTGCTTCCTATTTTACATGGAAAATCAAGGCAGTCGGATGATTTGTCCCCGACAAATTGGGACAGCATTTGCTGAAACTGCTCTCATTCTAGAATATAGACTTCTTAGAAGAAACAATTTTGCTTTTCCCTTTACATCATTTTGCAAATTGGGGATCTTAAATTTTTTGTTTAAACACTAACAATGAACTTTATTCAAGGAGCTGATTATCTTTGTAAAGGTACTCTTCTTTTAAGAAGGTTGGGGTTTTCTTTGCTTCATTTCTGTTAATTTTTTCACATATATATTATTGAACAAACCAACAGCTACTTCTTCAAATGTGGAAGGATATAGACCACTCTTTCTGTCATGCTCTGTGTTTGTGTGAGTGTGATACTCCATCCAGTTGTTGCACTTGGATATGCTGTAACTCTGACACCTATATAGGTTCGCTGCTACTTTCTTGCCTCACTTTTACTCATGCTACAGTATGTATTTCCTATTAAATCCATTATGTTTTCTTGACAATTTGTTCTTCGTTTCCTTATGGGATTTAGCCAAGAACAGGTGGCAAGTGTCTTTTTCTCCTTGAAGGTTCTAGAAGTATCTGTCACAGCAGCAAATATTTGTAAACAAAAACGTAATTCATTAGTACAGCCTTATGAAACTGTTATGAAAACACAGCAGCTGAGACATGTGGCACTACTGTATTATCCCAGATAACGAAGGCTAAAAGCACATTCACCTGAGGGAGCAAATTATTGTAAGGCTCTAGTAACATGACATAAACTCTTCTATATTTCAACCTCCTTTTTTGTCTTACCTATTTCTGATTATTGTGTGTCCGACATTGAAATGGTGACACACTGAATTGATTTGAGACACAGAAATGGATTGCATTTCTGTAGCTGTAAGACACTTAAGACTTCCTGGCAATCTTCCCCCTTATACCACCCACCCCCAGTACAATGAAGAAAAAAAGAAATCATTCTGAAGGTTTCTTCTAAACAAGAAACGTTGCATTTACATTTGTGTATTCAGGGCACAAAAATAACCTGATATGCATATAGCTCTTGCAGTGTAATAAATGTTTGCCTGTAAAATTAAGCATGAAGGTTAACCTTTGTATCAGCAATTCTTGTCCCTCTTGAGAACGTTCTGCCTTTTCATTGTAGGATTGGGTTAACCTGTTACAAAGGCTGAAAGGTCCGTGCCTTCTTATTGCAGTATCTCTTACTAAAACAAACTTAAGCCGCTCAGAGTTACAGAGCATTTGCAGCACTGTAAACTGCGCAAATTTACCACCATTGCTTCACTGCATGAAATGTAGTCAGATTACTAGTGATGAAATATTGTAGTGATGAATTCCCTAGCTTATGAATGTTTTGAGACTTTTTTTTTTTTGTTTTAGTCTTCTCTTGGGCTGGTCCTAAGAGTGTGTACAGGTTTGTCTGTATTGTGGGTTTGTAGATGCTAATGAGGAAAACCAGGCTTTTGTTCTCTCCTTTTTGTTTGAATTGTTACACTCCCATATAGTGCATAGAATGCAAATAAAGAAATGTTGATTTGGCATAATGTAAACGGCCTTTTCAGCTTAAACATTCATAATAAACTTTTATAGTATAATAACATGCTAAATCACTACCAGTCTGATGTATTGTGCAAAAAAAAAAAAAGGTGTAAACATTTTATTAATAAAAAGCTTTGTTTATAAATGTGCTGGCTTTGTTTATAAATGCTTCCAAAATTCTCAATATCTTAAAAAATATTCTCTATAGCAATAGAATTATGGAAGAGGAATGTAAGCAATACCATGGCAGAAGTGAATCTAAATGATGATTCGAATAGCTGTTTTCCAAAAGTACTGACTGCTGGGCATTCAGAAACTGAAGCCTTTCCCTGGTTTATGTATACACAAAGGCAGAAGACAAACTTGTACAAAGAAGGGATGGGGAAAAACAGCAGAGAGAATGCAGCTTTTGTGTAATGCTTCCTTTCTTTGCAGTGTGATATCTGAGAAACTGCAGGCCACACACAGTCTTGTCAGCCAGCGCAAGGCCTGACAAATTCTACTGGGGTCAAGTTATTTAATACATTGCTTTTAGCTTAGACTGCATGAAATGTTAAATTCTTGACTGCTTAAGCCAGGTTTCTGTCAGTCAAAACTGTAAAGCGTTGTGGGGGCCTGTCATGCTGGGAAGGAATCCTTTCTTATTTGTTAATACAGCCAGCTCGTTAGTAGCTTGCTTTTTTTAAACCACTGCTTTGGTGGTTATGTAGAGCACAAAAATACAGAGTTGGCTGCAGTTATCTCACTTGTCCTATGCGATGCTTAAAAGATGTAGTTTTCTTGTTTCAATGTGTGACGTAAATCTAACATGTTTAGTTAATAGCATCCTTCAAAAGCGTAAATAAGCAAAAAGAAGTCCTGTTTCTGATACTGCTATTTACCTGAAAATGTTGGATACAAGTTTCTACTAAGCAACTGGCTGCAGTTCATGTGCAGGAAACACATACTGTCATCTTTTTAACAGAGACCTGGAATAAGTTAAATTTATTGTTCAGTACCTGCTATTTTTAAGTTATCCTCTTAGATGTGTGTAAACTGCTTTTGAAGAGTGTCAAATATGTTTGTATAAGGGGGTATGAGTGTGCATTGGAGAGCGAACATAGAAGGGTACACACAAGGAATGTGCTAGAATAGAGAGAAAACCATTTACATGTGTTTGCATAGGGAATCTAGATAACTCAATGCAAACCACCTAATTTGCACACACACATATGAGAGAATGTTTTACTTGGATCAAGTTTTTCATAGCTTTTAAGGTAAAAGTTTTGTAACAGATGAAACTGTTCTTTAAAATTGTTCCAGTACAAAGCTTTCACGTGCTCTTCAGAGTTTCCCTGTAGTCTTCATCCCTCTTTTCTCCTGTTAATTAAAAATCCACCTGAGAAACAAGTTGCCTTCTAGTCTTGTCATGGCTGAATTGTTAAGTGAGGGTTGCTTTGTGTTAATTGATAAGGACCTAGTGTTGTAGGTGGCTTACATGCATGCCCATTTCAATGAATGTGATCTGCACAATATTAAATGTACACGCGTTATTTACATGTAACAAGAACCTGACAACCTACATTCGTTAGACTTCATAAATTTTCAACTTAAACAATGCTGTGCTTTATAAAAACTTCAGCCTGGATGAAAATGTGGGTGAGTCCTTCAAATACAAGCAGGTAAGTTCAGAGCTGCCAGCTGTGGTAAGATGATACAACCTGGCAGACCCTTTAAGATGTGGATCATCAAATGCTTAAGGGTGTATTTTGTACTTCTTTCAGGAGAAGTAGAACTTGGAAATGTCTGGGCGGCAACACCGAACAGTTGTTTACTTTAGGGTTTTTTTTTATGATGTATGACTATATGTTGTATAAAGTTTACTCTGTCTTATTCCTCACTGTTAGTTTCCAATTAACTTGCAGGTATCTATAAGGTTTGTCTTTTCTACTAAGTACTGGACTGAGAATGCCTAGCTTAGGGAGACAATCTGTTTATAAAAATAAAACCTAAGATTATGTGAAAGAAGATAACCTTTCCAGAATATCAGCCAAAGAAAGCTCTACTCCAAAGTGTAAGTGAACTCCATTCTCTCCTGATTTGAGATCTAGTAAAATGTTGTGACATAATCCATAGTTTATGCTATAAATTAAACTCCTGCAAGTAGCAAAAATAATAAGCTGAGAACATCCTAGGCTCCAAATCTAATTAACTAAGCAAAGTAGAATGGCAGGGACCTGGAAAAGAAAATGCACCCCTTTATGGTATTCTGCTGTGACCATCTTTTCTCCAACAGAGAAGGAATTCAAGGAAGAACAGCAGTACGTTATTTGAGCATGTTCCCATACATGGATGAAGCTTCTAAAAATTAATCTTGATCTATTGTCTAGAAGGAGTTAGCAGGTTTCACTTGCATTATGCAAAGCCAAGAGTTATACTAAACACGTATATGGGTTTGGTTTGTTTTGGCATGGAATGAAAGACATCTCAGAACAAAAACAAAAGATGAAACGGGATCAGAGGAGTAGACGAGCGGGAAAACAGGGATTATCATGGACAAGAGCAGCTGAAATGTTGAGATGTACAAATACTGCAGAGGGGCTTGGAGCATTGAATGCCATCATCCCATTTACTGGTGGTCATTTTAACTTACACATCTGTCATGTGCCATTGCTTTTATTGCCAGAAATGAGAACAACCCTGTTGTTACACATTCCAGGTCGTCTTGGCAATTATGGAGTAAAACAACATTCACGGTACAAAGAACTTGGGTGAGGTACACTACATCACACAGACTGTATTGGTGTGATAAAATTAATTTTCACAATGGTTTACTATTACCATATTTTTATTGACCTCTTACCTGTTCGCTAATCAGCCCTGATTAGGACTTACTCAACGTAACTGTATGTGCTGAGTTGCTATTCTTTGGAGGCTGATTGATGTCAGTACACTTGCTTTTTCTCTCTGCAAATGGTATCTCCTCCTGAAATCCTGTATGTCTGAAGTCCCATACCTCATGAATACATTTTGGTGTATGTAAATCACCAGTTTTTCAGCATGTTTCTGCTGCTAACATGGGTATCCCAAACTCCTGCTTCATTGTTACCTTTTGCTGACTTTGACAGGTTACAGCAATGCTTTATAAATTGTTACAGAATTTTAGAATGTTTAAAACAACCTGAGGAGAAAGGGGAAGAGAAAAAAAAAGTGTAGTGCTGTTGTAACTACATTGGCCTAAGGTGATCAATAAAGCAGTACTTCATATTGGACCAACCTGTAAATTTAAAAAATATTTTAAATCATCCTAGTTGGAGTAAAAAAAACAAACAAACAAACAAAAAAACAAAGAAAACACCCCAAAACAAACAGAAAAAACACAAATCAAACCACCTCAAACTTTGGTTACAGTTTACTTAAGGGAGGTGTGTGTGTGTGTGTCTTAAAATCACTGAGGTGACCTGAAAGTCTTTTTATTGCTTAAAAGGTTAATCTTTCCTGTAGCTTGATGACAGCTATCAGGATTTTGGGGAACTGTAATGCTCCATTCTTCTTGCAGTCACGCCGTAATTGCCCTTGGATGTCGTTCCGTACGGAGCGGCTGTCTGCGGCCCCAGGCATCCCTCCTTGCCCTGCGTGCGTTTCCCTTCCCCATCTCGAGCCGAACGGTCCCCGCGGTGCCGGGGCGCGGGAAGGCGCGGCCGGTCCTGGGGAGGGCCCGGCGCTGCGCGGCTGAGTCAGAGGCAGCCTCTGCGCGGAGGGACGGCCCGCTCCCTGCGGCGGGCAGCCCGCTGGCAGCCCTGAGGCCATACGGACCTGGGCTTAACGGAATCGAGGCCTAAAATAACAGATAATAAGGCATTTATTACAAATCGTGCTTTTCAGGGATGATTAAACTTCATTATTATTAATTAGACCTCATTCTCCCCCATAAGGTTACAGGTGTAGGGAGGTAGCTCGAGCCAAAGGAGGAGGCGAGAAGTCTCCCGGCCGCTCAGCCCCCGGCCCTGCCTCTGCCGGCAGCCAGGGCGGGGCGGGCCGCGCAGGGAGCCGGGGGGCGGCCGGGCCGGGCCGGCCCCTCAGCCGCGGCGGGAGGCGGGCGGCGGTGCCGGCGGCAGACGTCAGCCGCAGCCTCTCTCTGGGCCCCTCCGTGCTGCATCATCCCGCCCCCCGCCCTCTCCTCGCGTCCCTGCCAGGGAGGCGTGCGCGCTGGGAGCCGCCGCCCGCCCTCCCCGGCTCTGCCCGGCCCGTCCGCCGCCCGCAGCGCCTCTCCGGGACTGCTTGGCGGGGGGTGACTAAACCAGCCGGGCGCGCCCGCCCTACCTCCCTCCCTCCCTCCCTCCCTCCCTCCCGCCTGCCTGCCTGCCTGCCTGCCTGCCTGCCTTCCCTCCTCCCCTCCCTCCCCCTTCCTTCCCTTCCCTCCCCGTCCCTTCCTCTCTCCGCCTGGTGCCGCCACCGCCGAGGAGGAGGAACATGGCGAAAGCGGAGCAGGTCCTCAGCCTCGAACCGCAGCACGAGCTCAAATTCAAAGGTACGAGGCGGCCTCCGCCACCCCTCGCCGCCTCCCAGCGCCGGGCCGGCGGCGCGGCAGCTCTCAGGCCCCGCTCCGGCGGCAGCCATTTTCCGGGGGCCGGGGCTGGGCACCAGCCGCTAAAATGTCCTTCAGCGCCGCCGCCCCCCCGCCCTGCCGGGCCTCTCCCGCCAGCCGCGGGGTGGGGAGGCGCCCCGCAGCCTCGTGGGGCCGCAGCGGGGCGCGGGGGTCCCCGTCGGGGCTGCCCCCGGCGCGGCTACGCCGCCCGCCCCACCGCGCCGCGGGCGGCTGCTGCAGGGCCGAGGGCGGCCTGAGGGGAGAGCGCGCGGGGGGGGGGGCCCGGCCGCCGCCTTCTCCAGCCGGCAGCGGGGCAGCGCGCCCCGGAAAAGCCCGTTTCTCCCCGGGTTGACCTTCCCCCGCCGCGGCGGAGGGGCTGCAGCGCCCGCCGGGTGTGGGCCGGGGGCTGCGGGCGGCGGCGGGCAGCGCCTGAGCCCCGCGGGGCCGCCCGGGAGAGCGGAATATCGGAGGCGGCGGGAGGAGCCCTCGGCCTCCGCGGAGGTGCGGGGGCAGGAGAAGGGCTGTTGTTTTCAGCTGAGGGCGAGGCAGGCGCTGGGCGGCTCCGAGACCCCCGGCCCTGAGGCGGGGGGAGGCGAGCGCTCCCCGAGCTGTCACGCAGCCGGGGCGTGGGGCCCTGAAACGTGTGTGCGGCTCCGCCGGGCTCTGCCAGAAAGCGCAGGGTCTCTGGCCAGCCGCTGGGCAGCCTCTCGCGGCTTTTTCATATTATTGTTGTTATTATTATTATTATTATTTGACAAGCTGTTTAGATAAATAAGTCGTGAATACTCTGCCTGTGCGAAAATCCATCCTTTCTTCAAATAAAAATCTTGAATGGGTTTGAATTTTCGTTAGTGTTGAAATTCCTGTCTTGTAGCCTGACAGATAGCACTACTGTAATACAATATCCTGGGATTACAAATAAGCATTCAGCAAGTTTATTTATGCTACCAGAGTCAGAGGTGCTTTATAGCCTCATTTTAATATCTGGCAAATATGCTTTTTTTAAAAATAGTGATTTATTTACTGGCTTCTGGTAAAAATAATACTTCTTTAAAAAGCTTTTGTGTATATTTTCAAATGTAGAGAAAGTCTTTACCTGTTTTTATTAGTATATTAGAAGTAATAATATAGAATGGGCTTATAAAAAAGCACGGTAATAAACACTGGGTGGCATGAATGTATCTTTGTTGAAAGCTGAAGTATTTGCATGTTGTTATGGCAGCAGTATCAAACGTGCCTAAGAAGGAAACTATTGTTGTTTTAACATTTTTTATGTTAAGTATGATTAGATGGAAATCAGCTCTTGTTCTGAATAATATTGCTTTCAACAAGCAAGCGAATCCAAACTCAGGTGGGCAAAAAGTGGGGCCTTAATTGCACTGACTTGCTGATGAGACATAATTGTGATTCAAGGTTTTGTTGTGGGTTTTTTTTCCCCACTTCATCACAGGTAGGTATCAAGCCAGCCAGACTCTGTTTTTTGTTGAAATAAAGATAACTTGTCAGGCTGCCTGTCCTTCAGTTGAGGTTCCAGGCTAAATAATCAGTAACCGTTGAAGTTAAGTCAACTAAACCGTATAGATTTTGGTTGGCAAATCTTTAGCCAGCAATGTATACTCCTTACAAGGTAAAATGTTACTTGACTAACTGCAGCTAATAAATGGCTTAATTTAAAAATATGATTAACTATTAATGTTTGAACAGACTTAATGCTCTGGATAGCATTCATGTGCCTTGGCAATAAATTCTGTCTGACAGGCCTTTCTAACAGGCAGTGCTGACCGCTGTCCTTCCGTCAGGAAAGGCCAATTTGAAGTATTCGTGAAGTAAATCCTGCTCTAAGCGTTTCTTGTCCTACTGGTTTTGTGTTGACATAGTGCCTCGTAAGATGATAGTAATAATTTTCTCACCTTTGTAAATAGTTGGGTTTATTTCCAGAGCGTTGCTTTGCACCATAGGAGTAGATACCAACTGACAGAGCCAGTAGTGCTGCTAACTGGTGTGGCTGTGCTTCCTCGCTGGTGTGCGCTAAAAGAGCTGATGCTTAGTGTAGGGCAGCAATGTCAGTGAGGTGGGACTGTAAACAAACACTGGAAATGGATAAAGGTCTTAGTCAAAATGCAGACAGGTAGAAAAGGCAGGAAATAGTTAGCTCTGATGCTGTTGGAGTGGTTTGTATAGTTCTCAAATACGAAATCTAGAGGGAGGTATGATGTTTGCAAAAAGATGTGGGGAGTAAGATACCGAAGTGAGAATTTCTTCTATAACGTGTCCCGGTCACTACGGGGTTGCAGACCTCTCTCTCTTAGCCAGCACTTTTGCTTGTAAAGGATTTGAAGACCTTTTTTAAGAAGCTTTTGAAGACCTTTTTTAAGAAGCTTTTGCAGCCCCTTGGTTTGCAGTGAATCTTCTATATTTATTTGGTGCTCCGTTTCAAAATACGGCCTTTGTTACTTGTTTGCAAAAACATCAAAGGAGTTTTTCATGCTAGAATTTTTCACAGCCTGTGAACATGAGCAGGGGGTTGTCTTTCCTCCCCGCCTCGCATCTCCTACACCATAACACACGTGCTCCAAAATAGCATCAGCGTGTGCGGTGCTGAAATGCAGCTGTGAGTAGTGGGAGGCAGGACAGTCTCCTCTGCCCACCATTACGTGGCTGGAGGTGCCCATTTCCTTGCCCTGGCCTTTACTGTAGTGCCAGTGACTTCTTCCACTTCTTGGTTGGCGTAGGCTTGCAGTCTAGGTGAGAAAGCATGGAACTAAAGGTTTATTGTTCAGACGTTATTGGTAATGAATGCTGAAAAAGGCCATTGTTATACATGACAACATTTCCATTTATGTTTTCTTTTTTTTTCTTTTTTTCAATCTGGGAGATAACATCCAGCAATCTGCCAAGAATTAGTTAGGTTACAATATTCAAGGGCCTGACTTTAGGAATTATAAAATTTAAATTTACACAGGGATGTGTAATTCTGGTCCCTTTTGTTAGATGTGTTTTGATACAGTTGTTAATTACAGTGCCACACCTGTGCTATGGGGCACTGCCTCGTGCACTTCACAGGATGGCTGCTCAGTGAGGCCAGTCTGTTATTGCAGCATAATGTGCCCATCTGGAATGGGGATAATTTGTTTAATGTCAGCAAGTAAAATTTTATTAGAACATAACCTCAGAAAAGTTCTAAAATAAGTTTTTAGGTGTTTGAAATGCTTCTGCTTTCTTTGCAGATGCAGAGTGTCAGGGAACTGGTGATTAGTAGGGGACGTGCACAAAACCAGAGGTGGCTGAGGTACATTTCAGCAATGTTTTTAGAGGTTTGCTACAGGTTAGGCTGGACTTATGACTCAGCACTCTGTTGCAGTGCTCCCCAAGTGGCAAACAGCAGTATTGCCAAATGCAGGATTAATTCCTTGCAAAACTGTGTGAGTTGCTGCCAATTGGAAATGCTGTTTCCTGTCCCCAGTGTGTGATTTTGCACCTGCACGTAGGCAGTATGTCACTGTGTGACTTTGCTTTCTGCAAAGGGCACAACAATAAACCAGAATAGCCAATACTCTCCAGTCCTAATAGTAGTGATTCAGACCTGGCCTGAGGCCTAGCAGTGTTGTTTCCAAGCTATCACCTGTCACTGGCTCAAGTGAATCCCCTGGGTGCATCAGAGCTGCAGTCCCAAGGTGTGGCCTCTGCCCCTATGGATGTGCTCAGACCAACAGTGTATCTGCAGCGCTGCGAGTCAGGTATTTAGTATTTAGCCACAGTCCCGCACAGCTTGTGTAACCTGCATTGCCGTGGTTAGGTGGCCACTACTCCCAAATGAGATAGTCTGAGCTCCTTCAGGTAAGCCTGTGTAAAGTATGGCCAGATCTGTGCGTTGCAGTGTAGGTGAGCAAAACCTCCCGTGTCTGACGTGAATATCCAGTTCTTACCAGACACCAGGCTAAGGCTCTACAATCCAACAGTTCAGTAACGTTTGGGACATAAGATTAGTCTTTACTGAGCCTGCAGTTGTAAGGTTTTAGAAGAGAGGTTAACGACTTAATTGGACATTGCGACTAAACTGTATATTACATCTCCATCCCTGTCGTGATCTGTGTGGGATGATTGAAGCACTCCTGCACTGAAGGTATTCAGAGAGGTATGACTTTGTGCTGTTCAGTTCTGTATTGGATAATAGCGATTTCTAGACACTGCCCCTGGAACAGGCTTTGTTTAAGAATGTAAAATACTGAGAGTTTTGTGATCGTTGCCTGTTTTGTATAGTTATTATGCATATTTTAAGCTGAAAATTTACGTGCTGTTTTTCTTATGGCTCTCCTGGTATTCACAGCATAATGCTAGTCAGTACTAGGATTTCTTTACTCTTTGAAGGCTGCTGTGTCAATGGTTATCTACTTTTCTGCTGGAAAATGTACCAATGCGTGCTTCCCTTTGTCTAGCCTGATTCCTGGTAAAATCATTGTTAGATCAAATACAAGTAAACTTTCACATCTCTCTGCATATTTGTATGTGATTATCAAGTTATACACTTAAAAAGAGGACATAGTATTTAAATAACAGGCAGGCTTCCTAAATCTAAGCAAATCTAAGTGTGTAGACCAACTATCCAACAAAATTAGTCATTTTCTGGTGACACTTAAATATTTGCAGTTCATGTTGTGCTCGCTATTTTTGCAACTTAGCTAAAATCAATAGCTTACTCTAACTATGAAGTGTTTGTTGTAGTTTTACAGACTTGCTGCGTCTCACTGAATTGTTCTAATTTCACATGCACTGTTAGTTTTATAATTAATTCATCACTTTGCATAGACTTTTAACTTCAAAAGAGCAGTGTTTGGAGGAAAAGAACTGGAGAGAAAAGCAAGATAGTGATGCATTGTGAGTGTCTCATGACACGTCTCATTTTTTGAAAGGTGGAATAAGTTGAAGATAGTGTTTCTGTTGAGCTTCCTTAATCTGCTGGTGTCCTGTACACTAGAGACAGGACACTAACAGCTCCACTGGGAAAGTGGGGAGGAATTGTACATTTGGGGGCTAACAGAAATTTGAAACTTTGAATAGGATGGTTAGAGAGCCAAATAACAATTATTTGAGATGTGTGAAGCAGTCAAGGAGGTTTAGCTGCATTTTCTGTTAAATTTAATTAATGTATTTAGGTCTCCCAAGAGTATTCCCAGAAATCTCACAATCTGCTTGAAGGCTTTGGCCAATGTGGTTTATGGGTTAAGGGCTTTTAAATAATTTTGTACTGCCTAGATTTTTAAGAATTGCAGTTGAAGTAACAAGTATTAATGGGATCAAATTATTACTATTTCAAGGAAGGTCCTAATGCAGTGATAAAATCAGCACGAGCAACTGCTATGCGGCAGTTACTTCTCTTAGTTTTGTGGGATTTTGTGGTTTTAATATGACCAGTTGCTTGCCTTTATTGTAAGGGATGGGACACGTACAGTCATAATTTCCCTTTCATCGGGAATCTTGTGTTTGTGTACCAATTTTCAGCTCACTTTGAGCTATGGAACCATTGCAGTGATACGTGAAAAAGTTTGTCAAGTTTGTTATTTAAAGCTCATCAGGGTGGCAGACTGCCAGTCTGATCTGGTTGATGGGATGCGTCCTCTGTTCATCCCTTCAGAAAATATATCTGACAAATTATTTTGAAAATATGTACTTAAGGTAAGGGATGGCTTTCTTAAGTCCTAGGAGCATGGCTATCATGTCAAAGACACAGGTAAGGTATCATAGTGGGTGCAGGTTCACACAGATGTTTAGCAGTAAATTGTATTTACCAGCTGCTACCCTGCATGCCATGTGCAATGTCTTACCACCTGTGAAAGAGGAATATGGAGTAGAAATTTGCACAGGAGTTTCTGATAGTTTCTTCTCATTGGGAATGTTATTTTTTTCCCCATTTCACAGGTTTTATAAATGAAAAACTTATCAGTAGTTATGCAATGCTTTCTTTCTTTTAAAACAGGTTAGCTACCTTTGAGTACAAGGCTGAATTTTGTTTAATTGCACTCTAATTTGGAATTAGGATTGTAAAACCTTTAAATAGATTGTCAGATCTGTTTTGAAACTGAACTGGAAAAAAGGCATCATCACCATAGTGAATGATCCAGCTGTATGAGCTCAGGTCAGCTTACATCTATGAACAAATACCCAGTTTTAAAAGAAGCTTAATTTGTTGTACACACCCAGCTCTGGAAGGTGTTCATAGAATCGTTTTGGTTGGAAAGGACCTTTAAGATTTTGAATCAAATGAGCAACTTCTACATATGTTACAATGCAATTTTTGTAGAAAACTGGGTGACTTGAGCATTTGTCTTGTTTCTTGCTTTTCGAACGCCTCTAAACATAGCTTTCTGCCTCGCTGCAGACAACGCAGGAATCAAATGACCCTTGCTAATTCTGCCCACATCTTGCAGTCACACTCATTTTCTACTATCTTGTTACCATATTGGTTTTATGTTTGTTCCCTGCAGGGAACAACTAATAACTACTGAATGCGTTTCATCGTTGGTACAATAACAGCCTTTTTACTTTTTCTGTCAGTGTAGTTGGTTGGCTTGGGAAGCTTTATTGATGATGTTTGCAACAGTTTTGTGTTTGGTAGCAGCTGTTGTTTCAGACTTAAATTTCATCTTTGTATTTGTAGGGAATGTGATGTTTATCATCATGCTGCTGCAAGCAGTTGGGTTTTTTTTCCCTCGAAGTACATCCTCACTGATTTAAGTGAGAATCTGGTTAGGTCAGGAACTCTTTCCCAGTTAGACCTCTCTCTCCTCTCTGAATGAGGGACTCTGACACTGGTGTGACAGTTCCTACCACAAGTAACACTGAAGCCTCCTTTCATTGTATTGCTGTGTGATGACCAGAGGCGGAAAGGAAGTCTATTTTACATACCTATATGAATATTTAAGTACCTTTATCTATACTAGGGGCCAGACTCATGCTAAGTCCTTTACTCTGGTGTTTGACCCAATATTTATTCAATATATAAATCCTTTCATACCTGTTTTATAGACTGAGGTGTCTGTAGAGGCATATAGGATATTTTCTGATATGTCTGGGATGTTGTTGAATTTAAAAACTTGGCCTGCTAGGCAGCCTTTCATAAAGAGGGATTTGTGCCATCACTCTGAACAGCTGTCACTGTCTTGCCGTCATTGAAAATGTATGCAAAGTGAATCACCATTCCCATGTTTAATTCAGTGCAGGATTAAAATGCACGTGGATTGAAGTGATTGAGTGTTTACACTAGCAAGACAATCCAGACTGAGAGTTAACTGAGTCTATCCTTTCTGTATTATAACTGTTCTGGAAATTGCTTACTTCAACTGTAATTCTTGTGGCCTCAAAAACATTTGTACAAATTGGGTACTGCTGCTGCCTGCAGTACTTTATCCCACATTATTATAAATACTTTATGAAAATAATCTCTTTACTAAACTACTTTAGTGTCTAGTTCTCTGAGCTGTAAATGATGTCCCTCGTATCATGGTGCTATGGATTAAAGATTTTATCGTTCTAAATTTAATCCTGTTTTCTTGGTTGGTTTCCACAAGGGGTGGAAAAAATAGAGAAGGTGGAGGTTTGCCTGGTGATCCAGTTACTTATAATGCAGATTATAAAATCGTGTAGGTGTGGGGCTCACTATGGAGCCAAATCTTACGTTTTTGCAAACGATTTTAAAGACCTTATTCAAGTTAGTTGTGCTTGTAGAAGGCATGTCAAATCACTATGTAATTCTTTAAGAAAACAAAAAAAAAAGCACTTTTTTGTTTTTCCCATGACTGCTCCTTTTCATCTAACCACTCACTTCATCCTTACTGCTGCTTCCAGTGTTTCTCACAAGCAGGAGTTCAGCCTTCCCATATGCAGTTTCATGTTTGGACTGCCACTGTTGCCTGTTTATATTTGCAACTGCTGCTTCTTGTGATATGTGAATTAACAATATATTTTGCATCTTCTCAAAAATTTTGCATGCATAATTTCCTCTCACTTGCAGTGTCTCCTCTTCTGGCCTTCCTACATTTTTGCCAGACTAAGAGCAAAGGTGAAACAGCAGTAAGATTTCCCCCCATCCCTTTTTTTTTTCTTTTTTTTTTGCATAGCTGTTTTTACAGGATGCTTACTGGTGTCATACAGGGGTGCAGATAATGCTTACAGGAGTTTAGATTTGGAGAATGCAACTTCACATTTGTATCTTCTTGTATGCCAGACAGTATAAGCTGTCAAGTGGTTTTTTGCCCTTTGATTCTGAAAGCACAGTTAATAGTCTAGTTTTCAAGTGGCTCTCCAGAAAAGTATCTTGCTAAATTTGGGATTCCTTCCTTATTAGTAGCTATAATTAGTTTCTTAGTGCATTTTTTTTTTTCTAACTTGCTAGAAAAGCAGCTACTCATTGTGCATCCCAAAATCTCTAATTTTGCTTATTTCTGTTGGTATTTGCCATTTAGGCATAGTTTGCACTTAAAATATTTACTCAGTTGCTATTTCAGTTAACACATCAGATTTGTCTATTTGAAGAGTATATATGAGCATAAAGTTAGAGTCGTTAAGTTGCTCGTTCCCTACCATTTTAATGTGCATCTGAAATGGAAATTAGTAATTAAATTAGATCGGGAAAAATTACTTCCCAAGAAGTACACAAAAAGTGTAGTTTGGGATGGGGATTAAAATCACAATGCTTCTTCCAGGGAGATACTTTATATTGACTTCAGTCTTTAGCACTGTTTTTGCCAGGGAAGCTTGCACATCAGGCCATCATCATGCTACTCTACACTCTCCCCTCCTGCATCCCCACTTCTCCCTGGGGCCTTGTGCTTTGTTTCAGGATCCTTTCAGTACCCACCCAGCAACCCCCGTGAGTGAGGCTTCCAGCTATGTAGAGTAAGTAGGTGTCTTTAAATAGGTCTTGCTATGTCATGCTTATTGAAAGAGATGTAGCTACTATTCCACTATCAAAAGAGTATGACACTATTTTCTGAGTTGTTTTCATACCTGGAGAGAGTTGGTGCATGTGATATTTGTGAGTGGAATGAACAAAGTAATAAGATATCTTTGTCATTCGGGTCTAAAAGGATATGAAAGCACCGTTGAAAGAGAGATATGCTTCTAAAAGCTATCAGACTCTGCCATCAGTCGCTTGTTTATGCAATTGTGTGGAGAAAACTGCTTTAAGTTTAGGTTGTAGAGGAAATGTTTCATGTTGTGTGATTTTGTTGCTGAAGATTGCTGTGAGTAATGTTTGGGTGTAATAAAACTCTGAAGAGATCAGTTGGAAAAAAACAAATGACACTGGTACAAAAATTATTTGAAGGGCATATTCTTCCATTTCTCTTGATCAGCTTACGTGTGGCCTCACAGTTCTTAAACTGTGAAGTCAAACTGTTAATGATCCTCTGGTGAATAAAAGATGACAAAAATGACATACTAGTAGATACCCTGAAAAAATAGTCTTCAGTCTCGTATTTGTTTTTTCTCATTTTTCCCACTAAGCAGGAGGCATGCTCTGGCAAAAATAGTTTGTGCCAAAATAGGCCAGAGAAGGACACTGATTAATCCATCCAAGTGCAATAATTTACTGATGCCTTGCTCCAACTTTGGCATCTGGATCATGTAATTTTGTTGGTTTTCTACATCACCTTTTTTTTTCTCTTAGATCATTTTATTGATTACATATTTTTTTTAAAAAAAAATACGCCACTGCGTCAGTTATTGCATGGGGAGTGATTTGGATGGCACTTCCATTTTTGTAATGGGTTTTTGACACAGCAGAAGTGGAAATGACCACTTTCCTCCCATCACTTTGCTTCAAGGGCTCTTTCGGGTGAGGATAGTCATGGTGAGAGTAAAGAACTTGATTCTGGGGGGGTGGGGTTTTCTAGCTACTTCCATTTAAAATCAGAGCTAGACTGAAACGTTTATGAGTGGTTTATAGAAGGAATAAGAGAGGCCTAAGTTTCTCTTAACGATAGTTACCAAATTTGGGGTTGTTGGGTCCTCTGAGTGAGTTACTTGTGAAGTCAGATGTTTATGCAACACAGGCACTTCTTGTTTCTCATTTTTTGACTTCTTTGATTTCAAAAGTTGCAGATGCTCGCTTAATTATGAATGTCTCCAGAGCCAGATGATGATGATGATTAAAACTTGGCATACAGTGCTTCTTAAAACACTAATCTTCACAAGATTCTCTGTAATTAGAGAAGTATTCTCCTGACTTCACAGAGAGGAAAACTGTAAGAGTCCAAACCTGCTTCTGTTTTGGAGTTGTTATCTACTCTTAAGGCTCTTAATAGCAGAAGATCAAGCCCTGAAGTGATTTGTCTAAAGACAAGTAAGATGGTGGGAGAGTTTGATTGGATCTTGGGCGTTCTTGATTCACAGGCACCTGGCTGATAGCTGAGGATGTCTTGCTTGACATTTCAGCTTTTTTCATTTTAGTGTTTGTCTTCAAAGGTCATCCACTTATATATAACTTTAGAAAGAAGTGTACAGTGAGTCAAGTTCTACACCTGTTATTGAGCCCTCTTGCTCATCGCTAGTGTTTTTATTTTGACTATCACTCTATTGCTGATAGACACCCCCAAAAATAAAATGGGAGAAATTGTGGAAATAAAATTAAATCACCTGGTACTGTCAGAGGCATAGTAAAGGAACCGAGAAACAAATCAGATATGATGATAAGAAAAGTTATAAGTAGAAAGGCTAAAATATTCAGATGGAGTGACGACTGAGTTGTGGTTGTTTTGTCGGTGGTGCTAATACACTCTTGCTTAGGACTGTGCAGTAGGTTTGTAGATGCTAGAGCAGAGCGAGGTGCATCCCCAGTTTGAGGGGCTGACCGAGCTGGTGGGGAGACACTTAACGCCGTGGGAGCAGGAGCCAGCGTGGTGTGTGTGATGGGGAAGGGAGCCTGAAGTAATCACGTTCAACCTCCACCCTCTCCACTCAGACATGCAGGGTCAATGTGGCTCTTTTACTGGGTGAGTTATTGCTCCGTGTAGACATCTACTAGTCAGGACACATCAATGTGTGGGATTTGGGCTCTTGAGAATAGCCACAAAACAATTTAAGTTTCCCCTTTAGTGCTTTCCACCATCTCCCTTATTAAAGATTCCTTGGTTACCTTCCTATGGCTGGTTAATATGTCAAGTGATGAATGACTTTCATCTGACACATTGATGGGATTAAACCGTGGTGAAATATGTCCTTCCCCTCCTATTGTTGCATTCTGCTGCTTTCCACAAAGGAAGTACGAGAAGGGTTGTCTCACTAGAAGCTCTGCCTGTATTTCTGCCTGTTTCCAGTTACCTTGCTTCTGGATACGTGTCCATGGTGCTGAGTTGGAGTCACAAAAATTGTTTAGGGAAAGATGATGAAAGTGCACATAAAATATTCTGGGAATAACATGGGCAGCTTGATGAGAATTTATTCTTAGTCTTGTTAATCAATGATTGCCAGTTTAACGTGACTCGACTACAATTGTATCGAGTGCTACTGCAGTGCTTTTGCTCTGAAAAGCACCAGTTCAGTAAATTCGTTTAGGGGATGCGTGGCTTTAAGCAGATCAGAATTCACATTAGATTTAAGCATAGAAAAATTAGGCATGTGCCTTAATTACTTTCAACAGCTATGCCAGCTCTACAAGGAGAAGTGTGAGGTGCTGGCTTTACCCTACTAAATGTGAGACCTTATTGCCTTAATTCGGCAGAATGCTGCGCAGAAAGATGCAGTTTCCCTGATGCCAGTGTCTGAGTATTGCTTGATCTGGCTGAAAACTGATTCTCCTTTTTCTCTTCCCCACTGCCCCCTCCCTCACTTCGTGTCTTATAAGTGGATTAATTTTCAGCCCGAGCAGCTCCTGGCTCAGCTCTCGGTGCAGCCAGATGAGCACTGTGCAGCGAGCACAAGCAGTTGGTGGAGATGAGAGGTCAGGCCACCTCCCCTTTCAGCAGGGAGACAGACTGATGCAGGAATAAAGCAACCCTGGGACTGCAGCCCAGCTAAGGTGTGTAGCTAATTACAAAGATGTAGTAGTGTTTACACATACAGATCTGCAGAGGACTCTGCCTGTTTGGTTTGAACGTTCCTGCCCAAGCCTGTGCCATCAAAGCTTTACCTCTGCCCATACTTGCGCTAACTTCTTTCACGTGCCAGACAGAGCTACAGCAGTGTTCCTGCTGCACTGAAAGTACACGTGTAGGAGCGTTGTTTATTTGCCATGCTAAAGCGGGGAATTCTGGTTAAGGTGAGAATAATCGTGTTAAGATTCGGTACAGATGATGTAGCTGTGTAACACGGTTACTGAGAGGAGCGAGTGGCAGGAAACTTAACAGCAAGTACTGTGCTGATCAAAAAGTTGTCAGCCTGGATTTGCTGGTACAATTATGGGCAATTTTTATTGCAATGAGAGTTATTTAAAATTGAAATAGAGTTGACATCATGTTCTTTTGACCTAATTCTCAGGCTTTTGTATTATTACTAAAATGATCTGGGATATTACAATACAGTACACTGCAGAATGGCACTCTTAGGAAAGATTGATACAGCACTGGTGTTTGAATAGGAAATGGAGCGTGGCAAATTCTGAGATAATGTTGTGGCCTTCAAATGTGATGGGTTGTATGCATAACTCCTGGGTGGAAAGCCACAGCTGTAGTTTGAAACTAACCTGGCTGAAAAGTGACCCTATGAAAAACCATGGTACCTCTTACTGTTTGTTGTTGCATGAGTACATGAGGTGATGTTTTCTTTAAGTAGTACTGCTAGTTTGTGTATCACTAGATGCCCAGTTTGCATTAAGACAAGTTGACTTCATTCTGACTGGCAGGAAAAAGTCATTGAGCCCTTGTGGAATATTCCAAACTTTCACCACCAAATTTAATTTACTACATTCTTCCTTCTGAACAGCTTGCTCCTGTGACAACCCCATGTCAGATGATGCCTGTACAGACCCTGAGTTTCCCATAACTTTGTCCTTGGGATGACACCAGTGGCATTTTTCTCATGATCTTTAAAAACATGGGAGAAAAATAGTTCCTTTTTTTTTTTAAAGAAGTGTGAATTGTCAGTTGGAAAGCACCCTGCCTTAATATAAGTTGCACTTATCTAGAAATATTAAGAGCAATCAAAAATACATTATTTTGTTTTGAACATTCTGAAATAAAGGTTGTGGTTTTTAGGAGTGCAGCTTCTGTTTGGGTGCACAGTAAGAATCGGTCTTCACTGCAGAGTCAACTTCTTGCTTTTAACCCAAGTGCCATCCAGATGCACCAACGTGACTGACTGTAATTGTGCTTACAGCCCACCTTAGGGGTATGGGCGTTATCCAGGTGTTGCATAGACTTGTATAAATAATCCATTCACTTGCAGTGAGGACAAAGGCTTTGGAAAGAATTGTAGAGCGTTTTATCTTACTGTATCTGTGGGTATGATTCCAGAAGTCCTAATGCCTTGCATTGAAAAATGAAGCTTCAGGGTAGATGTGAGTCTCATACGACTGTTAATACCCAAGCCAGCCTTACCTGCAGTGTGCAAATCCAGACGTTAGAAAGCAAAGGTGTATCTCCAGTACAGAATTAGCTTGTGTTTATCCTGGGATCAGTTCCCCCACACACCCCAACCTCCCTCAGAAGTGTCTAACCTAGGTTGTAGTAGTCTAACAACAAGCTGTCGAGGTTTCATTTCAGCCTGAGTTGGCAGTCCATGGGCCTTGCTCTTAAAAGGCAGGCCAGCCAAGCTGATAATATTTCACTGCCATGCCCTGATTACCCTCGGGTAATACTCAGTTGTCTATTTCTATTTTTACGCACATCAAAACACCTATAATGGCACTCTAATCCTGCATTTGTTTGCTCTGTTTTGATTTGCTACAGTATTTTAACAGCAATGCCATAAGGAGTATGCTGGCACACAAGTTTGCTGAAAGCAGACGTCAGCCTCCTAGTACAGTTGTGCTGGCTGATCTGTAAAACCTGTAATTTGGGGAAAATGTATCTAAAGAAACTGTTTAAAGTTTAGTGGACAGAAAAGAGGAAATGTCAAGCAGACAAGAAGAAATGAATTTGGTCTGCTGAAAATTTTGCTGCCAAATATTTTGGTATGATTTATGTTCGCAATAAGTAACTCCATTTGGAAATGGTTTTACACACAGAATTGTTGTCGTATTACTATTACAAACAGCAGCCCTATGCTGGGGCGCACAAATCCCGCATGCGTTCATGGGTCAGCCAAGTAAAAACATGGGTTTTCCCACAGGAAATCTGTCCCAGCATGCAGACCAGTAAAGCACTATTAAGGATGCAGCTGCACATCCTTCATGGGGCTTCGTACAGACGACCCTCCCTCTGTGCTGGAATAGCTCAAGCCGTAATTTTTTAGTAAAGGCACATCCTTAATGCTTAGGCATCAAGTAATTTCTTATGAAATGTTAGATTTCTCCCAGTTAGAGCTGTCTTCAAGATCTCCTACTATCTTTACACACCTAAATGTTTGCTGGATTTTTCTGATAGTGTGGCATCTTTAACTTCTTCAACAACTCATGGCTGCTTCTGCCCAGTTATTTTCCTTTACACTGAAAGTCTCTCTCTGCATGCAGAACACAGAGAAAACTTGACAGCTGGGTTTAATTCTCTTTCACATCTCAGCATTTCACCAGGCACAGGTTTAGTGAAATCTTTGTCATGGGATATGAAAATTTTATTGCTTCAATTTTTTTGCTAGCAGGTTCCATTGTAACTGCAAAGCTGGCTTGTTCAGCGTGCAGGCGGAAATGGTGCTACATTGTTGTCTGGTTGGGGTTTTGTGTGTGTGATTGGTTTGGGCTTTTTCCCCCTTCTAGTTACTTAAAACAAATTGGATCAAGGATGAAGGTTGCAGGACTGTAATACTTTTACAGCTGTATTAAATGTCATCTTAGGAGACAAATGTGTGTGATAAATTTGTAGAAAAGGAAGCAAATCATTTTAAGCCAACCATGCTGCAGGAGGAGGATGGTGGAATGTTGCCTGTTAGTATTTTTATTATTATCATCATCATCATCATTCACCCTTTTTAAATTGTAGGGCTGTCATTTCTGCAAGGAAATGTTCAATGCTTTTTGTGACCAATTTCCTTTTGCTTCTGAGGATAGCTGAGGATACTTATTCAGGCACCAAATTAATTGCTTTTATGCAGAAGACGGTTGATCAAAGTGTGGTTATATTTCTTTCAATTTTACTACTTTACCCTCTGAGCAAGCACTGCAGTTGCGTGCTACCTGTCTGATTTATCAGTGTCTTGTAGAAAATCAGTAACTAGCCTTTCCTCTAACCTAAGGGCTTTGGGCAGTTTCGACTAGGTCGTGAGCCTGTGAGAAATTGATTTGCCTGCACTTGGTGTTGCAGAATTTGACAATGGTTTGATTCTGGCTTTGCTAATATAGAAATCTTTGCCACTGCACTCAGTGCCCCAAGAATTTTCCTGTTTCTACATGGTTATTTCCTGTCTTGGGTGAGATGGGCTATTTTTCGCAGATTTCTTCTGATTTATCATTTCTAGTAGCCAAGAGAGTTACTTGAGGGAAAAAAAAAAAAGACTTGTTAGGAAAAGAGTGTGCACACTGAATGCTTATTTTGCTGGTTATGGTACAGCATTTTGAATACCTGGTGGAATCCTCCTTCTGTGGAGTACAGCTTGCATATGCAGATGAATCTGTAGTAGCCAGTTCGTTATCATTCCCTTTGTAGTTAAATAGAGGAGTACGGTACAGTACGTTATCATCTATAGCATAGGTATATATGGTACCTCTCTGTAAGCCTGGGTTTGCTGAGATTCGGTAGTTAGACTGGAGTAACTGTGACACAGCAGAGAATTTGGCATCGTTTGAATGCCATGTTGTTGTGTTGGCACCATGTATAAATGATTTCACCCTTTTTGTTTTGCTATTAATGATCTACTTCAGCTGTTGCGCTGTGTTGGAGCATGCTGCACATCAGAGCGCTCAGAGGCCTCACTGCATCCTCAGCTTTGTGTGCACGCTTATCTGTGCATGCCATAGATGGAAATTGAACATCTAATTGCTTTGTAAGATTTGTGAATAGAGATTTAGAGCCTGCTTAGCCGCTGCTTGAGAGTACTTTCTGTATGATTTCAAGTCTGCTTTTGCTTTCCTCCTCAGGTCCTTTCACAGATGTTGTCACTACAAACCTGAAACTCGGCAATCCTACAGACAGAAATGTGTGCTTCAAAGTTAAGACCACAGCACCACGTAGATACTGTGTAAGGCCTAACAGTGGAATTATCGATGCAGGAACATCAATTAATGTTTCTGGTAAGTCATTCAAGCAGTTTTTTGGTGACTGAAAATAGCTTCTTCTAAACAATTATTTATTGGAACACTTTTCAATCTGAAAGTATTCTGTGGAAAGTTTGTAAAAGCAGGAGGTTGTGATTTAATGGAGAAACAGCCATTTCTTATATCTTTACTTCCCTTATTCCTGGTCTAGCAGTAATAGATTTGTTTTTACATCTTGGAGTGGGGGGAATACATAACTGATATATATAGTTCAATAACAGTCTTAGCCAGCCTATCCAAATCAGCCCTGCCCTCCCTGTGGGATTATTTTTGTATGGTTATTTTTTTTGCCAGCTTAACTTCCTGAACCAGCTCACCCCAGGGTCAAACAAGTGCTTGGATGGGCAGGTCGAGGTGAGAGTAAACCTGGGTGGACTGCAGCCACACCGGTTTAGACTGATGTAGGCTATTGCCGAACTGCCTAATATAACCAGTAATGAAAACATTTACTTTCCAACCGTGCTTGTTTTGTGTTCCCTGAAGATGCAATGTGCTTTGGTGTTAGAAAAGTCCAGTGACTAAATCTTTGCTGTTCCATAGGAAAAGTTAGTGATTTTCTCTGAGTAGTTCTTGACTTGCCTAAGTTGGGTAATGGAAAAGCAAAGAAGTGGTTTACTTTGAAAGCATGAAGAGTTGAGTGTTTTCCATAAACAGAATGTCTGTGTATTAATTTGCTGATGATACATGCTTGAAAGCAGTATATTTGCTCAATCACTTCTCTAATTCGTGTTTTTAATAAAGAATTATATCAAAGCATGTAGTACTGGCATACTGCATGAATAAAGTCTGACTTTTTGGTTAAGAAAATTATTTCTATAAACATGCAGATTTGTTTTACTATTTTCAATAAATTTTAATATTGGCATGATAAGAAAAATTACTTACTGATAGATTATACAGTATGCCATTAGTCTCTTACCAGACTTTTCTAGCCTGGAATAAAAAATCTTGGGAGCTGAAACTACTGCTTTTTACTTGAAAAAAAAACCCCATAAAAATCAAGACTTCAGTTTTTTCCTTAATAAAATGTAAAATATTTAAACATCTCACCCTTGGAGAGCTTGCTTCAACAAAATAAAAATTGATCCCCAAAATGCTTTGCACTGTAACATTAAGAGACTGTAATCCTGTAAGCCTTCTTGTGCATGCCTACATTTGCACACTCGCTGATCTGTTGTCTTTGGGATTTCTGTTGTGTCAAATTGAGCGTGCATATGATGGCAGAATTGTGCCTTTCTCGCAGTTAATCTCTGGGCAATGTCACAGTGAGGAGATAACCAGTGCAGTGCGGTAGCTAAAGGTGGGGCAGGGAAAGCACTTCCGCTTCAGGAGAAGGCTAGCATGTATCCAGTAAGGTCTGAAATGGCTAATGTGTAAACGAAAAAGCTCTCTAGCGAGAAATAGAGATTTTTAAAACTCAGGACAATTCCCAAGTAAAGCCATCTGTCATCTATACTGGCTGCAGACAAGCATATTAAATGCATAGAAATCAATGAAGTGATAAAGAAAATTAGCGTAGTTTCTAGCTACAAATTATCTTCGTGCTATAAAGATGTGGATTCTTTTCATCTTTCAGATGAACTTTCAAAATTAAAAGCCCACTTCCTTTGCTGGCACGTACCATGCTTTTTTCTTGTCATCTTGATATCAACATTGTTTTCTTAAACTTCTGCTTACAACCACCCTTTGCTCTGCCTTGAGCAGAATATAGTATAGGCGAGTGTTGTGTGAACCATCTTATGTTATGCTACCAGCATGCCTACATCTTACTTGCTTTTCCAGCCTGACTCTTCCCAGCAGCATACCAGATAGAATATGGATCTAGTCCAAGACTTGATTTGAAGTATCCCATTATGAGAGATTGCTGTGCTAACCCTAAGCTACGCTTTGCTCTTGCTTTACATAGCTTTGAAAAATTGCCCTTTTCTGATAACTTTATTTATAGTGATTTATGATTCAGCTAGTTTTGCAAATGGCCGTAGTGTATTTAACCACAAGCTCACATTTGTGTTCTACGTATTTTCATGCTGGTAATAACTTAGTAATAATAAATAATGATCCGAAATTGCCAGTTCTTACATTAACATTATATTTTAAAATGCAAGTAGTATACATTTGTTGTTCTTTAGGTAATATATTAAGGTTAATTTATAGGTAGATATGTTACAGAATTCTGGGGTTATAAATGTTAATTCTTTATTTACTAAAACAATCTAAACTGAAGCTGTCTTTGTTGTGTGCTGTGGTTGAATTTCTCTTTAATAGAGCTGTATATATGGCCCTCCTGGTAGCTCCTTTAAACCATGCATGGGACCTGATTTTGGACTTAAAGATGGCAGTGTCTTTGGTTCTGATTAGCAGAAGGGATCTTTTGAATAGGGGGGATCAAAGAGGGGCCTTTCATTAACTTACAGAACAGAATAGGTTTTGAATTCACAGAAAGGGTGGAGATGTGTTCAACCTTTGCTTTGGAGTAATGTTACTGAGGAACAGAGGGTTGATTTTGGAGTTAATGAAGTGAAAAATAAATAGAATTTGCTTCTTTGCCTCTGAATCAGTTGTTTTTCAGTCATGTAATTCAAGTCTTGCACAGGGCATAAAAATAGGACTTGAATTCCTCCGAACCTAGTGAAAATACTACTGATGAGAAATTAGTAGAATATAGTTAATTCAGTAATAACTTCCAAACACTTAAACTAATTGGGCTGTATTTACTATATGCAATCTGTCCTCTTGAGAATTGCTGACTGGCTTTAACACAGCCGCTTGGTAGCACTGCATCGGTACTGCACCTTGGCTCTCCAAAAAATCAGTGCCTAAGTATAGTGGCATGAAGCTCGGGAACAATTTATAAGTTTCTCAGAATTTTACTGACTGAAGCTGAGTTTGGGGCAGCCTTATCTTTCTCAGGCTGTAGTAACCAGATGCCTTTCTTAAACTGCTGTGAAACAGTCTGTACTATTTTGATGTGAGTGTATGAGAAGATGTTCTGCCCTAAGATAGAGGCAGCAATCAGAACATTGTTACACTTTATTTCATACTAGTATGATGGCTCATTTAAAACATATAAAATGCTAGAAAAGTGAAGCTTGCTTTATTCTCGTGGAGTGTCAAATACTATCTTCTTATGCCATATCACAGCTTTTCCTAAAGATCTGCATTTAAGGCCCTGTCAGCATGTGCTGCTTGCTGCGATGGCAGGTTTGTAGCCCGTGTTTTCACCTGTTACATAATGGCATGTAATTTTAACAGCTGAGTTTATGTAACTGTCGGGAAGTGTATGTGTGCACTGTCATCTGATTTCATTGCATTTGGTCTGAAATACTTTGAAAAGAAGGGTATTTGCACACATTCCATTTTTGTTAAACATGTCTTATTTCAACAAAGATATCTGATTTTGTGGCTTCTGAGAGGTTGAAATCTAAATAAAAGGCATGAATGGATTACGAAGGAGAAGTGAAAAAATATAAGCAGGTGCTGATGAGTCTGCAGATAGGTGTATAGTGGGGGGAGAGGAAGTACAGATGGTGCCATCTGTGCACGGTGTCCTGCTGAAGAGAGCAGTCTACACATGCTTCCTGAAAATGGGGAGAAGCTGACCTTATCCTTAGGTTGCTACCAGATATCCCTGGGGGGGGAGATTTTTAGTCCTTTGTAAACTTGCCTGACTTTGAAAAGGCAGTTTGCATGGCCTTCAGGAGGGTGCTTCTGCAGCTGCTGTTCTCTTTGGTCACAGTGGGTCTGCCCCTTCTGCTAAGACACCGATCATGTCCCGGATCATGTCCCGTCCACTGCTGCAGTCCCTGACTCTACAGAGGCAGCGTCGCTGCTACACGCTGTTCCCTCAGGCATCCCAGGACTACATAGCAACTGCCAAGTTCTGGGTTGGTTTTGTCCAGTTGCTTTAGAAGAATCTATCTTGATCTTCACAGATTCAACATTTTTTAGTATTACTGAAACATTTACAGAAAGAACTATGTAAACATGGTACAAATGTGAAGTGGTGCATTGGATTCTGCCCGTTCCTGTAGATGTGAGTGTCCTTTGCTCACCTCTAGCAGAGCTGATCAAATTGCACAATGATCTCGAGGCTTGCCCCTGTAGCTGGTTGGGGTATTTTATGCAAAGGTGACATAAGTGTGGTAGATGTGATCTACCCTGACCATAAAGAATTTCATGCAGTGCCATTTGGGAAAACTATCAATAAAGCTAGAAGAGAAAAATAGATACACAGACTGTTGAATGGGCTGCTTAAAGAGTAAACAGTAATGTGGTGGATGGAAATGCAATAGCAGGAAGTTACTAGTGACATTTCTTGAGAATGATTCTTGGTACTAATCTTGTTTAATGCTTTTATAAGCAATTCTGGCACAAAAAGAGTACATAAAAAACCCCGATGATAATGTAAAGTTGGGAGGTTGAAGATATGCAGCAGAACTGGGCGTCCTTGAAGGCTACAGTAAGAGAAACAGAGGATGAGTTTAATCAGAAAAACTGCAAAATCACATACTTGGAGAATAAAATACTTGGACTATAGTTACAAGCTTGTTAAACGAAGGGGCTGGATAGGGTGACCAAGATGCTGACATAATGTGGCTGTGAATTAGACAAATGTAGCATGGACAAACAGGCTGGATAATGGAAGAGATAAGAGGGTATAAATGTCCAAGGCACTAGTGACATTTCCTGGATGTATAATTAGAGTAGCTCATATAGAGGAGTTCGAGCCAGAACAGGTGCAGAGAATGAATGGGGAGCCTGGCCTGGAGAGGACCCACCAAGTCTGGCTTATTTAGTTTACCAGAAGGCCAAGAGTTACTGTGATTGATGTCTTAGAGTGCACCAGAAGTAAATGACTCTTCCCCTTCTTTGCTATTTAAGCATAAGGGCAGTCAGTATTGGTCCAGGACCAAGTAAACAGGCCATTAATAAATTTAGATGGAAACTAGAGGAAGGTTGCTGACTAGCTGAGCAGGGAGACTTTTCTGTTCCTTGGTCTTGGAATGGAGTGCTAGATCCTATCAGGTGTTACGGGCAGAGTTTTACGTCCTTCAGTGTTCCTTGCTTCACATTTCCTCTGTTCCTTGAGAAAGCAGGTTTACTGTAGGAAAACCAGAAGAGTTCAATGCTTCTGACATTGTTATTAACTTTGCCAGTAAACTGTTCTAGGAGAAAGGAAAGAGCATGTTGGGTGGTCACCGGCTCTCCTTTGCTATCTACAGCAGGCCTTGTGTAAAATGGCGGGGGGGAGGGCGGCGTGTAGCAGGAATGTGTGAGAAAATTCGTATCCATTTCTTTGGAAACATTTCAGAACAGAATGTACATAAGGTCGGTCCTTCGTGTTTGAATTTTGAGAGAGGTAAGTGGGCTAACATGCAACTTGCGTTACTCCTCATTCCATTGATCTCTCATTGACTTCGCATTTTTTGCTTGTGGTAGAATACTTCTGGTGCTTTAGCTGTAGGGTGATCAGTTTAGAAAGTGGTTGAAATACATACCTCTGCCTAATGGATGGTGGTGCTGGTAAACTTGAAGATCATGTTAATCATTGTCTCCGTTTAGCAGTTGTTCTCTCACCCAATGTCCCTTCTGTGCCTGAGGAAGGGAATTGGGAAGAGGAGGGAGACTCGTGGGTTAAATTTAAACAGATTTAATAAAATAAAGAAGCAAATATCAATGGTAATACAAACCACACAAAATCATACTTAGCCCACAGAGTTGTGGTGAGTCGCTACAGGGATAGCAATTGTTGAGAAGGAGAAAAGGGGAGGCGAGAAGAGAACAGAGCAAAAAGAGCCCCCCCCCCATCCCCACCAGCTTTCCCATTTATAGTGAACCTGACGCTAATGCTATAGAGTACACCTGTGGGCAAGCCTGGGTCAGCTGCCCTGGATTTAACTGCTAATGGCCTTGATTGTCCATGGCTGGACACAGACTGAAACAAAATCTAACAGAAACTTGATTCTATAAATTTTATCCCCATGAAACCAGGAAAATCATTTTGTTTCTTAGAACTCTGGATTCTGGTGAAAGCTGGTCAGAAACTTTTGACCAGATGAGATGACTGATTTGGTAAGGCATTTTGTAGGAACACGTGCTTTTCACATAGTTCTTGCATAAAGTATGGAATTTCCAGTCAAAACAAAGGAGCCACATTCACAGTAGCAAATTCTCCAGCAATTAGGGCAGTTACATGGAACTGATCTTTCACAGAAACCCCCAATAGTATGTGAATAAATGTTGAAATGGTTTGGTTTCCTCTTGAATGAAGTACATGTTTTTTGAGCTTTCCATCTGGCTTAGAAGACATTTGCTGAATAATTTGTGTCAATGTGGCTTTCATGTATTGATCTAAAAATACAAGTGCTAACAACGTTTGTACTGTCAAGCCCTCTCTAGCTGCTTGCTCTTATGATTCAGTGAAGGGAATTCAAAGCAGCGATCGTTTGGCATTTGAGAGTGGCTTCAGCACTATCACTTGGGAAATAATGGTTTTCAAATGAGCTTATGGTTGCACTCAGCAAAACAAACTAATAAAATTGCAGATCTGGAGAAGCTCCATAAACAGTGGATAGTTTTGACTACCCAGTTGGATCTTACACATGATGTAGATTTGAAATAAGTTTGGTGTCTACTACAGGGGAGAAAAAATTACACTACTGCTTTTCAGTGATGTATTATGCAAAGTTGAAATATATGTGCTTTCACAGTGTGGTCACTTCTGTTTGGAAAAATAGTTTTAAAAGTAGGCTGTTAATTTGCAAACATTTATTTTGGACTAGTACTTGATAACTGCAAGGTGAATTAAAAATGTATAATAATTTTTAAAGCACCTCATCTGAGAGAATGTACTGTCTTCTTTTCCAGCTTTAAAAGGTATGTGGTTGTTGATAGGCGCAGATTGTGTGCATAATAGAGATGGCACAGCCATAACATATTCTGCTCATTGAAGAAGGCAAATCGGTTTGACTTGCTTTTGTTTGCAATAAATGGGATCTTTGGATATTGCTTTTATACAACAAACCCCTGCAATTAATATATATTAATTTGGGCACATAACGTTAACAGCACTAGTACTTGAAAGTAATCCTAATTCTTGAACTGCTTCTCTTCTTAGTGATTGAATTGGGGGACTGAAGTAGCCTCATGGGTCGTAAAATGTGAATTTCTAAACCTTACACCCTTTTTTATGTTAACAGTAATTGCAGTATATGCAAGCTTTGTTTTAAATTTGAGGGGGTGGTAACTTCTTGCAATATCTAATAACACATTTGTGTAAACAGCTTTGCTTATTTTCACATACGTTCTGTCTCTTGTTGAAGCCAAACCCGTGTTAATGTCACAGTAGCTGAATATCCAGGTGTCATTTGCAAAATGTAGGGGTTCTAAGTGACTATTGTAATTAAAGAATATTCCATGTAAATGAAATACATAACTCTTCCTCTTCAGGTAACCTTAACATGTTAGTTCTTTACCCCAAAAGACATGGAAATTCCTAATATTAAATAAAAAAAAAAAAAAAGCACACACTCCCCCTGCCCCAAACCTGCCATTCCTTGCTCTCTGCCCCCTGAACACAGTCATTTTCTGCATAAGTAAATTGTGGAATGTTGTGATTTTTGAATAGAGAAATACATTTCTTGTATACCTTTCAGAGGTGAAGTTTATATAGCATTTAACCATAAACTTCCAGCTATAAATTGGTAACAAACTTTCAGCAACCTATTTTTGGAAGAGAAATACTTGTGCTTGATAAAACAGATACCGTGAGGCTCTTAAACTTTGTAGAGGAAATTTCCATCCTGAGACTTGAACCTCAAGGTTTAAAATGTTTGACTTTGCCTCTGTAGCTTTTCTCAGGAACCATCAGCAGTACTGTGTGTACAACTAATCAAAATGCCAGCTTGTTACTTCTGCCCCAAGGATGAAGGGAGAAAAAAAGATGTTTTCTTTGAGAATTTTTCCCTCTGTCCCAGAAGATATGTAAATTACCATATTTACTGTAAATTACTATTATTATCTTGCTGTATTTGTGTACAGAATATTGTACAGTGATCAGCGTTTCCAAAATTCTTGGACAAAAATCTAGACAGACTGAAGAAGTCTGTTTCTCTTATCTTCTTTCAAAATTTTGTTTAGCAGTGAGGTTCCTCAGCTGCTACTTCAGTCATAACTGACATACAACGTGAAACCATTTTAATGTTCATATTTCTTAAATCTAGGAACTATATCATCAGTGCATGACTGTGCATCAGAGCAATGTTAACATAATGTGTTTTGGGGTTTTTCTTGCAGTGATGCTACAGCCTTTTGACTATGACCCTAATGAGAAAAGTAAACACAAGTTCATGGTTCAGTCTATGTTTGCTCCAGCTGATACTTCAGATATGGAAGCAGTAGTAAGTATTGAAATTAATTAAAATGGATTTCTTTCTGATGGTATAATTTTATAAGACCTTTTACTGCCTTGCTTTAGGGCTGTTGTCAAACCACACTAGAATGATCCTTGAAAGCTTTGCCAGATTTCCATCTCTGTGCATGGCAAGGTGTTTTCTGTTTATTTCGAGCACCAGGAATCTTGCACTGAAAGACACAGTTGGTGTCTGGTTGCTTCTTTAGGACGCTGCTGTCAGTAATGGCATACCAAGCCGTGAAGCAAATATTAAGTAGTTGTAATTTTTTTCAATATATCATTTTTTAGAAAGACCAACTTGAACTATATATTCTAAGAACATATGGAATATATTCTAAGTCTGTGACATCTTTTATAATGCCTCTGCTCTCAGTCTTGAGTCTTCCCTTGAGCAGCTCCTTTTCCCAGCAAGAACCAGGAGGATGATTTACAAGTATTGTATTTTTCTTTCTCTCTACCTGTGTCTGTTGTGGCTTAGGTAAATGAAAGATTTTTGTCCTGTGGGTTACAAATTAGAGTAACAGAAGCATGTAGGTGCTGAACAAAGAAGGACAAAAGATGTAGAAATAAGATGTCAGGCTACATTAAGACAACTTGGAAAGGAACAAACCAATATGTCAACTGGTGGCTTTCCTGTAACAGCAAGATTTGCTACTGCAAGAAGGCACAAGGAAGCCTTCTCTAATTGAGCTTTTGTTAGCCTGAGAGAATACTCAGTAGCTATTTGGGACATAATAAAAAAGAAAAAAAGGTCATTACTCTTGAAGTGTGAGGCTTGTGTGTGTTTGTATGCATGCGTATTATGTAAAAAAAAAAAGCCAACCCCAAAAAACCTTAGAGTGCATATCATGGCTTTTTCCAGTAGTCTTTACAATATGCATCTTCTGAATAGCTTTTAAAGCTGCAGCGCTCTGCAGGGTTAAGAATTTCCCTTCTGAAAGAGATTTGTGGAACTATATTTGTTTAATGGCCTCAAAATAAGATCCAGTGGGAGAAACAGCAATAGTAATAAAATGTCTGCATCACTAGAAAGATAAGTCAGTTGCCTTTCTTTCTAACTCTTAAATTTTTATGAGTTACTTTGTACCATGAAAAATGTTATTCTGCTAGCAAAGAATGTTTTTTAGGACCTGGATGGCCCTTTCAGTTTTCCAGAGCTCTCAGACCAATACCATTTCTTTTCCTATAACACTTGATCAGTTCTCAGTTTTGTTACCACTTTCCAAATCTCTTCCTATTCTGGATAAACAGGTGAGAGAAATTACTGAAGTACTATAAAGCTTTCAACACTTCACAGGCAGCCAAGGAGCTCGAAATAGAATTCTGACTTCAGCCACAGAAGAGCTGAAGTACGATTCAGCTATTTAGGATGAGTCAAATACTTCAGGTTGCGCAGGGGTTAGCCATAATTTGACACCTACTTTTGCAATATGCTTGAGATATCCATGTTACCAGAAGTGTGGTCAAAAAGTGAAGAGAAGCATGTGAGAACTCCAGGACATAAATGTGTACGGTTCTTGCTGTATATCAATACTATGAATCAGTCTTTTCAGTTCATGGTTACAGCTGGTACTGAGCAAAGATTTAGAACTGTTAATCCTTATTAAAAATATTGCAAGGAAACTTCTTTATGGTAGACTCCCTAGTTGAAGGGGAGATGAGAGGGGAAGCTATGCCTTTCTATATGTAGCACATCTGTCATTGTTTAGACATTGATGCTGAAAAATAAGGAGGTGGAAAACAAGGAGAGGGAAGAACAGTCCTGTAGTTCATACTAATCATGAAGAAAACCTCATGTGAAATTTGAAGACCTTGAATAGGAACTCTGGTGAACAGACTTCAGAACTAACATTGTTACTGATTTAGGTTTTTATTATCTTTCCCTTCCTTTGAATGCACCCCTCCCTTTTTTTTTTTTTAATCAGGACCATAGCTCCCCCTGTCTATGCTAATTACTCTTACACAATTCCCAGTTCTCCTGTAAATCACCTGTGTAAATTTCAGACCATTTAGAATTATTTCCTTCATAGTATCTGGTCTTTCTTTACAGTACTGCTCAGTTATGTATTTAGTTTCATTTTTCATCATGTATGTGGTTAATAGTAACATGATAAACATCTGTGGGGGTTTTTATGACAAAGATGATGCGATTTGTTCACATAATACACTGTATTTTCCATCTGCCTTATTATATTAGTATGTTTAATATTCAATTAATATTAAATTATTCCAGTGGAAAGAAGCAAAACCGGAAGAACTCATGGATTCAAAACTTAGATGTGTGTTTGAGCTACCAGCGGAAAATGATAAGCCTGTGAGTATTTTCAGATGCATATTGAGTGTTTTAACTTAATACCACAGTAAATAGTGTAAAATGGCATGTTTATATAGACAGCTATATAAGAAAAGAAAGAACCTTCTGTTTCACTGCCTGGATGGCATCACCCTTTGAAAACACAATATAAATTATTTAAAATCCTAGTGATGCTTAATGTAACTAGCAGCTAATATGAACAATAAGTGCAGCACAAACACAAAGAAATCTTTTGAGTTGATCTGATTTCATTTAGTGAAAGATCATAGGATAAAGAGTATTTCAAAAAATTTTGAAAGGTGCTGATTGATGGTCATAAAGCTCAGAGTTTATACTGAAGCAGTTACAACCGTCAGCAATATAAATTTGCCTGTCCAACACTCCCCTTTGCTTCCTTGATTCAACACTGATTGTTAGCAGGTAAATTGCTAGAAAGCTAGTAAGGAAGACACAAATGCAGTTAGGGATTATATTGCAATTAGCAGCTATAATATTGTAGGATCCTTTTTTTGTTAGGGTAATGAACACATTAATTTCTAATGGCAGTACTTAGTGTCAAGTGTAGAACTGATAATGGATTGAATAAACTGAAAAATGTTTCCTAGTATGCAGGTACAGAAGGCACAATTATTCTTCCTTGCGCTGGACAGCTTGTAATTACAATTAGGTTTTGCTACAATGTCGCTATTGTAGTCTCACTGTGTCTGCTCTATCTGCTCCAGAGAGTGAACATTTGCTCTAAAAGTAGGTGCTTTTGTTTTAGGCCAGGGTACTTTCTGTGTTTCCAGTTTAGAGGTGTGATGAGAGGAAGGAAAAAATCTGAACTAAATGAAACTTAGCAGCTGTTCTGTTTAGTCATCATTTTTTCCTTAATCCCTAAAATTCATTAGGGCAAAACAAAGCACAAGTAGTAACAAATCCTATTACTTTATTCATATAAATAAAATCTTCATGTTAAGACTTTGGTGGTAGTTTGGGTGGGGAGAGAGTGGTTTGGTTTTTATGAGAGCCAGGCCCTTTGCATTCTAAAGTGCAGAACATGGAGAGTATCCAAAGGCAGGAAAGGGCGGAGGGTTTGGAGGTCTGCAGCTTGTTTCCTAACTTGGGTTGCAAGTTCCTCCATCACAGAAACACAGAAGGAAGGAGAGGTGATAGCCAGCTGTGGGGAGTGAAGAGAGAGGGGACTCAGCAGAGCAGGTGGGTAGATCCTAGTGATACCCTAGTACCTGGAGTAGCTGCTTGTGTTGTGCTTGGGGAGGGGAAAGTGAGTAGAGCACTCATACTCCATAAGCGAACTGTGAGCAAATTCATATTGTGGGGCATGGTCTAAGGATATTTCCTTTTCTGTATATGCAGGGACTGAAAAGTCGAGGTCGTTCTGTCTGCACTTATTGCTGCTGATCTGGTCTTTTCTGTGAAACAGAAAGGGGAAGTAAAGGTTACAGGAAGAAAAATGTTGTTTATTTCTTTTGATACAGGCACATTTCAGGTGTGCACAGACAATTTTCCCTGATTCTCCTCCTAAGTATCAGGTGTGTGGTGTGATGTTAATAACTAACCAAAAACCACTCTTATCCTTTTTTAACAGCATGACGTAGAAATAAATAAAATTGTATCCACATCCGCAACAAAGACAGATTCCTCTGTAATGTCTAAATCAATAAGCTCTTCTTTGGATGACACTGAAGTTAAGAAAGTAATGGAAGACTATAAGAGGCTCCAAGTAGAAGTTCAGAGGTTACGGGAGGAGAATAAACAGTTTAAGGTAAATATACTTTTCTTTTTTTTCAGGTTTACCCCTTTCCTGAAAAAGAAGCTTCTGACTTAAAGGATTGGTTACCTGACCTTGGCACAATATTTTAATATTGTCTATAAATTGAAAGATAATTTAGGTTTCTCTCTATAAACTGAGAAAAAGTGTTGAAATCAATGCTTCCTTTGAAAGGAAGCATGTACAAGTCATGCAGTCAGAGAAACTGATTGGATAGCAACCCAAAGTAATGAATTCCCTCTCTTTTTTTTTTCTTTTCCCACCTAATTTTCTCAGTCTGAATTAAGCATTCAGTGTTGGATTTGGCCCTGTTCTCTCAAACTGATGGGAGCTTGAGGGCAGTGTTGTGCAAATACTGAGTTGTACCTATAATATGCAGTTGAAATGACCAAAGACAGATTAATAGGAAATACGCTTCCTGTCATATCCAGCACATCGCTGTGAAATCAAGTAATTGAGAAGCCTTTATCACCATGCTGAAACACACTTCTTACAGTAGTTTCATTTGTTATAAATGTCTAGTTTCATAGATAACAGGACCAATGAAAATTTGGAATTTGTGCCTGTTGGAGCCCAGTGAAAGGAACTCTGTTCTGTCAGCTTTGCTGCTTGGCTGGCTGATGCATGAAGAAATTCTTTAAACATTTGTAAATCAGTTTTGTTCTGCACATAGAAATAATGTATGTATATAGCTGAGACACGACCTTAACTTCTCCTTGCGTTCTTGTTTTCCCAGCATCTCACAGTACTATAAGTACTATATGATTTTATTTTATTTTTTTTGCAAATCAGTCTTGAATAAACACTACAGGAGATATGTAGAATTGAGCTGATGTCTTACAGTAATGTCTTAAAACAGTGAGCTGTTTGTTCCCTTTGTGGAGTGTGAGAAACATCTGTAAAACATCAGAAAACAATGTTAAATTACTGCCAGCCACCAGGTGCTGTCAGGGTCAGGCTAGAGTCACTGTCAAAAGGAAGTTAAAATATTTAAAATTGAAATGTGTTGTTTCTAGCAGTAAAATTACTATATAGTTAAACAACATTTCATTGTTTACAAAAGTCAGTTGTCCCCCTCCAGACTTAGAGCAGTAGTGAGGTATCAGGTAGTCTGTGACTTCTGATGAATAAATAATTTTTTTTTTTAAATTTTTTGCTCCAGAACATTAGGTGCCCCTTTAAATTCAAAAGTGAGAAACACTGACATACCCTAAGCCTTTTGAATTTCACTTATCTTACAATTTTTAAGGCTGCAGTAACTTTTATTGCAGCTTTATTTCTTGAGTATTTTTTTATGTATAGACTGGAGGCTTTTGCTTCACTATCTTATACTTTTGCACTATAATACTGTATCACATTAAAAAAGTCTAACACTGTTGCTTCGGCTGTATACAAGTTCAGTCACAAAAGGCTCACTTTACCATCTCCTGAAGTGCTCTGTGTGTGGAATGGAGTGTGCTAACTCACAGCTGTGCTGCACAACAGTTTAGATCAAGACATGGGGAACATCGTCTCCATGTGAAGTGATAATATCTGGTGTTATGATGTTGTGTTATTTGTTGACTCATCTTTAAATCAAGAGAGCTGTCAAACTCATACCAAGAAAATATCCTAATTATTGCCATTAGTTTCATGTCAAAATGTCAGCATTAATATGATGGGGGAAATAGATTTCCCTTCAAATGCTGGTAAAATTTGCTTGTGACATCTAACTAGGGGAATGATGACTATAATTGCCTTAAAAGGTTGTGAAAAACATGCACCATCTTAGTTATACTGAAAAGCATTTTCCCCAACAGCGGTATATTTGCTTACAGAGCAAGAAAAGCCATCGTTGTTTCTGAAGTTCTGGAGCTGTCTCCAGAGTTTGGACAAGTGTTCTTGCAGGCTTCCCCATTGCTTCCCCTGTTACCTTAGTCAGCAGCAGAAAACCTCCAAGAGCACGTGGTTTTTGCTCTCCAGTCAAGTAGATACAGAATTCCTCTCCTACCTCACTACTCTTTCCTTCTCAGGATTATCTAGGAAATAGAGCTGTAAATTAGCTTTCGCCTGTTTTATTATGCCCACCTAAAATAAATATGATAAGGATGAATATTTAAAGCTTTTTTTTCAGTAGAAATAATCAATATATCTTCCTTTAGGAAGAGGACGGACTGCGGATGAGGAGGGCACCCCAGACAAACAACCCAATATCTGCTTCTGCAGCTGCTGTCAAGGATGAAGGGTTCAGCTCCAGACTACTTGCTTTGGTGGTTTTGTTCTTTGTCTTTGGTGTAATTATAGGAAAAATAGCCTTGTAGAGGCAGCATGCTGGAAATTGTAAATTGGTTTGATGGTTCTGCCATATCATTGGATTAAATTTATTCATAACAATGTTTAAAAAAAAAATTAATGTATGACATCTCACAGGTCTTGCCTTTAAATTACCCCTGCACAAATACTATGTAACATAATCTAGAAAGTTTAAAATGTACGATGAGTGAATGAATGAAAGAGAATATGCTTCAGTGATGAAGGAGGGGAGAAAATATTGATTTAACACTACAATGGAATATTGTATATGTCATTTTAAACATTCTTAGACCCTGATACATGTTGCTGGATTACCTCTTTTTAAAAAAAAAAAAAAGGAAAAACAGAAAAAGCTATTCCTCCACTGCTGGAGCTGGCCCTATTGGATGTTTGGAGCTGGGTTAGGCAGGAGGCGTTGATAACTTCTGTAAAATACGTTAATCCACCATTCTGCTCATAAATTTAACAGTTTTTGTCAGTGTCTTCAACTCTGTGCAAGTTACCAGTTTCTTGGCACTTAAATGAATAGTGAGAAGCTGAAAAGAATTGTATGTGGCAATGCTGAATGTGCTAGGCATCATTAAGAGGCATATATTGACTGGTGTGACGCTCATTTGGAATAAAGGTCAATGCCTTGTTCTCATAAAGGGACCAAGCTACATTGCTGTTGGTTCATTTAGTTGAATTAAAATGTTATTCAGAGATGTTTAATGCATATTTAACTTATTTAATGTATTTCATCTCATGTTTCCTTATTGTCACAAAATTGACTAATACTATATGGTATGAAAAGGCACCTCTTTAAAGCCAGTGACTAGAACTAAAATTTGCTGCTGTAGTGATGCGAGATTCTTCTGCCTCCTGGTGTTTTGGGCACTACACAATTGTTGGGAGTTTTGATCATCTGAGCATTGGAGAAACAGTGGTCAGGAAACTGTTTTTGTATGTAAATAAGTCTATCTAGGGGAAAAAATATTAGTAGTAAACTAGTCCTATGCCGTAAAAGACCAATCCTGTTTGACTATGTAGCATCTTAAAAAAAAAAGAAAAAAAAAAAAAGGAAAGAAAAATTAAATAAAGCCCCCAAATTAATGTTTCCTTTGTTACTTTTGTCATGTTCTCACAGTTTTAGTGGCGGGGAGGAAACAGTATTCTCTGTCAATTTAGTTTGTTTATGGCATAAGGAAACTTGCAGCCTTGTTTCAGGATGAATTTTTTCTTTCCAGCCTAATTTTAAAATCAATCCAAACACCCCCATCATGAGCCTGATATACCTGTGTTGTTCAGAGTAACCGTGCTGACTGCTGAGGTACAAGGTAACTTCCCATTTTTCAGTTTAGTTGTGTTCAGTAGTTAAGACACTTGATAATATGTTGAAAGTTAAGGTAATTCTGTTTCTAAACATACTTCTAGTACAAACACATAAACTCAATGTGTTTTAACATGTTGAACTTCAGTAGATGAAATAGCTTTTGAGCAGGTAAATTCCCATATATTCTTAAATGGTAGGTCCAAAAACCATCAGTGACAAACGTTTTTCTAACGACACCTTTCAGGATTAAGATATGTCTTTTAAAAGTGACTTCTTTCATTCCTTTACTAGTCCTGTGATTTCTTGAGAAAGCTGTTTGGGCTGCAGCCTGTTATCTATACTCGTTGACCTTTACATTTGTTCCACTTGTGTCTCAAGGGTTTCCTGCTTTGCAAGTGCAAATAAGCGAAATTTTATGTGAGGTTTAATAAGAAAATAGGAGGAGAAAATGTTAACTGGTGCGTTCAGCTTATGAACACAACTCTGCAAGTACTTCTAGAAGATTCAACAGAAATGAGAGGTGTACCTTTATATTTTAAAATGCTAGTGCCTTGTCTGCTCAGGATGGAAGTGACAAAGCTATTAAGGTATGCCTGTAAAGGGCAGAGAGGATGGGAGATGAGCTGGAAAGAACGAAGCAGTGAGTTCAGTGTGACAAATTGGGCAGAACTGATCAAGAAAAAGATACTTTCTGGGCAGTAGAAGCTAATGAAAACTTTTACATGAAACATTTTAAAAGAACCATTTCAGAAAGACAAAGGTGTAAGTGATGTTGCAAAATTAGTTTTCATGACTTTGAAGAATATATTTGAGAAAACCTTTACTGAAGGGAGACTGAGCTATGCAGTATTTTTTTTAAGAGGCTGTAAATATCCTAATCTCTCTAAAAATATGTTATCAGAAGAGCTGAATTCCTTATTTGCTTTTAAAAACAAATAATGATACTAACTTTTTTTGAGCCCCCTTTGTTCTGCTGAAAAACAGCCTCAACAAAGTTTGTTTAAAAAAAAAAAAAATCACTGTCTCTGCAGGGTAAAGGGGGAGGATCGAAGCTTTAAACTGGTCTCCTGTGCGTATATCTGTAATAATGTTCCAGGCAAATTTTACACATGCTGTTAGCTACCACAGTTGATTTTGCTGGCACAGGCAGCTCCCAGATGAAGGGGAAAGCCAGCAGAATGCCTGTCCTCCTTCCAGTGTTCAGCAGTCACTTCTTAGTGATCTGTGACAACTTGGGACTCTAAATCATTTGTGAGCAAAGTTGTTCCTGTTGTTTGCATTCCAGGATTATAAAGAGGTCGCAGAAAACACTCTCATGCTTTGCTTAGATGCCTTATGAATGCGTGATCAAGGAGACCAACAAACAGAGGACCTTAGTTAGTTAAGGATCTGTTGGTAACAACTGTAGCCTGCAGTTGGGGCTGACCCACACCATCAGTCCTAAACAAGACTGTTAAATTAACTGCTTATATTTTGGAACTTAACACAATTCACAGGTCTTTCCTAGCCATTTCTGATAACAGCCTGAACAGACGGTAGCACTGAATTGTCTGGGCAATGCTTTGCTTTTGCTGAGCTTAAAATGACTGATCAGTGGAATCCTTACTACGTGTTTGACCAGACCCTTCTTTCATATGCAGTAGAAAGAAATGTAAGGATGTTTTTCTTCCAAAGTTCCTAAAAGGCCAGTCTGTAGATACATTGCAAAAATATATTGGATGGATGTTCTTAAGCCACCTGGATCTTCTGTAAGTTGTTCCTTACATGATGACACCAGAGCAAATGTTTTCATGAAGTATTCATAGAAAGTGAATTGTTCTGGAGGGCATTGTATATCTTAGGAAGTTATGCATGAAACATAGAGTTTCTAAATAAGAATACTGTCTGGTGTCCTCACACACCACCAGATATTAGAAAACTAATTGATACATGATAGTAGAAATCAAGTTATTACTTAATCTAATCATTGTCCTTACTGTTACTTTAAGATACCCACTTGCATATACATTTATTGTTAATTTTTGTAACAGCCAGTAGAGGCTGCTTAGCTAGTCTTCATTTTGTGGAGCTTTGCACTCCAGTCTGCACTCTTTGGGCAAATTTGGTATAAATAGATATCTAAAATGTCTTGAAGCCTAGTGTTGGAAAATGAATGGAAAATGGTTTCTACTATTTTCATGTAGTTATCCACATCTTAAAGCAAATATTCTGTGCATGAATGATCATAGCTATTGTTGTCAGCTGTGAATGCACAACTGGAACAATTGCATATGCAAGCTAGGCACCCAGTTTCAAGTTACTGTTGGATAGCCTTAGGGATTGAAGAGCAAGATAATACCATGTGTGTCATGATGAGAGGAACTGATGTACCATCATGTAATTTTCTAAAAATACAGGATTGTAATAGCTTGATGGTGGTATTCCATGTTACTTTTTTGTCCTGAAATGCTGTTAGTGGGATGAAGTTGGAACCTCACTTTGCAAACCACTTGAGTTTCTTCTCACCAATAAACTATAAAGGGTTTCTATTCGCTGCACATGTAAACTCGCAATTCTTATTATAATCTTGACTTAGCAGCCAGCATATTTACACAGTGGTGTGCACACAAAAATGGATTGTTAATGTCTTAAGATACTTGATGTTGCAGTTGCCTAATGAAAGAAAACAATGTCATCCCTTTTATTTAGAAAATGTGTATGATACTTTAACCTCTTAATTGGAACACTTCCTTAATTCTCGGGCACAATGGTGACTTAACTGTAGCATTCTCAGTTTTTGAAACTATACTTCTCTTGCTCTATATGATGTCCTGAAATGCCATATCCTGAGTTCTGTTTTCTGTATGAAGTAACAGAGAAAAAAACACAACCAAAAATCCCTCTGTTTGAAATTAAAGAACATGTAAAACAAGCACTCTGAACTTGGTGTTTGTTGTGGCTGTGTTACAGCTGCAGTAGTACTTCACAGCAGCACTAGAGCAGCTTGGGGCTGGAGAGCTGCTTTTTCATTGTTTGAAAATGGGATAGCATCCATTACTCAAATCCTCAAGTGAGCAAGTTGAGAAGGGACAGGTGGCGAGTGAACTTCAGTGTACAGATTTGAGTGGGGGTTTTTTTGCAGTCAGAAACACTAATATAAAAAGAAAGTAATCTGTACAAGGGTGAGACTAGTTCAATACTGTATGTGGAAGTTACTATTCTTTGTAATCAGATACATGTCTACAAATTTAATTTACTAATTGGAAAACATTTTTAAACCAATGTTCAGGCATTTTAGAAAGAAAAGCAACTACTGAGCAAGGCTTCTTGCTCGTATACTGAAACCTAGCAGTTCTCTAGATACAGTTCATTAAAAGATGACAGTGGGATACAGTGCTAGTATAAATCATCTGTTACAGTTAGATAAATAGTGGGATTTATTGTTCAAGCAGGGCGATGCTGATCCTTTGACCATGTCCAATTAAGATTTCTTTCTATTATGCTGACAGCTTCATGTGTACTGAATCGCTTTGTCTAATGGGTGTCAGTGCAAAAGTGACAATACTCATTGTGCTGTTATTAACTTTTATTTTGATTAGCTTCAGAGGACAAAGTAATTGTGTATTTCCACTACTCAAATCTGCTTAAGTATAAAATTTATTTGTTTTATTAATGGGTTGATTTTTTTTTTACTGGATAAATGTAGATTATTTTGTAAAATAACACAGGTAAGAGCCAGACAGAAATCTCGTACATGTGATATTCTAATGAGCATGCACTTGCACACTTCCAAAATGACAATGTACCTGTCATTTACTCCGCTGTTCCCTGCGGCTTCATTTCCTTTTACAGATCTGCTTTCACATTTGTACTTTGAAGAGTAAAACTTTTGAAAACTTTACTAAACTTCCATGTAGATCTTTTTGCCTCCCAGTCCAGCCCTAAGTTTGTCCTGAAGCTTCTGCACGAGTGAAAACTACAAAAAGGAATGCTGAGTCTACGAGTACAGAAACAGGGCTGCTTTTCCTTGAAGCAAACTTGAACCTTGGATCTTTCCTCCTATGATCTGCCATTAGAAAATGGCCTTTTCCAGATGGCAAAACAAAAGAAGTTAAGAAAACAAATGAATTAAGAAGAATTAATTGAAGCCGCATATTACAAGTTGACATTATACATCTGGCATTTCCGTTTGTTTCTGCATCAGTACATTTCATTCCTATTTAATAAGTTCCTAATTTTGTGATTTTTTTTTCAAGATTTTGAAGTGCCTGTGAAGAACTGAGGAACGGCCCATAGTAAAGTATTGTTCCCAGTTTAGCTGTACTTCATTTTTTTAATCAAAACTTTTTTCTTCAGTGGATAAACTCACAAGATTAGAAAAGCCTCTTGAACTCCCTCATGTTTGAGTTGGCAAAATTCCCACATGCAATTATCCACACACAACTACTTTTAGAAGACCTTTATTGAGGCTGTACAAAGTCAAGCACTCAAAAAAAACCAAATTTGTGCACTGTTAGTTTGGCAACTTTTTGCAAGTGCGCTGCAGTATCTGATCAAGCCTTCGGTACCTGGTCAGACAATGAGCCAAGGCTGCCCAGAAGGTGTCTAAAACTGCCCAGCTTTGCATGCCTCGCTTTATATAATCTTAAGGTCTCTCATGATATGTATTAATTAGGTTTTTAAAAGTTGAACTTCAAAAAGGGCATCATGGTATTATGTGTAACCCACGTGTGTCAGGATTGAATCCTTTATGTTCTGCGTATGGACACCCGTTCTTGACCTAAGCATCCCATGTAGTGGGGCGTAACTCTGAGCTGAAGCAGCAGGTTTTGTTTTCACGTTTCACTGGCAGGCAGCACACAAGTGCAATTGGAGCCAGGAATTTTTACTTCAGTTCTGAGCCCAAAAGCGCGTTTCTGTGCAGGCTGTAGACTCTCCAGCCCAATTTCTTTCCTGATCTGTTCTGCCTGAGCTGTCAGATCTCACTCCATTGCCTCCCTCAGCCCTTTGGTTCAATCCAAGTCGTCCCTGTTCCTTCACTGCTCCTTGGCAAAGAAACTGATGTTCAGCCGAGCCTCTTTAACGGGCTTTTCTTCTCTGCTGCCTATTTATTTTCCATCTCAGTCTCTTTCTTCCCATCGCCCTTCCAGTCTTGCTCTTCCCCAACTGCTTGTCCCAGACTTCTGGGAACAGAAGCCGCACTCTGTGATTGTGCTGCCTGGCAGAGCAGTCCCTTGCCATGGCTAACTCTGGTCCCTGATGCCTTTTCCCATCCTAGAGAACCACTCACCTCTCTGCTTCCTCTTTGATCAAATTTGTTCATCTTCATTCTATGTAGAGTTTGGGCAACAAGTCTTGTCAACCATCTCCTTTCTGTGTCCAGCTTTTTTCTACTGTTTCAATGCAGCATATTTATTTATAGTTAATAGCAGGCTTTTCTGTTCAGTGTGGATTGTTTATCAAATGAAGCGTTAGCTCAATGCTGTTAATATATCCAAAAGTGTTTTGTTTCAGTTTAAGAATTGTTTGAGAAATCTAGAATGCAAAATACATTCTAAGGTATTTTAAAAAGTGCGGGAAGAAGGTGGCTAATTGGAAAAATAAGTTCCTGTTAATTGAGCTGTGAAGAGGAGATCAGACCCATGACTATGGTTGTCTGGCAAACTCAGCTCATGCTTTAAATATTTGTGCCTGCTAGAGAAGCAGAAAATTGCAAAGGCAACTTGTCTGAGTAGCTTATGATATTAAAGAAGGTACAAAAGGCTTCCATTCTCAGACGTAGTGCAGGAAGCTAGTAAATGTCTTCAGAGTGTTTGAAAATTATTTTGCTCTGCTTTTTGGAGTGGTTAAAAAATGATTAAACTTTTGAGAAGTATTATATAAGAAGTGAATGGGGAAGAGTTTTCCAAGACGCGTGTGCCTGTTATCATTGCCTTTCAGCTGGTACTAACCTGCCAGTGCATCTGTTAGCCTGGATTTTCTTCACAGGTACAATGAAAAGGTATATATTCATTTTACAGTTGAAAGGAATTCAGTAGTCAGGACTAATGTTCTTTGTGTCCTAGACCTGTTTTTCTAATGCAGTGTTAAGACATGAAACATGAAGTTATTTGGGTTTGTCTTGCTTATGTCAGATGAAGATGAATGAATCGCAGATCTAGAAGCTGGAATCCTGATTACATTCGAGCTAGGCGTACAGCCATGCAGACTGCTAATAAATGTAACTGGTGCTTCAAAAGGGCAAAGCTGAGCAAATTTCATATCAAATCTGCTAGTGAAGAAGAAATTAGATGGAAAACTGAGTTAGAATTGGCAGTTTTCTAAGTGAAAGCTATTAAATAGCCAAAACCCCAACAATTTTGCAATCGAGAAGGAGGACAACTTTGGCGAACCGCCCATCCTGTTTCAGTGATGAAATGAAGGGAAAAATTAGATGTAAAGTAATATAAAACAAATAAGAAAAAGGGAAGCAGACAGCAATCAACTCAAAATGAGAGTTATGAAGTGTAGAAAATTTAATAAGGAAAGCAATAGCTAAAGGAAAAGAAAAATGTATGGGTTGGAGTGCTTGGAGAGGGTGATAAAGAGCTGAAGTTCAGAGGAAATCTTTGCGGTAGGATAAGGACCATTACTAGATGCAGGTGGTAAAACTGTTAGTGATGATGTAAGAGAACTGGAAAGGTGATGTCATTTATTAGCAATGCTTAATATTAAAAATTAACATTTTAAAATTCATTAGGTCTAGAAACCTCATATCAGTACTTCTAAGGGAGATGCCTGGGGCAGTCTCTGACCTGCCCATGAGAAGGACGGCGGACAGGACAGGACGGCTGGGTGAAGTGCTTGGCTAGCTTGACACCCCAGGGAAGGGGTGAAAAAGGAGATGAATGTTAATGAAGGAGCATGATGTAAGTCATTTCATTCTATCTTTTTTTTTTGTTTTTCTTTGGGATTAGAGTGAACATTAGAGTATATCTGGGCCCCTGCGAAGCTTGGTGTTTTCTGACAATCACACTTTTTAGAGGGTCGTTCAAAGAGAACCATAATGAAATGGGGACGCTCATAGGAGGGTTCTGCTGGGACCCGATATGATGCAGTGGTTCCAGATCACTGGTGAAGATAGATGCAAAATCACTACTGATAAAATGTTAACATGACAAAAATATCCATGCCCAGGACCTGAGTGAGTAAGAGCTCCATGTGTTCCCAGTGCAGTCCCAGGGTAAAAGACTAATAAGAATGTGTTCTTGTTTGTAGTTACCATTAGCAGTGAGTGATTACACTTCTGTATGTCTCAGCTTTGAGAGCGGGGAATTTTGGATGCAATTTGCATATTTACATTTTAAAAGAGAAGCTGAGTAATTGGAATGGATGCAAAAAAAGATTCAAAAATTACTGGTGGAGTGTGAAAATGCCTTAGAGAGGGCGAGACAGAAAACTCAGTTGGCTGAGTTCATCTACCAAAATTGAGACAGTCTTGATTACAGTGCACAAGTACCTTCACGGGGAGAAAATACTGAACACTGCAGCTCTCTGCCCTGAAAAAGAGCAACACAACAAGAGTCACTGACTGGCAATCAAAGCCAGGCAAGTTCAAATTGGAAAAAGGCACAAATTCTTACGAGGGAATAACTGTGTAATTCAGGAATGTTTCTCCAAAAACTGTGAACAGAACAATAAAAGTTGTGATATTTATGCAAATAGCTTTTTCATGGCTTTTTCTTCTTTCAGAACTGTACTTAGAGGGGGGGAAACAGGACAAAGAGGGTCCTGACGAGGCTTTCATAGGGAAGTTCAGTCAGCATAGCCCATCCGTCGTGCAAAGTTGTGGAGCCGTGTCCAAGCATCCCGTGCTGCTGGAGGCGAGTGATGGCTGACCTGCTACGGGAGGAGGTGGGAGCTTTCTCAAGCGTTTGTTGCATGCGTTGCGTAAGTACATGATGCTGTCTTGTAACTTTTTACATCATGCTAATCCCATCACCACCTTGAAAGGACCTGTGGTCTTGGAGGGGTTTTCACACCATGTGATATCTGAACACTTGCTAAGTTTAATACATTTCCATGCTATGTAAATGAAAAAAAAGTTACCTGCACACAAATTTCATTCTTGGGGGTAAATGTAGGGCAGGAATTACCTTCCCCCTCTTCCACCCACCTTTGAGGACAGCGCAAGGCTGTTCCCTGTTCTTGCCGTGTACATCTTTGGGTCGTGCGGAAACCCGTAGCTTTGCCAATTTGAGTCACAGAAGCCTTTTTAGAGGCTGCAGTGAGTGACTGCTCTGTGGTGATGGGAAACAGGTCTGCTGGAGAAAAACTGCTGCAGCGTGTGGTTTACATGAGATTCAGCTGTGCTGCCCTAGACTTGCCCCAATTCATAGCATCCTAATGGGGACATCCCAAAGGAGACGCCATGTTCTCCAAGATGCACCTGCAGTTCTTCAAACATTTGTCTGTGGGTCTCCACGCGGTAGCAGGCAACAAAACACAACAACCCTTAGGGGGGTATTTTGCCTGCTGCACTGGAGAAGTCTCTTTCTCCACTGATTGCAGAGGGAACTGAAAGCGAGGTAGCCAAGCTTGGCCTTTTTGGGTATCATCTTAGAAGTACAACTGTTTATGTGAATGATTAATATTTGATCATGCCTGGAACATGTGAACATGATGACAACATTTATGTCACAATTGTATGCATTTAATAAGCATCTCATTTGAATTATTAGTTAATGTACAGATTCCCCAAAAGTATTTTTATGTTATAAAACCCATAATTTATCTAAGTACAAGCTGCAAGTTCGTAAATACAGCATTAAGAAGGTAGCTATTGCATAGCTGGTTTAACAAAATATCCTTTGTGAGTAAGATATATAGGCTTATTTGGAGAGGATTTAGCTACTGGGAGGAGGTCTTCTCCAAGGAAGTTATATGCTTCTTAGCTGCAGCAGACAGGGAATATAATTTCTCAGTTTGTCCTTCTTGTCAGTAGAAATCGGTTTGACCTGACTGTGCTGTCTGATTCGAGTATCTCCTCAGCCCATTGGTCACTAGAGGCAGATTTATAAAACATCTTTACAGAGTGAGGCTGGAAGTGACATTGTGATTGAAAGGAGAGCTGGATTAACAACTGGTATGCTGTACACTTCCTAAAGAGGAGACAGTGAAAATATATGGCCTGAGAAGACTTGTAGGCGGTCTTTTGCTTCGCTCGGTGCATGGTGAGTGGGATTCGCGACTGCCTGGCAGTGCCTTTGCCTGCTGGACAAGGCGTGCAGTGACATGGGGACATTGCTGACATACCAAAGCACAGGCCAGTACTGCACTGGAAAAGCCAGAACAGTACAGCAAGGCTGCGGTGTCTGCAGCTGGGTAACGCTGAAGGTTGGAGCAGTTGTGCACAGAAGCCTTTTCCATTTACTTTATCTTCTTTTATGACCAGGGTCAGGCATAACAGTCTGTCGAGGTAATGCTCTGTGAGGGCTGCTTTTCGTACACACGTAAATGGACGATGGTACGTTGCATCTTTGTGTGCATACAGACACACAAAAACTGCAGAAGACGTCTGTAAACTGAGAAAGGCACGATTAACCGTGCCCTTATTGAGAGCACTTGCTGACTGTTTATCTGTTGCTGACTGACTCTGCAGATTAAATTTGCAAGAACAGCAGTAAGGAGTATGATGGGAGGGAACTTAACCTTAAAGAAACTCAGCAGCTGACACTTTGGATGTTTGAATTACGTCTGAATCAAGCTCTTGATTAAATCTTAGCAATGTCAAAAGCTCAAAGCAGCATTTGTAATTGATGTTGCTTTTCCCCCCCTCATATTGCTAAATTATCTATTGCGATGTGCAGCGCATCCATGTCACTACATTAAATTTGTACGCAAAGAAGAGGGGAGATTAGGCAATAATGCCACAGGACAAACAGTACGTAGCCAGGCATATCTTCTTGGCTTCAGTTCACTGTTGTTGGGTGTTTTTTAAAAAGCGTTTCCAAATCTGAGTAAAACTGATTCCAGATGTGCTCATTTGAAGGATATAAAAGTCACGCTAGCACCAAGACTGTCTGAATTCTGTGCTGTACCTGAATAGATAACTAGTCCCATCTTAAAAACAGAAGTGCTATAAACAATAAAAAGGCCATAGGCAAAGGTTTTAGTGCTTCATTCCCATTAACATTCTTTTTTCCCAAGTATTTTAGACTAACATAGTTAGAGAATTCCTCTGACGCTCCAGCACACTGAATCAGAGGTGCTTGATATGACGTGGGTCGCTTGTCTGGGCTGTCGGGACTGGATCCGTCCGTGGGCCTTTCGCCAACGTACAGCAGGCTGCGGTCTGTCATGTCTTGCTCCGTTTTGAAAAGTTCATACTCCGTGTGGGGCAGCTTGATGCCCAAAGCCAAACATCCGTTCGTGGGTGTTATATCCTGCTCCACCCCAGTGCTCCAGGAGCTTGTCAGCCCACAGCTTCCAGGTTCTGAGGAGTTCAGCATCATCACCGTCACCTGGTCCATTGGCGTCACCCGAGCCTGCGTGACTTTAAAAGCCAGCTCTGTCCCCCCTCTCACTTTGGAGGAGGGGATGCCCTGGGTGTAATGCCCCGATGCGTAGATGGTGAAAGTGGGCTGTTTGCAGAGTGGGTCGGAGTAGTGATAGTAATAACCTTCCCAGGTGTGGTTGTTACCGTGGAATATGAAGTACCTGGTGAGGAAGAGCACGGCAGGTCGGACCTCGCAGTGGGTGCTCACCCAGCTGCCGCTGAGCTGCATTGGCAGCTGAGCCCTGATGGGCAGTATGGGTGGGTGGTGTTCATCAGCTCTGTATATAATCCCACAGGCCGGGCAAGGATGCACGTGGTGCTGCAGAAGACAAAAACAACGTTTTTGTAAACTGATAGGCAAAAAACCCTTCAGAACATTTGAAAAGCTGAAACTCCCCTCTCCTGCAGCAGGGTGTTCAACCGCAATGAACTTGGCCCAAGACGTTCAAGCAGATTAAGTGAGATAAAGCGCTGCCCGGGCTCTTTGCTATTCTGGTACGCCGGGAAGGACGGCCGGTCTGTGCCCCGAGGCTGTGCTCTGCCCTGTGCCAGGGCTGCTGAGGACAGCCTGCAGGGAGGAGGACAGGACAAGGGCAGAGCTGCTGTAAGGGCAGGGAACGCTCCCTTGGACTCCCCAGGTTGTTCCCCCGCAAGTTTTCCACTGCCAGCTGCTGCACATGCCCGTGGGTGAGGATGAGGGTGCTGGGAGATGTCACCTACACCACAGCACTTCTGCACTGATTCAGAAAAAACGATGCAGTCTTTTTGTCAGTCAAGGAGGCTGTGAAACCTTACCGTGGGGAGGATTCGGTGGCTGTGCTGCACCGCGCTGGTGGCAGCCTCTCCAGGACAGCCAAAAGCACGGCACGTTCTGCTTCCCCCTCGTGCCCTTCCTCCCGCGGCCGCACAGAGCCCCTGCCCACGCGCCCGCATCCACGGCTGTGTTTGCAGGTCGGGAGGGAGGCAGGGGTTTGCCAAGCAGCCAGAACGGGCATTGCACCAGAGACAGGGCAGAAAAGGACCTGCTGCACACTGAGGACCTGACCTTGGCTCCTCTGTGCTCCGTGCAGAGCTCCGAGTCAAACCAGTCCTGCAGCCGATCCAGTGCCAGGAGGGTTTTTTGTGCAGCTTGGAACTTTGTCTTATACTTCATATATCACAACTGATTTATTTTTAAATAACCAGGGTTTGAACATTGTATCACTTTCTAGAACGCAAGCTAATCTTTACTGAACTGTCGTACACAACAAGGTTAAATAACTCGGTAGTTAACTGTAGGGTGGGTAATTTACATGCAAGTTGATTGGAGTCTACTGTAATTTAGTCATTTTCAGCTTGCTTTACTGCTACTGTCACGTTAATGAGTGCTGACAGTACACAGTACATTACGGCTAAATAATCCCAGAAGTTGGCAAATATATGCTCTCCTTAGACAGGAAATTCTTTGATAATGAAAGGTAATTTGGGGAGAATGGGTTTCTTTAAAACAGATATAAGGGAAAAAGAGTGATATTTTCATAAAGAGGGTTAAAAAATAATTCCTCACATAGCTGTGTAACCCTCGCTAGCACAAGCAAATGGATGTTGGGGGGGGGGGAAGAAAAATCCTGTGCCAATAAAATTATCACTATAGATATGGAGCCAAAAATCTTACTTGCTTAAAGCAGTCGTGTGAAGTTATTTCTAATGTATGGCAGCTTCTAATTATCGCCAAGTGGTGACATCATGTGCTGGTCCATTGGAGAGCTGTTAGCTGATTAATTACAGTGCTATATTCAGAGAGTGAATTTCAGTATCTTTAGGTTTGGTTTTAAATTAACTTTTTAAAGTGTTTATGTTTACCATCTGGTTTTGCTCATATATATGGTTTTGGCCCAAGATAACACAAGTTTAACCAGTTTGAGAGCATTACTTTTGAGAAGGAGAGGGGTGTTGCTCTGTGTTTTTCAGAGTTGGTATAGTTTGGGGTGTGGGGAAATGTTGCCCCCAAAATAATTTTTTTTTCAGTTAATTCAATTCCATCTGGTAAAGTTCAGGGAGGTTTTTTCACCCCATCTCACTGCTCAATTGTTTCTGAATTGATTAGCCATGATTCAGATAGAAATGTGCTTCCTGGAAATAAACTAACCTGCTGCAAAATGTAAAAAAAAAAATGCAGCCAAGTCTCCTGCTCAGTTTTATTTAGGTCAAAGTGGAAGTTTGATTTCTGTGTAATAACATAATTGTATTCAGGACAACTTCCTCTTCTAATGGCATTATACGGAGGAGTAATGATTTAATGGCAGATATGGCTTCCTCGCTCCTCTCTCAATCTGGAGGACACGACAAAGAGCGAAAGAGAGGGGAGGAAGACAAGGACAGGGCAGGCAGCCTCTGATGATGTGCTGCCCGAAGCTTTCGCTGGCTTTGCTGTGGGAAACTAGGAAACGGCATTTCCTAGGACAACACAGAGCCAAAGAGAAGCCGTTCGCTCCAGGCCCGTGCCAAGGCAGGCTTGTTTCTGATGTTGGTTTTGCTGAGCTTTCACCCACCCCAGTCCCGCCCTCTCGCTAAGGGAGACAGTGAGCCCCACGTGCTGCGGAGCACCCAGGGAACCCGCACCTCAGCCCCGCACCTCCTCGTCCGCGGGTCCTTAGGACAGAAGGGGCCTAGTGCAGGCAGGTGGTATTTTAACAGTAAGGAACTAACACATGCTTGGCAAAGCCCCTGAACCGATGAGGGAACTGCGTAAAGACATCATCCTTACCACAGTGCTCTGCATAGGTCGCTGGTAACCGGTCGGTCGGTAGTGGAGCCTCTCGACCCACTCCGTGTGAATGTCCCCCAGGTAGAGCTCCTCCACCAGCCGGCTCCCGCTCTGCTGCGCCTGCAGCAAGGGCTGGTAATGCTTCTCCACCCGCACCAGGCTCAGCTCGTGCATGGCGAAGCCCAGGGCGGCCGTGCAGTCGCGCTCGGTCTTGGCGCTCAGCAGTTCATAGAGGGCTCCGGGAGCCCAGGTGCGCCCCGGGGGCAGGAACCCGCTGCAGCCCTCGCCGGAGGTCTGGTTGATCCAGGCGGCCACCTCCCGCATGGCTTTGTGGCTGTGGAAAACGATGCCGACTTTGTGGAGGTGGTAGTCGGCCTCGGTGGCCCCACGGGTGATCCAGGAGGCCTGGCGCAGGCGGAGCTTGCCCTTGATGACCAGCGAGTAGGAAGGGTCGCGGCAGGAGGGGTCCCAGTAGTAGAACTGGTAAGCCTTGAAGAGGCGGTTGGCGTAGAAGAGGTAGGATCGGGTGAGGAACTCGGGTCCTGGCCGCACCTCACACCTGGGGAGGAAGACAGTCCTGAGCCACCCCCAGCGCATGGCCGGGGGGTGTAGAGGGTGAAATCCCTCCCCAGGGGCTCCCAGGGTGAGGGAGGAGAGGGGTGAGCATGGGTGGGAGCAGCATCATGGGCAGGAGCATCCCACACCCGGTGGCCACCATTGGGTGACTTTAAGATCTGGGCATCAGCTACCAAAGCGTGATGGTGCCGGATGGAGGACCTGGCGCTTTGTGCCACATCCCCAGGGGGGATTGTGGGGGGCAGGAGGGGTCACGGCTGCTCTGCCCATTTGAGCCGGGTGTGCTCATCAGCCGCACCCCAGTGGGGAGAGAGGGAAGAGGCTCTAAGGGTGCTCGGGGGGGCAGGGGGGACCTCAGGCCTCCCTCCGGCCGGGGGTGGGTGCTCGGGGGGGGCAGAGACGGGGACAGGCTCTTTGTTGCTCAGCTATTCGCTTTCTCCGCGCCGCCAAGCCCAGCCGGCGGCGCGGGGGGGGGGGGGGGGGGGGGGCAGAGGCAGTGCCGAGGGGCTGGGCTGGGGCGGGGGGTCCGCCCGGGGTCTGGGGTGCGCTCCCGGGGGCGGGGGGGCCTTACCCGGTGGAGACCCAGCGGCCCTCCAGGCGGGGCGGCAGCCGCGCCGCGATCCCGGCGCCGTCCTGCAGGTGGCGCAGCTGCTGCCGGCACCGCGGCTCCCAGCGCAGCGGCGGCTCCGCGGCCGCGCAGACTGCGCGGGGGGGGGAGAGAAGGGGAGAGGAGGCCGTCAGCACCGCGGGGCAGCGCGGAGGTCGCGCCCGCTCCTCCACACCACCCCACCACCCGCGCAGGCAGCAGCTCTCCCCGCGCAGCAGGTCCCCTCCCGGCGCCGCACGCTGGGCTCCGCGGAGGGGCGAGGGGTGCCGCGGGGGCTCTGCCTGGGGCCGCACCGGCGCTGAGGGTTGCCCGCCCTCGCAAAGCCCCGGGGCCGGGCCTGCGGAGAGCTGCGGGGCCAGGCGCGAAGGCCCGCGGAGCTCTGCCCGGTACCGACGGGCCCCGCGCGGATCTGCCCAGCGCTCCGCACCGGCGGTTCCCGGCTGCTTCACCCCCGCAGAAATCACCGCCAGCGCCATTGCCCACAAAAACTGCTTTGGCTGCATTAACTGGAAGAGAATGAACCCCCCAAATGGGTGAGCGAAGCAGCAAGCTCTTAGTTAAGGATACAGATTGTTTATTTTACTGTTTTTCCAACTTGAGTCTCATCTGAATCCAACTATTTTTTAGATGAAATCTTCAAACATAACTGAGTGCTCTTTGTTCATGTTCTCTCTCTCTCTCAGGCTATTGTTGCAGCAGTAACTGAAGCAGGGAATTACAGCATGGGAACGCTAGGCTTGCCTGTCGCCCGCCATAAGGACAGTAATTCTGTCACTTACCTCATTTCCCATAACAACGGATGTTATTGGCTTAGGGAATGTGTGAACACTCAGCTAAATCCTGAAGACCTTTGCATGCACGCATACATATGTACATATATTCCTGTAAGTTATTCACTCTTTACTTAACCAAACTTCTGTTGCACTCATCGTGAGTTTGCTTCAGTAGGAAACTTGGGATTTGCCTCTTTGTAACACCACAAAATGAGTTCTCAGTGAAGCTCCTCCTGAAACTCCACCGACTTGCTGCTATGTTACAAGTGCCCACTCTGGCAGAGCCTGCTGCCTCGGCCGGGTGGTGCTCAGCCCAGCCCAGGGCTGCCTGGGGTTTATGAGCCCAGCCGGGGTTCGCCCGCTCTAGCTGCGCTTTGCAATTTGCCTAGGAGTGTGCTGGAAATTTTCAAGCCAACTTTTATTTGCTACGTACCAATGGTTAGGACACAGGTTGCTTTCCAGCCTGCCTATCAGCTGGAAAGAAAGATCTAACATGTATGGATTACCTAAAGGTTTGCACGCCCTGTGCCTCAAGGAGATCAAGATACAGAGTCACAACTGCTCCTCCTAGTCCCTGTGTGCCACATACATACTTCTATATAACCTGAACCATCCCGTGATCTTTATAGGGAGATTTACCTAAACCAGACCCTTCACTGGGAAGAGAAACCCAAGAGAAACCCAAACCATCTGCCTGCACGTGGGAGAAGTGACAGCTGAGATCGTGAAGGGCCCAAGCCCAGCTTGCGGAGTGCCATCACCTTCCTAACAAGAGTGTTTGCAGACAAAGCTGGCGCATACAGACCTGCTGCAAACCACTGGCAAGACTACGAGCTGCTGAGCAATGTCAGCAAAATTCCCTGGCTCACAAGCTCAGGATAGAACACAAATATAAACACTTGGGGTGAGACTCACAGCTGGGGTCTGCCAGGGAGGCTCCCCCGATTCCCACAGCCAACAGCCAAGTTATTCTGAGACAGGAGCCTCTCATCCCTGGCATCAACACATCCGACACACACACAGGGTTAAATCCCTGTTAAAAATCTTCAGCAGCCAAGTTGGCCACAAATACAAGCCCTAGACCAAGTCAAATGGGAACTCAGTAATTAAACATCTGCTGTGCAAGTCAGAGGCTCCTGAACATGTGGCAAAGCAGAGAGATTTCCACTCAAATAGTATTTTATTACTCATCTAGCAATATATAATGTAAGACTTACATCTGATGGACAAACTCAGTCAACTCACTATAGCCCTGCCGTTTGCAAAGGTTTTACACATCACAGTAACAGGGTCTTTGAAATGTATTTGTGTAGATTTAAGCACAGAAACCCTGAAACTACCACAAAGGGAATAAACACACGGAAAGCGAAGCCGCCAGCGAAGCAGGAGAGCAATAACAGACACAGCCGACCTACCTAAAGGCCAGTGAAACCAGCCTTGGATTTTCTGTTACCTCACTATGTACTGGAGTGCCTAAACTAGCTGGAAGGACACATTATTAGCGTTAAGGGCTCTTTTTGGAGCAGACTCACAACTGTACTGTTTTTATCATCTTCATGGGCTGGACGTGGCGAGCAGGCATAGCGAGCTCCTTCACAACTGCTTGCACTAGTGCTTCCTAAAAAGCAGGTCCTGTGAGTCTTCAGATGAAAATGGGAGAATATTGGATGACAAAACCCATCGCTATCAGTTAAACCTTTAATTTGGCAGCGGCAGCGTCCACGCAGGCTGCCCCATGGGTGCCCATTTAGCAGAGCCCATTAGGAGTCGGGGCTCTGCATTTTCATCCCGGTTCTGCCATGACCTTGCTCTGTGACCTTGGGTAAACTTACTCCTGTGTGCTCCTTACTCCTGGGGCTTTTTTTCACTCACCTGCAGAATATGCCAAGTTTCATCTGACTGCCCTATCAAGAGGCCTAATTACTGGCAAGCTTTTGGAGAGCCTTCAGCACAAGGACAATCCAAATTGAATTACACTTAAAACAAACATGAAATCATTATCCTAGAGAATACATTAAACTAAAAAATAACTGAATTTTTATTAGAGGTAATGGACTATAAGGGTCAAATTTGCTCTTGCTCATAACCACAGAAAGACTCTAGAGGTGTCGGTGCAGTCTATAGCTATACTGAAATAACAGCACCGCATACAGCCCCCTTCTCAACTCGCTAACTGCGCTCTCGGTGTGTTTATTGCAGCAGAAGCTTCAATATTTGACAGAACCCTTATTGCTACTTCTGGCAGAAACACTAGAAGTCTACATTGTTTGAGAGCACAGAGACTTTGGCAACGCAGTCACTGCATTTTGACACATTCAATAGAAAAGGGAATTTTTATAATCAGGATCAAACTCCATGGGAAAAAAAAAAAAAAGAAAAAGCCTCCAGAATGTAAATATTTGACATGATGGGAATTCCTAGGGATTTTGTCTTACTTAACTGTACACAAGACTCGAAGCTCGATGCATCCTCAAACCAAAAGCTATTGGCTTGCGTCCAAATTTTGTGGCTGCTTTTCTCTCTCAAATACTCCAGCTCAGCCCCACCAGATCCAAACATCCTTTCAAGCTGGAAAAGTTGAGTTCCAGACCTAAAATCTGTAGTTAGGGCACATCTCTATTCCAAGAGCAGCATAAAGTGGCTGTCACTGTTACTCAGCCCCTGGTGAAGCACATCAGAGCAGCTCCTCTCTCCATCTTAAGAGAGACACAAATTAACTGCTTTATAGCGTTCTTGGGCAGGAGGAAGGAACTATTCACAATTCATCTTCAAGACAAAAATACTCATTCGTAGGAAAAATCTAAAGAAATTCCGAACTGTGGTATCTTCTACTCACTTGTTATCTCATCTGTCTGTATCGATTAACCACAAGCATTTCCAGAGAGCTCCTCAGTACAGCAGCTAGACAAAACAGTATCTTTTTCCAGCTTTCTGGTGTGTTTTGCATCCAAAGCACTGGCCCAAAGTCTCCGAGCAATGGGGCTGCACAAGCACTCACTGAGGAATGCCAGTAACCGGGACCGGCGGCCGATCACTGCAATCAGCAGAAACTGCATCAAGCCTTGAGACAGCAGCAGGAGCAAATACTGACCAAGTATTCCAGACACTCATTTGTATAAGCAACTTTCAGAAAAATCAGCATCAAGTGATAGAAAGGCAGAACTAGAAATTCTTTGCAAAGTAAATTGTTAGTAAAATTAAGACAAAAGATTCCTAGGCAATGGCCAAGCCTGAAAATGAGAGCCTGCCAGTGAGGCTGTGCTACGTAACTGCTGTATGCTCCAGATTCCGCCCCACTTCTCACTTGTAAAGGAAAAAAATACCCACCAGGACAGAAATACTGCAATATGCCTTGTTGGAAACAAATCTTTTTGTGTTCCTCCAAGCAGACTGACTTTGGAAAAAAGCAAAGTTGAGTTACACATCTGGTTCTTTATAAATGGAGGAGAAAATGCATACATTACAGTTTGCACCAAATTAGTTACTGTAGATCAACTCTTCTCCAGAGCTAGATTGCTTAATCTGTTAGATGTTATTGCCTCCTATGGCCAGAATTTATTATTCCCATTTATAATTCTAATGTTTCAGTTAGTCACCCATTCACAGGGATAAGATCAGGGCCTGAAGTCATGGAGCATTACACATTTCTTCATTTAGAGATGACATAAAACCTTTGATATTTTCTGAGGAATGTTCAGACTGGAATGAAATGGACAATAAGAAACATATCAATGTGTTCTGCATAAGCAAATTATACTTATCCACACAGACTTCATTAACAGAGCAAAATAGTGTTTCTTGAGCATTTTGGCAGAATGGATTTTGGGTTAGCCACTGAAGGAATAAGCATTCTTTTAAAAGCAAAGAAAATGTTTGTATTTAGCAAATCAATTTTTCTTGCATTTGTGCGGAGATTAAGTTAGTGGTGCTTTTAATTCACTCAGAATACGGCATTCCCAAGAGAACAATTCTGTGGGAAGAGATAAATTTTATATAATAATATCATAAAGTTATAAAACTTAAATATAACCCACTGGGAGTGGAAAACTGTATCACAGCAGAACTTTGCATTTTACTTATCTGCAAACTGAACCCAGTTCAGGACAGGACTTAAGCACACGCTTAAGCCTAATTGGTTTCAGTGAAACTTAAGCATGTGCTTGAAGTTAAGTCAGTGCGTGAGCATTTTTCCTGATTAGTAATGCCTCTCTGAACTGAAGCCAGAATGTGGTCAAGCGGTTGAGGGAGGATGCCAGCGCTTTCACTGGAGTACTGTTTGGCTTCTGGAAAAGTATTTCTATTATTCATCTCTTCTCATTTGTCTGTAAAATGGGTATAATTACATATAGCTGTTTCATCAATCTGATGCTCAGTTCATGCTATTTGTAAAATGCTTCGAATTCACTAGATGTTTCTCAGTTATTATTTCCAGGATGGCACAATTAATGTATTACATTAGCTGTCACTGTAGAGCATCACCGTGAGCTTCCTGCGCATAACACAGCATAATCGTATGTGAAATTCTGCAGATCCTAAGAGGGAACTCGGCCAACTCAAAATTCCCAAGCAGCTCAGGATTTTAGAGAAATTTTCAAAACACACTTTCACCACATACTTTCACCACATTCGCAAACAGGTTCAGACACTGCATTCTATGGCTTTTAGCTTAGCTTTATTCCGAGGCTGTGATCGTTGCCTAATTTGTCTCATGTCCACAATTAAAACAGTGAAGCACTTGTGGTGAGTTGACTGGAGGTTTTTAAGATACTAGAGAAGTAAATATTTTGCTCTTGGAATTATGGAATCATTTATTTCTCCTGTAAGTGTCATGTTAAGCCATAAATGACAAGACCGATGGGATCTGTGATAGGGAAGGGAAAGAGAGGAGGTATTCTCTCTGGCACCTCAAACATCTTCTTCAGTATAAACTACATGTAAATAAAATGGCTTCTTAAAATTGCCCTCTCTAGCTGTTTACCTCAAAGAAGAAAACCAGGCCTAACACTGTAAATGGGACCATGGGGCTTGAGCCCAACACAGCATCATTCAGAACATGCCCGTCCCCATAAACTGATAGTGAACACTCCATTTGGAGAACGAAGGGATACAAAGGAGAAACAGGATACAGGATATTCTCAAATGGCGTGAACTAAGCAAGACATGGAAGAGTTGGCGTAGAGGACTTGCGATGACAAATAAAAGCACTCGAGGCGGATGTGAGTACATCTTCCCAAGAGAGCTCCTGCAGTTAATGTTAATCAACACGACACACTCTTCAGTTAGACAACAGAGCTTTACTCACCACATCCTTGCTGTCCTGACAGACACAGGAGCTATTTCACTTCATGTTTCTCCCTCCCACCTCCCAGAAGATATTGCGCAGACTCAGAAAGAGGAGTCGTATGCTTTTTCCACAACTAAATTGGTCAATGTCAAAAGATTTACTGGGGAAGAGCTGAGCAATTCCATATGGCCAGTGGCCCCAGTTGGCCCAGCCGCTGTGGTCAGCTCAGCGGTAACCGGCCCTTAGCCCAGAGCCCTGTCCTGCTGCCAGCCCCGCATCGGGCAGCCCAGCCGGGGGGTGCAGGAGAGCGGGCAAGAGTGCTGAGAATGGGGTCTTGCTGTGAGCCGAAATCAGAGAAATCACATGGCTTCCCAGCAACAATTCACCACCTCCACATAAACCTCCAGAACAAAGTCTGGAGGGAAAGGGATGGTTAATCAGGAGAGGTAAGAACTAATGGGATAATTGCTACGTGCCTTCTTTTTTTCAGCATCGCAAGCACTGAAAAAAGCAAATGGGTTAAGACTACGCTAACACATCGTGACTTGTGCTAAACTCTGACCAGTATTGCCACAGAAGTTTGGCACAGAGAGATATATAACCAAAAAGCAAAAGAAACTGAAGGAAAGAAGGGCAATGCTAGAGCTCTTTCCCTTGAACACCAGTGAAAGTTTAAATTTTTACTTGGTGAGATAGGTGAGACCATAGTGAGATGATCTCTAATCCCCTGGGTACATAGATGGTGAGAGATTGCTGAGAACACATGGGGGAAAGCATTTATTTTGAAAAAGGAAAGCAAACCAACTCAGTCCAAGGCTGAACAATACCCCGGAGGTACAATCGTGACTCAGATAAATTCTAACCAGAATTCATATTCTTACTAAATGGGAAATATTACATCTATCTTCCTCAATTCAGACGAGATGGAAACTCATTAGAAAATACAGCACATGGCTTTGAAATTAATGGCACACTGTTATTTCAAATGTATAGAGCACCCGTGCAGTTTTAGCAATTCCCTTGGACCCCTGCACAGACACTTTATTAGTGGCTGTCGTGGCCAGTCTAATAGTGATGCCTAAGCATATTTTCTCCCGGAGTGCTTTGAAGAGCGGAACCAGTAATCAGGCCATGGCTTGGCTATGAAACGCCAACCTCATTTCGAACATCTAAATCACTCACATGGACCACGAGCGCAGCGAGGACCACCCACCACATAGTATTAACATAAATATAGCATTTACCCAAAGCAAAATGAGCAACTGGAACCTGCGGCAGTTGAGAGCAGAACAACAAGAAATGATTGGGGGTGGGAGGGATTGAGTTACGAAGCAAGATGAAAAGAGCAGAGTACGTGCAGCCTGGCTGAAGGACGGCTGGGGCAAGATGGACATGATAACAGCCTATAAATATTCACAACGCATAAACACCAAGGAAGGGAAGGAATTCCTTGCAGTGAATAAAGAGGTTCTGTTGGGAGTGAATGAAGAGAGGAAAAAATGTGGCTTGTATATCAGGGTGAACTTCTTGAGGCACAATCTAGTAGGCAGCGCAAGTCCACTTGCTTGGCAGGATTTTGAGGAATTGAACAAAGCATTAGTACAGCAGGGAGTAACCCGCTCTTGGCAGGGAGTCGGCGGGATACTCTGAGTGGCCTTTCAGTCTCCCACTGCCATGGAGCCGTCCCAGTTCCTTGCACCCACGGGAGACAGCTGCTCTCGTGTGTAAGCGCATTGTTCGCCATCCTGCTCATCGAAATCACTGCCTGGCCTCCGTGGGACTAGAAATACGGGCCGCACGCACAAAGGCATTTAGGTGCATAAAGACGTAAGCAACTGCAATAGGTACTAAACTGCTGGACACAGCTGGGAATCCCAGTAGGTACCTGCAATGTCAAGTACTCACCGTTGAAAATCTAAGTCCAGGAAATTAGATTATAAACTCACTAAAGCAAGAACGATCCTTTTGTTCTCACCTTATTTAGCACCTATCACAACAGGATTCTTGGCGCTGCTGCAAGGATACTGTTTATAGTAATAAAAATAGGATCTAATAGGAGCTAATAGTGTGAGGCTACTTGGCTCCTGCAAAGCCAAGGATGAGAAGGGCATTCAAAAGCAGTCATAGCGGAAGGTATCCTCAGAAAAAAAGCTCTGCGGAAAGGTGGTAAACTGATACATAGCCCACACCAGAAATACCCACACATTTAACTTAGAATCACAAGTGACCACAGAAAAAGGTTACTTGTTCAGCTGAAGCACAGAATTAAAGTTACTTCCAACATGTGTTTGGGGTCTGGGTGTGGTTTCTAGATAGTCTGAAATTTCAGTCTACTGTTTTGCCTGTCAACATTAGCCAAGTTTTGATGTGTTCCAGTTCTCTTAAAGACTGCCGACAGATGCTAAAATCAAAGTTGACGTTCAGCCTACGCACTGCATAATCTAATAACGGGACTCGCGCTACTCAAAACTAACAAAATTTAGGAGCTTTTCTGCAGCAAAACTTGGCTGTCATTTATATTTTCATCCATCTTTTCCAGGGAGTCTAACTGGGAAAAATGATTTTTTCTCTGAAAAGCTTTAAAAATAATGTGTCATTGTGTTTTGTATCAACAGGGGAGAAGAGACACTTAAAAGCCACAACCTGCTGTGTGCAGCACTTGTGGATTTGGTAAGAGTGTGAACAAGGTGAATCCAATTGTCTCAGTGGGGAGCTTGGTGTATACATTGATCTCAGAGTAACGGGTGAAAGCCTCCTTCCAAGGATCTCTGTCTTTGACTTAGACTAGGCCAAAATGTCACACATTTGTCAGTGTTTCTTATTAACCCAGCAGAAACCATAGGGGACTTTTTCAGTGATTGACCGAAGGGATACACTCAAGTTTAAAGCGTTATTTTAAAAACTAAACTCAAGCAAATATCTTCAGACACTCAGCGGTGAGACTTCTCCTGTTGTACCATCACACCAGTTGTAAGTCAAGACCTGTAGTTGCACTGATCCAAATGTCTGTCTAACAGTGCCACAGGAACTGAGCTTCATGGCAGCATTCTCAGTTTCAGCTGAGTTCAAACTGTGATGATTTAATAAGCTATTCACTGAAAATGAGAAAACATCAGTATGAAAGACACGATTATCACACCATCACCCAGCTAAAACTCAAAAATAATGATGGATTTCAACCCTCTTATCACTTCACACTCCGGAGCTTTGGCATTTCAAAGAGATATCAGAGATTCCTTCCTAATACACAGAAAGAACTTTCCTAATTTTGCATTTTAGAGCATGAGACCTTTCAACTCCTTAAAGAAAAAAACCCCACGGATTGCAGATTACTAACCCCTCAGCTCCTACACCATTTAAACTAGGTACAGAAGGAGCTGTTCTACAAACCGTATTTTCAGTCTCTGGCAGCACTCTTAGCCTACAGAAGAGGAGTTGCACATTAAAATTCTCACATTCTCACTGTTAGTTTCTTGGTGTTATTATATCTGAGATGCACCATCTTAAAATCATGAAATTAGGAATTCTCTTTTTTCACAGCTTTATCTTCCTCAGCAAATAAGTAAGAAAACCAAAGGAACGGCGTAACAGCATTGTACAGGCGCTTCCTAATTTTGAGGTTGATTTTAGCGGTGATTGTATCTCACGCATGAAAGCGTTGTCTTTATAGATGGCATATGCTATGTTGTGGGGAAACACAGGATCCCATTGAAAGCAAAATCTCTTTCCAAACTTTGTTCTGCCAGATGCAGCCTCCCCTAGCACTGGATTCCAGCTTTGGTTTTCTTCATAGCAATTTCTGGCTTTTGAAAATCTCCTTACTCAACAATTTGTGCTTGTGGGGAAAATATAGAAACCACACGATATTTTTTTTCACTTGTGCTTTTTTTACATCCCGGCCCTGTTTTTATCTATATCCATGTACTTTGAAACACGGCTAACCTATAATTATGGAAAGAACAAATAAAGTCGTATCACACGATCCAGCGTAATACACGAGTTGTTGATTTTTTGGCCAGCTTGAGAATGAAGAATAAAAACCACCAACTTGATAAAAATAAATTAGCTAAGTAAAGATTGCCCAAACACATATTTGAACCAAAGACAATGATGTTAATTCAATAGTAAGTACATATATATGCATGTATAAATACACACACACACATCCATATTGAATGTACTACCATCGTTTATGGGATTCTCTTCCTAATCTCATAACTGAATGCAACTGCTGATCTTATCTTACCCCAACACTGTAATTTTTCAACTTAAAAATAAATATTGAAAGCAAGAACAGATCTTTTATGTTAAAGCCATGTTGGAGAAGCTACACATGAAAAATATCCGTGTGGCGTTATAGGAATGTAAAGACTTCAGTGAAAGCTTAGGTAAAACTCTCTAAGTCTGTGGGGACATTTCCAAGAATGAGTGATTCTTTGCTGGAGGAGACTCCAAAATCAGATTCAATTACCTAACTAAAGTGTTTTTTCAACTAATGGACTGGTGTCATGCTCATGCTGATGTTCAGTTTTATGCAAAACACAGAATGCCAGCCTTGCTCAGTGAGGTCACTGGCAAACCTTGCTTTGATTTTAATGATTTCTGGATCTGACTTAGCTATTTAAATATATGTTTTAAGGTCCAGCTTCTGTTCTTACTGAAATCAATGGAAATTCTCTGACTGACATCAGAGGGAATCAGCACAGGGTTTAAACTAGATTAGACTAAAATAAATTGTATGAAGATTTAAGAAAGAAGTATTCTAATTAGACTTAAGTGAGTAATCTTACATAATGCAGTATAACATAAACTCTGAACAGAGAAACTTGAGCTAATAAAATATATAGAGAAGGAAAATATATATTTCTTAACCTGCTAAGCCTTGTCTTTGAGGAACAACATATGACAAAGACCCCACATGAGAACAGTAACAGTAACCCTAGAGAAGTACCTTGCTTAGAGATTTCTGTCTGCAGGCTGGTCCTTTATACTTAATGCAAATAATGTGCAATAGCGGTTACTACACGATTCTTTTGCAATGATCCCTGAACTAAGCCCTGAGCTGGAGAGGCAAGTCAGCGTGATATTTTGCTGCCCAAAACCTCAGATGAGTAAACTAAGCGGTAGAACGGAAGCTAGGAGCAGGAAACCCAGGTGCCTGGATTTCCAGTGTCCAGACTGCACGGGGGCCTCAGGGGCACCCTCCCACCCTTCCCTTCACCTGCCCCTTCTGTTCAGGGGTGCAGAGTCTCAACCAAGGGTCTCCCTTGCATTTCCTAGGAAAATAATCTGTCCAAGGATGCAGGAGCCTCCCTCAGGCTCTGCTCCTTGGTGTAAACAGAAATAATTTTGCATTTTTTTTACAGCACAGTTGTCTTTGTTCTCCCATATGGTCTCTTAAGCCAGAACCTTTTCTTCTGAAACTGCTCCAAGAACTGTGGGGTTGAAAGATGCCTTCCTGAAAGGGAGCCACAAAGATGCAGCCGGCGCTGCTCTGAGGGTCCGTCTGCGCAGCTGGGGCTCGGTGGCATGTCCCTGGAGCAGGAGACTGCATGTCAAGTTGTCCCTTGCTGGGGCAGGTGCTGGATCCTCCCAGGGATAATTCCCAATTCCCAGTGAAACACCACTGAGAATCACCTCTGAGCTCTTCCTGGACCTAAGCTCAGCTCAGGCACTCACCGTGCTCCGCGCTCCGGAGAGGAGCAAGCTGCAATGGCACAGGGGAAGCCCGACAGGGTTTCTGGGTGGGGGCAGTGACCCACCCCACTCTGGGAGCCTCGGGTGGGAGGCAAAGGCAGAGCCCCAGCCCAGCACCGCCCTGGGCAGCTCAGCACCGGACCTCCAGCCCTTCTGGCATCTCCACACGCCGCTCAAAGCGGGGGACGCGAAAGGCTTCAGGGAAGCCCCTCGGCTGGGGGCTGTCCCCCCTCCCCGGCCCCCCAGCTCGGCAGCACCCCGGGGCTCTGGGCTCCCTGCGGGCTCCCCTCGCCCGCCCCCTCCCCAGGCAAACGGTGGTACCTGGCGCAGGGCAGCGCGGAGCACGCCCGGGGACGCGGCCCTGGGTCCTCCGCGGACGCTCCGCCCCAACACCGCGGGTGCGCACGGCGTGAAACCCTCCGCGGGCCGGGCGGGCATCCGAGAGGAGCCGGGCAGGGAGCGAGCGGAGCTCCGCGCGCCAGGTGCCGCCTGCCGCGCCGCCAGCACGGCCCGGGCCGGCAGGGGCAGCCCGGGGGACCCCCGTCCCAGGGCCGGCTCCACGGAGACCCGCCTTGCAACTTCCTTGCGCCCTCCTTGCAATCTTCTCGCACCCTCTTCACAAACTCCTTGCAGCCCTCTTGCCCCCTCCTTGCCGCCTCTTTGCACCCTCTTTGCAATCTCCTTGCACTCTCCTTACAGCTTTCTTGCATCCTCCTTGCACACTCCTTGCCATTTCTTTGCACTCTCCATACAATCCCTTTGCACACCAATTCCTTGCACCCTCCTAGCAATCCCCTGCCCCCTCCTGCCCCTTCGCAGCGCCCGGGGGGAGAGGGAGGTGGCAGGGAGCTCGCCGAAGGGACGACCCCGACTCCGGCACCCGCTCCCCCTCCCCTCCACCCGCCCCAGAACGGCAGCGACCGCCGGTGCCACCTACCTACGAGCAGCCCGGCGAGCCACCAGCACCGGACCATGGTGGCCGCTCTGTTTCCTCGCCGAGCCGGCGGCAGGAGAGGCGCGATCGCCGCCGGTGCCCACGGAGCTCAGCGGGGCGCGGCGCCCGGCGGCGCAGCCATGGGCCGCCTCCGGCGCTCCGGTGCCCGCGGCGGCGGGACCCCGGCTTCAGCCCGCCGGCGGGAGGCTGAGCGCGGCGGGGCGGGCTCCGGAGCGGTCGTCCCGCTCAGTCCCAAGCCTTGCGAAGGGAGAAAAAAAAAAAAAATATATTTTAAAATAAACCACCACAACCCACCCCGCCTTCGCTGTGGAGCGCGTCCCCCCGACTGCTGATAGCTTTAATGGAGCTTGGCAGCCACAGGTTCAAGTTGCCAGAAGAGGTGGAGACTCCGCCGCCTGCGCCCCACATGCGGCCGCGCATCGCACACGCGGGGGAGGCGGAGGGCTGCCCCACCGCGCCGCCGCCGCCCGACCGGGGCAGGCACCTCTGCCTCGGGACCGGCATCCCCGCCTCGGGACGAGCACCCCCGTCTCGGGGACCGGCACTTCTCCTTCAGGGACCGGCACTTCTCCCTCAGGGACCAGCCCCGACGGCTACCCTGACCATGGGGCGCCATGGCTGCAGCGTGCTGCTCTGTGCCTCAGGGGCCCCCGCAGCGGGCCAAGGCGGGTGACACCCCTGCCTCACCCCCACCCGTGGCAGCGGGGCTGCCCTGGCTCCCCCGAGGTCTTGGAGGCCACCGTGGGGGCCTGGGCGAGCTCACCTCAGTGGGGGCTGTGAGGGGACCATACCTGCATCCCCACGGCCTGGCCCTCCTGCATGCTGCAGGCCAAGGCTCCCTCAGACTCGACAGCACTTGGCTGCCAGGGTCATCAGGAGAATGGGGCCTAAAGCCCCTAGAAACCCTCTCAACATGGCACACTGAAAAAATACAGCTCTGAAAAAAGACCCTCTGAAGACGACTCTGAAGTACTTACTTACCTCAGGCAGCGCTCACCCAGGGCCCTTACACTCATGCCAGCCAATTCCCTTTCCATTGCCTAAACAAGGCCTGCAGGACAGGGCCGCGACTGGTAAAGGGCTTGTAGTCAGCTCTTGGCATGAAGCTAAGCACGAATCTGAACTTAGATGTGTTTGGGACAAAACAATACTTCTCCTTGTCTGTATTGATGATTAGCAATGAACTGGAATCAAGGTGTTGACTGAAGGTGAAACCGATCCGTTCGCTGCCCTTCAAAGACAGTAAAACGACATGTGCCCAAAAATGCAGGGAGTGGGTTGCCTTTGGAAGCTGTGGGGGGGAAGAGGCCGTGCCATGATGGCTCTGATAGTCTAACACTCATGCTGCTGTCGGCACTAAAGGTTGAGGTTTAGTGCCTTGTTCTGGACTGAAAAACGAGGTTCGGTTTTTACAAATGAGGCAAAGAAATCAAAATACGCATATACCCCCAGCAGAACCCCAGGACCCTGCAAACTCACTTTTCCTCCTGAAATGGGCTGTTTCAGTGGGTAACAGGAAACTTCAGGGGTAAAAAAGCTAGTCTCCAAGTTCACAACAGTAATCCGGTTGATTGCAACAAGGAGAAAAAGTTGAGGCCTGATTCTGCAGTCGCATATTTGCTGAGTAGAGGCTTCAGCACGCTGGGGTGAGGTCTCAGTGCAGTGAGTTTATTACTTAGTCAAAAATAATGCATAACATCTTTAATGCGAAGTGGGACAAACTTATCTGTCATGGGTGCATAAAGAATTAAAGTTCAATGATACTTGCCAAGATAAAAATAACAAAGTCCATTTGTAATGCAGGCACTCCTTTTTCTAGCTGATGTTTTTATCTCTTTTTGTTTCTCAAATTCCCCAAACCAGTCATTCTCGGTAAAGGTCCAAACCACTGTGGTTTTATTATATTTACAAATACATAAATTATCAAATGCATAGGCAAAAAAGTTGTCCTTTATAATGATGCTAGAGATAAAGGAATAATTTTGCAAGAAATTACCTTTACAAAGCAGGACATATTCTTTTCAGGCATAGTCAACTGAAACCCAGAAAAATGATGGTACAGGTAATCTTCTGCTGGTAACAAACTTTGATTTTGGCTCTGCACTTCTCACATGACACTTCCAACCTCTAATGCTAGTCTCCTTCATTTCTTTTGGAGTATTTTAAGAGCATTTTGTTTGAAGGAGGGAATAAAACCAAACCAGAGTAGCTTTACACAGGTGTTTGAAAATTTTAATAATCATCTGTAAACTATCCTGAGCTTTTATCATGTATCAGACTAACAGGACATAGCAATAGATTTCAGTCATATGGGCACTTTCAGCCTTGCAGCTCCCAAGGGACCTTATCAAAGTAACTAAGTCATAAGCACTTTTTCTTTGGAAGGATTCCTCCTGCCACCATTGTCTCGCAGAGCTGCCTGAGCACAGCAACGCAGCTGTTTTCGCAGCGCGCAGCCCCGGGAGGATAAGAGTGCCACAGCCTGTCAGAAATACCAGGAGGATTTAGACAGGCGATCGAGTCTTCCAACCTGGAAGTCTGCCAGGACATCAGGCTTAAATTCTCAACTCGTGTAAAAATTGCTGGGTAATCTTCAGCTCCTGCAGAGGACCAGCAATGTAAAAATGCCTGTAATTTTTATTATCAAATAATTACAGGCTACCTGCTGGGCAAAGCACGTGGAGGGAGACAAATGATTGCAAATAGCCTGTAATTCCAGCAGAACTATGTGGCCTGATTTATGCATTCAAAGTGAATATAAGTTGTGCCTGTTCTGATTCAGGAGCACTTTACTCACGGTGCTGTAAATACTAACACAGCTGCAGGGCAACTGGGAACCAGACCAAGGTGTTTTTACATTAGCTGTGCTTCACTTGCCTGGCACCTTGTGTAATATTCATTCCTGTGCAAAACAGGTACAGAATATTTGAACTCAGAATCCTGTACTCTTGTCAGCAACACAGGGCAGTGAGTTGCCTAGCCCCTGAAGGCCAAATATTTTCTCTTTCCCTTGCCAGACTAGCAAGGATAGGTAGGCAACCACACATGAAGGCAGCAGGCCAGGAAACCAAAGATGAGTAAGCCAACAGCTCTGAAAATACTGTTTGTCTGAAGAAAGGGATCCTCTTGTGTAGATACTCGGGTCCCCAAAAAGCCATGTCCCTAAGCCATAGCAACTCTGCTTCTGAAGTTCAGTCTCTAAGAGGTGACACCAAGGGATATAATGTTTGCAGAGCTGGAAATACTGGGTGACCTGAAAGCTCTGAGTATGTGCATTAACAACTAATGTTTACCCTGTAGAACCACTTGCACTCCGTTTCAGTTCAGGGTGTATTTTCTGGGGCTATGGGAATTAGTGTGGCCTAACAGCTTTCTAGGATAGCCTATATGTTTGGGCACAAGACTACTGCCAAAATGTTAGTGAAAGTACAATATTAAAAAAGATCTTTCTTAACATTCAGACTGTTTGCATCAAGGTAATTTCATCTGCTGTGGATGGTCACCTGTAAAATGTTGTTCTGCATCAGGACAGAGTTTAAAGGCACAGCTAACATCTTTCTCAGTGCCTGTGAATGATTTCCAATCTACAGTTTCTTTTATCAAGTCTCAGCCAAGAATAGATGGAATTGAATAACAAATCCCTGTTTTAGGGGGCTTGTGGGAGAAGAGCTAGGCATCCCTCATGGCAAGAACGTCATTGAATCTCACTGGGAAACTCTGGAGGGAGCTATATACATTTAACACTCTGACTCACCAACAGATGGACCATGATGCAGAGTTGGCAGGTGGGGACAGAAAAAAGATATTAAAAGTCTATAAAAAATAAGCAAACCTGGAAAGGATCCTTGAATTTCTCAGAAAAAAAATAAATATAAGGTGCAGGTTCTATTTCTTTCACTCTTAAATAAAAACAGTTAATATGTGCAGAGGATTCTTCACCAGAAATACAATGTACAGAGCCTTTATTCATCGACTCTCATGACACGGCCAAAGGAAGATAGCATAATCTTCCCCACAGGGACACCGGGGCCAGGGATGATAGGTTTTGCTCAAACAAGTAAATGGTGTCATCAGTGACTGTCTCAGGACATCTCCCAGCTATAATGCGCAGTAATGAGTGCCCTGTTTCTCTCAGTTCAGCACAGAACAATACTTCCCTTCTGTACGATATTATTGCCACACTCTTCACCATTAGTAAAGAAAATGTAACATTGCCCTCCTTGATCACCTCTTATTTCTTACTCCAACCTGATCTCAAGCAGGTAATTTCCTCTTGCTTTTTCATGATTGGTGACAGCCTGTTCGGACTCTGCCATTTGAGGCTGCTGGTGGATGTAGACAGAGATCCCTGGCGTTTTGGTTGTCTCTATCAGCCACCTGAGATGAGCACCTTCTGACAGCGCAGCAGTGAAGGAAATACCACCTTCCTTTAGCCTGTTACTTTGCGCTATTCACTGAGAAGTAGCATTAAAAAAAAGTATTGCAGAGTCATACGGTGCATACCCAGTGCACTTTACAGAGTAACAATAGGAAAATGTGAATAAACCTTCCAGGGTACCTGGCTCAGTGCATGTATTTATATGCTAAAAAGCACTGGAGTATTATTTACATGCCTAGCTGGAGTTTGTCCTTTCTAGAGAAGTCTGGACTGCTACCTGTTATACTTGGCTCGTGATGATTTAAATAAGAATTTATAGGCCCTAAAGCATCTGCAAAATGTCCCAGTTCTTCAAGGCCAATGTAAATGCAGCGAGGGGGGAAAACCACAGAAAGAAAAGGTTAACAAGGTTTCTCCTTGCCTCCCCCTTGGCACATTTTATAATTAACTTTATAACGTCTGAGAGCAAAGGCTTGAAGCAGATAAAGCTCCCTCATCCTTGGAGATAATTGCAACAGTTTGTGTAGCACATTACACCAGAAGCAGCTGTGTTTGGTTTCATTGCACTGCAAGTTGTTGAGAATATGTGCACTGCAGGGCACCGTGGAGCGCTGGCTTCACATCTCAACCTGAAAGCAACTTGCTGTGATTTACATCATCATGCTAATCAGGAATACGCGTTAATTCAAGATCCCTTTTGAGGCTCAGGGAAGAAGAAAGAATCAAAAATGAGCCAGCTTTCTATCTTGTGCAAGGTGCCACTGTTTTCCAAAGTGTGGAGGAATTAAGCGTGTCATTAGTTTTTACAGACACTTTGAAAGGCATTTAGAGGAGAGATCTCGCTCCATGCTGCAGTGAGGGCCACAGGCGATGGAACCTTCTTCTGCCCCTGAACTCTATCAGCATTAAGGAAATCTAAAATTTAAATAGATCTTGAAATTCTAGCCCACGTTTTCTTATGAATGACGGATCCTTCCTGCCCTCAGTCCACCACATTTCTCCAAGCCTGAAAACTGATGCTTCATTCTTAACAGCAAAAAGTGGGAAAGACATTTGTGGTCTGGTGGTTACACCATGGGGTTGGAAAGCAGAAGAAGTGTTGTTTCACATCTGGGCCAAGTTTCTTGTTCACCATGGACTTGATCCTGCCAGGTACTGAGCACCCATTGATTTTTCAAGGCCAAGCCCTCACACAATTCATGTGAGTCCAAGTTCTTGTTCCAAAGCAAAAACTGGGCCTGTATTCAAAAAAATTGGTGCTGATTCTGTGGTTATGCTGCTTCCTTCACAATCCCAGCAGCCCAGCATTAATTTCCATTCTCCCTTCTAGTGGCGTGAGAGCTGGGATGGTCATACTCCAACACTTGACACCTCCAAAGCCCTGATTCCTCTTTAAAATTTCATTTTACTCCTCTCAAGGGTTTAGCTTTTTCAGATCAGTGGGAGGTCCCGTTCTCTTCTGTTTCTGCGCATACCCAGAAAGGGAGAAGAGTAACAATCTAGAAACTGCTTTTATTATGAATTGCAAAATCACCACTAGCTCTGACTTTCACTGGAGGAGAAGCTACTATAGATACAGACGTAGTCTGTACTGAGACTGGCTTCTTTAGGGCAGCATGTGGCTTAGAAACAAGCAAGCATATTCATATATCTAGTCTGATTGCTGGGCAAGTAATAAACTTCCTCAAGGTTTATTAGTGTTCACCCATTAGGACTGTAGGAATTTAGGCGCTAGTGTTTTATAAATACCTTAGATGTGTGATTTTATGTATGTTTTCCATGGACCTTGTGGTGACTGTGAACTAATTCTAAGGTTCTGCAAAAAATAACCAAGAAAAGCAGTCTATTGTCAGGGATTGCATGGGGGTCCATGAATCCTAGAAGACTGGAAACCACCACTGAGATCAATGGATGGATTATTTAGATTGGCTATGGCCCCTTTTTTGCATCCCTATATGTAATCCAATTTTCAGTGTAAGATTTCAATCTAAGAAGTGCCAATTGCACCGCTGCATGAGGAAAACTGCACAGATCTGGCTGACTCCAGAGGTCTGTGGCTCCAAGCATGGCCTCTGCCATTCTGCAAAGACAGAGAAAATAAGAGGGAACTTGGGCCATCAATAAAGAAAGGTAAAATAACCATATCTTTGTTCAGTGACTATAGTAACCGTAAGCAGCTGTTAAAACACATTGGAGTGTGTTAAAAATCCAAGCCTTTCTGTGGTCCCTAGTCCAGGGCTGTTACAATAAGGCTTGTTTTCTCCTCGTTAAAACAATCATTTACTCTTTACGTTTAGGAAGATAAATGTTCTCAAGGCACATAATGATATCAGCAAAGATAAATTACAAAGGCCACCAGCCAAATTCATGCTACTGTGAGGAACGCATCATAAATCGTTGCAGCAGACATGTGTCTACTCTAGAAGCAATGTTAATATGCACCTGCTCACGGCTTGAGACCAGCCCCGTCCATGTTATATTCCTGCAAAGCATGAGAATAATCTTTACAGCAGTCTGCAAATAGCAGCCAAGACTGGTGCCCTAATCAGGAAAGCACTTAATCACTTATTTAATTCTTGCTCTACCCAAAAAGTATTTATGGGTATGAACTTTAGTTCAAGGCTTACATGTGTTGTATCCTTATATGCCCAAAACTTTGTTCCACCATGTGCATTTTTTCTGCTTTATATATGTGCACTTTCCCTGCCACTATCACAAAATGTTTTCAAAGCTTTTTTTTAAAGGTAGAAGGAAACGATGGAATAAGGGATGTCTTTGGAGTGCCTTGGGTTATATAGCACGCTTTCATCTGCGAGTGCCCTGTGGGTACCTGGCTGTTCGTTATGCTTTCCAGTACGTCTCGTTGCACAAAACCTCCTTCCTGCCCCATAACAACCACCAACTGTCCCAAACTGCTGACCTATTAACCAAACAAACTCTGCTAAATATTGCCATGTGTAGTGTACTACTATTTTTCTAATTGCTAAAAACATGTCCTTCCTGCATTCAATAGCCTCTAGAAGAGATTGTTAACATCTGGGTATTTAGCACAATGGAGGCTTTAAACTTAAAGGAACATTGTCCAGGTTAGCCAGTGAATTTGGCCATATGTATTTTTTAATAGATGATTCTTTTCATGTTATCCATGTTACATTTGAAAACATGAATCAGTGATCCTCATGAGGATTGAGTCAGCAGAGAGTGTAACTCATTATTAAAAGAATAGACCTGAGAGAAGATGGATGTCACCTTGGACAGGTGGTGATGGATTGGAACTGCTTTTTGACTGGATGTACAGCCTTATACTGGGGGAATGAGGTGTGGGGAGAACAAAACCTCTCTTGGTGTTTTCTGATGTGGTTGTGGGATAGCTGTGAGCCTTGTGACCCAAAAAGTCCCAATTGTTCCCAGCTATTTAGGGATCAGTGTATGAAGAGTACTTCAGACTGTGTTTTGCCTGTTTGTGGCTTCAGTTGTGAGGGAGTCCATCTTACATATGGCTGTAATAATTTTGAAAACCTAATTTTATTTTCCATCACTAATTGCAAAAGCCTTTTTCCTCCTGCTTTTTGCTTGCCATGGAGGACAAGTCATTTTTATTCTTGTTTCAAGACAACTTCAAGTCCTGCAGTTGTGAACTGTTTTTTTGTTACAGCATTTGTATTTTGAACATGAAAAACGTATGTCTAGACCCAGCAGTGTTGGGGAGAGAGATTTCTTTGGTATTTGAACTATAAATATGGCAAATTTCCCCTCATCTTATATTTTGTAAAGCTTTCTTTTCACAAAAATATCTAATCTTAAATCAAACGGCATCTTTCTTTAGTTATACCAGTCCTTTGGAGCCAATACAGTCTCACATCAGCGACAGTTTAGGTATTCCAAAAATAAGATGATTATAAATCTGAGCTCTGTACCCGTATGTCCCAAAACCTTAGGGATACTCTGCATTTACAGAAGCAAGATTTAAACCTCAGTATCTCAGTGAGTTGCATGTGTGCTGTAAACAGTTATATTGCTGGGCTCAAGAATCAAGGTTTCACAGAAAGAGGTGACTTCTTCTGTGACTTTCAGTGCCAGCCTTTCCCTTCTTCTGCACCACCACTGCAGCATCACTGTGGTGCAGATTGCCTGATTGCATGGATGCTAAGAAGTCACAGCTACAAGAACGCTGGAGCCACCTCGCGATGCCGGCGGCAGGAGCCTGCAGCCGCAGGTGTGCTGCAGGGCAGAGGGGAGACAGAAACCTGCACCAAGACCCCAGCTCTGTGAGATACCGCCCAGCCTGAAATGCAGGGCTGACAGGGGGACCTTTGATCCTCTGAAAACAGAAAGTGCAATTGATTCTTTTCACTTAGAGGCATGACTGATGTTACATTTCCTGAGCTGGACAAGGGTGGTCCAGATGTCCATGACAGATTTTTGCATAAGCACTTTACATTTTTGTTTTTCTAGCTGTTTGCTCTTCTTCCCTAGTTTAAAAAAAACTCTTCATACACAGTTGCTGTTGTTGAAATCACTGCCCTAAAAAAGAAGTTACATCAGCCTTTAGCCTTCAATAGTTTATTGGATCTCTGGTTGCTAGTGGGGAAAATAGACAAAATGAGGCAGACAGGAAAAACTGTGGGACAGTTATTTATGTAGATTTTGGGTCATTTTTTCTTTCAAACAAGTTGAAAGTTTCAAACAAGTACAGCCATATGCTGGAAAAAATATGCCAAGTTTTACCCAGTCTACTCACAAGCCAAATAATTGGACATATGAACTGATTATTCCACTGCATGTGCATTTTGAACAATCTGGAACATTATTTTTTATGGACCAGATTCCAAATTTTCCAGACAATCTGCAAAGAGTCAAAATGCAATAAAAATGTCATGATTCTGTCTCCATCTTTATTTTCCTGCATGTTTATGTGTCCACTCCATAATTGCTGTGTACACAGAGGTCCCAGTCCTACATGCAGAGAGCTGCACAGGATCCCTACAGAGGAAAAACAGATTAGAGACTGGTGGCATACCTCTAGGTTTCTGTAGAGATGGGCAGGTCTAAAACATAGATCCATTCACTGTTCAGTAAAGAAATCAGAACGGCCTGAATGTGTTTACTGCGTAGTATGGAAAAGATTGCTGTTCAAGCCCAGTGCTTTCTGCCTGTATGTACAGGACATAGTATGATCAACAGCGTCTTTGATTATGAAAGACAATGCAATAACGTGGGTGATGAAAGAAGCTTTTTTTTCTGCTTTAGTTAGAAAAAATCTCAGTGGCTTAAAGTGTATAACCTTAAAGTGAAAGTTGGTCCTCCTTGATCTAAACTGGGGTCACATTCAGTTGAAAATGCATCGAGATGGGGACATTAGCACGGAGTGTTTGGCTGTAAGCTGATCCCAGCTTTCTTAAGTGAGAAGAATCTTCTCTGAGTGCCGCTGAGCCGGAGCTCTGTTTTTTTGTCCCTGTAACTAGCTGGTGGCCAGTCACAAGTGGTGTTCCCCAGGGCTCGATATTGGGGCCAGTTCTGTTTAATGTCTTTATCAGTGATCTGGATGGGGGAGTCAAGTGCACCCTCAGTAAGTTCACAGACAACACCAAGTTGGGTGGGAGTGTAGATCTGCTTGAGGGTAGGAAGGCTCTGCAGAGGGATCTGGACAGGCTGGATCGATCGTCCAAGGCCATCTTACTTAATGCATCATTATGCTCAGTAGTGACATATTTCCTTCTGGAATTTTTACAGGATTGTTTCTTATTATTTCTCTCTGTAAGGCTTCTAAATAAAGGACAACAGAATATAATGGCCTTCATAAATCTCTCCACTGAGCCTTTGAGATAAAAGGTTTCTAGTATGCACAGAAATATTTACAGTTTCTGGGCAACTCCAGGAGAAGGACTTGCAGGGTCACGAGAAGGTTTGTGTCAGTTAATCTTAGTAATAAATGATGTATTAATACAGATCATCATAAGTAATATTAGAGTTTGACTCTCACAGAGTATCACATTTGAATCTCTTCTTTCCTTTTACATCTAAAGAAGCTCAAAATGCTGAATGTACACGTATTAGTCCACCTTTCTGACCATGCCCAATCCAAGGCCTACTGAGTTCCGTGGAAAGTTTGCAGTTTGCTTCAGCGGGCTGTGGTCACCCCTGTACGCCTGCAAGATGCTTATTTCTCTGATAATTAAAATAAGCTAAAACGGTTTCTGAGCCACTTCCAAGTTCACTTCTGGAATATCAAACATAAGTTTTCATTCCCTTATTTCTTGATTAATGCATTGGACATCAACTCTCTTTGGTCACTTCTAAACTTTAATCAAAGAGAAATGACCCCCCAATGGGCATTTAAATCTTGTTTCTATGTTTTTAAAGGAAATTAAATGTTAATTGCTGCTAGGTAAATTCATCTAAAACAGCGATTTTCAATTCATCCCACAAACAGTAAGAAAATAAAGATAATTGTGTGGCATTTCCTGCTGAATAAAGGGAGCAAGGACTTTTTTCCCCAAATAATATTTTAAAAATAAAGTATTTTTAAAGGTTACTGTTATTGTATATTTTTAAATGTCTGTTACTTTCAAATGCCCAGCTAAGCCGACTGCAGTAATTGTTAGGTAAATATTTCTCTCCCTGTCTCAGAGGTGACTGCGTAAGAACTATGGCTTTGTTTAAGGAGAGATTAAAAAAGAAATTGCCATTGCATATTCAATAGCAGTCTGAAAAGATAAAGCTCAGCTGCGTTAGTGGACTCAGTATGTGACATCCATGCTGCTACAGTGTGTGTGGCTTGAGTCCATTGAAGGACATAATCGGACACTGGTTATAGCACAGCCTATTATCAACTTGCAAGTCAAGACCGTTGATTTGGAGATCTCACCACTTGTACTTGCCCTTTCATTATGTTTTGGGTCTGGTCCTCAAACGTTCTGACTACACCACCCCAGGAAGTTAGGAGTTTCAAAAGATGTTGCAGGCTGGCTACCCTGAAATCAAGGCAGCCCAAAACACATGCAAATTGGGACCCACACATCTGGATTTCCAACAGTGCCCCCCACAACCATCCAAATTTTAGGATTGAGCTCTTGTGTTGCCAAAGATTTAAACCTTAAAAATGGCTTTAGACTAAAATTTCTGTAAGATTTACCACTAAAAACAGCTCTGTAAGCAGCAAGCAAAATCATCATGGTTTCAAATACTACTTTTTGATCTTCTTGACAAAAGCACTGGCATTATTCTATGAAGCAAAGAAGCAGCTGTGAAGATCACATCTTCCACATCATTTCAATCATAAGAAGAAAAAAAAAATGTCTCTATTATATAATCTACACATTAACAGGTGGAAAAACAGCAGCATAATTTAGCTTTTGACACAAAAATGTCTTCCTTGGAGCCAAGCAAATTCACTTTGGTGTTTAATCTGAACAGTTGCCAATTTTCTGTCTGTAATGGGAATCCAGTGGAAACTCTGGGAGAGAAAGAATTAGAGATAAATGCCACTTTTAGTACCGAAGCTTTGTCTAAGCAAATTGCACAGGTGCCAGCAGAGCACAGTCTTAGGGACTGGTCTCAGGTCAGCAGTAGCATTACCCAAGGGAGGAGTGTGTTAATTTCCTTTTGGGAGTGTCTGCCAGAGTACAAGGGTGACTTACCTAGTGTCTAAAATTATCATTATCAGTTAAGACTTCAGCACAAATATAAGTTCAGGTCCTCTAAACTCACTTGTTCTCACACACACATGTACATGCACACACATTCAATGCTACCATCTTGGCCACGTTCTGGACCAAACATTTCCGTGATGCTCTGCAGCCACCGCATCATGTGGTCCTTGACCGAAGCTGATGCTCATGAAGCTGCCTCTGGAAATGGTCAGAGAATCCTGATAGTTTCCTATTTTGAAGAAACATTGGATTGTAATAAAAAACCCCTAGGACTAAAGACAACTGCTCACAGGAAAGCTAAATGTGCAGGAAGGGCTTGCGGGAGTGGAGGATGGGTTTGCATTGGGTCAATATGCCTATTTAAAATCCAGAGGGGGTCAAAATTAATATTTTCTTCTAAGTTTCACAGATGTTCTTTTATTAATAGGAAACCCTGAGATGTTCAAAGGAGGCAGGGAAATAAGCCGCCAGTGTCATTGAATTTTAATGATAGATGTATTCCTTAGGCATGTTTAAAATCCCAGCTTTAATGTGTTGCTTCATGTAAGGCTAGAAAGCTTGATTCCAAGCAAGAATTAAAAGTCCTCTAATCCCAAGAAAAATTAGATCAAACCAGAGTTCCCCTTTATAGTGATTATACTAAAGCTACTAAAATTGAAGCTTCCTCATATCAATTACTTTCTGTTTTTTATTATTACTGCCTCACTCTGAATCAAAAGCTGCTAAGTGGGGTAAATATAATGTTAAACATGCTAACAATAAAGCTTTCAGTCTAATCAATCTCTCTGTTACTACAGCAAATGTAATTATTTTAATGGAGTGCCAAGATAAGTAAGAAACTGAAAGTAATCTGAAAATTTCTCTAACTGCCTGTTAATGGTGGACTTTCCTTCATTTTCTTCTTTGAAAACATTCCAAGAGTGTTCAGAACTTGAGTGAAATATCTCCTAAAATATTACCTAAGAATGACTTTTGTGTTGGCTGGCTGAAATGAAAAAAAAAAAAAAAAAACAACAAAAACTCTGTCTAAAAATTACTGCAGTGATCTGGAACTTACTTCTCCTTTGTTTGCATCGATAGATATTTTATTAGGTTACTGGAGACTGAACAGACATTGATCTTTTTACGTTCAGTATAAAACCAGAAAAAATTAGGAAAATAAATAAAAATACAGGAAGGGGAACTTACAAAACAAATTAGTTGGGCAGTGAGGTAATAATAAAACAAAATGCTTCTGATACCAAAGTTACATGGCCATAACAAGGACTCTGCAGTAACATAACTTTGTTGGAAGGATCACCACAAATTATCAATAAATATTTTTAAATCTTTCCTGCCTATAGGGTAAGAGATGAAGCATATATAAAGATACATGCGTAACAGCGTTATGTCCCAGTTGGTAACTGGTATCCCACTTTTCTTTTGAACTGGCTACAACTGGGGCAGGCTGTCCTAGCTCTGCTGCTCAGAAATCCCTGGATCAGTCCTCTGGGGACAGGGTGCAATGTAGAGCACTGGTCTCAGGGGTCTGGACCGTATGACAGTCATGGTTTGATGGGCACATTATATTTCAACACTTCCACAATAACCTGCCTCGGCAGGGCATCAAGACCACACAGTTTGAGCTCAGAATTTCTAGCCAGCTGCAACCCTCCTCTCCCAGCTCCGAAAGCCCTCACGCTGCCGTGCACCAGGCTTTTCCCTGGAGCCTGATCCTGTGGGAGCTGCCCCATCCGGGGCGTGGAGCAGCCACCAGAGCACAGGCAGCTCCCAGAGCCTCCCTGCACAGCAGCCTGCCAAACATTTCTTTTTTGTCTCCTCACGGCCAGTATTCCCCTCCGGTTGTGGTTTGCTGCTTGCGTACCCTCGGAGAGGCATTTGCAGGAGGAGAGTCAGGGTAGAGAGGTTTTCCACTAGATTTAAATACCTTGGAAATGCTCCGTCTTGTTTGGAAAAGGACCTTGGTGTGTCTGCCATGTCATGGTGACAAACAGCAAGAAATCCTCCTGCACAATTTGTGCTCCTAAATGCCAGCCACGCTGCACTGCCCACCGAGAGACCCCGGTGCCAGCCTCTGCTGGAAAACATCTCAGCAATTTGCAGGGGGATCACTGAAATCCCTCAACAACTGAGAGTTACTGAGAAATAGGCACCGCTGCCAGAGCCGCTGTGGCATGAGTGAGCACTCCGTGCCATGGAACTGCTCCGGGCAGGAAGTTTGCAGCCATCCTCCCTTTCCTTCCCCCCGCGCAGCAGTGGACAGCGTGCCGGGGGGAGACATTGTTATTGCAGCCTGCGGTATGTTTTGAATGTTGCTACTGCCGTTAGCCTCGGAAGCAGGCTCCCTCTTGTCATCCCTTAAATCATCACTCTGCCGTCATTCCAGTGCTTCGTCCCAGCTTCTAAGACGTATTGGCAGTGATAATAACGGTTCTCAGTGCAAAGCTTATAAAAAGTACCCGTTTATGTAGGTTTCTAATACATAACACTCTAAAACGTGCCCGTTTCTGTGGTTTCCTCCTAGTGAGCAACTGAGTTTCAGCAATCAGAGGAAAATGGGCCAGGGTAATTCTCCTCTAGCCTAGTTGCTCTTACCTGTCATGTTACTCAAAGGTATTTTCAACACGCCAGCCCTAGGCCGGCTATAGCCATGCGAAGCTCAGCCGTATGAATAGTCCCCAAAGCTTCATTTCATACAGCTTCTTCCTTTCAGTTTGTTTTTTAAAGAGGAAGAATTTCCCTGTGGTGAGTAATTTCAGTGCATTTCTTTGTGAAGAGAGTTTCACCTAAGGTTTTCAATAAATTGAGAGGTGAGGAAAAAAAGTACAATATACCTGGTGTTGAGGATACTCTTAATGCAGCCTGAGCGGGCAAACAACGGAGGCCCGCAAGGCACCGGTGAGGGCAGTTCTGCTGGGTGCTTTTACATGGAAAGACTAAACCAAGTTTTTCAACAATCACCTGAAGAAGAAAAAGGTAGAAAGGAGGGAAGTGTAGGTGCTCCAGCACCTAACTGTGGTTCAAGAGGAATCCAGGCTTTGGTTTGGTGTTTGGAAAAGCCAGGCTGGAATCTCCAGTTGCTTAAGTGTAGCTGCAATATAGACACCAGCAGCTACACTTACATGGAAACAGATACTCAGTAATTGCCCTAATTTACTTGCCGTATCTGTTTCTCGTTGCTTTTCTTTCATAAAGCCATGTGAAGTCCAGTCTCAGTTCAGGCAGAACTCTGCCTCTCTAACCATATAGAAAGCATATAGCACTTTGTGCTGTGTAGAAGTACAAGCAATGCCTACTGCACCTCTCAATGGGAGGCTGGACAACATCCCAGACACTACTGCAGAACTTTTAATCTTAAAGCAGTAAACATGTTTTTCCCTAAAGATAGCTTAGTCTGCCAAATAATCCTGCTTATTGAAATAATCCACTGGCTTTTTAATAAGTATTCTGTTCCAGTGTATGTTTACAGAACAGAGAAGTGCACTTTTTGCTGCACTAGAAGAATTTAAATAATCAATCAATAGTTTAAAATAAAACTAAAATCCGAAGAACTCAGCTTGTGAATGTCCTTCAGTTGAAGCCGTCTTTCTTTTCTTGCATATAGTTTTCTTCTTGTAAAATCCTTTTGACACCTTTTATCTGTTTATCTAAGTCTATTGATGCCTGACGAGATGACCTCAGGTTTGTGGAAAGACAGGGTATATCACAGAGCAGAACAGGTCATTCTTAGGACTTAGGTTTGGGAGAGTTCACATGTCCAAGACACTCTGAACATTTACACAGACCAGGATTTCACACGTTTGCAATCTGGAGCATCAATAAGTGATGCCGTGACCTGCACTGTTTTGATATAGGTTGTAAAAGAGTAAAAACACAAAATCTGTCCAAGCTGCTGACCTGAGCAGGAGGCAGATGCCCCTGAAGGAGTGCAGAAAGCAGAGACATTCTTGTGGGCTGTTGTCAATAGTGCAAAGGACTTGGATGCGGCTCCCCGGCTCTTTGCAACGCCTCTCTTTTTATCTACCCCTGACAGAGATGCAGTTTTCAAGAATAAGATTTTAAGCCCTCCCTGAAAAGCCAAGACCATTAAAGGGCACTGAAAATCACTGCCTCTGTCAAGTTCAGACCAGTCTTGATAACAAAGCTCTGTTCCTGCTTTGCGTCCGTAACTGCCTGCACATCCGTCCTCTCCTTTGCTGTCTTCTCCATATACATATAAGGAACCCTGGCGCAGGAATGGCTTCTTGTTATGTTTGTGAAATCCTTAGCATACAGAGCCCACATTTTTTTATTTTTTTAACAAAAGAATAATGAACAGAGTCAAAACTAATGCAGGTGCTGACCTGGGTCAGCTCTGTACCTGGTTACCCAGTCTGAGCACTCAGCTGCACACTCAGATCTCCTGTCTGGTTCCTCTTCCATCACTGATACACACACACGTGCACACACACTGTCCTGGTTCCATGGGGATAAAATTTATAGAATCAAGTTTCTGTTAGATTTTGTTTCAGTTTGTGGCCAGCTGTGGGACGGTGATCAAGGCCATTAGCAGTTAAATCCAGGGCATCTGACCCAGGCTGGCCCACAGGTGTATTCTATAACATTAACGTCAGGTTCACTATAAATGGGAAAGCTGCTGAGGATGGGGGGGCTCTTTTTGTTCTGCTATCTTCTAATATCCATTTTTCTCCTTCTCAACAATTGCTGTCCCTGGAGCAACTCGCCACAACTCTGTGGGCTAAGTATGATTTTGTGTGTTTTATATTACATTTGACATTTGTTTCTTTATTTTATTAAGTCTGTTTAAATTTAACCCACGAGTCTTCCACCTTTTCCCAATTCCCTTCCTTGGTCAGGGAAAGGACATTGGGTGAGAGAACTGCTTATTGTTTAGCCCCGGGTGCAGCCTAAATGGAGACATACACACACACATATATATATTAAAGGTTCAAAAAACCAGTATGGACCCAATAAAACATTTTTGCAGTCACTTTGAATTGGAATTGAAAAGGAAGCATTTCCAGTCATCTTAAGTGCTTACTTTTCCTTTCTGGCATATTTAGCCAGGTGAGAATTTGAGGCAGGTGCCCTCCAGTGACTGCTACTATTATTTGCTGAATTTCGTAGTGTAAAAGTCATTCTTTTGCTTTAGTGTGTAATGTGTGTTTGTGTACATGTCTATGGAAGCTGAAAGTAAAAATGGATTCCAATGATGAAATCTTAACCCAAATTGCTGTATTACTCTAAGATTATCCAATTATAGAAAAAGCAATGTTTAATTTGGAAAAAGGAGGTAGCAGTTATATGATGAGTTATGGGGATTTAATTACAGAGCAAGATTCTCGTTAAATTGATATTACATAATGTGTGAGTAGAAGTTCTTAGGATTTAATAACCTGGTCTTCCTGCATTTTTCAGCTCTCTTATTTATTACGAAAAGTGATCTCTTTGGTTTTTGGATGCAAGACCAGTGTCAGGGATTTAGGAACTGGAAATAAAAAGGAGGGGACAAGCAAGTGGAATTGTAGGGGAGCCACTGTCCTCCTAAATAAACCACAACCAAGAAAAATGCTACTGCCCTCCCCTTGCTCTATTTTCAAGAATGCACTTTGTTCCTAGAAACTTCCATTCATATATCAGTTAATCTACTGAGCAAACACTTGACAATAAAGAATATAGTTTTGTGACAAGAATATTCTGGGCATAATTTTATCAGTCCAGTAGAAACCTCTGAGCAGGCTGGCTTGCTCCCTCCCTGCTTCTGGCCTGGGCGATGGAACCAGGGGATGATGGCACGTCACTGCCAGTCCCCTCTCCGTAGGTGTGCTGACACCACCAGAATCAATGTGGACTATAAATTTTTAATTTTCTTTTCATGCACAAGCATGAAAGGCTCTGACTTGAAATCTGCCTCCTGGTATTTCCAAAGTTTGGAATAAAAGTAGCTCAAAATCTGGGCTTTGGAGTTGTCCCCTCTAGCTCGGGTTGGCAAGGTGACTTGTCACCATGTGCCAGATGTAGGGACCCAGTTGCACATGCTGGTTCATGCAGAGCTTCGTGGGCTAACAGAGAGCCTAAGCATGGCATGTGCCAAAGTCGGTGCAAACCGTAAGCTCCCACTGCTGTGTAGAATCAAATCCTCTCTTTAAAACGCAGCCCTCTCTGTTTTGTATGACAGAGATGGGAGAAGACAGTGCAGTGCAGTATTTGTGTCAGCTGTCACAGAAGTGTGATAAATGTGCTGTCAGAGTCCTACAGCTCTATCTGTTTGCTGTCTGGGGGTTGCATGATTCGAGATCAGTTTATGAGTTTCTTCTGGAACCAGATGGTTGCAAGGCAACAAAACGAATGCCAGCTACATATAAATGTCAAATGTTCAAACCATTACATGTCAACATCTACAGGGTGTGCAGCCAGCAGTGCTGCAGAGCACAAAGCCAGAGGCAGGCAGCGGGTCTTGTTTTGCCAAAGAAATGCAGAATTCAGGAAAACTCTGATTCTAGTAGACATACTTGGTGAAAATAAATCAGCTCCTTATAACAAAAATATGACCAGGTCTCCATGTCATGAGATAGCCTGCAATATATGTCATGGAAGTGAGTACTGTCAGATTTAATTACTTTTTTCTTGCAGCTTTAAACAGAATGAAGGCAGCTCCTTATTAAAAACTAAATATAAAAGATGACATTACTAACCACGAGGAATTTACCGACAGAGACAGTATCTAATCCTCTGCAATATCCTGTGCAATACTGTGATATCTGCAGCATTCCAGAGAATTATATTTTGGCATTAATTAGTCTTCTTAATTAGCGTAGTCAGACAGAACCTAACTGCAAGGCCTTTGCAGTGCTGGAGAGCACACTTCAGTGGGTTACATTAGCAGATAAGACACACTGCTTTATTCCAGATCAAAGTATTCTGCCCAGTAGTTCTGCCATGTTATGCCAAATCCCATGGACTTGAGTGGGGCCCAATTTTGGATGTTGGCTGGTTTCTATATGTTCTGGTAGAGATGAATGCAATTTTATAATGAACTATTCAAAATCTTTTCAAACTAACTCGGTAATAAAAGGATTTCCCCACTGTCAGAAATGAGGTATTTAAATGATTCGTGATGAGTACAACCTTTTCTAATAAGGACTGGATGTATTTTCTTTTGAGCTGCACTTCATTCATTTACTAGAAATCCAGGAAACATTTGAATTGAGTTAGGACCAAAGAGTGCAAAGGCTGAAATGTGGTTATCATCATGTCATGCACAAGGCAAAGACTCAGGCAGAATCCACTCCCTCCAGAATGTTCCCATCAATATTACTGGTGTGAGAAGGAGCCTGCAGCCATCTGGCCTTTATTAGCTGTGTTTTCAACCTTATATACGTGAGGAAGAAATCTAAGAGACAGTCTGTTAGAGTCAAAGATTTGCATCAAATGCCCAGTTCCTGGATGAGTGATCCCAGGAAACTACCTGCTAATGAATATAACATGGCATTTTGCACCACGGATGCTGTTGAACTGATAAGTTTTAAAATGTAGTTTATGATCATCTCCCTTTTTAAAATTAAACAGTACATACTGTCTATTTCAGAGCCTTTATAATCATTCATCTATCTCTGCAAGACTTAGCAAGAACAAGTCTTTTGGTAAAATCTGTCATTCTAAAATTTTTTTCTCACAGGGTGTTGCAAAATTGTTTGTCCTCCCAATACATCAAGTTTTATTGCCATCAGTTACAACTGCACAACAGTGTAATAGGATTATATCCCATAAAAGTCAGCAGCATATCACTGTGGGCACCTCTGTGAACATTTTGAGGTAAAGTGCTGCCTCATACATGTGTGTTCAACAGTCCAGACAGTGAGCTGGTGCCTTTGCGTGAACGCTGGGCTCCTCCATACAGAAAACTGGGACCAGGATGGATCAAAATTCATACTAGCCTTGACCTTCCAAGACCTCTGCACGCTAAATTCCTACCGACTTCAGTGGGTGCTCAAGTGTGGGAGGTTGGCAAGACAGAGGCTGGGGTTTTGCTGCAGGAACCATTAAGGGACTTCTCACTGTACACCCCAAAAAGTCTTCCAAGGCCTTAATTAGAGCTGGGCATCATCTGGGTCAGTGGTTACAGAGGCTGAGGAGATTTATGTGGAGTCCTCAGAGAACAGGCAGTCACTCCATCACGGTTGTTCCCCAGCTTTGTTCTCCGCAGCAGTTTGCACAGCGTGTGGGGAAATGTCTACCAAATCCATCAGAACATTCTGCAAAACCCTGCTGCAGCCCCGAGCGGGACAGTCGTGGGTCCATAATTACCAGTGTAAATGTAGTCCTGGCTCCTTCCTGGACAAAGCATGAGCTTGCAAAGTCCTGGGCCAAAAAATGACACTTCTCCAAGCATATTGACAACTGCAGTTCTTCAAAAAAAAAAAAAAAAACAAAAAAAAACCCCTATTCTAAGATTAATGTGTAACATAAATCAGAACTAATCCAACTGAGACTGTTAAAGCTGCTTTTTCTTACCAAACGGAAATATTTTGATGTGACTAAAATGAAATGGTAAAGGCAGAACTGCTGCTATCGACTATTTTAAATAAGATTTCACTTTAATCAATGAGATTCTGCAAAATGTTTCTGTCTTCTTTTCCCTGGCTGTTCTCAGAGCCTTGACCTATTAATATTTGTTACCTGTATTTTCACACCCAGAAGACTCGGTTGCTCCCTGCTGTTAGTGAGCTACTCTAACTTTGAATTTCCTATCAGTGCTGTGCTGTTGGGCTGGCTGTTGCCAGCTCCATGGTTAGTGCAGGGATGGGAAGAGCCAGGCTTTAGTCTTCTTGTGGTTTGGGTTTGTCATCTTTAGCTTCACATTCTTGGCTGCGAAGCGGGAGACAATGCGTGCGATTTTATTCATCCAGATGTGAAATTTTCTTTGAGGTGCTCAGCTGAGAGTCAAGACATTAGGATGACTTTTGTATCATTCACTCTGGTGCAATGGGAGGTTTGTATACAAAAGATTGAGAGTCCATTTGTCTGTGCATCCTGCTGGCATGTGGCCGACACCTGTGTGCACTGAATTGCCTTTACTGTGGTACTTCAGCTTCTCCTGAGGAGCAGGGTCTGAACCAGCGTGCAAATGTAGCATCTTCTACAGTCAGAAGTGCAGAGCCTGTTATCATAGAGTCATGGAAGGGTTTGCGTTGGAAGGGACCTTAAAGATCATCTAGTTCCACCCCCCTGCCATGAGCAGGGACACCTTCCACCAGACCAGGTTGCTCAAAGCCTCATCCAGCCTGGCCTTAAACACCACCAGGGAGGGGGCATCCACAGCTTCTCTGGGCAACCTGTTCCAGTGTCTCACCACCCTCACAGGAAAGAATTTTGTCCTAAAAGAATGTCCCTTTTGGGACATTGAAAGCAAAAAGAAGCTCCTGTGCTCATGAGAAGGGAAGCTGTCTTTCTGGAAGTTGTCCTTCTGTTTCTTATTCCTCCAGGGACAAACAGATAAAAGCAGCCAGAGTCACAGAAACCACCAGTGATTGCCACGGAAGATTCTTGCAGAGAATTTTCATACTCAAAATATTAAGAAACAGGACTAAAGATTTTTCAGTTCTCAGGAGGGTGGGGCTCTGTTGAGAGAACTTTTCTCCTTAAAATACTACTACTAACTGAAAATTTCTCCACAGAAAGCCAACGTTGGCAGGATCCCTTCCCAGCCTCCCACATCCCAGGGTTGGCGCCTCCGTTTTGCTGTCTCAAGGAACCCCTGGCACGAAGGTGCCAAGCGCCCGATGCTGGTGGCAGGGTGGCAAGGCCATGCCATGCTGGGGAGACGGAGCTCCTCCTTGTACCCTCTGCTTGTCCCGAAAAGTCAGAGTGGGGGCACGTGCGAGGGGGCTGCTCTGGAGCATGCAGAGGTGCTTTATCGCTCTGCCGTCTCTCACGGCTGCCGCCTTCCCGCTGATAAATCCTCCTCTCTTTGTCCTTGTGCTCAGAGAAAGGCTTTACAGATTGCCTGCACACTTAATTTTATCTCCGTCGCCGGTCTCCTCATTTCTCTTCCCACACAAAACGAGCAGCCTGACAGCAGAAAGCTAATCAGGAGGAGAACCAGGAGCGGTGCGTGCCAGCGGCCTGTAGCGTGCAAACAGCCACTGCCTGAACTGTGTCAAAGCACCTCCGTTCACTGCAGGGAAGATTTTTTGATGCCCCAGACAGATACCTGAGACAAGACAGCACTTATACACTTCATTATCTGTCAGAGAGAGACGGAAAATGGGTGATAAGGGAAAGACGTGGAGTGGGAAGTGCTCTGTTGACATTGGTAGTGAAGAGATGAGCGAGAAGGCTCCTGGGTGGCCTTGGAGAGGTCCCAGGTCCTGGCTCTCTGAGAGGGGGGCAAGGCTTGCATCTCCTCAACCCGGCAATACGTATGGAAAGGACCCAGAGGACTGCTAAGTGTGAGCTGAAGGCAAAAGATTTACTTTGTTTACCAAAGTAAGTGAAGTCAGATAGTTAAAGGCCCAGCCCAGGTCAGTCTGTCAGGAAAAAGACTGAAGAGACAAGAGCAGGAACTGGGAAAGGGGCTGTTGCCCTGGTCTGCAGGCTATGGGCATGGTATCTGCTTCTTGCTGTGATGGTGCAAAAGGCTCATCTTTAGTTTCGCCTCCTCAGTTCTTAGCCACTGTCCTTACTGAAGGAGAAGGGGTCAAATCATCTTTCCGTCATAACACGAGGTCAGCCTACAGACGAGCCTGGGAAGCTCTGCTTTATCCCATTCTCCTGAAGTCTGGTAGATCCACATCAGCTCCCATGCTTTGATGAAGTCAGTATTGCAAGATAGCCACCGCCATGAGTCATGGACTTACAGACGCAGAGACAGGCCAGCGCCGTACCCGGCTGTCTCCAGCATGGGTTCCCATGGGAGAAACCCATGGACATGATCCCTGAGCAGGGTCTTGCTTAGCAGATGCTCGCTGACAGTAATTGTATTCCCCAGAGGGAACTGGGATGACTCACACTCAAAATTTTAATACAACATTTGGGATGGGCAGTGTTTCTGCTCTGAGTCATGCCAAGCCATTCCTCTTTACGACTGGAAAGATGCTACCGCGGGGTTTCAGCTGAATGCTGCGGTGCAGAAGATTTCACACAGTTGTTACAGGGCCTTTATGGAGGTCACGTTGTTCTCAGGAGGATCAAAGTCCCTTCACTGCCACAGCCATTCCCATGGCATGCTCCAGGAGTTAGGTTTGGGGCAGGAAATGCTCAAGGCAGTCACTTAGCAATTGCAAGTAAATATGTAATTGAAGCTCAACACTCAAAAGTGTCAGGAGCCAATATGATCACCCTCCCAAGTCATGCTCGCATTTAAAGATCCCAAGGAGGCCCTTGCTGTCCTTATTATAGTCCCGGATGAAGACTGAGCCTCTCTTTCTCTCTCTGAAGACAGCAGCTGCTCTACCGATGCTAGTGGAGAAACTGCTGCGAAGCTCAGCCGCTCAGGAGGACCCCAGCAGGCTGCCTGAAACTCCGGCCAAGAATAATATTACAGTACAATGTAGCGAGTTTGTTTTTCACAAGGTTCTCCTAGCTTCCATGGGCTGGGCGCATGACTCAGAATTAATGGAATGCAATAATTAATTTCACTTGTCAAGCCAGCATTACCCTATCTTCTGTGCTGAAAATGGTGTTGCATCACACCGGGTCTTGGTTTAGGGTGGAATCCTGGAGGAAATTGTACATGGAGAAGTCATGAACAGGCCTAACCTGGGACTGGATACAGCGTATCTAAGAGGGTTACTTTTATGTCTGATAGTTTCTTTTTAATTAAATGTAAGCATGCCTAAGAAAATAGAACTTGAGGTCAGGGTTTTGGATGGAAAACCAAATGACCGGGCCACATGTCATGTTTCGCAGAGGGAAGAAGCAGTGAAAGGGATTTTTTTGTATTCAGGGTGTAGAGATTAGCTGTTTTTCCATGGGTTTTTTTGGATAAATCCTTCAAGTGCAAATGCTCAAAGGATAAAAGCAAATAGTCTCCCTCCTTCAACAGCACCTTAACTGAACCGCTGCTAGTACTGCAGGGTGTCCTCAGATCTGTGGGGAGCATCGCTTGGTCCTGGGTGAGCAAAGGGGTAATGCAAACTATGGGTCTGCTCCCTTGCTCCTATGTTTGCTCGCTCTCCCTCTTGCAAACTCCAGTGGCTCTGAGCTCACAAAAACCCAAAGATTTAATACCTGGGTCTCAGGGACTATACTGCAGATTTCCCAGCCAGGGTGAAGAGAAGCACCTGTAACACAGTGGTGAGCCACTGCCTCCAAGGAAGTATCACTTCCCTGTGTGTAGCGGCAAGTAGAGGCTGGAAGGGTTGGAGTTGTATGAGCCACTGTCGCAATTACTGGTGTTGCTGGATGAATGTTTTCCTTAGTGCTGTGCAAAGTTGTATTCTTTGGGAGAAAAAAACCCCAGCCCAAACCTTCTCAGAAACCACTTAAGACATGAGATGCAGAGAAAGATTAATGATAGGAATGAATATAGAGCAGTTTCTCAGACTGAGGACATGGCTTGGTTCAGCTGCACTAAAATGCAGGCTCAGATGTGTCCTCGAGGGCTCTGGGAACCCACCTTCCGCACAGTGGGTTCACAGCACGTCTGTGTTTTCTCTCTCCGCAGCATGGCCATGCCACTGCCAGAGAGCAGGTGAGGCACTGGCTTGTGTCACTTGCACACTTTCCTCCCACCTTCAGGACAGATTTAGTCTCTTTTCTTTTGGCCAAGTCCATCCTTCACTCCTAGGAATGAAAATTGTATTCCAGACCAACTTGGTTTTCCTTCCCTTATTGCTGAAAATTGTTTGCTTCAGGAGTGAAGAATCATGAAATACAGACTTGGAAAAGTTATTTTCTTTGAAGAAAGCAATCTTACACCAGTGAGTTTTCTGCATGAGTAGTTGTTTGCGTCATTCATGTGTTGCACTCCGAGTCAAACCTTTGGGCTCTAGCAAACCAGAGAGTCATTGAGGAGAAGGACACCAGGGTGATCTCTGGTGTCCTGGAAATTACAGGCAACACTGCTTCATTGCAAGTGTTCTAGCTTGTATTTGATAATTTTTTAATGATTTCTTATTTAATAAAAGATTCATACTTAGGAATATCTGTTCCAAATCAACTTCAGCAAAGAGCAATTGCATTATGAGAAACTGATCCCTTTATTCTCAGTCACTCTGGGAAAAAATATGTTCATTGGTATATTTGGTCCAACACAAACGTAAGTTACTAAACTGATCGTATAAAATTGCACAATCGCTAACTTTCTGCTTGGCTTTATGAATTTCCTGTTGTTTAACCACCTATGCTTTAGTGTGGCATATAATTCCTTCCAGGGGAGTGCTGTGATCTGCTTTATTAAAATCTCTGCATGCCTAGGGAATTCAACTTCTTTCAGATAATTTATCAAGCAAATGTGGAGGGTTTTTTTAATCATCCTTTTAAATTTTGTGCTAATTTTGACCCCGATTTAAGATTATTGACATTGAGATTCACCCTCTACAGACCTTAAAATTCCAGGCTCATGAAAACTCTTTGATCTCTAGGAACTGATTTCAGTCCTTGAAAGGCTAGCACACGCCATGGGGTCATACTTATTTTATGAGATGATTTTTTCCTAGTGAGATCAGTTAATGGAGCAGCCAGTGTTGCAAAATGTGGAATAAATTTCCAATAATATACCGCAATACCCAGAAAAGATCTCACCTGCCATTTAGTAGTCAGTACTAGGTGTATTTTAATAGCTTTCATTTTACATATCTCTGGTTTCATAACTCCATTGCCCTACTATATCTTGTATACATATATATATGTGTGTGTATATATATATATATAATGGTTTCCTGCTTTCTTACTGAACACTGGGGAATTAAAAGTCAACTCTGCTTCCTCGAGTTGCTGAAAGATTGCTTTCAGGTGCTATAGGAGTTCTTCCCAGGGTTTACTATAAATCAAGACAGCATCCACACAGGCCACTGCATACCCCAAATGTTTGCATAGCAGCAGGCTAGTTACTTGAAAGACACTAAGAAGCAACCCACACAAACCACAGCTTTATGCTGAAAAAAATCCAGTAAGCGCTGAACGTTTTATTGTGGTCTTGGAAGAATCTACTCTAGGTGTTGCCAGTATCTGTTACAGAAATCCAGAAAGCTCTTTTTTCCCTTGGCCCTAACATCAGCTGGTACCCAAGGCATTTGCACAGCTTGCTGGAATCATGTAGCCTTGGTGCTGCAGCACTAAATGATTTAGTGCCAACCCTCACATGGCCATCAGATCGAGATCTCTTTCTGAAATGTTGCCTTCTGTTGCCAGCACTCCCTCGTTTCCAGCCAAGTTATCCCATCTTTGAACACACTAGAATTTCAGGAAAACGAGCATGGCAATTTACAGGCTAGAGTTAGATGCTGGCTGCAGGAGAACTGTTAAAAACTGTGCACTGGATCCATATCGCACTTAAATCTGCTGGAAACCTTCACTTCTTTCACCAGCAGCATGAGTAACACCCTTCACCCACCCCACTCAGGCAGGAGAGCCCAGTTTTCACCCGAGGAGGAAAGCTCTCTGTATCCCAGATGCAGGCAGAGCAAAACACTGCTCTTGTTCACACATTTCTCACTAATTTGAGGTTCCAAAAATGGTATTTTTCCCCCAATAAAGTTTGAAAAACACTAGGACGCTCCCAGGCAAGTGATGTATGTGCATGCTGAGGGGGTGGGGAGGAGATGGGGGAGCATGGACATTCACGCTGTCTAATTTTAGATGTCTAATTCAATTAAGATCTGGCTGGTTACATAGTCAGAGACTTGCCTTCCGACGAGGGTTGCTCAGAGCTCCTAAATTAGGAGCCTGCTGCTCGCCATGAGCTGGGCAGGCAGCATAAGCCTGGAGTCAAACAGTGTTTGTACATCCGAGACACGTTAGTTTGTTTGATTCTTTCTCCACTGTGGCATATTGAAATACGCCCTTCTTATTTTGTCTCAAAAAAGGCTTTGTTGGCTTAGCCTTGTGCCCCACTTTAACCTCTCCTTCCCATTTGTTATTTGTGAAGAGTCAGCCCTGATTAAAACCAGCCCCATCTTTTATACTGTGCGATGGCTGTTGCTTCCTCTCCAAGGATTTCTTCCACAGGATTCAGAGTTTCCTCAGCCCAGCCCGTAGGAAGCCAGCACGCAGAGCAGGCCAGAGAATGAGATTTCCTTTGTAGCTTTACTTTAGTTTTCCTTCTATTTGATTTCCAGGAGAGACATTTTATGTTGCCTGGTTTTTAATATTTAAAAAAATACTCAGGGCCTGGCTTGCTCGGTCAAGGTGCCAGGCAGCCCAGCGAGGCACTTCTTAACTCTTAGCGGTCTTGCCCCACTGTCAGACATTTTAGCAAGAGTTTCGTTGTCCTTCACCTTTCCTCACCTGCCCTCTCCGATGTAAAATGATTGTGGATGAACTGATATTCATTTTCTCTATTATTTCAATCAGTAAAAGTATTTGCTCACATTCTGTGCACTGTGATGCCAGGGATTAAAATGGCCAAAACAAAAGTGCATTTCCAGAGCCTCAGCTATTTACCAGTAATTATAAAAATACCCCACACTCTCCCATTGATTTTGCAGAGCTGAGATTAGACTGGAGGTGTCCGAGACACCAGTTCAGTGCTGGCCTCCTCATGGCCAGCAGATGATGGGAATCCACCTTGACCCCAGAAAAGGAACGAAACCTAACTGTGTTGACCAACTCATTATTTTCAATTGACTCCACATTCTCCTGGTCTATTAAACCAGCGTGTACATGGGGTGTGGGTTTGTCAAATACATAAATAACTAAATGTCTGCCTCTTGACTCCACTGGTCATTGTGCTGAAAAAGTCCTCTCTTCAGCTGTGACAATCTTCCACGAGTCTAAAGAGGCAAGAGTTGTACACTGGGTATAGTGTACCGGCAAGTTTTCTGGTGCTTTGAGCAATTCCTTTTAAAATTATGCATAGGAAACCCAGGCTGTAACCCTAAGTCATGCCAAAACAATCTCCCCCTTCTAGATTTATAAAGTTTGCCCAGCTTTCTACCACTGCCACCCAGGTGGTACTTCACCCTACTATAGAAAAACACCTATAATTTTATTTCTTTGAAAAACATGTGAAAGTTTTGGCTCAAAGGCTGGGTGGGAAAAAAGTACATTTCTTAGTGGTTTATTGCCCTTAGGAAAACATACTTCAGTTATGAAGTATTCCCCCCTGAAAACTTACTTGACATTTTGTCGAGAAAATAGTAACATTTCTAAAAACTTAGCCAAACTACTTAATATCATAGCTGTAAAGCAAAGACCTATAGAAATGTCAGTGTGTGGATAAGGCTAGTGACCTGGATGGGTTTTATTCCACCTTTATGAGCATGCCCTTCTGCTAAGGGACCCACCCGGTGAAGATTTACCCACAGTAGCAGCAGTTGCTCCTGTAAGAGAAGCCATGCGGGTGCCTCCCCGCAGCAGCACCATTGCTGTCTTGCCAGGGGGCTGTTTCACAGTCTGCATAGGCTGGAAGGCAAGAGCAGTTTGGGCATCATGGTGAAGTTCCTGAGAGGCTGGATGGGGTCCCTGGAGCTTCAGGCAGGCTCCAGACCCTTTTCAGCAGGCAGACCTGAGCGCAGACCTCAAATCAGTCCCAATCCTTTGTCCTTCCCCATCTCGGGCTCCCAGACATGTGCCATAAGCAGCTCAAAATGGGTATGATGACACACTTTTGTCAGTGTTCACTTGCATTTTAAAGAAATAAGTCTAGCTTAGCTCAAATGAGTTAAATAATTAGTATCTGTCTGTCTGTCTATGTGTCATCCATCTCTTCAGCTGGAGTGAAATTTTGGCTCTGCTGAAATCAATGGAAGTTTTGCTCTTCACATGTACGGGACCAGAATTTCACTCCTTATCTCTCTGCTTTTCAGTCTCAGAGCAAGGACACACCAGAAAGTAAAACCCAGTCTCAGCTGCCACCACTTCAGGCACATCTCAGGTGCCCCCGACGCATATTCATAGCCACGGTACCGCGATGCACATCCAAACTTTGCAGTTGCTCCCATCTTTCAGGAGCAAGAGAGTTAAATGCTGCGCCTGAATAAATCTGAACCGCAAGAAAGTTCAGACCCATGCTGGGATGTGAACTTTATGTCTCGAGCCCCTTTCTAGTTTTGCTGTAAACAATTTCAGAATATGATTAGATTTTAGGGGAAACTTGTAATAGAGCTGTAATAAGATATGATGTAATAGGTAATAATAATAATATATAGCAGCTGTTAAGTAAAGCTTTTTCTGCATTTATCCCAGAAGGATACAGGGAGTCAGCTGCAACTTCATATTTTGAAAGAGGGAATATTAAACACTAGGACCATGATGCAATGATGTTATTGTAAACGCTAACAGGAAAGCCCAAAGTGTGAGAGTTAAGACCAGCAGAAGATGCACACAGACAGCTGCTCTGACATAAATTCCCCTAAGTTTGGTTCATTTTCTTTTATTTAATTCAGAGTTAATACACTGGACTTGCAGATATTGCTTTTGATAGGTTCTGGGCTGCTGAGAACAGTCGGATTTTTGCTCTTACTTTCCATTGTGGCCCGAACAAACCCGCAGAGCGCACCTAAAGAGATTAATGCGAGGTGTCTCTCCAAACGTCTGTCTGAAGCAGCGTCACTCAGCTTCAAGCGACACCCTATCCTCAGTTCATGCCTTTGAGAGAAAAGAAATATAAAGTCAACAGGAGTTAGGACTGGAACGTCAACTTCAAAACGGAACTTCCTGGCGTTTTTTGCAGCATGCCATAACTTAAGTGTTAACTAATATTGCCCCATGTATTTAATCTCCATGTATTGAAGGAAAAAGATCTTTCATGGAAAGACTAGAACAGATAAATCTATATTTAGCCTTCTATAAACACCTCCTAGGGTCACGTTTCTTAAATGCAGAGGCCAAGGATTGCACAGAGAAAGTGTATGAACAGAGGCACGGTTATATATGACTCAAAAAATGAACATTTTTGTGTATGATAGACAGAGCCCATTATAAATTAGGCAATGTATTAAAATAAAACTTTTAATTGTTGGCCATAACAAGAAGTGATCCAACTGGGGAGAAAAGGAAACACATTTTTTTGGGTCATTAACCTGGCAGAAGGTTTCCAGGGTGAAGTGACCAAGCAGCAAAATGAAGCAGACAGAGGGGCTGATTCTGCTGTACGCGGCTCTTCTTCTCCACCTGCCCTTGGCAGACAGCAGTGCCAAAACCCTGCCTGCGCCGGGCTCTGCCAGCCCATTGCTGACACCAGCTTTGCTTTCCACACAACTCATTTGGCTTCGGCAGCCCAAGAGAGAGCTCTGGGTCCCGTCCTTCCAGCCAGTGATAGGGGTAGTGGCACCTCTTGGTAAGATGTGGACCCCAGTTCAGCATCTGCAGACGCAATGAAATGGTGAGGTTTTTTTCTTTCCGAACTTAAGGACATGCCGGGATACTCGTGGTGTCAGTGTGAGAGAAGAGAAACAGAACTGAGTGTCCCATTACACTGGCTTTCAGCTGTATTTGGGAACAACCATTACGTGAGAGGCACTGCTACGTGAGAGGCACTGCCTACTGCCTGCTCTAAGGAATCCAGGCCTGATCCAAAGCCCCAAACCATCTGCCCTGCCAACAAAAGCATGTTAAATAACTTACCAGAAAGTACATTAAAACAGTCTCCTGTCCTTGGTGTTATTTTGGTATTTTGCTGCCTGTGCAATGTTACCACATTGTGCTTGCTGTTCAGCTGTATTTTTAGCATAATAAAACTAGAAAAAGAATCATCCTTTCACCTGAATCTCAGAAGCTGATTCATTTTTAGTGTTTGAAGATGTCCTGAATTCAAACTGGGATTTGATTTTTCTGTAGATTTGGCTCTAACGTTGAGGGGAATTTTCAGTAAGATTTGCAATCTTTTTTTTACTGTTTTTAAGAACTGAAGGTCTTTGTCTCATGTTATGTTACCAACTTCGGGGAGAAAAAACAGGTATTGGTAAGTGTGCTGATGAATCCAGAAAAATTTGAGAGTGATTAACTTCAAACAAAGAAGCTAGGCTGTTTTAATGATGAGATTGTTATCTGAGTTGAATGCATTTAAATGTGTATTTTACAGTCTGCTGGTCAAGCCATAAGTACTATAAAACTTAAAAGAAAAACTGAAGGTTAATAGGTCAGAAGATCAGCCCCAGAATTTTATGGGTCAGGAAACAGCAGGTTTTATTCTTTTCAAGGTACCCTGCAAGACAAGGTGGACAGAGGTCAGAGGTGCACGCTGCGTGGGAATGGCTTTTCAGCGGTCACCTTACTGGGAGGGAGGGAGATCACGTCACAAAATCTGGGCTGTCGTACTGAAGCAAACAATGACGCCAGGCCGTGTCACCAGCAAGTGTCTGGTGTCACTTCCCAGTGACACAACACTTGGTTGGCACTGGGTCGATGGCGTTTTGTCCTTTGAAATCTCTGCCGAACACCACAGTGGTAGCACCTGGGGCAGTGCAGAGAGGACGCCACGGCGCTGCCTCCGCATGTGCCGGGGCTTCATGAAGATTTAACTGAGCGCGTTTCCCATCTGCAGCAGAGCAGCTTCGTTTTCCCTTTTGAAACAGGGCATGTTGTTCTCCTGCGATTGTTGTATTTATTGTACGAGTTGTACTAGGAATGTTGTGTGGCACTCTCTTGGCCGCTCTCTCCTATGATTTACAGTAGTTATAAACATTCCAAAGTATACATGTAAGTTAAATGATACATTAATATTATAAAGTTACAATTCTGGTATAAATGTGTCATCAGTTTGAAAATTCAGTTTTTCCTTTTCCCAGTTTTGTGATTAGGCTGACTGGAATCAGCTCGATGCAAAAGCAGCACAGACATGAATTCAGTGTGCCTGTGTCCCCCCAGAGTATAATGCTGTAAAGACAAGAAGAGGACATTCCACCAAGCTGAAACAGTTTAGAATTTTTAACCACTTACATGCATTTTTTATTATATTCTTCAATAAATAGAGCAAGGGAGAAAAAAAATAACTGAACCTCATGCCCATGACAGGAAGATAAATTAGACCCTCAGCAATGCCCTCCAAGGTCCAGCTCTTCCCGTGGGTTCATGCCATTGAAGTCGTTTCTGCAGTGCCAGAAACCACAGAGCTGGACTCGCTGCTTGGACGGGTATGTCTGCACCGACAGCCCTTCCAGACCCGGCCACACGCTGCCGCGGCTCCAAGCTGGTCGGATCCAAGCCAAGTCCACAAGCCAATGCCTGGTCGATGCTGGCCTGAGTGCAAAATGCCCCGGGGACACTTGTACAGACATACTGCCCTGCTGCTCCTTTGTTGGTCAGGGCTTTTCAGCCCTGCTGCTTGCAGCAGCGATGGCGCTTTCCTTCCCCACTTACCCCCCTTTTCACTTTATGAAAACAAGCATTTACATCTGCTAGGAGGAATGACCTGGATTAGGATTTTCATGGGAGGATTTTCACAAAATTCAGACACATCTGCATCTCCTGTATTTGCAGAATAACTGCCACAGCAGCAGTGAAACACAGCGAAATCAGATGATTAGTTCAAGATCACTCAAGAAAATATTACTGGGAGGAATGAGACCTAACACTTAAGATCTATACACCCAGGCTCTAACACTAACATACAGAAACTCAGCTGGCAGGTATTCTGTAAAATATAATCTGGTTATGCAAATAAGGCTAAGAATAATCACTTATATAATGAATGCAATAGAATAAATTAAGATGAAAGACTATCAAAGGAAAAGGAAATTTGTGGCATTAAGAATGAACAGGATCAGTCTCAATGTTGCACAGAGATAGGTTATTTGGAAGGAGATGAAGTGACTGTATTTGTTATATCCATCCAGTTATGGACCACTAGTCCGAAGAACCCCTAGGAATGTTCATTTTCAGAATAAAATATATTAATGAACTATTTAATAAAAGGAGGTGATCTAATTCTTTACACTCACATCACAACTCTGTTTCAGCCTGATTAGTGACTAGGTCAGCTGCTTCATGGGCAGGGTGGAATGTCCCTAAATCCTTGAAAATGTCACCTGCATTGTCCTAATAGTCAATTCTTCATCAGTCATTCCATAAGAAAGTTTTTTTTCTTTGTAAGAAATTTAGGAAAAAACAGCTTAGCATTCAGAAGTACAGCTCTTGAGAAACATTTCTCCCTCCTGCTAGAGCCAGTAAAGGGAGCCGGGTGAGCTATCAGATCAAACAAGCCTACCGCAGAGCTGCTTCGGTTTTCATTGTTGCAATATGAAAATATTTTATGATGTCTCATAACTCATGCATGAGGCTCTGATAATGGCCACGTCAGCCCCCACATTTCACACTGCGTTTAAAAATACGGCTTGTTTATCTACCACATGGGCTGCAGCCTGCGATCGGATTTACATTTGAAAACACTCAGCACCCGCACGCAGTCTCAGAGGCTGTCTTATGAAAAGCACCCTAACACGATAAAAAATTGCTGCCCTCTGCATTGTAATTAATGTTTTAGAATTGAATATTTTTTTGTTTCGGGGTTTGGAGACAAACTAAGCCAAATCCATACTCAGGGTCGTTTCAGGAAATGCATTTAAGATATTTTGCACATCCCTTTCACCCTGGAGCCTCTGCAAACTGTGGGTGAACAGGGTAGGTGGGTGGCTAGATGGGGCAGAGCCACAGCATGTCTGTGGTAAGGGTTCCCATATCCTCTTCATTTTATCGTGTTTTGGTGCATTTAACATTTTACCTACAGTCCAAATCTTACAGGCAATTGTGAGAGGATCTCTGCTCTCAGCAACAAACAATAGCCTTATAGTCCATACGATTACACGGAAAATCTTCCATATGCAGCTGAGATGAACCTTTGGGTCTTAAGGCAAATGCAATGAATCTCAAGCGTGCATTTAAACATGCAAACAGATAAAAATAAAACAATGTAATGAGTTCTAAGCCAATTTCACAATTATGCTGCTTGAGTCACAAAACCAAATTGCTTGGAGTTGGCAGTAACGTATGAACTTCTATTTGGGTCTGTGCTCTCTATATTACATTACTCTATTAGCTCCTTAAATAGCAAAATAAAGTATGACTTAGCATTCAGCAGTAACTCCTTTCCTTTTTCTGTGTCCTATGCTGCAATAGCACAGTTTAAGTGAAAATAACTTTTGACGATGACAATAAGTGCAAGATATTGCCTGACTGTGAAAATGAGGTGGTGTTTCAGTTAACTATTTCTTTCTTAATGCAGAGTGTTAAATGTCAACCGGAGGCATTAGCCAGTGGTTTAAAGGAGCCTGTTGATGATTTTAAATATTCAAGCAGTGTTTTCCTGCCTTGTTTGTATAGCTGTTGGGCAGTTGACAGGTAGTTTTGCAGAGCATAACGGTTGCACTGTATCACACCAGAGCCTAGAGAGAGCCAGACATTGCAATATAAGGGATGGGGACTTCGAGCAGGCCAGCACACCTTGTTCAAAGTGTGGAGGTTGGTGCATTTATCATTAATCCATGTGTGTTCAGGATGTGTAACCTCCTCCCATCTCCCCAGCTGGCCCATTCCCCCACCACCCTGGGTCCACACCGTGCCCATACCACCTCCAATGCTGCCTTTATCTCCTCGCTTTCTGAGGCTCACTGCCCACCGCACAGCATCTCTTTAATCTTTGTAAACCGAATTCCTGGCCAGAACAAACTCTGCGCGCCAGAACGCATTTGAGAGGGATGGAAGGGACGAGCTGCAAGAGGCTGCACAGCAGAGGAAGCAGCATAGGGGCCTCAGGGGTTAATTTCTGGTCAGACTCCTCCTTTCACCAGGCAGAGCAGGCAACAGAAAACTATTAAAACCCCTTGGAGTTTTTTCCATTGATTACAGCACTGGTCTAACGTGTATTCTCAGGCTTAAAATCACACAAAACCACCTTGATGTGACCTGAATTTCAGCCCAGAAATGTCTCCTCGTGCGGAGTTCCCAGACAGGGGTTGCTTTTGGGGTGTGATTTCAGGCAGGAGGGCAGGTTGCTCTGCAAAGGCTCAGCCTGGATGCGGGGAACAACAGGCTTTCATTAAAAGCTTATTCTGAAAAAAAAAACCCTGTATATTGTATTTGGAAGCACATGGGGGGTTATCCACACAAGCCAAGTGTTATGTTTTCCAATTGTCCAATAAAATAGATTTACATAGGAGCAAGGAAGAAATAAGGGGTTTTATAAGACTATTCCTAACCTCCGTGAACTAAGACATCTTGATTTAAAACCTTTCAGTGCCCAGCAAGAGGAAATAGTTTAGACTATATGTGAAAAGAGAATAATGGCTCCATCAGGTAGTCTGTCAGCTTGTGTAAATAGGACCAGGTTGGTGTGTAGGAAAGCAGGGTGAATGATCTGCTCTCCCAGGAAAGGGCTTCAGTGAGGAATTTAATGAAACTAGAACAGACTTCTTGTTCTATAGGACTCATAGAGCAGTTCCGCTGGGTCCCTTTGAAAATCACAGTCTGAATAGACACAACAGGAAAAATAAAGACTGTATTTACAGGGGAAAAGTCGAGTGCCAAAGCATTTACAAGCTCAGTCTAAGGCCTTTCAGAAGTACAAGAATCCGTATTTCTTAAAACCTAGCACCTTATCTACAGGAACATCTCCCGTGCAGTAGAAGCAGCAGAAAATGTACCGTTTGACAGTATCGCTGCACCCAGTGCAAAATCTTACTGAATTTATTTTCCAATATGTCTCTTTCCTACTTTATTTCAGGAAAAACTCCACATTGCCAAAAGACTTCAATGTAGAACAAAGTTTTACGAACCTAAAGACCAAGGTCGATTGAAAATCAGGAATCGTTCATGGAAAATTAGCAAACATGACACACGCAGAGTGAAATCTGCATTAAGAATCACTCCAACTGGCGAGGGCCTAACCTACGGGACAGCTTTATTGTATCTCCCAGGATTACAGCATCATTTTCTCTGACAACTTGTTCACAATCCAAACTAAGCAGAAGCCCTTTTTGGGGGTCTGCTCTGAGGCTGCCTACTGGGCCGGGATCTGTGAAAAATATCAGGACAAAAACAAGCAGAAGGGATTTTTCTGCTTTGTTGTGCGCAAGGAAGGAATAGGCCTTGAAATGGAGAGAGCTTCTGTGAGCCGAGGCGTTGTTTCAGACTCTGTAATTCTTCTCTCCAGATGCACATGTGACTCCCATTAATGTCAGCTGGAGCTGCACATGCCACAGCGGAGGAGCAGACCCCGCAGCAGACGTTAACGCACGACCAGGCCCATGTGTTTCCAGGCACCATCGTGCCTCAGGTACATCCGAGGCACCATGCCAGGGCTTGAGCTCTTCCCACACCTCCGCCATCTCTCAGTGTTCCTCACTTCATTTGACTTCTTAACCCAAATCCTGACCAAAGTGGATCGGAGCTTTTCCAAGGCCAGTGAAAAAGCCTGGGCGAGCCCATTCATAATATGGAAAAATCTTTGGGCTCTGGTACATCTCCTCTAGCCCTCTGTGATCCCCATCTCACAAGGGGGAAACCTAGTTGCTGAGGGCAGGAGGAAGCTCCTTGTACAGACACCAGCTGAGCGAGGAGGACCAGGAGCAGGGTAGCTGATGGAGAGCGCTGGCCCCACAGTTTAACAAAGTCTCTGTTGATTTTGATGGGGATTGGAGCCATCTCCAAGCGAGTGAAGGTCCCCAGGGTGCACCATCCCCACTGCAGGTGCCGGTGGGGCCACACACATGCTGGGTTATTAGGCAGTGGGCAGTAGCACCACATAAATGAGAGGTATTTTTTGAAAGGAAAGCAGAGAGGCTTGTTGCAGCGCTGTGGCAGAAGGAGGGTTGAAGGGCGGATTTAGGGGTGGCTGCGTGGTGTGCAGGGCAGAGCCCGGTCCAGGCGCAGGGAAGGGGATGCTGTTCTTCCTGCAACGTGGGACAGTGATGGGATGTGACCTGGAAAACAAGCAGTGATGCATGGAAGGTGTGGCGTGGGAAGGTGCTGTGGTCTGCACGCTCTGCTGAGATCGGCATGTGGATTCAACATCAACAGATGAAAGCCCTCATGTCTGGGGAGGACCAATAAAAATGCAAAATATACTTTGGATGGAAATGTTCATGAGGAAACTAAAGAGGAAACAGACCTGCTGGCAATAGTAGCTGAGAAGCAGTCAAATAAATCTGGAGAATATAAGGATGGGGGACTGGGTTGCAAAGCCAAGGAGATAACTGCTCCCTTTATCTGGCCACAGCAGGAGTTCTGTAATTGGTGTTACACAATTTACTTTATAAATTACAGTGGGGAGGAGATTCAAAAGGGAAAAAATGCCTTGTGATAGCAGAGGTGCTGCTTTTAGGAGGACCTGCTCAGCCAAGCAGTTTTGAGCAAGGCAAAAGGCAACCTCCTCTTAACACAGGATAAAACCACCCGATGGGCTTATCCAAGAGTGCAGGGGAAGAGGTGCTCTGCCTTCAGGATGGGAACCACCGCTTCCCTTGGGCAGGGCTGCCTTTGGCTGCTCTTTATTCCAAAGGAAATGACAAGAAAATACATTGCCAAAGTGTTGCAAACAGACAAGACACAACCTTTCCCAGAATAAGGGGTGGCTCCTATCGAGCACTCACTGCCGGAGGCGCAGGGCTGGCTGTGTATGCAGAGTGTGCTGGCAGGGATGCCTGTACCTGTCCAAGTGGCAGCCATGTACTTGGGGTGATGAAATTCAGCAGTAAGCAACAGGGACTGCAGGAGGTGGCCCTGACGATGCTTCAAGGGCAAATGTTCTTGCAGGTGTCTTCAGACACAGCATGGTTGTCGGGGTGAGGGTGGATTTAGACAGGCTAACCAGTCCCTGTTCTTTTCTGTGCTCATATCTGGTAACTGCAGGGGCTGTAGTCTCAGCAAGAACCATCTTCTGCCTCTTTTTCCTCACATAAGCAGCAAATGGGGTCATGGATGGGAAGTGCCAAAAGTAATCTTTCAATCTCTTGTTTTCTTAATATGAAAAATGTATCACATATTTCTAAAAGGAGGAAAAAAAAAAGAGACAAAGAAAAATGTCTTTGTCTGGAACCAAAAATTAAAAACCCCAAAGCCTTCCTTGTGACGTGAGCTAAGAGTGACTTGGATAAACACATCTATTGTCTTTAAAATGTAATACTTTTCTTCAGAAGGAACGAATGACACAAAGGGTGTGAGTTCTTCTAAGCAAAGCTGTGTGTCTCAGAAAGCTATTTACACTGCCTTAACCTGGATTCACCTTTTTTTCTCTACAGTATTTATCTTTCTTGCATAATGTTGTTCTTCACATTAGCCCTTCTGCCATAATCTCGTAAAAGCATTTGCAAGAAAGCAGGTTTTATTGTCTGCAGTTTTGCTTTAACCTTTATGCAACTTTTGTTTTCAAAGATCTTTCTAACTTTCTGCATTCTTTCTTACTCCTTCTAATTTCATTTTCTCTTCTTAATGATTCCTCTGCTGTTCTTGAATCCTTTTTCCTGTTAGTTTTCAATAGATAGAACCTCTAGGACCTCTCAGCAAATGAATGTTGCCTTTTGCTCAGCATGAGCCAAAACTTTTACTCTAGAAGACTGAATTTGTGTCTTTTCTGTTTGTAAAACTTCAGTAATACAGTTTCTCACCATACTGAACAAAGATCTGCTTTAAAGAACCACATGGTGTCAATGTTCATACATTTGATTTATTCATAAACACACTGGAGGAGGCTTTGCTCTTATCAGGAGGCTGCCAATATGCAGTAATAACTGCAGGGCTGTTCCTCCTCCTCAGCCTCAGCATGTGGGGGATTATTACTCCTTTACAGTGTTTTACTTCACTTCTCTGGTGAAGTCAGATGTGTGGGATGTGGCCAACGGCCTCATTACTCTGCAGAAGTACTTGCTAAAATACATGACGGAGAGGAGCTCAAAGTGTATGTGCTCAGTTTGTCACCCCAACGATGGCTACAGAGAGACTTCAGCACAGCTCTGCAATCAGGGAGGAAGACTTGGGGGTGCTGCAGAAGTACTGTAATGACTGAGATACAGGCAGGGAGGATAATGGCTCAGAACCATTGCTCTTAAGCCACATTGCTGAGGAGCTCCGTGCTTGATGTCTCATACTAAGAAAACAAAGTCATCATGCATCCAGCCACAGTAAAAGGGAGCACGGTCAAAACTGATCTAAGGATGTTTTTTTCCACATGAAGCCTGGTTAAAAGTCAGAATTTAGTACCAGAAGAAGCCTTTGTGGTCAAGAATTAAGCTACATTCAGCAACCATATAGGATAATAAACTTGTCCAGAGTTACAATGGTCACTGTTAAATCCTAGAAGTATTTTTAAACCTAATGCTTCTGAGCTGAAACCAACCTTCAACCATTCCAGATTAGGAAGTGTCTAGAGCAGGCAAACCTCCCACACCAACATCTTAGGCATTTCATAGCAGCACAGGCTGGCGACTGCACAGGGACCAGGATAGATTTTATCAGCAATGAACATTTTGAAATGAAGATGCCTACATGAATGCTAAACTCCTTTAAAGAGCTTAGCCCAACCCAGAAAGAAAAAGAAAGGCTTCTCCAAGGTACGGTTATTTCTTCAGGCTGTATTGGGTAGCTGCCAGGTTTATTCACAAAACTGCTGTTTTCCTCCTTCCGTAATTGCAGTGGGCAGAAAGCCACCTCACAGAAAAGAGCTGGCACGTCCTTGAGCTCCATCCACCCACCTCCGCAGAGTTCGTTAGGATGAGCTGGCTGGCAGGTGCAGTCACTGTCTTCCCACAAAAAATGTGGTGTGACCTCTCTTTGCTCCTTCAAGCTCAGTGCCCTCTCTGAGAGTCAAATTTTCCAGTGCTATGAATGTCAGCCTCTAGTTGTTCAGGTGCCTTTTCACATGAAAAGCCTGAAATTTTGCTCCTCTAGCGTGTGAAAATTGATTATTTATCCTTCCACTGCTGAGTTTGATCCTGCCTTATGTCATGAGCACCATCAAACCAGTGGCAGTTATATCCAAGTCACTAGCAAGTTTTCAGTGAATTGGGGTTTTGTGTTCTTGGAAAATGGCAGTTAATTGGAACTGAAGCTTTTGGTGCAAATGTATTGGTTTTGCTAAATTTAACTCAAGACAAGGTGTGAAACCGCTGAGCAAGGAGGCAGAGCAGGAGCATATCCCTTTCTGTCTCTCCTGCCCTGATCGTCCAGGAGAGTATCTGGTGTCCAGCCCCCTCACCTGCACTATGGAAAGTTATTTTCAAGTCCTTTTTTTGAAATGGTGAAAAATCTTTCAGCTGGTACCCTAAACAAAGGATGAGGGAGCAAAGAAATCACTGATTTCTACGCCGTGAGAGATGGATGCCATAACCTGGTGCCTCAGGCAATCATTCAGAATAAGAAAACAATTCCCTTATCTTTTCTGGAAAAAAAACACTGAAGTTTTCAATTTCATCCCTTTGCAGAACAAAACAAATGTTGACACCTGCACATTTCACAACAGGTAACTGTTGGTGTTTCGGTTATCCCTGGCATTGGAGTGGTGGGGTGAACCTTTGGTGATCCACATTCATACCCACCAGCTTCTCCAGTGAGCTGGCACCAGCGCTCCCTCTCCATGTCCTGGTGCATCCAAAACTCCCAAGGTCATTTGCAAGGACAAGCCAAAAGCTTGCATTTTATAAACTGTTTCTCATAGTTAATTAATAACAGTTCAGGAAATTGGGAGACCTACGTGAGGAGTGAGGATCAGCCCTATATGTGTTATCCTGACTCTCCTCAGCTCTTACTCCTTCAAGTCCAAGTGCGCACTACTGGTACTAGATGGAAAAGCAGAACACCGAGTTGCAAAATCACATTCTTTCCCCTAAAACATGAAGGGACGTGTTCGCTCCAGCACATTGGGTTTCATAGCAATGGATTATAAGCAGGTTAGGGAAATCAGCCTGTCTGCCCGTGGTTATCAGCGTGTCTTCGTCTCCATATTACTGTAACTGGTAACATGAGTGCAGAACCACGTTGCCAGAGAGCTGCTACCTGCCTGCGAGCAGCCAGCAAAAAGCCCTCAAGAGACCAAAGTCTTTCCTCTCCATTTGCCCAGGCAATGTGGCTCGTTTGTACGTGTTGCAGAAAGTTTGACACCTTTTGGTTTCTTGAAGAGTGGATGTCGGAGCAATGGGAGAGGAAAGGTGAGGCAGGAAATCTGGCTCCCTTTAAAGGGGCTTTGATAATCTCCTGCACAAAAAGCGAAAGCCCTCAGGTTTCTCACATTGTAATATGGAGCATGCATTGCTTGAGACCTACATTTATAGCTCAGTTACTAGGAGTGAAATGCTTTACATGCCTCTGGGGACATGTGAAAGGAGAGCTGCCCCCAGTGTACTACTAGAAGCCATGCCAGCAGTTCAAATAAATTTTTTCCAAGATTTTATGATCTGATGCTTGGATTACATTTGTTTAGCTGTAGAGGTGTGAGGTCTGAACAATTTGTCAAAGGAAAGAATAGCCCCAGCTCCAGACGTGTGTGCATTTGGAGTTCAGCTTCAACCATGACACTGTGGAAATCCTTGAGGAGGGATGAAGTCATAGGACGTCTTGCCCAAGACCTAAAGTGTAGGAGAGATGAGAGACATGAACGATGGCAGACAGTGGGTAGAAGTGGCAGTGAGACATCTTCCCCTCCTGCAGAGCAGGCTGGGTGCAGTGCTCGGGGATGGTGTCTCCATGGCAGTGGGGAGAAAGCCCCAGAAGCCATCGCCTGGTGTTGGTGAGTCCTGTGCACCCACACTTGGGGTGAATCCAGCACTAGGGTGAAGTCACTTGAAGCTCATCTGGACATCTCCGACCACGCAGTGGTCTGCAATGGACATCTTACACCTCAGCCAGACATCCCGAGGAGCAGAAGGAGCCAGACCTGAAACAATGCTGTCTCAGTCACCTGCAGTGCTATGACAAGAAAACCCTTCACCTCCAAATATAATTTTATTAAACTATTTTATTCCAACAACTTTTTCTTCAAATTTCAGGCTTCAAACCTTTACTTCTGTTGTTCCAAGGGGGCAGTTTAATAACTCAATGTGATTTGCTCCCTAAGTCCAAATCCGCCCTTCTCCCCCTTATCAGCCTTCCCAGCACAGGTCCTTCTGCCAGCCCACGACACTTCTTGTCCTGCCCTGACCCTCCATCACCTCCCCACGTCCATCAGCCACTTGCATCCACTGACATCCTGCATCTGCCAGCCACGGCAAACCAAATCCCCTCCTACACACACACATGTGCATTTCAGGGTTTGGGGAAACCTGGACATGGGCTGCACCTATCAAAAATCCAGTGGAAAAGAACTTGGGGGCAGAAAAAGAAGACAAATGTAAGAAAAAGGTAGACATATGGTAGCCCTAATAAAGAGTGATAAAGTCCTGTGATGTTGCTGGAAAGACTCCCACTTAATTAACCGAGCTTTGGACCAGACTCCAAAGCAGCTCACTTTCCAAAGCTGAGATAAGTTCCTGGCTCCTATTTGCAGCTCTTGTGCTCAGACTGCTTGACAAGGCCCATCCTCCTGCTTTTATTTATATTAGGGAGTCACTCGTTCATCATTCACTGGGACTGAAGCTCACTTCCCGTGTCAGGATACAGATCGTTTATAAGGCGATAAGGGACTATATTAACATTGTAACCCAGTGTTTGTAGATGTTCACATTCTCTCTCAAGATGTTTATCGCCAATAAACACAGCGAATATCTGACTTCATTGACCTTTGCTTCACAGATGATTCTCTTTCACACTGGACGTAAAACCCGACATTTATTTAATGTAGTGCTGTGTCGGGTCCAGTCAAGTTTGGTACATAATACTGAAGACAACAGGAGCTGTAGGTGGTCAGTACCTTTGAAAATACTGCTCTTACAAACCTATTTAGGGTTTTTAATTGTCACATGTGCCTATAGTATATTTTTACTTGATCAGCAGGAATTTCCCCTACACACTGTCCACCCAAAAACCCTAAGTCATTTGTTTTCATTTGAAGAACAACAAAACATATAATTACCGAGCACATGACAAGACTTCATGATGGATTAACAGCATTTCACAGTTGAAAAGTAGGCCTGTAGATTAAAACCAAATGTTAACAGCCATTCACTTGGTGAACTCAAAATTTCCACCCCATCTCTAATTGCCCTGTCATAGTGTGTGCCACATTTATTGAAAGGATTGTCAAAGATTCATCTTTTGTCTGTTGGAACTTATTTAAATTACTTGTCCTTTTCATGGACTGTAAAAAAAAAGTTTTTATATACTGGGCAGGTAAATACCAAATCAATCTCTTCGGGAAGACAGCATTAATGAGCTAACTGGTACAGGAACGAGCAAGAAAGACTGGGCGTGGATGGCTCATACAATTGGGACTACTCTTTGGTTCATATTTTCAGAGTCTTTCATTTCCAGGTAACAGTTTTGACTCTACCAGGCTCTAAAATTATGACAAACTGACAAAAAATTATGACAGTGAAGTGTGGAGAGGAAACTCAAATTGCATCTGGTGCTCTTACGATGAAACAGCACTGGTGGGTCAGGGACTCAATGGGTCAACCCTATGTGTAACAACTCTGAGGAGCTTCTCCGGAGCTGGGATGGCAGAGCTTGGTGAGGGGTCAAGGCCCAGGGTGACAATCCCACCACAGCCCTTGGGGGACCGTTGCTCATGACCTATTACTTTGGAAATGACAGAGCAAGACACGGGGTGCCCAGCTGTGAAAATGTGAAGGAATGTGACTTCCAGTAAGTGGTCAGCACTCACCTCTAAAAATAGAGGCACTGGAAATCACTGGTGACTTTTGACAGTCTTGGCCAAAATCAACTATTTTTAGCCCATCTGTTCCCTCTGAGCTCAGTTCTCTCAGGAAGAATGTATATTTTGGGGGAAGGGGAGGAGGCAGAGGTTCTTGTCACAGAGTGAAAGTTGAAACACTTTCATATCAAGAGCACTAAAAAATGACAGAACCACTTAATTTCTTTAAATGGGTGTGAGAATGCTGCCAAGTTTTGTGAGCAATTAAATTTAATGCGGGATAAGATGGCAGAGATGAAGGATAATTATATGCTCTCAAAAGTTTGGTCTTTTTGTAAATGAAATGGCCTTAGGGAGTTTTCCAGCAAAGTTTGGGCTCAACCTTTTAGTTCCAATGAAGCCAATTGCCAGTCGTGGCTCTGCACCGGGCGTATGTGACATGATTTTTAATGAATTCCCTGTCAGATTCCCATTCAGTTGCCCACCAAACCTGACAATAATTTGTTTTTTCTTTTGCAGATTTGTGCAATCAAATCTTGCCTAATGTGTTAGTGTCCCCACATACCTGCACTCTTGGCAAGTGAAGAATTCAATATACTGGACACTGAGAAATTTATCTGACAAATAAACACTGGAAGCCTTTGAGATGATAGTCTAATAAATGCATCAATTACATCAATGGGAGCACTAATTACAGTTCTTGCTAATGAGCCCAGATCTGTGAGGTATTTGATAGTTCATAAAAGGTGCTCAGTGCCACCATTCACTGTGCTGAAAATCAAGAGAATTAATTCATTCTCGCTGAAGGGAGGCATGGGTACTGATTTGCCCTCACACAAGTTGTTGGGCACGTCAGTGAGAGTATGTCCAGACGTCATCTTGTAGCAGTATGAGAAAGAAATCTGTAACAGGATTAGAGGCTGGTGGCAGAAGCACTATCCTTCAGACTTTGAGCACATTACTGACTCATTTTCTTTTGAAGTTAATTGTGGGTGTTATATGAAATTATTCGTTTATCAGTATTCAGACAATGTTAGCTGATATATTCATGAAAACTTTTTCAGTTTTGAGAAAAGTTGTAAACACATTACTACTCATTCTCCAAGATCAGTTATTTAAGAAACTGGGGGAGGTGATATAACATTCTTTGTGTGACGTTCATTACTATCGTGTTTGAAAAGTTTCACTTAGCCAGACACATAACAGAAACAGTATTGTATGATTCAGACAGTATATTCAAAATACCATGTAGTCAATCTGAACAAGTTCATGAGTATCCCAGCAATGGAAATTTTAGGAGGGGATGGATTATGATACAGGTTATGAATGATTAAAACATCAGAATGAAGGATTAACAAAGTCAAAATGGGTAAATCTCTTGGATCACTCATCCCATGTTTGCTATCCACTCTCACAGCTCCCAGTCTGAGAGGTTGCAAAACACAACCTTAGGCTAGACACCAACTAGTTGATTCTAACAGGAGAGAATACTTATAAGCAACTTGACTAACCATGTGAAAAAGTTATTTCCATTTTTTATTTTGTCTTTTTCCATTTTCATTTTTTATTTAATAAATCTATTTTGTGATGCTTTGGCAACATTCTCTCCATGTAAAACATTTTTTATTTGCAACTAACTACAAAAATATTTCCCAAGTACATTCCAACTAGCTGCAAGGATGATAATCTTACAGACATTTTTCTTTTTATGGCTTAATTATATTTATTTTTAGTTGAATTGTTGGGCTTATTCTTGGGAGCCTGTTGGATCCTGATGATGCTTGCATTTGCTGTTGGGAATATGGCACAAGCAGCAGCACTGAACTGGATAACATTTATAAAGGCTCTAATAGCTTTGCTGCTGGCGAAGAGCTGAGAATGTCATTTTCCCAACCCCACCTACAGATTTCAGGACCTAACAAGCTCCTGAACAAATGCTGCATTTCAATTTTGTGAAAATGATTTTATCTATTGCTGGAAACCCCTCCAACACTTTAGGGGAAAAAAAAAAAAAAGAAAGAGAGAAATATGGTTCTATCTGATACCTGCATTTGTTTCTCCACTGGTTGAACATATATCATCAGTCTGACTACTTCAGTGACATTGCCCAATAGCGTAACCATGCTCCTACGTTACCACGTAACGGATATGGCCATGTGTCCTGGTTTTCCAGGGACAAAATTTATAGAATCAATTTTCTGTTAGATTTTGTTTCAGTTTGTGGCCAGCTGTGGGATGGTGATCAAGGCCATTAGCAGTAAGCCAGGGCAGCTGCCCCAGGCTGGCCCACAGGTGTATTCTATAGCATTAACGTCAGGTTCACTATAAATGGGAAAGCTGGTAGAGATGGGCAGCCTTTTTGCTCTGCTATCTTCTGTTTCTTTGTCCTCTTTTCTCAGTAGTTATGATCCCTGGAGGGACTTGCCACCACTGTATGAGCTAAGTAATTTTGTGTCTTTTGTATTGGTTTTCTTATTTTATGAAATCTGTTTAAATCTTAGCCCCCAAGGCTCCCTCCTTTTCCCAGTTCCCTTTCTCAGCTGGGGAGGGGAGATTGGGGGATAGAACAACTGGTTATTGTTTAGCCCTGGGTCCAGGCTAAATGGAGACACCATGCTACCATCAGCTAGGACTTAATTGGCTTGTATAAGCCATGTCGGCTAGAGGAGTGCGTCCATGCAAACTGGACTGCTCCAGAGGGATGATCTGGTTGTTCACTCCAGGTGTACCATCCTTCTCTCCAAGGAAATGGATTGTGCAAATTGATCATGCCCTGTTGCAACTGGAAGATTTGTCTGTGACCACTGTGCTGGATGGAATCTTTGTGACCAAGGTTAGTGCACTGTAGTGTGGGTGATGGGCAAAACAGTTCATGGGAATCTCATCTTTTTGTGATTAAAGACACCATGTTCTTTTCCATAGGAAACATTTGAGTTAAGACTGGGTAATTGCAGTCTACAATTTAGTTTTGCTCTAGTTTTCGCTTTGGTCATTTCCTAATGTTCTTGAAGGAAGATGCTGAACATTGTTAAGCAACTTCTGTTTGAGATATTTACATTTCAGTAACTGATACCGAGTATTACCGAGTATAGAGTAGAGTTTGCTAGTGGATCCTTCAGGAAGGAATACACTAAATGTGAGACACAATGAAACATATACTAATAGTATGTGTTCACAGTTAACATTAATTTGGTATTTTTTAAGACTTTAATGAATAGTGCCACATTGGAGAAAACAAAAATAATATCTGAGTATATATTTCCCAAGTAAATATGTTTCACAGGAGCTAAACCTGAACTCAAAGCTGTCTCCTGGGTCTGTGCTTAACATGCCCTTAGCATGTTGCACATGGGTTTGCTTGTTTGCCCATGGTTTATGATTATGGTGTTTAAAATACCTAATAACAGCATAGATCTCCCATCCTGAGCCTGACCATGCATCCAGTCTCTGTGGCTTGAAAGCTCCAGAGACAGACATGGTTCTCATGTATGTGCATCAGTGTGCAGCAAAGCGTGTGAACCAGAAGTCTTTCTACTAATTGCCTGGAGGGGTCTTGTGCATTTATATTGGCATAACTCACACTAGAATCCTGTTCCCTGAACCTTGAAAAGAAATACTTTGATTTCAGGAAAGAAAATTAATCTACAACAAATGGTGTAATATTGCTTAATAGTTTCCTGACAAATCCCTGTCTCTGCTTTGGAGCTGTGAAAACAGACACAGAGACTGCTCTTGTTTCAGTCTCGGGAGGAACCTGACAGGTGCAGTGAGCTGGTCAGAGTAATAAAAGTCCCAGGTTCAGTATGCGATTGAAAAAGGCATTATGCAGAGCTTGGACACTTAGCTTGGTTAAGGGCTGTCTGTAAAACTGCCATAAGAGGAGAGGTCCTGTGCTACTGGTGTATGCAGTGCTTGCATGTGCTCAACTCCCTCAGAACTGTCAAGGATGAGGAAGGAAGGCAGATTCTCCGTTACATGGCATGAGGTGTGACTTCCCAAGATCAGTGACACAGAATGGGGGCAAGTCAGATCAGAAGATGAGGTGAACTGCTCACATAGGAAACGTGTACCTGGGGACTGGGTTTCCATGTGTTTTCTTCTTTGCAATGGTTTTATAGTTCACTAGGACTATCAACATGAGTTCAGCCATGGGTCCATCACGGCCAAAGGTTTCTGCTCTCTTAACACTGCTTTCCACAGTAATTTCTGCCCCACACTCAGATTCTTTGTTTGAAGTTTTCTTAGTTCATTGAAAAGTCTTACAGAACTAAACAGACTTGATCCAACAGCCTTGAAAATCAATGGATCTCCTCTTGCTCCAGCAGAGTGACAGAACTGGGAGTGCCTAAAGTCACAACCCTTCTCCTCCTCTTCAACTGTCCAGCCTAGATTAGATCTAGGTCCTTCCTCACAATTTATCTAGCCTGCTTCTAGAGACAGCAGCCTGTGCAGTCTGCAGCTGTGCTTCTCAGCCCTCACCCCTGGGAGGCTTTTCCTGATGTCTTGCCTAAAACTCTCTAGCTGCAGTTTAAGCTCATTGCTTTTTGCCCAATCCACTTAGGTGCAGAGGAAGGCTTTATTTCTAAATACTTCATAAATCGATAGAAAACAAGATGTAGCCTTTCTGCTTCTATTGTTATTTCTTTTTAACCAGAAATTTGGAGGATTTATTAACTTCCTCAGAGCAGTTCAAATAACCCACACAGAAGAGCAATAGCTTTCTATGGATTGCTTTAGGGAAAAGTAGTTTCACGTGCTAGTTAAACCTGGTGTACTGAAGTCATGGGAAGTTTTGCCATGGAGTATAACAGAATCTGGATTTCAGCCAGTGACTGGCAGGTTTGATATTCATATCTTTGTTAGGGTCCATTGTCTCATCCATCTTGAGAGCATCTCGATGTCTTCCAGGCAACACATAACTGTGAAGCCTCCAATAGGTCTTGCTGAGCTCTGGCCCCTTCACCTCGCTCCATGGGAGAGAAAAGATGTCCTTAAAGCAGAGTTATATGGTGCTTGATGGTTTACCTGATCTTGACTTTAAGTAGAAGAGAATGAGCTGAGATTGTAATTCTCTTACAATGAGAACACAGGTTTGAAGGAAGAAATACAGATTCTGGAAGAGGTGGAGACTCATGGCAGAGCACTGACAGCCTCAGCCCCATCCATCCATCACCCCAGGTGCAGATTAAGAGTCTATCAGTCACAACAGTTTATTCATATCAAATTATTCCAGCTCCCAGCAGGACTGATGGGACCAGCACCAAGCAGAGGAGGTTTGAATCATCTGAGCTTATCACACAGAGGTTTCAGAAAGTTCATGTTACAGAGCCCCAATGCATTTTACAGCTTACTTGAAGGGAAAGGACTGAAACATCCAATATATCTGCCATAGGCTGACAACCTAGTAAACACTCCAGCAGGATAACCATGATCCTTAGAACAATGGAAACATTTTAGTTAGAAACTGTAGAAGTTACAAGGCAAAGATTTATGTTCTGTGGGGTAAATAAATATTCAGTTCCCGTTAATGTTAATGGGAGTTAAGTGGCTAATTCCCCACACATTATGCATAAGATTTACTTCTCTGTGTTTTATAGAATAAATGAATTTATAGTCTTCCTGGAGGTTAGACCTGAGAAAAACAAAGAGCTCAGAGTTTACTCCATTTTTATGAGGTCATTTTTTTAAAGGAGGTTTATTCCCCGAACAGAAGGAAAGGTTAGAAGAGCACCAAGTTAAAGCAATCCCCTACATGGGATGCCAGGGAGATTTGTGGCAGGCATTTAATCCAAACTCACAGATGGAGACGCACGCAAAGATCCATATAAAATGTCTTAATAACAGAAGCCGGAAATTTGTAACAATAATAAAGGCTGACATTTATACAAAGCCTTTCATCCACACATCTACAAGCTGGATTTTGCAGTCAGAGGCACTCACCAAATCCTCTTGCAAACCACATGTGATTTCACACTAAGAGGGCAAAATGCGTCAAGTTGGCTGACTTCAGCATTACTGAAACTCAGTCAACGTTGGGGCAGCCATTTAATGTGCCAGGAAGGTAGTTAAGCATGTTTCTATTTTAAAGCTCAGAGTATTCTCATTAATTTCAATTGATTTTTCATGGGTCAGAAATGAGTGTATGTACCTTGATGCCCTAATACCTACACCAGCACTTAACAGTCATTCTCTGCATCTCTATGCAAAATTCCCGTGGAATTTGCTCTTTTTTTCTTATGCTCCAGCCTCTAAGATGACCCCATAAATATTCATTGCTGGTTAAAACATCTAAAGTCAGTTTTATCAATGAGTTAGAAGTCACAAGAATCCTTTGCTCAAGATGCAAACAGTATGCCATAGTCTCTGTGTTCAAAAATTACCAAACATTCATTCCAAACAATCACATTTTTCTCTTCCTCTGTTAAGGACTACTACGTATTTGTGCTGAAACTGAGATTAGAGATTATGTATGAGACAATTACATGTTTGTTTCCCTTTTGCCTGATCTGAAAAAGCACAGCTTCAGAGAGAGGGAGAGAAAAATTCATAGCTGTGTTTTCAATAGGGCACAGTGATCTGTGACAGATAAGCAGCAGTCCTTTTTTCCTTATTCAAATGTTAAGCTTTCCCAGGCAAATAATATTTTCCCCTAACTGGTCATTCATTCATCTACAACTCCATGCAAACCAGAACTTTTCATTAGCAGGGTCACTCTCACAGTTTCATTTTGATCAGACATTGCTTTTGTATTGCATATATTAGTGGTTTTTTTTTTCCTTTTTGGCAGCAAAACAGCTTCTCGAGGCCTTTGAAAGTAACTCCATGCACTCATCTTTCATTAGGACTAAGCTCTTGCAGGTCACTTCAGATTTATCAGAGCCAGCAGCTGCAGGATCAAGTGGACTGAGCACCCACATGCCAGCTTCACCCAGCACCCTGATGCCAAGGCTGGGTCACAGCACTTTTCTGCACCCCCTCCCTCTCCCTGCCTGTTAAATCCTCTAGATGCAACTGGTTATCTCCAGGCTTACCTGGAAATTGCAAAATGAGGTATCACACACAAATTAAGTTGTAGTCCAGGCATATTATGCTTGGCCTGGTGTGAACACAGAGCACCAATTCAGCCCCTGGAGAGCTTAGGGCTGCAATGTTGGAGAAGAGACAACCTGTGGACAGAGAGACTGCTGACAGTGGGGTGTGCTGGTGGGAATCCATGGCTCAGAGCTGGCCGGTCACCAAATGGGGGCATGACCTATAAATGCAGCCCTTTCAGCCTCTCTCCTCCGCTGATTTTCTAGGCTATAAGTGCACAGAGGAGGGCAAGAGCAGGCAGTGGGCCACAGCATGACATAAGGGGTTGGATGGCCTCCCCTCCTACTCGAGATGGGGCAGCTGCTGGTCTTTGGGGGTTTTTAAGTGTTCGCTGAGACCCTCCTGCCGAGGGTGATGGGGAGCCTGAGTGAGGCTCCTGCTTTGTGTCAGGCTTCGGAAGGTCTGTCTCTTCCCATCGGCTACAAGAGCCACGCAGGGAGACCGGCCAGACAACAGAGACACCTAAATTATATCTTGTATGAAGTAGTGCAAATAATCCCCAAAGTTGTGACTGCTTGAGTTTGTGCTGGACTTCCCACAAGTAGAGCATATCCTGGAGGGAAGGAAGGCGGCAGAGAGAAAGCAGGACTGGAATGTGATTCCCTTGCATATTTGACATGTTATTTACTATCTAGTAAACCCATTTTATAGCACCCTGCATTTTATTTTCAAACACTTCTATCAACACTCACTGTATATCAGTCATTATCTGATTATGGAAGCTTTTTCACAATGGTTTCCGGGCAGCTTTAAAAAGCTGCCAAAGAATTCAGTGTGGCAGAGGTTTGAACTTTATTGCTCCTTTTCACAAAAAGGCTGAAGAACAAATAAGAGACAGAAAAAATGGATTTCAATGACCTGTGCAAATGCAGTAGGCCCCAAACCATGAAAAAAAAATGTCCTTTTGGGGGTTATACAGTTCAGATAACCTGCTCACAACTTTGCCAGCGGATCATGAGATCCATAGTCCCTCTGGCTTTTTTTATTCATTCTTGAAGAAGAGCAATAAATACATGTCGTGTCATTACTGAAAAAGCACCTACGAGACACAGAACAAATATTAATTGTACTTAAAAGTAGTCCAATTAGATGGTATGTGTGCATCCTAGAGAGATGATGGACAGGTAAAGAAAGAAATCTCTCTGTTTAGAAGAGATAGCTGACTCAACCAGCTTGCTTTTGCTGGCCACATGTGAATAGGATTGTGCCTGTACAGAGTACTTTCACATTATCTACTTCTCCTCAGGGACAATACCTTGTCTTTTTAAGCCATTTAGTTGTGTTGATAATTTTTATTCTTTACACTAGGCTGTTAGCCAAGGCAAATGTTTGTGTTGTTTTAAAAACTTCAAGTGTATCACTGTGGGAAACTTAAAATATACAGATAACTTCAGAAAGCTTTTTTGAAAAAAAAGTGATAATATCCCATGTTATTTCACTTTCCTTCTATTAGTTTTACATGTAGCAGCGTTCAATGCCTTCACAGGCTGTTTTTCTGTCCTCCTCCCTTCCTATTCCAAATATATGAAAATACTGATATGATGCTAACAGAACTGAAATGTTAACATTTCTGTGGCAACAAAAGTTTCAGAAGGAATCAAGAAGCAAACGTTATTTTTATCTTTGAAAGAATGTGTGAAGTATGTAGCTGAAATAAGAAAAACACTTTGAAGTGCGTGTATATTAAATATTAGCACTAAACAGCACTCAAAACAGTAATGGAAGGACAGGCAAAGTATAATTGAAAATGACAAAATTAAACAAGAGACAGCCTCTGAGTTCACACAGAGAACATTTGTCTCAGTCAAATGCTACCAGTGCTGCATACCAACGATGTGCTGTGTGCTGCTGAGCACGCAGGGACTCAAATCAAAAAGATTACAAGTTTGGCTGGTGAGCCCTGCCTCAGACTCTAAGTAAAACAAAGTTAGACTGAAAATATTCAAGGACTGCTAGGCACTGACCAAGAAAGCTTGGAGGAAGGAGCAGAATCGAGGAGGAAGGTATCTGGGCTCTTTGCTGTTTTTGCAGAGCCACTCGCCCTCCCAGCAGCTCTCCCTTACCCCGGGGGTGACAGCAAAGGAGGATCCGCCACTGCGGGGGTAATCCCTGTTCACTACCCACTCTGTCCTGGCAGTGGATCTTGCCAGGATCCACTGCCACCAGCTGAGGGGATACTGCTCACTGTTGAAGGAAATATTAATTAAGGGTGAACCTGATCTGCAGAACCTGGGCTTGCATATCTGAATCCAGCTTAACCCAGAGTTCAAGCGTGTAGGTTTTGATATAGCACTAGCAAGTAAATCAAGCAAGCACCAGCTGTCAGCCCAGCCCAGCATCCTGTACTTCTGCCTCATTTTTCATGGTGAGGGCACTGTTACGTGGTTAGACAAGCCAGAGGCTGTCCTGCCTAGAGCCTGACATGTATAAACTATCCATGTGTCTATTAATGAGATGATGATTGAGCTTTTGTGTCCTCAAGCTAACAGTGGTCCTGCCATATTCAGTGTGGACCCAAATCTATATACCAGCTTGTCCTCGTGAGTCATCATAACCTCAGACCTACCTTCCTTCTCCAACACACACAGGCGTGAGTCCCCCCAGGTCTGTTGCTTTGGGAGCAGATGACATTGAAGCGGTACGGAGTTGTGTAATGTAGCTTTAATACGCATGTGCTTTCTATTTGTCACTGCTTAAACTGTACTTTTATACACACAGCCCAGGAGTTTTGCCGAAATCTGCAAAACATTAACGGCAGCAAAGATGAAGGAGTTTGAACACTCAGGCTGGGGAGAGCAGCTGGCTGGGGAGGCTGGGTCGGGAAGAAGTCATTTTGATGGAATTAAAGGAAATAGTAATCAGGGTTGTAGTGAGAACTCTCTTCCAGTTAATGTATTTTCTTAAACAAAGCACAGGAAGTTATAACAGAAAGCTCCTCTGTGCTCCTGAGGCACGCAGCGACTGGCATCCTTCGGCTTAGCACAAATCCCCTTTGACTGGGGGCAAGTCGGAGATCCTCCCCATTAACAGCACACAATCCTGGGCATGATCCACTCAATCCCTCCTTTCCTCACTCCAGAGATGCTTTTCCTCTTCCGCTTACCTCCTTAAATAGATGATCTGTTGGCAGAATAAAAAGAGAAATGTCAGTTTTTCCTCTTTTTTGCTGAACTCCATCCCTCCAGCTCTCTCGCTGGCTGTAAGGGCTCTTAGAGTGGCAATTTTTCAGCAATAACCATTCCCTAACTGAGGTCACACATACTGTCTAAGTGCCAGCAACCAGAAACTTTAAATAAAGTGTTACTGAAGTAACTGTACAAATACCTTTTTCACAATAATCTGCTCACTGTCTTTCATGTGTTTGCTAATGAGCTTTACCTCCTGTGGAAATTCAATGGGCTCTAGCTGTACAATTTTCCAGCATTCGAAAAATATATCAGTTTTGCTGGAAGGGGAGCTGGTGTTTGTTTTTCTGTGGTGAATTTTGTTTTTATTGCTCTAACTGCAGCTTCAGAAAATGAAATATCTGTCAAAACAAATCAGGAGTAGGAATGCTACATTTTTGGCACCATTCTGCAACATAGAATGTTCATCGTCTCAATTTTTTTGAAACGCTGAACATGGTTAAAATGAACCTCAAGATCAAAAATCAGTAGATGTGCAATTAATTATGTTTCAATGTGTAGTAAGCTTCCAAAGTAGAACTCAAAGCCATAAGGATTTTTCTGATGCCAAAGCCTAATGGCTGCTCCAGCTCTGCTATTGCTGCTTTAGTCACTCTGAACTCATTCCATCCCCACAACTCACTAATAGCAGAGGAGACTGGAGAAATCCCAGTTTTGCAAACATGTGCCACTGACCATATTAATCATATTACTAGTGCAAATACTAGTAGCATTTACTGCTGGGAAGGATAGCACTAATTGCCATGAGGTTACTTACGCATATAGTAAAAGCATGAGAAATATTTGCAGGTCCCAACAAACGTTCTTGAAGCAATTCAGTGCAGTGAACTGAAGTATCATGGCTTATGAGCCAATAATAAAAGCAGGGATGCTAATACACAATGCAGTCTGTCTTTGCAAATGAAGCTACATCAACTTCTAACTAAGCACAAGCAAGTTGGCATGTGTGGTTAATTGGTCTGGTGCATGTGTTCCAGAATACAGCCTCCTCGGCACAGCCCCATCCTTTGGGTGGAGGATGGCACGTATGAAGGCTAGAGCCTGCATCGGACATGCTGTCTGTGCTAATGCCAAATATTTTCAGTGTAGTAAGTCTTCAGCTAATTAGTAAAGAAAGGCTCAAGAGGGAAAGTTATAAGCTGAATGGTGTTATCATGATATTAGGGTTCAAATGCTGATAATGCTGAAAATTGGTAATGTTTATGAGATTGCTTATTAATAATGACAGTAATTTCCCATTGGGGTCTGCTAATAATAATAACAGCAATCAAATATCAACAATGAGCTAACAGTTGTGCAAAGAGATGTGTGCTTAGGCTTGTGTTCCACCGGACAGCACGTACAAATCTTAATGTGCAAATTCCAAGGCCAGGACTGAACAGGTAGCTTCAGAGAAATGTGGATAAATACTTTTCTAAACAAAAAATAAATAATAGAAAGCACAGGCAGGCTACCATGTTTAATATTTTCCATATGCAACTGCAGGATCACAAAGTCCAGAGATTAATATGGGGGTAATTATTCCATGTCAACACTAGTGAAAGTTTTAGAGGACAAAATACTCTTGAGTCTGAGTTCAGCCATGAGAATATTCCCTCAGTGAAGAACCATGATTCTCTGGTAATAAAATAATGGGAAGAATAATGCACTGCACTTGTACAGCACTGCGTGGGAAGTGGCAAATAAGGACAGTGGTTGCATTTATGCAAAAATAAACCCCAGGCTGGGCTCAAAGCCAGCTCTGCTGTTCACCTACACTTCTTTGCTGCTGGAGCAACCTGAGTCAGCTCTGGGGTGAGCCATCTGGCAGTTCAAGAAGGGGAGAATTTGACGTGCTCTCTGCACTGTACAGCACACCCACCATGTACGTGGGGCTCAGAGCTTCACGCCTAGCTCTGCAGCTTCCCTCTGCCCATCTGCCTCTGTGCCAATGCCATGTCATCAATGTTGGCCAGACAAGACCATTTCAAATCTTTCCTAGAGGGCCACAACATTAGCTGCCTACCAGGGATTTCTAGGCATTTCAGGCTGACTCCAACCTGCATACAAGGACAATAATGAATGCAAGGTTCTGAGATTTAGGAGATAGCCAAGACTTCAGGACAGCCCCAGACTAGCCAGTTAAATTTTGAGGTAGCCACAGAGACCACCTCTATCTAGATCTATAGGATGGATCACGGTGTCCACTCTGGCCAGTGTCTGTCCTTGAGCAGCACAAAGGAAGGGAGAAGTTGACGTAAGTGGTTGCACATCACTGTTCCCAAACACCATGCAGGCAAAAGGCTTGGCTGGGACACGTTGAAGGAGAAGGGGTGGCCAAGAGAGGCTCTGCTGGCAGTGCCTCACCTCTGGCTGAGTGGCCACTGCCCCTGAGGTTGCTCAGTCACACTGTAGGTCAAATAGCTGTCCTGAAAACCAAGGGTAGTTATTTACTGCTCCCCTTCTCTCTGCAGTGTGCTGCACAAATGTTTGGATGGATAGAATACATTTAATCTAAGGAGGAGAAGTATCTTTATTAGTTTGTGGCATCATTTTTCTTTCAGGTTCTATTAACAAGGTTTTGTGTGCCTTCAGATAGTGTTTTATTATGATTTTTAAACGTAACTATAAATCTTGGTGTTCCTCAGTATATCTGCGCTGATCTGATTTGATTAATTCCTATCTTTGCTCCTGCAGTTTTTATTAATTTTAGTCAGTATATAATTAGATTTTTAAAAACCATCATTACATTTCTAGCATTTGAAATAGTCTTCGGAGTGACACCCTGTAAATGTGACCAGCTTCAAGCCCTTTTTTCCCCTTACAAGGAGTGCTGTAAGATCTTTTGTTTTATTCATGAAATGTCACATTGTCTAGTATCACAGCACTACATCACGTAACACATCCAGTTCTGTAGTAGTAAATCCCTTTATGTTTCTACGTTGTATTCCAATTTGCAATATTAATGCTGCAAGTAACATATAGTGACAACTGAAACTTTCAAAAGAGCATACAATTTCCATTCCAGACACCCACTATCATTTCCAGTAATGGGTATCCAGTCTGAACGTATGTTTCTAGCAGACTATAACAGTGTGACTGTTAAAGTACCCGTGGTACTTGTGAAACCACAAATGTGCAGGTAATCTTCTGTGAATAGTAAAACATTTCCAAGAACTTCGACTTTTCCATTTCAAATCTTAATTTCTTGTTATTCCCCCAAAATACAGAATAATAACACCAACAATAATCCTAATGATAATAACAGTAACAGTCAATGGCAGAGTAACTGTGAAGTGTCTTCCAGTAATACATCAGTGCACACCTGAATTTCTGTACATGGCAGAGCAATTCATCCTGCCAATCCTGTCTAGAAAGACCCAAGAATTTGATGACTAAACCATGGACATCATCGAAAGACAATTTTGATTTTATGTCTTGAAGATCTCAAAGGGTTTCTCACTTCTTTCTGTGCCACCACGTTTATGCCAGCGTTGCTACCTTCCCACCAAGTGACCTTTCCACCATAACCTTGGTGGAAGTCCATGCCTTGCCTTCAGGGTTTCAAATCAGCCCTGTCAGAGCCTCCTTTTTACCTCACCAGAAATAGCTCAGGCATCTGCACACATGATGTTCCTGCACTGCCTGCACCTGTACTAATACCTGAAAATGCACAAAAAGAAAAATGAGGGGTAGCTTTTGAAAATGTGATCGCTGAAATTTAGAAAATAGTTCAGATGAAGACATCCCCATCCCCTCCTCCTCACTCACCTCAACCGCAAGTTTAGATTTGTTCAAGTTCTGGCTTTTCCTGAGGCCTCCTCCTCCATTAGGAAGTTTTATCCTTTCTTTACTAATTGTTTACACCAGAGGTAAATCCTTCCAGCTGCCCATGAGGAGCAAAGAGTTTCCCACAGCCCTGCTATCTCAGGGAGCACTGCAAGACTCAGGGGAACATTAAGAGGAACGTACACACTGCATGTCAGGACCACATTTCTTTTGGGCACCAGTGACTCGAGCTTTTAATTATCTTCTTAGATATGTCACAACAGGTGACAACATCACAGGCAAGGCTCACAATTCTCTGCTGGCATTTCATCAATGGTGAAGCCTGTCTGCAAAGCTACGACAGTGCCTGAAGATAAATGAGCCCCTGCATCCCAGCCTCTCCAAGCGCAGCCACTTTCACCCCTGGGATTTCTCAGGTTACGTTGGCCTCAGCAGGTCAATAATTCTGCCCTGGGGATCCATGTTTACCCATTTTTTTTTCTTTTTGCATCAAAAGGATGTTCCTAGCAAGCCAAACTGGGGGGTGGCAGATTCAATTCATCACAACTTGCAGGTAAAGAACAGCCATCACCACAAAACCTGGCTCAGCTCTCAGCTGCACCAGGTTCATGCTGTAAACTCTGCTTCTGTTTCCCTGAGGCTGAGCAAAAGTTGGGCTGGAAGGGTTTCCAGCATACTTTAGGATGGCCTTGGGGCTGCTGCAGCACACCCCAGCTGCAGCCAGCTGCTGGCCCAGCAGAGGAGCTGCCTAAACACTACGTGCTGTCACCCATGTGTGATGGCAGGGACCGGGGACAGGCAGCAGAGAGCCAGCCAGGGCAGCACTGCTCTGCCCCGGGGCTCCTGTGCGGGAGAATCCTCGATTACTCTGCAGGGGCACTGCCTTGGCTGCTTTCTGCTGCCTCAGCAGAGAAAGAAACCTACTGCCTGGACCAAAGTCCAAGGATTTAACCCATAAATCTGAGGGCTTTGATTAATTCCTTTCCTTTTATTTTTTTTTTTCCTTTGCAGATGTTAACATTTTCCAAGCAGTTATATGCTACCTTGGTGAAGTGCAAAGAAAATAGAAACCATGTTTGAAATTACACAAAGGATAAAGTAGAATACCATGCATTGGTTTAATGTAGCAATCAAGATTAGATAAGGAGCATATGCCCAGTGCTGGATCTGAGAAATTAGCAGGAATGCAAAAGGCATTTTTAGCATGTGTTTCTGATATAAAGCCACTTTCACTCTGAGTGGAAATACGTTGTGCACTAATAGTGATGTTTTCTTCCCTGACCCATCAGATGAAAACATATTGGAAGAGGCAGGATAACACTATTTTGCCGACAGTACAATTTTCTTCTTGCTAGCAACAGATTTATTGTGCCTTCTCACTCAAACCTGATAGCATCCAGCATACCCCTATTTACCTCTCGCTGCTTCTGTCATCTGACATTTTTGTATAAACAGACAATGATTTAAGATTTCAGCAGAAATGAAATCATTTTGCCTGGTAGAGGATGGTAAGTTTTGAGGCTGTGCAATCTTGATTATACTGATTTAACATGAAAATACGCCATACACCTAAAACTTGCTTCCTTTTTTTCCGAAACTTAACAATTCGAGAACACAGTTGCTTTCTTCATCCATCATCATGATAATGGTGATGACGAAAAGATGTATTAGACACATTTAAGTTATTTACTCAGAAAAGTCTGTTTTAATATGAAGCACTAAAATAAAATTTGGGAACTCAAAACCAAAGGTTTTTGTGGTAGAGTCTGTAGGCTGAAATGTGACAGTACAGATGGACCTGGTAGTTCAGAGAAATCTGGAGTCTTTATTGAGACCTGGGAATCCCAGTCTCCTTGCATTCAAATAAGCAGATTTCACTGGGAATGTTACGGGCTTGCCAGTCGAACTGACATGAGAAAAGGTTCATTTCCACGCTGGAGGGGCAGTACAGAACTGATGGAGATTTTTCATAATACGCTGTAGGAGCCTCATGTTGATGCTGTGGATCCAACAGCCAGGGACTGCTCTGTCCTTCTGACTCACCCTCCAGAGCAGCCCCTGTCTCCCTCTGTGGGAGGCTGGCAAGATGAGCTGTCTATTTTAGGGACTCAAGTTAAAGCTAAACAGCAGAGAATACTCCTACAGATACAGCAATTTCTTTTGCAAAGAGTGGCTGAACGACTGGACCATTTCTGCAGTTATTTCTGCGTATTTTCCACTTACATACAGCCTCACAAATTCAAGTGAGATGTGTGGTTAAATACATACATGTAGGCAACTATCCTGGCAGTGCAGCAATGAACTACCACTCAGTCAACCCTGTAGCACTGCTCTTAGACCACTCCTCTCTTTAAATTCCCAGTTTTATGTCTCTATTGCTCTTTATGCAAGAAACGAATTACTCCCTTAGCACACGGGCTTCCACAGCGCAGTCGTTACCCTCTCATACGTGATGTTCACCTGATGCTGTTTCCCACATATGAAAATCCCAGGACTGGAATACATGACCCCTTCCTTCTCCCTTCCCACTAAAGGGAATCGCAATACACGTTTGATAAGGCTGAATACTCCCACACAGTGAGGGGAAACATGGTGCTGCTCTTGTGTGTGTGTATCTTATAAAAGAAATTCTTTTGTCAAAGCAGCCCCACAAATTATAGCCTAAGGCATAAAAAAGAGATCTAGATCCCAAGTCAGATATAGATGTGAATACACTGTGATCAAAGATCTTGGAACTAAAGATAATTACAACCCACTGAAACGATCATTGCTGCTTTAAAAATAAATCAGGCTGGTTAGAACCTTTTCACTGAAAGCATTTCCAAAGCAAAAATGGGAGTTGGATCAAATACAATTTTAGGAAAATATTATCTTTTAGTTAGTAGAAAAGATATTAGAAATTTCCAGGCACAAGTTGGATTTTTTCACTTGAAACAGAGGTAATGTTGACATTTTGTTACCTTTAGAAATCTCCCACCAAAAATTTCAAGTGAAAAAATTGTAAGCAGAAAATGTTGTTAAAAACTTTTATGGGAAATAAAACACAGCCTCAAAAAAAAGAGATAAAAATTGTAACTGGAGAAAACTAAGCTTCTAAGTTCATAAAAATAAGATTAACTTTTATTTATAAAAGCACAGGTTTTAAATAGACATCAACCTAGCCTTTAAATGTGTGATCCTAACATATTGTCACCAGTATGACCACAACTACAGTCATTGCTAAAACTGACTGGTGACATACTGGTGAATCGAACTGTTAATGTTTCAACACACGAGTTAAGCAAATCGTGCACAATGCATATGTGTTATACATTAGATGGATGAAAATCAAAATCCTTTACTTCTGTAAGCACAAAATTATGGGGATAAATTTAGAAACTATTTTCAGATTTTCACTATTCCTACTGCATTAATCCCTCTCTCTGCTTCTCCCATTATTACTGTATAAATTTAATAAGTCTATAGCTAGAAGAACTGTTACAAACAGAATCTGCTGGTATCTAATACAAATAATTTATTTCGATTGTGAGATTAATCAATATATGGCCTAATTTTCTAGCTGTATTTTATTCTATGGGTAGTAAATGCACAGAATTTCAATGGCCATTTCAGAATCTTTTTTAAAAATTGAACACTAGAGATCATATTTTCCAAACTTGCCCAGTCTGTCTTCTCTAACTAATGGTGTGGTGCTCTAAAATAGATTGCTGTGTATTTTGCAAAGTGTTGCTTGAAGTTTGACTTGTATGACTGCCATTGGCTTTCACAGCTGTTGCCATGAAAACTCAAAATCATTATAAAAAAATAGCTGTCTGTACAGCAGAATAAAGGCAGAAGTTGCAAATAATACGAAATGAATATGCCTAAATAAGCATGCCTTCACTGCTATCCACCAAAGACCTGAGCTCCATCCAAGAGGAGAGACGGCAGTGACGAGCTCTTGTGCCATTTAACGCTCAGCCTTGAGCTCAGCAGCAGAGTGAGCACCGGCACCTTTTGAATCTATTTAGCAGAACGGAGAGCAATGAGTCATTTCGCAGGAGAAGTCAAAAACCGATCAGCTGAGAACAGCTTTTGATCACAAACCCTTCTGTGGCCCTTCACTGGCCTTGGGCCACTGGCTTGCCTTGGCGTCCCCTGGGAGAAGGCCAGTGGCCCACAGAAGCTGGCAGCTTCCACAAGATTGCGGATTCTTTTGCTGGTGGATCTGTTCACAAATGAGTTCTGTTTAAAACCGTCCAGCTGTAGAAACTTGGCAAGGGGGCTGCTCCACAACACAAGCACTAACTCAGTTGTCACTCTGGATACCAGGCTTTTACACAGTGTGACATTTCCACTGATGGATGATGTACCCAAACGTGGTGTCTATGTAATAAATGCATATGAGTGAGTAAGCACATTTCATTCCCAAACAAAAATCATGCCTAGGAGAACAAGAGATCAACAAACACATTAGGGGAGTGAAAGGTCACGGGAGGGAGCTTTTCTCATTAACCCTTTAACTACTGAGAAGCTGAAAAGAGTAGTCACTTAGTCAATGTATGGAGAGCTAAAGGTCTCCATTGCCTTCTTCCTTCCCACCCATACCAGAATCTAACAACAGTGTAAGCAGGGATTTCTGATACTGCAAAATGTTTTATGTCTTAGTGTAGACAAGAATCACTGAGATCGCTACCTGCAGTAGTCAAGATCTGAAATATTCCAGCCTGTTGGTTATAGCTTTACCTTCTGCCACTCAGCCACAGTATACAGCAGAGGTGTAGCAGTATTACACCTCTGTTAGTAAGTGCATGATTTAATGCAGCTGGTGTCTCTGTAAGTGACCCACAAAGGATGAGTGCACGCTCGGCTGGGTGAAACCAGCCCATCACATGCACAACGTGACCAACAGCCCTGATCTGCCCACCGATTCCTCCAAATCCCTCAGGGTTTTTTCCACCAACACAGTACATCTACCTGCGCACAATCTGCCAAGCTGCCGTTTGGACGCTATTGCTAGGGAGTCCTGATGTCCTTTTTAGCTTGGGTTACAAGGCAAAGCTCACAGACAGTCAGTGCTTGCCTCTCTCTTTTCAGATCCAAATGCCCTCAGGGCCTTGGTATGGTGAGTTATCTCTGTTTCTGAAACAATCTGCCATATTTACTTCACAACTGTGTATCTTTCTCACAATGTTTCTTCCTGCAGATCACAAAGAGAAGCCTGGCTTTCCACAGCTCTCCTAAACTCCCAGTCACTTCTGGCCACCTAGCCTTTTCTTCCTCTATTTTCTGCATGCCATTTCCATTACTTCTTAGGGAAGGGCAAATTCTCTCCCTTCTCTTCATCAGCACACCCTCTTCCTCTTCCTCATCCCGCTGGCTGAGGCAGGAATGGAGCAGGGGACCAACAGCAAAGTGAGGGCAGACCTACTTGTGACACAGGAGCAGCCCTTTCTGCAGTGTGCTACGCCCCAGAAAGCTCTCTCCAGCTGTCGGGTGGTCCAGGATCCATAATTTGAGAAACACTGACAGGGAGAAACAGGCTTTCTCTGTTCTAGTCCAACACCATTTGGTGTTTTCCCTTACAGGCTGTTCTCTCCACCTCACTGCACAGAGAAAACACCCCGGAGTATCCTGTTCAGAGCCACTTCCTTGCCCTACATCCCAGTGGATGCAGCTTCTGAAAGGAAGCAGCGTCGGCAAGGATGGAGTGCTTTTGGGAATCATTCCCAGCATATGGAGACTGCATTCTGCAGCAAGCAAGGGCAGTTCCCTCAGCAAGTGGAAAATGGGCTTCATGTCCCTGTGGTCTCACTGTGGTTTGCTTCCCTTGCGATATTATTTTTGAATAGCAGGCAGGAGCTCTGTGTTTCTTGTTCTGTTTAGTAAATCCAATAACCAAACCTGGCCCACTTCTGGGTGGTCCTCATGAAATACCAGAAAACCATGCCAAGGCCATGTGATATAATAATCATAAGAAATACAGGGATTGCTTTGACAGTTACCTCAAAATCAGTTTTTCAAGAAATGGGATGTTTCAACCAACATGTCCATTCCGTTTGGGCATGGACATTTTTCCCCCTCTTCCTTTTACTTATTCAATGCCTTTGTTCTTCATTCTGGTAAGCCAGAATTACCAGCCTGGAAAATGAAGGTCACTGATGCGTGATGCTTGACTTGGTCTTGGGCTGGGAGACGGTACGCTGCACAAAATGCCTTCCAGGTTAAAGAATTCAGATCTGAATTGCTAGGCAGGCTAACTGCTTTCACGACCAAGAATAAGAAAAAAGAAATGCAAAAACCCAGCCATTAAAGCCCAAATGTAAGCATGGTTTCCTTTCATTTTCCTAAATACTTTGTGGGTAAAGTTAGCTCTCAAGGACTAATGTCAGTGCACAGGGCCAGCCCGAACCTTACCAGGCGGCATGCTTGCCCCCATACCACAGCTCTGCCAGCTTCACTGCAGCAGCAGCCGCTGCCAGCCCACCGCAGGGCCCCTGCACTCGCCGTTTGCCAACGTGCTTCAGCCATGACTTCCAGCGTCTGCGGTCCAGCTCTGGCCCTCCTCACTGACACTGCCCCAGCTCCACGAGCATCCATGCCCTCCTGCTGCTAGAATTGCTTTTGGAATGGATCAGCCCCCGGGGCGGAGATGGGTGGTGTGAGATGGGCTAAGGGAAAGGAACTAATCTGAGTCCCTTCTGACCTGAGCAGATGTGGAACGTCTGTGAGGAGAGGCTGCTCACAAACTTACTCTGCTGCCTGGTCCCCCCACAGAAGCAGGGACAGCGGATCGTCAGCCAGTTCATCTCCCTGAACACTGGGTTATCCCTAAACGTGCTTAACTCAGAGCGAAAATGAACATTACATCTCATCACTAACGCAGTCCTTCCCAGCTACCAACCATTGATGATGTTATAATGAACTAATATTTTTTCATTCGCAGCTTTTTACAGCTGCATTGTATATATGCGCAGTGGTTTCTGGAATGGATAGGAACCCAAGTCTCTTCAGAAGGAGGGGACAGACTGGCCAGAGACACTGTAGTAAATTCCTCTTCTGATAGCAATCAAAGCAATAATTATTTGGAGCAAAAAGGCTCTTTTTTCTTAAGGGACTGATCCAAATCACGTTACATCAGGTGAACTTTTTTCTTTCCCCCAGTTGCCTGTGCAACAGCGCCTAATTGGGCATCTATGATCTTATTTGTCACTGCCCTGATTTAATTAATTGCCGTAGGATTAAAAATACTGGTTTAATTCATGCTTACATTAATATTAATCATTCTTGCCTCTTTTCATAAACACAGGCCCTAATTCAAGTATCTTAATGTTACACTGCAAACATAGCCAAAAATGTAATAAAGGAGAATATCGTGATCAGAGTTTGGCCGATACAGAAACATAGCAGAGCAACATGACCAAAGCAGAACACTGTGATTGATTTTTCTCTCCCTTTACGCCCAGTTGCTGCAATTCATGGGAAACCTGTCTTGAGACAACGGGATCCCATCAAGGGAGCAATCGGTGCAGAGAAGACGCAGTCAGCATTGAAGTGGATGCACATTCTCCCTCTCCTCCTGATATGGATATACATCTGGATAGACAGTCGTTGCACTCCTGGTTGTCCTGTCACTTCCTCGTAATCTGGGAACCCAGCTGCTAAGCTGCACTTACAGAGATGCTCAGGGTTAAACAGGCACACCCCGGCCCTCCCCAAACCTTCATCCCGCTGTCGCCTGGCACTTCACAATCCTGCTCGCTTTCCTTTGCCACGTTACTTTCTCACAGAGCTGCCTCTGCTCTCCCAGCATGTAAATGATGTAAAAAAGACTGTTCTCTTTGTATTCGGTTAGTGAGGGAAAATGGTTTTGTGGTTAATGGACCAGGTGGGGAATCAGGAGATCAGAGCTCAGTTCCCAGCGGTGCGGCACGCTTCCTGTGAGACCTTAGTTCCCACACAGCCTTGTCGCATTCACCCAAGCCGAAAGGAGAATAACAGAGCAAGAGTGATTTCAAACAGCAAGCCCAGGGTGCCAAACCCACCAGTCATCACACGACCTGGCACTGGTAACACCAATACCCTGCTGCCTGCACACGGGTTGGTGCAATCAGGGTCACAGCCGAGGTGGAGCACAGCGCGGCGCCATCCCTCCTTCGCTTCAGCAGGAAAACTCCATCGCAGTGTTTCTGACTACAATGATTTAGTGTCTATTCCCTCACACTGCATCGCACCGAGCCAGCAAGGGCGCAGGGAAGCTGAGGACAAGCTGTGATGAAGGGGGCATCACTGTGAAGACAGAGAAAGGTTTGTATAACTATAGAGGCAAAAGGTCAAATCCTTTATTAAAAAAATCTGTACACAATTGAAGTAGCCACAAATATGGGAGGTACGAGTACAGCCATTAATATTTAGGGGAGTGGAGGAAGGAAGACAGAGAGATGAAAGCTGAACACCTTTTTGAACCTCAGCCAGAGCTTTATCAACCATATAACTAAGAGAACATATCCTGCCCAGCGAGACACGTATTCACCCTGTTTCATTACATTCTGTTCTGTCCTCAGTCATGATGGATCCTGCTGAGACTCGTGTTTAACAGCTCCTTCCTGGAGTGGCTCGAGCAACAACAAGAAAAAAAATATTGTGAAAGTCACACCCCATTGAAATTGCATCCTGAAGGGACCTGGCAAGTGCAGTAATTACCAGAATGACTGTGAACACCAGGGCCACACTTGGTTCAGAGACTGCTGTACACATTAAAATTAAAAAGGGCTTTAAGCAGATGCAAGAAAAGTGGAAATTAGGGACCAAAGTGTAGGCACAAGAGCAATTCATCATCCTGATAAGGAGCCATTAGGCTGGATTTTGATGGGAGCAGAACCCGGGGAAGCCGGCCTGTCTAAGCTTACAAATGCAGTGTAATCCCCAGCTGTTTTCAGATAATGGAAAACTGCATTAACCTTGTAATGCTTCCCTGGTGATTCTGTCACATTCACCCTCTTACAAGCCTCTCCGCTGCTTTTTTTCTGCACCCTCTGATTTCTCCAGATTCTGATTTCCATCCTCTGGGGCCAATGCAAAATGCCTCAGTACACGCGATCAGAATCCGACCCCCTGTTATTTCAGCCGGAACAAGATCTCTGGCTTGCTTTAACCATCAGGATAGCCTTGACATGCTTTGACTTGCCTGCACCAAAAATGTAAACAGCAGCGCTAAGTACAACAATTAACATTGTGTCTCCGCAGATGTTTGTTTCCCTTGAAGGAGTTTGGAATTTGAGTGGGGAAAAGCAGGGTAGGCAGCGAACGGAGGCTAATGCAGTCTGGGGCAAACTTCCCAACTGCAGTTTTATAAACAGCTCAAGCTGCTCCCCTTTCTATCAGTGATGTCACTCGTACCCTTACAGTGGGCTGCGGCATCGCTATCCATCATCTGCCAGCTGCGATTCCTTCGCCGCCGTACAGCAGGAGGCACGTGGTGTGCGAAGGCGGCTGGAGTCTTGAAGCGTTTCAGCTTCATGCGAGTGGAAGCCAATAAGCTTCAGATTCCCTGGATTTTTCATACAAATTATCTCACCCAAGTCTGCAGATAATGCCGTCTAACAGTCGTAGGTTATAATTTCCAAACAGCAAGATAACCTTCATCATCAAGCAAAGGCAAAAATGCCATTAGCAGATAGAGAGGTGATTTAACTCAACCTAGCCATTTGCTCACAAGTCTGAATTTATGTCATCAGCTGTGATGAAATGAGTGTTTTCTTAGATAGATATGGATGGCTAACACAGCGCAGAACTCGGCAATCTTCAAAGGACTCTGAGTTTTAAATTCTCTGGCTAAAGTCAAACATTTGTCTTTCTTATCACTTTCACTCAAAGGATGTGTTTTTGCAATATTACATCAGGTTCATTTGCCAACAAAGGAGGCCAAAAGGTGACGTCTAAGACATGAACGCTGCCTTCGCATACACAACAGTAACCCATTGGCTGCACTGGAATTACTCTGGGTTTCCAGCAAAGGACTTGACAGCAGGACCATAACACCCTGCTAGAATATTTCTTGTATCACCATTGCAAGAGCTCCGTAAATCCAGCACTTTCCAGCCGAGACATTTCAGATGAGAGCTCAAAGTTGAGGTGATCAAACAACTAGCAAAGAGGTGACCAAACAGTGAGTAACAGCAGGACACTCACCTTCCTCCCCCTGTCCAAAAAATGTGTTAAAGTAGAGTAATACTAAATGCAGAGTTATTCTATGTCTAAACCTATTTTGTCTGCAATTATACCCCTTCACAGCATGAGAGCTGGAGGCTTTGGGAACAGGACATATTCTTTAACAGGTCACCTGCATTTTCTTTTTCTCTTCTCACATGGCAGCACCTTGGATCCTCTTGTATCATCCTTTAAACTGTTTCTGAGCCAATCCTATATGATTCCTTGCGGTGCTGCTCTCATCCCTCAACAGGCCATGAAAATCAAAGCAAGTTTCGTTTGCTTTGGAAGCAGATGCCTTGTGAAAAAGCCTCTGTCTGTTTAGCAGCATGGCAGATTCATTCCTCCTGAAGTCAAAAGCTTTTAAGTTTAGTGAGGTCACACAGTCAGAAATTGGCCAATTGAATACTCACCGAAGAACCTCTGCATAAGTCTGATGTGATTCTATAGGACAAAGTACCTTCAGCATCAGGTAGAATATTAGTGCATCTCTCATTATTCAAATACAGTGAAGTGGTTTCACTGCAGTCCATTGTTATGATTATATACAGCAAATGTTGCTACATCAGTTTTGCTTTCCTGCAGCCTCCCGTGGGGCTCACAGCAAGAGCAAATGAAGTGAGAGAAGAATGATCGTGGGCACTGGACTCCTTCAGGCGTAGGAAAGGCTGAAGGTGACCGACTGTTTTGTGCAATACATGACTACAAATCCTGAGCTGGTTGTTTGCCACTCTTCTAAAGATAAACAAAGCACGCCCCTACTCAGCGCATGCAATTTTCCACAATGCCATGAACTCTGCAGGTGACAGCCTGGGCAAGGGAACAGAGCCAGCTCTCTGCACACAGGCCGACTGAATTTCAATACACAGTTGTGACAGATGTGGATATTTTTCAAAGCTATCTGTGTACTGGAGCATTTGAAATGTTTCTTACCTGAGGCTACCTGCCAATAACTACTTCTATTCTTTGCAGCTGCAAACACCTTCAAAATGAAGGCAAAGTTCCAACTGAGCCTGATGTTCAAACTCCAGCTCCAGCTTTAAGGTATGTGAAGGATTCAATCAACCTACTCGTGCATCTTGTTGAACAAAGATGAGTTGTTTTTCGTGCCCATAGTTTCTGGACAGTGGTGTCAAGCTTTTTGCTATACCTAGCCAAAGACTTGCCTAAACCCAGTTGCATCACTAGGTTAGTGAGGTTAAGTCATGCCAGTGTCTCCACAGCGACATTAAAGAGAGCAACACTCTTTGTGTCACAAGCAGCCACCTTCATGGCTTGAGACAGATGGGTCAGCTGGGAATACCTGGGCAAGGATGACCAGAAGGTTTCTGCACAGAAGCAGCTAAAGAAAAGCACCCTAGCACAGCGCATTTAGCCCTCACTAACGCTTATCAAGTGCATCATTTGAAACAAAAATAAAAGGAGCTGTAATTCCAGTCTCTGAACTCCCTGTCTTCAAAGAGCTTCCAAAGGCAGCTTGAATTCTTCACCCTTTTGCTAGCATGCTCAGAGTGACATTAGAAGCCACTTTTGGCACTAGCTGTTATCACATCCTGGTAACTGCAGCCCCCAGCTAGCCACATGTTGGCAGCAGCAGAGGAACGCAGCTGTGACACTGTCTGACACACACCAGGAGAGTTTGCGCAGCCCCCCTCACAACTCCACTACGCAGCAGATATCAGCCCTACACACTAACTATAGACTTGCTGAAACATTGTCATACATGAAGGACTAATTAGGTGTGCTGGGCCATTAGCCATCTCTGAACATTGACTGATGAAAAACATAATTAATGGCACCTTTCATAAACAGACTCCAGAATGGAGAATTAAATTAAAAGGAAAGCAGCTGTTGCTAATGGAAATAAGGACCATTTCTTGATTAAAAGATCTGCCTGTCTTTCCATGGGAGTTCTTCCAGAATGGTGAGATGGAAGAGCGTAACGAGATCTGGGAGCAGAGAATCTGCAAAGCTTCCTGCTGAAGAAAACACAACTTCTCTGGCTGAAGAGTCACATTGTTTTCCTTTTGCAGATTTGAGTAGAGGAAGGAGCTATACAATTGCCTTGTTCATCTCACTGCCAGTCTGAATGGCTTTATAAACCTTGGAGACCAACCCTGACACAAAAGAATCCAGTTCACCTTTAACATAAGATAATATTTCATATTACATGAACCCACAGATATAGGAGGTCTGGATTTCAAAAGCTACTCTCTAAGGCCCTACGTACTAGCACAGAGCTCTAAATCCAGAAGACAACATCTCCACAAATCTCACTTAAGCACATATATTGATTCCAACACCAGACTTCAGCAATGAATGCACAGCTGAGAACATCTATCAGAGGGAGAATTCCACCCAGAGAGCCACTACGGACTCAATAAAAGTTTGCTGACATAAATGAAAGAGTCTGAAGGACAGAAAATGTCAGAATCAAGATTTTTTTCAGGTCATGAGGCCTTTCCTTCATGCTGTGATGACTCTGATCCTCTCTGACAAGTAGTAGTGCAGGAGGAACCTATAGTATGGAAGAGTTAACATCCAGATTTTCATAGACACTGAGCAACACAGCTTCATCTGCCTCCTGTCGTCTTCTGTGTGACAGAAGTCACACATCTGTGGGGTTGAAAGTCTTCTTTCTGAGTCCCTGAAGTAAATTAGTTTTACATTTCCTTCATTTAGCATAAAAATTTTCAATGTGCTTCCAACTGCCATTGGGACTTGTTTGTCATTAGACGTGGCCTTCTCATGTTTTACCCTTTGTGTTTCAGTGTGTCCTCTCCAAGGCTCACAGATGCTTTAGTCTGCCTTCATACAAAGTCTTGAATCATGTGTTTGATTCTCTGGGAGGGCCCTGAGCACAGCGTGTTACAAATTAATACTGGTACTTAACTGTTGAGCAGCTCTTTGTAGATTGGCACCCCGTTCTGTACCTGGGGCAGGAGAGCCTCTGCTCTGCCACACCGACTCCATCAGTCTTGCTCTGCCTTGTTCAAAATGATAGATCTTTTCCATCACTGATGCCTGAGAGCTAAGCCCTGGAAATCCTATGCCCCATGAAGCCCGCTGACAAGGAAATACACGCTCCGTACCACCTGTGCCTTGAGGAATGAAGGCATATGAAAGGCTGCGTTCAGGCTGCTTTATCAGATTCAAAGTGGAAGCTAAAGAGAGAGAAAGGTCTGAAAGATGAGCCAGCCAGGAATGCCTGTCGCTTTCACCTTTGATCCACGTGGTGCTTTGATGTGGTATTTCAGTCCTTCAGACAAGGTAACTTAACCTAGTCTGCAGCTCGTGGCACCTCCGAGGGATACAAATGAGGCAGCAAGCCGTGCTCTTTGGCTCTCACCAAGGCACTGCCACTTAGCGGCATAATTCAGTCCCGGCTCCCTTCCTATGCCCATTTTTCTCTCTGCCTGCAGAGTCTAGAAGGAAATTCCCTCAAATAAATACAAAAGCACTTGATGTTCATCTAATGGCATTTCAGGGAAAGGAAGCATGTAACCACACAAGTTATTCATCTCCATAAAATGGTTTTATCAGGAGCCCAGAACACAATTCCTTAGCCCGAGGAGATCTGATCTTCCTTGGGAGATGTAAATGCATGACATTATGTGCAGAATGGGTGCTGCTTAACAGCCCAGATAGATAGAGAGCAGGCATGTGGGAATGATCAGCATAAAATATTTCCTTTTAACGATGTGCACACTTCTGCTCCTTTGAGGGAGAACACTATGTGCACTGAATGCTGCAGCACATTCTTCCGGTGATATGGAGGTCTTGATCTGCTGGTGAGGGCTCTGACTTGACACGGTATTTGTATCATTGACTCAGCCACAGTTTTGCCTCTCCACCGCTCAGGATCACTCAACCTCCCTGTGCCAGGGATTTCCCATCTGCAAAATAGAAACAAAGTTCATGGCCATGGGTTCGCCATCTGGGCAATGAGCTGAGCTGGAAAACCTGGCTCCAAACTCCCTGGGGTTTGTCCCTCTCTGCAGTCAACAGCAGCACGGAGTTTATTTTTCTCCTGTAAGATTATCCTTGCTTCTTCTTTCACTGTCACAATAGCATGAGCCTGAACTTCGGAACCCAGGATGACTGAATTATGTCCAAAGGAGCCCAGAACCAGTGCGGGAATGCAGACTTTCTTGCTGGGGGCCTAGGTGTATGGCAGAGGGGTCCTGCTGGGTGGGAAAGGATCTGTCAGGCTTAGCTGCGGCAGTCCGAGGTGGTGGCACCAGAGCCGATCACTGCTTCTCCACTGGAAGCCGCTGCCACAGCCCAGCAGCTATCACAGAAATCACGGCTCGCAGCCACTGCAGTTCACAGTTCATTGCCATAAATTAAATCACCAGCGTAAGGTAATACAGCAGACTGGGAATTGCAGAGGCCGAGGACCTGGCAGACACTTGTGCCTCTCTCCCCTTCCATTATGAAAACAAAGGCTTATACCTTCACCGCCCCGGGAAGATTTGGCACAGTTTGTCTGTCGGAGTCCCAAGCAGCTTGCTGGAGGTCACGCAGGAAATATCTGTCGGCACAGGCTGTCGTGCGGGGTGTTGGATTAGCATCTCCAGAGGCCCAGGCAAACTCACCCCCACAAGACAAACCTTCTCCTCTGAGCAGGGACTGGCTGTAAGCATCAACCCCGAGCCCTTCGGTTACCACCGCTGCTGCCTGCCGGGCACATGCCTGTCAAGCCGCCTTGCGAGCGGGTGGCATGTGTGTTATGAGGAGCATTATTCTGTAGTTGCCTTTCTAAAACCCTGTTGAAAAATCCGTCACAAAGAATAGAAAGAGACATATCAGTTTAAACAAGCACTCCTTAACATGCACATGAAGCAAGCCCTGGAAAGAGAGCAGAGCTGGAGCTATTCTTACTTGCTACCTCCTGTGCAGGCTTTAATTGCACGTTATTCATTAATCCTTTGCTCTTCAGAGCAAACAGATCCGTTTCAAGACACTTGTGTTACATAAACAACCAGAAACCCTTCTGGATGAGTGTGTGTGTACACATCCACCCAAGGGAGCATCACAGACGTGTCAGAGATTTTTATTTCCCTGGGCAAGTGCTGTGCTAGAACTGACAGACATTTGTATTTGTGGTGTGGCTTTGTTGGGCTGGTTTTGAAATTGGTTTTACAAAATCTGCATGGGAACCCAAAAAGAATTGCCTAGCTCTTGGTTAAGTTAGGAACAGAGACACTCTCAGGAGTGGCACTTGGAGGGGGGCGGATATTTGCAGAGCTGCTCTGAGGTACCGGAGGCGTCCTGTATATAACACAGGTTTATAACACAGTCCCTGGAAGGAGGGAGATTCCTCCTCTCACCCACCAGCTGTTAGAGTCTGCTGCCACCCCCGTGCACTTGCTCTGCTGTCAGACCATGCGTGGATTAGATATTCAATTCTTGATCTACAACCATGAGCACTCACTGCAGTGATACGGTGTCATGGTCGCTCTATAGACAGCATCATTCTGGAGCTGGGTCCATGAAAACAGGAAGAACCTAACAACAGAGACGAAGGAGAGGGTGAATTCTCCTCATTGAGGGCTTTGATCTCTGTAACACAGCTGCCATCTTACTTAAAAAAAAAGATAAAAGTTATGTGGAAACAGAAATGAGGGAGGAAAAGGTGGAGAAGCAAATGCAGGGAGCACAGAAAGGCGTTCACAGGTCTCTGTCGTGCTTGGACTGCATGTTCAGGAGAATCAAACACAAATGCAGCTCTGTCGTTCTTTGATTCAATAGGAAAGTGAGCGGCTGGTCCCGCAGGGAGGAGGACGGGGTAACTGGCAGTCAGTGCAGCAGGGAGGCATTTTGAGCTGGATCTGGAGCCAGACTAACTACTGGCCAAAGTCGCCTCTGATATAACACTGCCAAAAGCAGCTCAGCATTCTTCACCTCCCTTGAGCTTCACCAGGAACAAACCTGGCCAGGCTGTGCTCAGCCCGGATAATCCAGCTGTGGTAGGACCCAGGCTCAGCAAACCGAACGGCCTTGCGGGCACTTGCCAACCTGACACGTCTGAGTTCGCGAGCTGCAGATGGTGCTGGCCCGTGTGTTTCATTTTCCCATTTCCCTCGACATCCCCGAGCAAAGCGAGTCAAGCGTGCCTTACCACAGCGCCTGGGAGACCGCGGGCAGTAAGGGATCAAATTTTCCAGCTTTGCCTCAAGCGTGTCACCACATCAGCAGACAACTTCTTTGCCTAATGCCAGTGTATTGTGTGTCACCTCATATTTCACACGATACAACACAGTCCAGTGATGCAAGTCCCTTCTCCTGCTGGCCAACTGGTATTTATGGAGATAGCAATTACCAGGAAGCCAGGATTTAGGGCACGCAAGGGCTGGTGGTGGCATAGAGCCCTTGCTACTGGTGGGTGGGATTCCTTTACCTCTCCCTGAACTCCTGCCAGGCCACTCAGCACATCTCCAGCCACAAGAAGTTTGCAGCTGTTTTGGTTTGAAGCACCAGAGGAGGAGGAGAAGCGGGGGAGGCTCTATCAGCTCTTCCCAGGGAATGCGGTTCAGTTCCTCGCACCTCATCTTTGGTCAGGAAACCGAGATGGGGATAGGCAAAGCTGCTGAGCCTACTTAGACATAATACCTCAAGAAAACACGCGGAGCCAAATTATGTCCCGTTAACTTCTCCCAGCCCACCATCTTCGACAGCTATGCTGCAGGAAAAGCAGGTCAGCATTTGGACCGTTACCTTGGCCCCCTGCTCGTCTCTAGCGTGCTCTTGTTCGCAATGGTGGGGAAAGCCACTGCTGGTAGCTGGGACACTGAAGCACCAAGAATAACCCAGATTCAGGCACACTAAATCCCACCATCGTCCTTGTGCTTCATGTTTCCTGCTGGCTAAGTGCTTCTGATGGACTCTTCCACAGATTTTAAGGCGGATGCAGTGGACAGAAGCCAGGGCTGACATCCCCATGCAAGGAAAATGGGGTGGCTGTGTCAGGATAACCAGCCAGCATGAACTGGCACAGGCTGGATCCCTCCCTCCTTCAGGTACAACAATTTGGACATGGGTCTCTTTATCTCCTGCAGCTCAGCTCAGGGCTCCAAGGATCCCAAGCCCTCTGTGGTCAATGGTGGATGTACTCCAAGCATGAGAAGATGTGACCTGCAAAGCACAGTCAAAGGGCACGGGACTATCTTTCCCAGCAGGGATTCAACAAGGACAGCAGAGCATAGAGATGGGGCCATACGCCCTGGAGATCCTAGATCCTCCTAGCCCAGCCTATATAAGGCAGCACAGAGGTGGGAGATCAAAATAACCCCCTACCCACTCTGGCCACATCATTCAGTGCACTGGATGATCCTCTCCCGGCAACGGGGTGAGTGGGGATTTCACGGCGCAGATGATTGAAGGGGATATTTACGACCACTGCAGACCAGCTGGAGCCCACAGGCAACAGCTGAAGGGTCCTGGCCCAAAGCCAGCCCCTGGGACATCAGTGGGAGGTAAACTAGTTGAGTCTGGGCTGCATGAGTCAGCCAAGGTCAGATATCCCCACCTTCAGAGGGATCAAACAAGGACAGCTTGGAGAAAAACTGATTGTCAAACCAGCATCACTCTCCCTTGCCTCAGTTTCTTCACGTATAAATGGGGGACAATAAGACGTGCTTTCCCGTGAAGCCTTGCTCTGTGGAGTGGAAGTTCACAGATGGTGGTAAAAGGGTTTCTAGAGACACTGTAATTCTTTTGCCTGAGCAACTGGAAGAAAAGAGAAACCAATGAGAGCAGTTCCTTTCTTGGAGCTGCTATTCTCCTGTTCCTTGCAACCCCTCTGTTTTTATTTCAGATGTATGGTTTTCTCTCTTTGTGTTTTTTTTTTCTCTGATGTTATATAAGGCAGAAAGGGGATTTCATCATCTCCCCATGGCCATTCTCAGCTGCAGCTCTGACCCTCCATCCCCGCCTTGCTCCACTTGGTCTAATAAACTTTTTTTTTTTTGCTTGGTCTAGTTTCCTTCCTTGTGCTCTTACATCATCTTTGTACTTATCTCAGATTCTAGCATTTCCCATTTCTAAGCACCTCTGAAAATAGCAATAAACACCATGTACAGCAATATCTTGGCATAATATGTCAGCTGCAGGCAGCAGTCCTACATGACAGAAAACCAGTCTGGAAATCTAAGATTCCTTCTTCAGACGATACCCACTTGCTAGCCACTTGGCACCAGTTCATTAAGAAAATCAGTATTTACTGTTCCTGAGTTTACAGGAAGATCTAGGCCAAAAGATGGAAGATTTGTTAAGTAGGAACCTGCTTTTATGTGCCCTCTGCTGCTCCCACATGGCATTGAAATTAGCAGGATCGTGCCTTCTTTCCCTCTTGTTTCAGAATGATTTATGGCTAAATGCTGTTCATTACAAAGCAGAGTCAGACTACTTTGTGCAAGATAATACTCATTATGCAGACTTTCTGACTAGATTTTTTTTCATTATTTCATTGATTATTTTTACACTGTAATGTGCAAAAACCTATTCATGTCTTTATTAGCCTGAATTGTTTCCTACATTTATGAAAAAGATATTTCTTTGATAACAGTTGTTATTGCTGGAATGAATGTCAGACAATGATCTACTGTAATACATCTTTCTGAATTGCCTTCTCTAATTTTATTACTTGAAAAAAACACCACCTAATTTAAAGAGATAAAACCTCCTGGAAGTGGAATATTGCCACTAATTAGGATAACAAGAACATAGGTATGAGTTGCTGGAGATACTGGAGTCTAAGCTTCTTTTTCTAACACAAGCACGGGCATCTTTTTCTGGAACAGTCTCCCTTCTCTTTCTGAAATTCTGCTGCTTTTGGGGAAACTGTTGACATTAATCTCCTTATCCATTATTCCCTTGGGAAAAATGCTGACCAGGACTCTGCAGCTCCAGATTCAGGTTCTGGGTTTGCTATAAATACCCTGTGCGACCTTGAGCAGGCCACTGTTGTTCTGTGACTTGTTTTTTCCGTCTGTAAAATGGCAGTAATGATGAATCCTGTGTTTTACTGCCAGCTCTTACATTATGCGTATCTGAAGGGGAACTGCTCACTGAATCTCTTCATGGCTTGGCTCCTCATCTCTAAAAAATTAAATACTTCCCTTATCTACTTATTTTGATTACAATCTCTTGATGTATGCATGTACTTGAAGTACTGTGGGACTCTGCCACAGTATGCAAACACCACATTTCCCTCCTCTCTTACTCCAGACGCAGCACTGTTCGACCCTTGAAGCTGGGTTTGCAGAGAGGCTTCGAGCTAACTGCCCTCAGCACTGCAGTGTGTCAGCTGCGGTGGCTTGACCTCTCAAGGAAAGCTGCTATAGTAGTAACTAAACAGATCGGCTTGCACTAAAGCACTTGAGAAGCACCCACAGAGCATACTGTGCTAGCTAAATTGCAGGGTAACATCATTGTTATGGTCCATAGCAAACAGCTCAGGGACACAAACTTCTTGTATTCACACTGCTCTTTCTGTGGATGAACACCTAACCACTGCTGTACATCCAGCCCCACAACTTTTGCTCAGCTAAAACATACATCCATGATAGCTAGGTATCCCATCTTGATCTAAAATCTTTGGATATATATCTCACAAGAAAGAGACTAGTAACAAATTTTTACATTTGATACATCAATTTAAACACAGAATATCTTCACATGAGTACTGGAGAGGTAATTAGGATAAGCAGAGCTATAAATGCCTGCAATGAGCAATATTTTATCTTCTCTGCAGAGATGACCTAACACAACGGCTGCACAGAAGATTTAATATAGTGCCCAGGGGCAAAGGAATTTTGCACAATATTAGATGACAAAGTTGCTCCATTGTTTAAGTACCATAGGCATTATTAGCCTGTCACAAGACTGGAGTATGAGCTCATAGACTGTAACTCTCACATCTGAACAAGGTTGCCTGGCTAATTATGTATGTGAAGTATGTCTGCCTGTAAACACCAAATATTTGCAGCTGAATTTTTGATTAAAAAATTCCTCCCAGCCCTCCAAGCAGACACAGCAGTCTTCACTGCCTACCCAGCTTGAAGTAAGACTTGATTCCACCTGGATTGATTGCATTCCAGTAGCAGGGGAGGAGTACAGACACATTTGCAGGATCCATTCTACAGTTCTTCTGTGTGCAGAAGAGCAGCTGAACTCAAGGCAACATTTAAGTGTAGAGCAGAAGAGGACAGAGCCCACTTAGAGATGTGAATTTCTTTCACTTTGTAATTTAAACGTCCATTACTTAGGGTCTCTGCATAACCAACTTACTATTCTTTTTCAGATGTTCTTCTCTAACTCATTAGTTTCTACAATCTGCTGTTAAAATTCTGGTAAAGTTAGATCAATGTGAAAAGACAGTTTGTTCAACTGCGGTTTTCCAGGAAGAGTACACAATGCCAACTGTTTGAACCCAGAGAAAATAACAGTTCTCCTCTGTTTGTCGTTCCAATGGGTGCATTCATATAGCTCATCAAAATAAAGAAATTATGGGCAATTATGTCTAATTTTCTTTTAAGAAAGTTGGAATACAAAGAGCTGGTTAAGAAACCAAGGGACTGAATCTTAAAAATAGCTTAGGTGATTCTTACTCACATCTCGCTGCCTTGCAGCACCACCTACAGAGAGGCTGTCAGAATCACACCCACCCCCAGAACTCGGGAAACTCCCAGTTCACTGTCCAAACAAATCCTGGTTCAGTGATTAATACACTCTGGAAACTGCGAGTTTGACAGCCCTGAAGCCTGAAAAATCTTCTGCTACAGGATAAGGGCAAGAATATGGTCTATTTTTTCCCAGATCCACTCAATGCCCAGGCAGGAAATGCACCTCTAGCAACGACAGAGCTAACCCAGCCACTTTGCTGATTTCTTGTTTAGAAACTTTCCTGTAGAAGTGCTTCTCTGGCAGCCAAGTGTCCCAGGTGCAAAAGGATGGTGGGATTTTCCAGGGCAAGGTGCACTTAATGGTCCATTAATCCTTCCTTTGGCACAAGTCGATTGTTCTGGCTTCAAAAGACAGCAATATTTTACCTTCTCCGTGTATCTACTCAATTACACAAGATAAAATGTTGTGGGGATTGACCTTCATCTGATCACTGGAGCATAAGGTCTGTTTGCCCTTGATTTAGCCTGGGTAGCTAAATAGTGGTGATACAGGGACTGGACTGTGAGAAAAGAGTTTGCAAGCACAGATTAAAAGCTGGCTTTTGAAATATGGCTCTGATTATCTTCCCATTTTAAAAAAAAAAAGCTTAGCTATTCGCCTCAAAATAGGATGTCCTTCTGAAATATGGAGTAGTTTTGTCTTCCTCCAGAAGCCTAATCCAAATGCCACCCTAGTAACTGGAAAGTTCCCACCGTTTTGGATCAGGCGCTGGCTGTGGGAGGCAGTGGGTGCAGGAATGTGCACGTGCAGGCAGCATTGCCATCTCATTGCTCATTAAGAACAACAGAAAAGAACAGGCATTAAAAAAGTAGATAGGAGGGCAAAGGAAGACACAGGCTCCAAACCTACGACAGTGAGCTTTAGCACCAAGAAGCAACAGCCCAAAATATTAACAGTATATGCTTAGAAAGAGATGTTTAGGAAAATGTGCTGTCTTAGGAGGGGAAAATATGAACCTTTTAATGAACAGATCGAGTGCTACCTTATAATGTGTTTGTTTGCCCTTGCCAGGCCTGCAGGAAAGATATACCAGCATCTCATTCCTCTGATGGTTAAACATTTTCTTCTGTTTCTAGCCTACATTTATTCATTACCAGACAGAATAGATCTACTATCTTTCCTCTGTTTAGAAAACTTGTTACCTTGCAAAGTCATCAGGATATTCTAGCGCTATCCACCTTCAGTAAATTCATGTTGTATTTTAGCCCATTTCTATCTGCCATCATGTCTGGTATTATTCTTTCCTGCTAAATGTATCCAGAAGTCTTGTATTTTATTTGGAACCGACTTCAATCATTTTTCTTCTTTTTAAATGCTGGAACAATTTTTCCTGCTCTCAAATTGTTTTGTGTTGCTCCTGTGGTGATGCTGTTACACAGCCAGATATGACCTTGATAGGCCAGTGCTGTTAGATGTCTAGGTCAGAAATTAGGATATTTCAGTTGAAAGGGAACTACAACAATCCTCTAGTCCAAATTATCATCACATTCTGATTTTTATGTTTTGTTCCACTTGGATGAGATAATTTCTATCTCCATGAATTCATTTCCTCTATGTACATTTCCACTATATATTATGCATTCATTTGTGCCCTGCCTCTCCTCCTTTCATCACTCCTACCTCTTCTCTCCTTGGTCTCCTGGTATGTACGCCTGAAGAACATTTTGCTATTTGTTTTAATTTCCTTTGCGAGGTCTAACTCGGCTTTGCTTCTGGCACATTTCTCTTTATGCCTATACTTCCTAACTTCTAAGACATATTTTTTTTGATTAATCCTTTTTTCCATTCCTTCTACTCCCTTTGCGTATTCCCAATATCCACTTTGAAGTGGTTATTCACCAAGTTAGGACTGGACCCCTTCCTTACAGAGTTTTATCCCTCTGTGTACAAGTCACAAATACTTTTATACCCTCTGCTTAAATTCCAAGCCTGCCCAACATTCAAACCTTTTTAAGCTGTCAAAAATCATGAAGTAAAAGACATTAATTGCTGGCGTATACCAACTTCCAGCACATTACACTTCCCATTGGGTTCATGTTTGCCATCCCACTGTGAGAGATTCCAACTGGTTTTCTCCACACATGCATCCAGAGCTAAAAGATCATGGGGAGATCGCTGACGGCAGGAGAAATTCCTCTCGACCTACAGCCACAGCAGCAGTGCCAAGAGAAGGCTGGAAGGTCATTAGCTGAAACTGTTCTCATAGAATAAAAAATTGTTACAGTAGATTAAAAATTAGCATGAAGAAATGAAGTATGTACATATATTTTTAAAGCCTCTGTCAGGCAGCCAAAATGAAAACAGATTTCACCAGACCACGAAAAATGAAACGTGTGCGCTAGTCCTTGTATGACTGGAGCTTATTTCCTTGCTAAATTCCAAGTTTCAGGTCTCTCCCGCTGAGGCAGAAGGACCGCTCAAGAAAACTCCCCAAATGTCTTATAATAGCAAAGGAATACTTTTTTCTGTTTCTCACTGTACACGTTTGCCCAGGCGGCTAGATAAAACAGGATAACATTTCCAGAAAATGTGGTTGTGATTATAGTCACTGTTCCTACCATATGTGTAAATACTATCCCGTTTTGGGGGTGGGTTTTTTGAGAGTTTAAGCTAAGGAGTGTCCTGACAAGCAGCATGCAGCAGCTGCCCTGGCCTTGCCAGGCAGTGGCTGCTGCTGTTTTCACAAGGGACACGTTGGACATCCCTTGGGGTGCAGACCTGGCACAGGCTGCACAGGAGGGAGCCTGTCGTGTCACGTCAGCCCCACGCAGGGGGGACCCAGACCAGCCTGACAGAGCAGCAGGGAAAAAAATCGTTTCAGTTCACCTTATTAAAAAGCCACTTTCAGAAAGTCAAACTCAATATTGTCATTTTAAACGGCTTGTTCATTTTCAGGGAACATCGTGATTTTTGAATGGTTGGAGCCAGCAAAAAGAGCTGTGCAAGTGTTTTTTGAAAACAGAAAATTCACTGAAATTGGGGGGAAGGTGGAAGGATTCAGAAGAAAAAAATAAATGGGAAAAGAGAAGCCGTCAAACCAAAATAGTCATACAGCAGTATTTTGTTTTGAACCAAACTTGTGCTTTTTGAGGATGATTTGAGCATGTTCACAGCAGTGAGAAGGAGCTGGTTAACTGAAAAAGCTATGGAGATGTCAGGGTTTCTTTGTACGAAGCCATTTGGCCAAGGCTCCCCGCCAAGGAAAGGCAGGACAACCCCTCCAGGGAAAGGCAGGGCAAGGGCCCAGCCACCAGCGAGGGAGCCCAGAGACAGGCATAGAGGCACAGGGGTTGCCATTTCTCCAGGGCCCACACCTGGCTGTCATTATGGGCAACCAACATAAGGCACTAACGCCCACACACTCCCCCCCGCTAAGGCCAGGAGCGGCAGAGGGCTGCGCTCTGTCAGCCCTAAGTGGGTTTTACAGCTGTTTGGGCTGGATGTGTGGTTTTTGCTGCACCCCGGCCCCAAGGCGGGCCGGAACGTTGGTGCAGCGGCCGGCAGGCCCGGGCGGAGCGGGGCGGTGGGCGGGGCGGAAGGCGCCGAGCGATGCACAGCGCGGAAGTGAGCCGGGCTGTCGCTGGGGCTGCAGTCGGATCCGGGGGGGATGGATGGGGCCGGCGGCCGGCGGGGCCCGGCGCTGGGGGCCTCCGCCCGGGCCCTGTGAGCGGCCAGCGGGCCTCGCCGGGGGCGGCCGCCGTCTCTGCCCGCGGGCCCCGGGCTGAGCTAGGGCCGAGGGCCCGGCAGCGAGGCGCCGAGCGGCCCCGGGGCGAGGGGGCCCTGGGGCTGTAGGCCATGGCCACCCGGCGTCTAACGGACGCGTTCTTGTTGTTGCGGAACAACGCGGTGCAGAGCCGGCAGCTGCTGGCCGAGCAAGTGAGTAGTTACGGCTCCTCCAGCCCTCTGAGTTCACGTAGCATGGCTCCTGCGGTGAGTCTCCTCCCTTCATCCTACTGTACCTTGCCGCGCCTAGGGCTGTGTGCCCCGCTCCTCCCGTCTGCCCTCCAGCCTTCCCCGGTCCCCCCTCACCCGCCCCGGCCCTCCCTAGCTCCCTCCTCTAAGCCCTCTCCTTAAAACCCCACCGTCCTCTGTACTTTCCCCCTCTGCCCCTCCCTCCCCACCTTGTTGATACCTTTTTCCTACTACTTCACATAAAATGAATAGAAGAGATCTGTCTTTGTACTGATCACGTTTCTATTCACTTCATAAATAATAAATACAGTTATTGTGCTAATAACTTCATGTTAGCATTGACATGAGGCTTTTTGTCCGTTGCGCTTTTTGATGCCTCCTTTCCCTAAAGAAAAATATCCAAGTTATTTCATAGAGCAGGACTCTTCTATTCACTTCAGTGTGGGCACCGTTTAATATGCTAGTGTAGATTATTCACATTGCTTGAATTTTTCCATAATTTGCTCTGATGTCCATTGCTATTTTTATTTTTTTTTTCCCCAAATACAAATAACCCTGGAAGTCATCTGTGAGAGAGGGGACTCAGTAGATTCTAGTATGAGTTCTCATTACAGAAATTCAAAAAGCAGTTTGTTCAGTGGCAGTTTATGCCGCTTTTTCTAAGTTTTGAGCTAGTCAGACTGTGATGGACTGCTCAGCAGCTCAGCTCTCCTGAGGTTCTTGCACTTCCTGTTCAAACTTGTTTATTTGTAATAGGCACCAGTAAGTATCTGCTGGCAGTCTCATCATTCTAAAATGCTTTGCATTAATGCATTTGTGTTAGGAAAAGCAGTCCTTCGTGCTGCAAATTTTATTTCAACTGATGAGTTGCTGTTGAATGGTGTTTGTTCGTTGTTAACTTTATTATACCTGTGTCTAACAAGCTACATATTAAATTGCATTTGCAGAACAGGAAATATCAATAGCATTATACATGTTGAATTTGGCACTGCATTTAGCTCTTGTTACCATGGGCTTTTGCCAATATTAATATAACTTTTTTTTATTTTTAAAAAATATCACCTCAAAAAGTTAGTGATAGTTTAAACTCTCGTACAGACTACTGAGCAGTGAAACTACACTTTTACTCAACAGAGTGCAATAACACTTAGCACTTGCATAAAATGTTTATTTACAGTGTTAATGTTAATTGAAACTTTTCTAGGATGCTCATTCAAATGTAATCAAAGCTGACAGTGACTGGAAATTGTCACTCTTGTGCAGTGGATGAAGTTAGTGGCTCAATTTTGATCCTGGCGGACAGTTGAGAGTTCCGTAGTTACTTACTACAAGCATACTATTTTAGCAAGAAGTGTAAAGCTGGTAGTGTGAGCTATTTGCCTTTGATGTTGCTAAGGTCAGAGTTGCTGCTAATTACCTTTTCTTTTGGGTGGTATCCCCAGAGCACAGCTGCTGCATGCCAGCAGGGCAGTGTTGCAAAGTCTGGCTTGTAATACGTTGGCTCACCTTAGTTCACTCTCCAGGCTTCTGCTAAAGAAATCTGTTACTATGAGAGAGCTTTGTCAGAAATTGCATTCTGCCCTGGAAGATGGGTTCTCATGTGGGCAGTCAGCCACTCCTTAAAACTTGGATAATCACAGTAGCATACTTAACAGTATAGTCCTGTTTCAAAAGCTTGGTGTAGGATAAAAGAGATAATGAGTTGAAGCCTGCTGCTTTGTTAAACCACAAGTATTTTGTCCTTGTTTTAGATCTGACATGCTTGCTTTATTAATCTTTCAGTGAAGTATCCTATTGCTCACACTTGCCTTCCACAGTACAAAGACTGATGAATACAGAAGGTGCGGATACGTTGCAGATACTAGCCTTGTATTTTTCATATGCATGTAGGATTAACGTTACCTGAAACTAGAGCACAACTGAAGTGTGTACATAAGTGAGCGTGTACTACATTTGCTTTTGCTTTTTGTCTTTTGCTGTCTGTTTTATCCTGTGATAACTGGGGTGCTTGTCAGTGTCTTACAAAAGCTTGTATGTGGATCCTCCAGTCATACTCAAACCTTCTAACTCACCAGTGGGCGTTGAATACTGCAGTCAAGTTACCCTTGCTGTCACACTTCAATGTATTCTATTGCAGTTTTTCTACCCAAAATTTTAGTAACTAGAAACTTCACTCTGCAGTTACTTTGGAAAACAAACCAAGCTCTTAACTTGATCTCTTGCATTCTTTCTGTTTACCAAGCAACTGAAATATTTTTTTTTTAAGTCTGCATCAAGCACAATGCTGACTTAAAAAGTACAATAGCATGATGTATTTATTGAATAGCAGTGTTTTAAAAGCCAATATGTTTTGTTCTTGGTAAACAATCATGCTTAAAAAATAAATCAGTATTTTCTCAACTGACCATACCCTATATCTGTCCTATGTATCTTTTTTTCCCTTTGTCTTTTGCTGTCTCTGACTGGATGGGGCTGATGGGATCCACAAATCACTTCAGGAGCTGGACGAGGTATTGTTTTTCACATTTTATTCTGCCATGGCACATCAAGCATACATTGTTGAGCTAAAATGTTCCTTTCTTTATTCTGCTGGTTTATTAAATTTCATTATCTAGGATGAGGTGTCTCTGTGTACAGTAGGACAAGGCTGCATAGAGACAACAAGCATTTTGTGATATCATGTTACATCGTTTATAGATACATGTATGAACTGATCTGATTTACTGTATACATATGGGATATAGTGACTCTGTACAATGAAGCTGTTAACTATTTTTTATGCTATGTGTAAATTGTACAAACTTTATTGGTCAGGAAATAAGGTCAGGGATAAAAAACAGAAAAGAATTGCCAGGAAGGAAGAGGGACTGTTTTTTTTTTAAAAGGGGTGGGGAACAACAAAGCTTTCCAGGCCTGAAAAACAGAAAATCGGAAATCTGGGAGAAACTAGGAAGTGAAGTTTTTGTGTAAAATCTTTCCTGGAGAACAAACAGTGAAGTAATTAGGTATGATTCAAGTGGTATCACTGACGATACCACCTCTTTCTATCTCTAGCAAAGGAAGATTATTTTATCTCTGAAATTACAAATCCTGGTTCAAATGGCAACAAGATCTATATTTGTCTTCCAATTCCATCCATTCCGCTGCCTGCCTCTCAGAGGCGGAAGATGACTGGAAGCGTCTCTGGCCCCAGTGCTAAATGTTGCTCTGTGGCCCCACATGCTGTTATCATTGTGATATAGGGAAGTGTGGAGTGGTCACCGCTTTGGCTATTTTTGTTTAGCACCTTTTAATTTCCATTAAATAAATAATCTAACAATTTTAGTTGTATGTCAGTTTGCAAGAGTGTTTGTTCTTCACCTGCCTAGTAGGTGAGTGGCTCAATACAGTGTTGTTTGAGAACAATCACAGGATACTATTTTTATTTCTTGGAGATATAATAAACATTTTTATTTGGAGATTTTCACAAATGAGATTGTCAGACTTGCCTGGCCCAATATAAACCATGCTGCACCATTGATTAGTGATCCCTTGGTTGTGAATCATTGTCTAATACGAAATGTACCAACATGAGAATTACTTGAATTCTCACTGCAAGACCATATTTTCTCCTTGAAAATCTGCTAAGTATTTATTCGAAGCATAAGTTTCATTTTTCAGATCCTGTAGGAAGTGGGAGGATGTAGGTCGTTAGCATATGGGGACAAACCAGGAGGTGTGGAGCTTGATCATACCCGCATCATGCACAGACACATTTTTGAGGTTAATTTTTATGGGATGGCATACATGGAGTTTTTCCTAATGCTAAAGGATTTGGATCTAATTTAAGTAAAATTAATTTGCTGTCTTGTCTTATCTTATGTAGCTTGCTGATGATCGTATGGCACTGGTATCGGGGATAAGTTTAGATCCTGAAGCAGCAATTGGAGTAACAAAACGCTTACCTCCCAAATGGGTTGACGGAGCAGACGAAGTAAGTTGTGTGGCAAATCCAACACAGAGTTTGATTTCTCATGTAGGGATTTATTAGAGTTGACAGTTACATTCTCAATTCTGTAAGTTTTATGATAGAAGTAGTCAAAATAAGTGTGGCTTCTAAATTGACACCCTTGTTTAAAGGAAAAAATTTTTTTAATGATCTTTGGTCTGCTTTTTATGTTCTATGGATTTCTTTCAGTGTTTTTTGTCTAGCATTCTTAAGAACCTTTTCTTCTGAAACATGAGTCACTTCCATTTTTTCTTTGTTGGGCTTTCTGTTTTAGATTCAGTATGATATTGCCAGGGTTAAACAGAAGATGAAAGAGTTAGCCAGTCTTCATGATAAACATCTAAACAGACCAACACTGGATGACAGCAGTGAAGAAGAACGGGCAATAGAGATAACAACCCAAGAGATCACACAGGTACAGACTGCTTTCAATTCTAAACTGACAGTGTGGCATATCTGTAATGCATCATGATGAGGCGGTGGTTTCCTTTGAGTAGAACGTTTCTCTTGTAATCGGTGTTAAAGTGAACTAGAAGTCCTGGGCTCTGTGCTTGGTATGCACTTGCTGACTCAGTGACTTCCCAACAAGTCACCCAACCTCCCTGTTCTTTTACTTACCTGTTTGCTTTTCTACTTGGAGAATAGGATTGGGAGACTTAAGCAAATCACATTTACAGATATCTCGGAGAAATATATATATATAAAAATTTTCTGAGGCTTCAGATCCAAGCAGTTATAATGAAGCAAATGTATTTGGTCAGAAGTAGTTGGGTTACTCTGCTACCCTGTTAGCTTTAAGTTGTTTGTTCATCTGTGTTCTGTGTTTCCATACCTTTTTAAACATTGCACTGGGCAATAAGAAATTAATTTTAAAAATCTAGAAATCAAAATATTTAGTCTTCTATTTGGAACTTTTCCAATGTGATATTTAAAGTGTGTGTTGCTGTATGCTTTTTACTAATGGAATTGTTTTCTTAGTTATTTCACAGATGTCAGAGAGCAGTCCAGGTCTTGCAGAGCAGGTCACGTAGTTGTACAGAACAAGAAGCACGTGTTCTCAGGAATGTAGTGTCTTCCTTAGCACAGTCCCTTCAGGACCTATCCACCAACTTCAGGCATGCACAGTCTGACTATCTCAAACGTAAGCATAAGAGATACAGTAATACATGGGCACCTTCTGTGGAAACCACTGATTAAGATGTGCTTATTTTCTTGGATGGGAAAACTGAAGCACAGAAAGGTTAGGTGATACACACAGGAACACCAGGGGTATATTAGAGTGAAGGTTAGAATTTGGGAGTTTCTGGTTCACAGCCCATGTTCAAACTGGTTTACTCTGTCTCTGTTTCTTACTGCTAAAGGAGAAATGTCATGGTTAAATATACCAATGAAACCAGTGTATTTCATCCATCCACATTTTTAATGCGTCATTGCTTCTCAAATTGTGGTCTACAAAGCTACTTCTGTTACACCGGTGAAGCAGCCATTTGTCTTCAGACATGATACCTGCTATTGATTAGTAGTCTGTGATAGGTAAAACTTCAAAAGGTCGTCTGTGATAAATTAAAATTCTGCATCCATAGACAGATTGGAAATGGAGTATCCTCTGTTTAAAACTCTAAAATAATCTTACTTAGCTGAAAACACAATGGCAGACAATTTTAATCTTGGAAGAAGCCCACAAAAATTTGATCTTCAAATTTAATACTGATATGATATTTCTTCCTCCCAGGGTATAAATGGCACAGGTGGAACTCAGGATCACAATTCAGATGAGGCATGTTCCTAAGAGAATTTGTTAGAAAATAGCCTAGAGAGATTGCATTTTAAGGCTCTTAACTTACCTAATTTTTTTTAACCTAATGGAACATAATTACTTAAAATCACTGATTTAATCAGAGTCTTGAAAGTCTGGTTGAATTTGTTACACTTTGTTAAATAGTAAGCCTATGTGACAGTTAAATTTTAGATACTGCTATTTATGTCATTTATTAGTCAGATTTTCTTTCCTGTGCTTTTCTGTCTGGTGCTTCAGACCTTACTCTTACTCTGATTTTAGTGTGTGTAAATATTATGCTGAAACATAGTTTGTCTTTTACAGGCATGAAGAATAGAGAAGAAAGATCCAAACACTTCTTCGACACCTCAGTCCCACTGATGGATGATGGGGAGGATGATACACTTTACGATAGGGTAAGTTAAGATATTATTACACAGATTAAATATGAAGAAACTCTTTAATGTGCCTTTAATTCTAGTATGAAAATATCAAAATGATATTCCATGAGCACCAAGCTACATGGAAATTATATTTCTGCAGATTTCTGTGATACATTTTCCTAATTAGTACTGCTCTTGCAATGTTAAGACTATTGTGCCAGCAGCCTCAGTGTTGCAGTGTGACGGAACTCAGTTTGACTACTGAATTCTCCTTACATGACTGACAAGGGACTAGAAGGTCTGTAAATAGAGTGCTGGTCTTTTTTCATTGCACCTTTCTGGGCAGATGCAAGAGTAATTGTTAGAAAATTGTGTGATTCTGAGTTTGGGTGGAATGTGGCACTCTTTAAAGTTAACTCTAAAGTGTTAACTGAAGATTTTCAGTATTACAGATGGTTGCAAATAATGGTGTAATGATTTGTTTCTGCACAGTTAAGTTGGTATGTCGCACAGCAGTACCAGACACACTTCTTTGGTTTACTCTGTCGTGGAGTTTGGGGGTACTGCATTTCTAAGCAATGGTGGGGTCTGTTCTCTTGCATCTGATCTAATAGTGCCACAGAATACTCTAACAGTAATGCATAATGTTTAACTGAAAACTTATGGAAAAAGTTAAGGCAGCTTTTCAGCTAATCTTGTGTATAAGGTTTTTTCACTATCTCTATATAAGTGTGATGGGGGAAGGATAGTGTTCTGTTGTGAATGGCCTTGGGAGACAAAAACAGTAAGGTGTCTACAGTTTAAAACAAAATTGGAATTGCTGCTGTGTCTTTCTTTACACATTTTAATGACCATTGACATTATGGGACTTTCTGTAATGCTGATCAATCAGATATTCTATAACTTCAAGATACATGTACTATGTTTGTACATCAATAAAAACATTCTTTAGGACAGGTCTTATTTTTAAAAGTTGTTCAGGTGTTCAGGCAGGATGCAAGATTTAAATTTTCTCTAAAACTATAAATAGCTGTCCAAGTTATTTTAGTGGCCCTGAAACTCTGTTTTTAAAATACAATAAGATTATTTCTTAGGTAGTTGTCTACTATGGAAATTCCAAAAGGACTGTTGTGTTATGAAATCTTACAATATTTACAATTATTTCTAGTGTTTTCATGCTGTTAATGTTAGTTCAACATCTAAATCTTTTATTTCAACAGGGTTTTACAGATGACCAGCTAGCATTGGTGGAGCAAAACACATTGATGGTGGAGGAGCGGGAACGAGAAATCCGTCAGATTGTACAGTCAATCTCCGATCTCAATGAAATATTTAGGGACCTGGGAGCAATGATAGTAGAACAGGTACATCGACACCACAGTGTTAGTAAGAAATAGGAGATTCCATGTAGTGTTAAGGCTTCCAGACTCTTACTGTTGTAACGTCCTGTATTCATGTGCTTCTCGCTTTCTCCAAACTTACTTCTTCAGCCTAAGGTTTTCCTCTGCTTGAAATCTGCCAGAAGATGAATTAATGGAAAAAGCAAATTAAAAAAATTCAACTGGTTATGGACATTAGACTGAAAAAAACCCATAGAATCCCAGAGTTCTGGGATTCTTCTGGAGATTCAGTTTAGGTTAAATGTGTCAGACAAAACCACCTGAACTAGACATAAGGTGATAATTAAGAGATGTGATATGAGATGGTGACAGAGCTGCCAGATAGGCATTGAGCAAGAAGGTCCTTTAATGAAGTCCTAACTAGTTCTTCTGTGAAAGTTCATAGTTTACATAGTTCATTAGCTGCCGTGAGTGTTAATTACTCTGCTGCTCATAATAATTGCTTTATGAAGTTAATTTAGGTTCAATTTGGTGCTCATTCTCTCCATTTTATTTAGGGAACAGTTCTAGATAGAATTGACTACAATGTCGAACAGTCATGTATGAAAACTGAAGAGGGTCTAAAACAACTACATAAGGTAAGCTGACAGAATACTGAAGCTGCTTTGCATATCTAATAATATTTTATAATTTAATAGCCATTAAGTTGTTCAGTCATTTTTAATTGGACATTGTCCCCTTTAGAAATGATTGCTGTACAGTATAAAATGTCCAACTCTACTGTAGTAGGAACTTTCTGTATAACTTTTGTTAACATCATGTGTGATGCCTAGTGTTAATTTCTTCAATAACTTTGTGGGCATCCAAGCAATGTGCTTTGATCTTTATATTGCTGACCTGGTGGGACCTGTCTGCAATTCCTCCTCTGTTTTGAGAGCCCAGCACTTGTGAAATAGGACTGGTTATTGCGTACCTCACTATACATTTCAGTCAGTTGATATGTCCTAGTTTGAAAACATTATCTCAATAGTGTGAGCAGCAAGAATAGTTTTTAATGTTTTCTCTTAGCATCTGACATTTATTAGAAGTTAGGCCCAACTTTATGCTTTTAATGTGAAGCTTTTACTATGAACATCTGAAAAGTTTGAATTGGCAGCAGAACACAGAGTTTTGTGGTTGTTTTGTTTTGTTGGCTTCTTTGTTTTGTTTTGATTTTAAGCTAAGTTCTGACTTGTCAGCTCACTTCATTCCTTCCATTGCTGGAAATAAAGTAGAATGAGAGATTTATGCAAAAGTCTCTTAAGTAAAACATTCTGTTTTTGAAACGTGGACATCTTATTACTGCACACTCAACTTCTTCATATTATGGTAGACTTCTAATACATGGACAGCAAAAAAAGTGCTGTTTGAGGAAAAGCAAAATAAATTGTTTATTTTTGTTATACATAAAAGTAAATTGGGGATCACTAAAATAAGGCATTGACCATTGGTGAACAAGGCTTAAAGTAATTGCAAGCAATTTGCACAAACTGAACTGGAAATAAATGAATCTGTTGGAATCAATGCTGTTCCTAGTCTAGTGGTAGTTAATGAATTGTCAGCAAACCCCTGTTTGGATTGCTGATAGGAGTATGGATTTTTTGAAGCAATATATACCTGTTTTCAGTACAGCATAGGAATTTTTTCACCTCTCATGGAAGGCATATACACAGGTCTGAATAGTATTATCAAACATACACTCTGCTGTTTCTAATACTTTGGTAACTTGGTTCTGGTTTAATATCTATAATGTCAATTTTCTTTTCTGTTTTAATTGGCATAATTATTACAAACTACTGAGACAGCACTTTCACTGAAATTGCATTAATTCACTGCAGATCTGGTGATAAGAATCACTAGTTACCAATTCCTGCTTCACATGAAAATTGGAATTGGCTCTAATACTTTGTCAGGCTTTGATACTTAAAGCCTAGTTAAGTAAATAATCACAGTGGTTGCATGTTACATAGTTTCAGGTCAAGAACTCCTCTTTAGCAAATCTGATAATAAATAATTACTTTCTAGGGACTATAAAGGAGAAGAATGAATATATTTTTCCCTTTAAATTTTGAAGGTTTATTAATTTAAAAAGAATTAAATGTAAGTTTTGTTTTGTTTAGCTTCTATTAGCAGACTTTCGTTTGGCTTTTGGAGAGTTTTCTCCGCATTGCCTCCTTTTAATTCCCCTGGGAAAAAGAGGAAAGGGATGAGAAAATGTGGTTAGAAGAAAGAAGGAACGAAGCAAAAAACTAAGAACCAAATGAAAAAGAAAGCTTTTGGTTCTATTTGAAATTAAATGAAAATGCAGACCTGAACCAGGTACAATAAAAATGCCTATTAAAAAATGAAGTTTTGTTGTGAATTTTGATGTCCTTCAAATATAGTACAGGAATCTTATCAGCAAAATAAATGAGTTAAAACATCTTCACAGCTTTTACTGTTCAGACTTTCACATACGCAGTTGCCTGATCTTGTTTCCATGGTCTTCATAGCTCGGTGTTCTTCCAAATGAAGTATCGTCTTCTGTGTATCTTAGGTGTTGTGTGGATGCATAGGGCCCTCTTGAGCACTGCAGAAAAGAAGTCACAGTGAGGTTGCTTAACCAATATGAGGATGCGTTGCTCTTTGTAGAGCTTGCTGTTTAATACACATAAATGTCCCTTCAGTGTACACTTACCTTTGCTGAAGTCTATGGTGCAGACCAGAGTTAGTTTGTGGGAGTTGCTTGCAATATACATTGTATGAAATGTCAAGTTACCAAAGAACAATTCTGAGATACACGTACTTCCCTTACACTAAACAAGAGTCTGTACTTTGTAGCTTTGCACAAACCTAAATATTAATTCTTTTCTGTTTCTATAGGCAGAGCAATATCAAAAGAAGAATCGGAAGATGCTTGTTATTTTAATTTTGTTTGTTATAGTAATTGTCCTTATTGTTGTTCTTATTGGTGTAAAGTCACACTAGGTTTCACTTCATTTCCTTATTTTTGGAGTTTATGTGAACTTTTTTCCCCGATGTGAATGGATGGACCTGCACTCCAGAAAGCTGCCTTTGAATGTATAAGCCCTTGTGCAAAGTCTGTGCAATGTTTCTGTGGAATTCCTCAAAGTACAAGTTTGGTGATCTGTGAGGTGTTTGTAAGGATTATATGGAAAATATCAGGAAGCTTGATGGTCCCACACGAATAATTTGGCGCTCTATGTAGAGGTATTTGGAAACACAGTACTTAAAAATAATTACAAAATTGAAGTTTACCAGTGAGTACAGTAATTAGTGTGTTACTGTGAACAAAAATGTGCTGTCTTCTGTATTATGTCACAGTTGTTACAGGCTTCAAATTTAAACCATGTTACTGAGTCATGGGACTAGATAACAAAAATTGATCTAGATGTAAAATATGTTGAGGCACAAAAATGTTTGACTTCATCTCCTTCCTTCCAGACTCAAAAACTCCGAAGAACTGGATAGACAGCTAAAAAAGAAAGCTTTTAGCAACCAGAATGTAATCCAACCCCTGTGATCTTAATTTAGATACTGCACCGTTACTAAGAATCAGAGTGGTACTTGATCTTGTAAATAACAAGATTTAATCACTGGCATAATTTAACACATTTAGTTAATTAAAAAATTTTCTCAGCTTGAGTAATCATGGGAATGTTTTTCCTCACCAGAATGATCAAGTATATTTTTTTCATGTGCAATTTCTTTAGCTTAAAGTACAGATATCTACATTAAAGCAGTGGTGAAGTTAAACCTAAAAAATAGAGATTCTCCTTTTGGCTTTCTACTGCATCTGACCTACTGTAGTGGGTCTTGGATGTTTCATACTTTAGTTGTTGTATAAGCTGTTTATCTTACAGTGCATCTGTCCTTATGTGTTATGTTTTTTGTGTGACTTCACTACAGTATACGTTACATCCATTTTCCCTGAGAGAAGATGATTTCTTTCAAATGCCTGCCTGGAAGAGGATGTGTTTACGGTCTTCTACTGACAATGAGAAATGTCATACAAATGACATGTTACTAGGCTTTCAGTAGAGAATTTGGGTGTTTTTTCACTATTTTTTTCAGTGGAAAACTTTGCTGTAGGCCATAAAAGAGAAATTAGGGCAACATCTAAGTAATAGAATACTCATGATTTAATTCAGGCCTGAAGTGGTGTGCAATTGTAGAGGGTCTTGCCTTAATAGTTTTAATATGGCTTTTCTCTATGGATTTTTTTTTTTTCCCCAGGGGACTCTGACTTATTTCCTTTGTTTTCTGACCGATGCAGTGCTTCCCATAAACTTGCAGAGATGCTCTGCTCAAAGCCCCTGAAGTGCAGTTTCATAATATTATGATATTAATGTTGCATATGTTGCCTGCCCTGAGTTTATCTTTACTGTGTACTAAGGAGGACTTAAGATGTGGCTTTAAACTGACTTAGTGCAGGAACAGACCTGAAAGCAAAGACTACAAAGATGTGAAAACCTTGGCTTTTTGCGTGGCTTATTGTGAAAAGCTTTGTACCACTCTTGTTACCTCTAAACAAAGGGGATGTTGAACTTCCAAAATTGCCAGTTCAAACCCTTGATTAAATTCATAAAGTAAATTGATAAAGAATGATGCTTGTAGTGGGGTGTGCAGCTCCCCTGTTCTGGTAATAGATCTTTTCAATGATCGTGAGTAAAACTACTGTCTCCCTAGTGTGCTGTCTACATCAGTTGGTGTGAAGCAGCATATTGCTATAATTTAATATACTGTATTTGCAACTTTCTAACATGAGATCGTGTTATTTATTTCTGTCTTGACTGGTGCTTTGGACATTTTATCATGGCTAATGAATTCAAAGAAGTAATAAAACACTTCCAACCTAATTGGGCAATTCATTTTTTTAAGTATAAACTGAAACATACTTGTGATGTTAATGTGTCTCTATACAGTCTTCATAATTAAATGAAAGCAGCACTGACATGAAATATCTTTGGAACAAAAAATGTAACTTTCTGTAGCACGATGTAAGTTGCATTGTCAAGAGTTATTTCCCATGAGCTATGTCTGTGGTATCTTAACTCCGCTGAAGTAACTGACTGCATATTTTTCTATCCAAATTCTGTAAAAGGCAACGCATTTTTAATATACATTGGACAGAAGTTAAACTCAGATGTCAACTGTCCTGTGTGATGACCTGGAATTTATTGAAGCTGATTATATCTAGGAAAAAACAAACAAACAAAAAACACCAACAAAACAACTTCTAGGCTTCTAAATCATTTCAGATGTCTAGCTTGTTACAGTTCAGTCTAAATAATTACCAGCAGCTCAATCACACTCTTAGGCAGTTCTTTGTAAAAATCTCTCTATGTGGAGTGTTGCAGAATCGGTACCATCTGTGCTATCTATTGGGCAGTGGAAGCCCAAAAAAGCCAATGCAACTGAGGAGCAGCTTGGCTTTGGTAGTGGCTGCTGCCTACTCAGGTGTTACGGGAGCAAGAGCTGCCTGAACCTACTGCCTGCGTTTCTGTCCAGCCCTGTAATCATCTCTGGGTGCTGCTGCAGAGGAAGCTGGTACACTCTGTTCTGCAGGTTGTGGCCTCTTCATGGTTGCTGGATGATTATTCTCTGCTTGTGTTGAACCTCTGCTTACAAAGTCCAATGGGAAACGGCATGACTCAAACAGAACAGCGTTGCTAGAGCATCTCCCAAGAATCATGGCTCCCTACCTTGTAGGAATCACCTATAAAGCTGTTGGCTTGTACAGAATTTCTCTGTTAAAATGAGCTGCTGCTCCTTGTAAGAGAAGTGAATTCTAGTGATAGGTGAAAATGGTGGTATTGAAAGCACTGTAATAGCAAATTTATTTCTACTGCAAGCCTCTCTAGAAACTGAAGAGTAAAAGGGAAGAATTATTTTCTTGCTTGGTGATTTTTTTGGAATGCTAAGAATTTGGAGTGCTAAAAATTTGAATTAATATAATTGATGCAGTGTTCACTGAGGCTGCCTAGATTGTATTGATTTAAGGTTTGCTTTTATGAAACATCACAACACAAAGGAATCTTATGTCCTTTACTTTAATCCTTAGAAACCTTGTCTTTGGTACAGCCTTACAAAATGAAAGTCTTGGATCGGTGACAGTGAAACTGATGTTGTTGGAAAAAATGTATATTTACTGTCTCAAAAAAAAACCCCAACAAAATTTGCTTTTTCCTCTCTTTCTGGAATATTTTGTAGACATATGTTTTATCCAAAGTTTAACTTCATGAGAAAAACAGGAATTTAGCTTTTTCCATTTTTATCCCTATGTAACTTTACACTTTCAAAATGAAGAATTTCCATCCTAAAATGGTATTATGAGGGGAAAATATGGACTTTCACCTTGATACAACTGCATGTCAGTTGTGGAGGGAGCTGGATGAGTACTAACACCTTTCTCTCTGAAAAACACCGGATGATCTGATGCATGGAGTGGGGCACAGGGGAACTCACACTTTGCACAGCGATGTTACTGGGGTTTTTTTCCCATTTTCCCTAGAACCTACGAAACTAAAAACCCTGATCCCCTCGTGTGCTTGCTGAAGCCCGGCTCAAACACAAAGACCTGGCACAGCGCTTCTTTCTAACCCAGACCGCCCAGGGCAGGCAATAAGGACCCGCCGTTACACGCGCCGTGTGTGGGGGAGTGCCGGTGCGAACGAGCCGCAAACCGTGCCTGGGCGCGGGCCCCGTGCCGGGGCTCTGCGGGGCCGTGGCACGGGGAGGCCGTTTCGGAAGGGGTCGGGCAGCTGCCCCGCGGGCCGGGCCGGCTCCCTCCGCCGCATCCGGGTACCGCGCCCCGCCCGGCCCGGCGCGTCGCCCGCCTGCGGTGCCCGGCGCGGCCGCCGGGGGCCGCCCGCGCCGCCGTAGTGCCCGCCCCGCGGAGCCGGCGCCGGGCGGCGGGGCGGAGCCGTGCGGACGAGCCGAGCCGAGCCGGGCCGGGCCGAGCCGAGCCGGGCTGCGGGCAGGAAGATGGCGAACGTGCAGCTGGAGTTCCAGGCCAGTGCCGGCGAGGCGGACCCGCAGAGCCGCCCGCTGCTCGTCCTGGGCCAGCTCCACAACCTCCACCGCCTGCCCTGGGCCCAGCTGCGGGGCAAGCTGCAGCCGCGGGTCACCGAGGAGGTGAGGCCGGGCCGCGGCGGGAGCGCGGTGTCCCCGTCCCCCCCTCACACACGCGCACAGCCCCTGAGGCGGCGGCGGCCCCGGCGCGGGGGGGCGGCAGCGCGGCCCCCGCCCCGGCACCGCCCCCCGGGGCGCCCCCGGGCCCCCCCGGGGACGCGTCTCCCCGCCCCGGCCCCGAGCGGCCTCGTGGTGCGGGGGAGGCGGGGGCTCGCCCGGCCTGCGGCTGCCTGAGCGGCGCGGGGCCTGCTGCGGCGCGGGTCGGGCGGGGACGGAGCCTGCCGGGCCCGCGGGAGGGGAGCCCGGCCTTGAGCCCCCGGGCCGGCGCGTTTTGCCCTGTGAAACCGCCTCGGAGCGGCCCTTAACGGAAAAATAAAGGGGAACTCAGCGGGCTCGGCCCGGGGACGGCAGCGGGTCCGGCAGGAGCCTGTTGCCGCGGCGGGGGGACCCGTGCAGCCCTTCGCCACCCGCGGGTGAAGCACCGCGGCTTCGCTCTGACACCCCTTGTGCCCCCCTCGCCGGGTGCAGAGCGCTTTGCCTTCCTCCGAGGTGACACGGCGGGGTCTGCAATTAGCTCAATTACCGAAACACGCGTTCTCAGGTGCCAGGTGGCCAGCGGGAGGCTGCGCCTGGCTCCCTGCGCGGGGGCAGCGCATGGCAGCGCTTCCCCTCTCCTGCTTTCGGCCCCCGCGGTGGGATGCGCGGACCTGTTTTTATTTAGACGGTGTGGATGGCTTGTGGTAAAATGATAAATGTTTTGCATCGCGGCTTTTAGGTCGCTAGATGCTTGGCCGGTTTTTTTGCTGGACTCTTGAGTCTCTTATTACAATATTTAGCCGCCTTTTTATTTTGTACTTTTTAATTAAATTGCTGTGTGAAACAATAACTCAGGACTATTAAATCAATGCATCTATTTACACTAGGAAAACTGTCAACTTAAAAAAAGCTCTGAAGCAGCCTTTGCACTAATGGTGTGTTTTTAAATTGTAATTCATATGGCTTAGAAGAGGTGCTTGTAATGGCAAGTACATTTGTATTTTCTGGTTAATAAACAGCTTTGTCATATTTCCTGTTTCTTTTCACTCTGGAGGTTATTGCATTTAAAAATATGTGCATAATTTTTTGTTTCCAACACCTAAAACCCTGCAATTAAAGAGTGCCTCAATATAGTGGGAATGAGATGGAAAGAAAAGTCTGATACAGTTCTTTGTCTTTAAATTCTTTTTTCCTCCCCAGATATGGCAATCTGCTTTAAGCACTCTGAATCCAAACCCCACCGACAGCTGTCCTCTCTACCTGAATTACGCCACTGTGGCCGCTTTGCCTTCCAGGGTCAGCCGACACAATAGTCCATCTGCAGCTCAGTTCATCACCCGCCTGGTTAGAAATTGCCTTCCAGGAGGTGTCAACAGATGTATTGTTGTAAGTGGCTGTTGGGAAATGCTTCTGGTGAAACGTCTAGTCAAGTATTTTCTCGACTTTTCAGGATTTTAGCTGTATCCAAGGAGACTGGACGTGGGCAAGTTTAACCAATATAATTATACTGACATTTATAAGTGGTTTTGCACTGACATGTAAACAAGCCCTAATTATAATAGCTTATGCATGCTCAAGCAGTTGGAGGGAATTAAGGTTGGATATGTATGGAATGTCTTGAACTAGGAACGTCCGTGCAAAGGGAGCCGCTAGCAGCTTTTTTCAAACTAGGATTTATGACATTAGCACATGCTTTAGAAGATTGACGTAGCCTGCATGCAGGGTGCTATGTCTTGTTGCATAACCCATTTAAGGTGCCTTGTTTGTGTTATTCAGTGAGTTTTAATAGTCTTCATGCAAACTAATGCTCCAACGTGAGTCCTTTGCAGGACAAGCTCTTGGACTGCTTTGGTCATCTTCTGTACGCGCCTGATGAATTGGTTATTTGTTTCTATGGCTTCCCCAGATTAATTCAGATTTCTAGGTTGTTAGAGAAGACTCATACCGTCAGTGTCAGTAACATAATCTAATTATACTCTTCACTTGGAAAACTTATTTGCAAGAGTAATAACTCTCCTTAATTTTTTCCCTTATAGTTAACTTAGAAAATGTTTAGCTAAAACTGCTTTCCATTGGTAATTTCTGTAATGAGCTTCAGAAAAATATTTTATATGTTAAAAAGCTTTTGGGTTAATATTAGCCACGTTCTCATATAATTTCTCTTTGTTTCGTTTGTTTTGAACACATATTGATGGTTCCCATGCTTTTTTTTTGTCTTAATCCGGAGGCTAACCTGTGTTAATTGCATTAGTATAATTAAAGTAGTCCAGCTCCCTTATAAGGATATACTAATGCCCACACAGTCATGTCCAGCAGTGTAATTAATTTCCATATGGGACATGAACTGAACCAGTTCAGTGTGGTGCTGTTCATACTGCCACCCAATCCGTGCAGAACATGACATACAAGTATGTCTTGATTCAGACATCAGTTATTTCCAGCCCCCTCCTTTTTTTTTCCTCTCTTCACCAATAATATCACCGGTTACAGAACCTTTTAAATGTAGTCTTCCACATCCCTAATGTTATCTGACTTGTTTGTCTTCTCGCTGGTGTTTCAGATGGTGTGTGAGCGGTCTGAAGTCTTCGCTTCTGCTTGTGCTTTGGCCAGGGCTTTCCCGTTGTTCACACATCGGTCCAGCGCATCAAGACGCACAGAGAAGAAAACTGTAACGGTAGAGTTTTACCTGGTTGGACAAGACAACGGACCAATAGAAGTGGCAACGCTTAAAGTAAGATTTTGGTTTTTTCCGCCATCAGTTGTTTCCATTATTCCTTGAAATATTTTTTATATTTTTTCTTCAATTTGTTGCATGCACGAATACATCTGTCTCAGGCTACATATGCAATAGGTGTTTTATCTAAAGTAATAAATTATTCTAGGTCAAAGTTCCTTGAAATGGATCAGTTCACAGCACCTGTGAGTAGAAATATTGAACATATTACTGCAGCAAAGGCTGAAGATGTTATCAGAATTTAGATTTCAGGGGTGGAAAACACCAAACAAGTAGCACAAAGAAAAGGTGTCCTTTCTCATGTTTATTATAGATGCAAATAGTGTATTTTTAGCCTTTAATATTACATTGCCTTCAGTGTATGCGCTTCTCACTTTCTTTTATCTGGGCAAAATCTGTATGTGGCTATGCAGGTCAATATCATAGTGAAGTCACTAAAAGTTGCGTGAATCACATATGGCCTCTGCTATTTCTGTCTGATGTACCTCTTTGGCTGAGTTTTTCTAGCAGAACTTTAGCCAGAAACAAGACCCTAAGAAACAATACAGCTTGGAGATGAGCTGTTCATAACAGTTAAATATGTCTCGAGTCATCTTTCAATAGCAGCTGATCAAAGACTATTTCCCTTGTACCTGACTGTTACAGAGAAGAAACTCCACATCAGGTGACTTTTAATATGCTAGGTCATTCCTCTTCAAGATCCTCACGTAAAAGCTCTTCCGAGGTTTGCACTTAAGCTGTCAGGCAACTTCCTCTTCAGTGTTCCAGGCTCTGTGCTTCGGTACAGATGGACACTCACTTAGCTGATCAGTCAGTGAGGTTATACAAATCCCTTAAAAATTTTGACAATGGATTTGACAAAGGGGACCGTGTCACTGCATCTGAAATTTGCAGAATTGCAGCTTTAGGGCATTTTTTTTTTCCTCTCAGTATCTTTTCCTCCATACTTTGTCCTTACTCTACGAACTGGGTTAGCCACAGCAAATGATGCCAGACCAGTTTTCAGGAAAGTGACAAAGACAGACGTGCTATGAGTACAACTGTTGATTGCTCAATTTTTCCAGGCTCCAAATCAGAAAAAACGTAACTGGTATCAAAAACAGTTCCTTCAGATAGGCAGATTCCAAACCACTTGAGTTATTTATAACTAAAAAACAAAGCTGAAATGATTTCTACCTCCTGTTCTTCCCCTTGATGTCAATGCCAAAACTATTACTGGTTTCCTTCAAGCTAAGTTTTCACCCCTTAAATTCAGCCGGCACCAGACAGCTAACACGGAGTGTGGAAAAGGCATGTGGTGTAGGATTTTTTTAGCTAAACCTCCCCCTCGGCATGTAGCTGTATTTTGCACCTACTGCATTGTCCAGGATATTTTATGGTGAGGACTAGCAGGGATTGTCACAGTTTTACAAGGCACTTCTTAAAACTGTCTTTATCCAGGTTCTCTTGAGTACCCTGGAAGCCAAACCCAGGCACAGATTATTTCTGTAAGTCATGTTGTTTCCCTTGGAGTTGACGTTTGGGCTAGAGCACCTCCATTTACCTGCATGGCCCTAATGGTGAATCACTCCAAACGTAACCTGGCTCCTGAGGAGGTCCTTATCCCTTTGGGGGAAGTAAAGCAGTCAAAAGTAATTGTAGGGAATCAGGCACCATTCCAAAGTAAGCCAAGGTTTATGAGTCTGCTGGGATACGGAATGTGTAGAGTCCTTAGGCCGGTCTGGCCAAGCCAAACTTCGGGTACCTCAGCAGGAATAACTGTCCAACGCATCAGATTCCTTTGTAACCCCTCTTGACTCACCCTTCTGCTGTGTGTGGTCTTCAGTGTAGTGCGGCTACTGGAAAGCTTGAACAAAGTTTTCTTCCACCTAGTCTTTTTGTTTCAAGTTGTTGATTCACAGGAGTTAAAAGTTGAAGCTTAATGCCTGGTGCCCCCATTGTCCTTTTTGTCAGGAGGATCCTTCTTTAAGGAAACAGCCTCAGCATGCTCACTCTGGACCATTTTGATTCTGTCCCACTCTTGCTTAGATAAGTTTTCCCTCAGTCCAGGTGAGGGTCAGTCCATTTTGCCACAGGAATGAGGAAAGAGTTGCATGCATGTTTTACAGAAATATGAAATATTCCACATTCCCCGTGGGCCTGCCATAGAGAATGTCTTAGGGTAGTAATCTCTGTTGTGCTCAGCCACTCTGCCTGCCATATATAAACTTTGCGGTTTCCCATGTTGTAGATTAGGTAATCTCTGCAGGTTTCCAACCCAAGCAGCCTACAAGCTCATTGTGACTTCCTGAATTGGCTGCCTCTTATCTTTCTTTCCTCCACCTCACATTGCCTTCCTGGTCTCACTTTGATAGTGGAGAAGGCTACTGATTTTGCCATAACAGTTCACTGTGGGAAGGAATACAGTTGCTTAGAAATTAGAGCACAGGGAAAAATAATTTAAGCTTAACACGCACAAAAAATAACGGTTAGCTTGTTTGACATTATTACTGTAGAACTGCCTGTGATTGGTTGCAGTTAAGCATTAATGTGCTCCAGAGGAACCACACATCTGGTATAGGCTGCATGGGACTAAATGCAAAGCTGTGCAGAAAACCAGCCAAGCCAAGGCCAGTTCTCAGGTGTCCTCACTTCTTTTTATAGTGTCTGGCAAGTGCTGCAGAAGGAGTCAGGCTGGCTGCTCGGATTGTGGACACCCCATGCAATGAGATGAACACAGATAACTTCCTGGAGGTAGGTAATAACACCTGATGAGTAAGAGTTACTAATTGTAAGTCTAGACTACAGTAATCAAGAACTAGTGTTGCTATCTCTTAGCAAAACCTGTATGTCAGCAGTGGGAAGCACATCAAAGAACCTGTCCAAGGATGCTGAGGCTATTTCTTTGGACTTTAATATTTCATAGAACTTTGCTAAGTTGGAAGGAGGCAGAGCGTACAGCTTGGGGTAAGGCACTGGGAGTCAGAAGACATGAGTTCTTGATTCAGTCATGACACTGGCTTCTTTGCCTGTGCTAGTGTTATCTTAAGCGTGATGGTGATAAGTGTTTCTGAAATTATGGGACAGAAGTTGTCATGTTTCCAAATGAGTTTTATCATAAAGATCTGGAAAGCTGTTGAGAACGAAAATATGCCTGTCCCATTGCATCATGATCCAATGGAGTGAACAGCTGGCCTTTACCTCTGAAGATTTCTTTTATTGGTGGAGCTTAAAGGTCAAGTTTGTATTTCAGGCCATAGTAAGTCAAGGATGTCTCAGCGGGATTAGGCCATTGGAAAACCAGCACCACTCCCAACATTGTGTATGTTTGTATGTGTACGCATGCAAAAATCACACAAAACCTTTATGTGGGTACCCATATGTGTGGAAAGACACAAATGTGTCCTCCTGATGACTGACTGACAATGTCCTTTTTCTTTTAATGATTAAGGAAATCAAAAAAGTTGGCAAGGATCTTGGGATTACTCCTACCCTTATTCGAGATGAGGAGCTGAAAGAGAGAGGCTTTGGAGGTATATCTTGTTGAAAATTCAGCTTTTTTTCCTAGCAGTTAATTGGAATATTTTGCCATCTCCTTTGTAATGTTTTATTTGACCATTTTTGAAACAGTTTTATTGCCCATAGTATTCCAAGATGTTTTACAGAAAATAGCCACAGATTGCTCCCCACAGGATTTCTTCCCCACAAGTGATTTACTTCTCTGTTTTCCAGGTATCTACGGAGTTGGCAAGGCAGCTCTGCATCCTCCAGCCCTGGCAGTTCTCAGTCACACTCCAGATGGTGCTACACAGACCATTGCATGGGTGGGCAAAGGTATTGTGTATGACACTGGAGGACTCAGCATTAAGGGAAAGGTACATAAACACTTGTTCTTCTGCTGCCTTTGCTTACAATGTTGTTTTCTGATGGAAATAATTCAGTTAATGTCTGTAGGAAACCAAAGTATATTTATTTGAGTAAAAACTTGATCTACTGTCATCCATATGGACACAAACTACCAAGGGAGAAGACCAAATAGGATTCAAGGAACATTTTACAGAGCAGGTAGATACCTGATATTTTGCCCTTTAACTATTGTCCACTGCTAGGCAAAAGCTAGAAACAAAGATGTTTAATTTCTGATTTTGGAGACAGATCCAAAACCCAAGCGAGTTGGCCTCAGTGCTAATCTTGTGAACAACCTTTTTCTTTTCTCTTTTCTAACAAATTAGCAGCAGAGGTTTAGTGTTTTCCAGTTCTAAGGCAAGATCCGCCAATAAGCAGATGCACGTGTTCTGTGTTTCTGTTAATGGCTGAGCACTGTCAAGACCAGAGTTACACAAGCATCAGAAATACTAGTTTTAGCAGATGTTAATGTGAAATTCTCTTTTAAAGGAAAAAAAAAATCACTATGGTTCTGTTTAAACAGACTACTATGCCTGGGATGAAGCGAGACTGTGGTGGAGCAGCTGCTATTTTGGGTGCCTTCAAAGCCACTGTAAAGCAAGTAAGTAAAATGTGTTAATTGATATCATGTAGCCTAGTATTGCCAAGGAGCAGTCTGGCTTTGGATATATTCCCAGATATGGGGGCCAGTCTAATCCTGAAGTTATGACCTGCCACTGCTGTTGATGATCTTGAGCCACTCTGCTCTTTCTGCTGTTTCAGGAAAATACTTCAAATCTTTACCGGGAACTTGAGAATTGTGAGAAATTCCTGGAGTGCTAATTTTTTTTTTAAGAATCTTTCTTGAATTTCAGGGTTTGTACTGCAGACTGAGTGGTTTCTAGTTCCTTGAATCAGATTTATACCTGAGTTATCCAGTGCTGATTTTGTTTAAGCTGTGGGATTTGGGGCAGCTGTCGTCCCCTTAGCAAAGAAGGGGATGAGTGACTCTGGGATATGAATTGTGTCCATATTCCAAATCCTGTGCCAGTTCTAATATTAACCTACTGGGGAAGTGGTAGCTCTAGGCTCTCAGGAGCTGCATCTTGGTTTGCTCCTGTGGTCAGAAAGTAGTAGGGGAGCTGAGAGGAAGCCAGGTATTGAAATACAAAGAATTAAAAAAATGCATATTGCACTTTAACAATATGAACTGGGGAAAAGAAGTGGCCACTGCCAATAAAACTCTGCCCTCTCCACAAATCCAGTGACTGAGTCTTGCTGACAGAGCAGCTATTGCCTCCAAGGAGTATCCAAAGTTCAAAGAACATTTACTGCTGCAGATTAATGCATAGATCTGATGGAAGCTTTGTCCAGGGAGTGATCAGTGCCAAATTCCCTTTTCTCAACAGTTCAGCTCTGTGCCTTGGCCCTAGCAGCATGTTTCATGTGGAAAGATTGTAAACTTCACAGTTATCTGCAGAGACTTAAAATTGAAAACAGATTTGTGAGCAGCATCTCGGGCAAAACCGCTGGCTTTCCATAACTAAGTCCTTCAGAAAGTTAGATCATGCGTTCGCGAGGGATGAGAGCTGGAACTTAAACAATGCTTTGGGAGAGTCTGGGAAAGCCATGGACGTGGTACCTTCTTTTGGGGATTCAGTCCTTGTGTCCGAAGTAGTTTTGTGTGTAATTATCTGCACTGAGAGAAGTTGCATTCACAATCACAGTAGGTGGGAACCAAAGTGATCTGTCATTTCATACGCAGTTACTGTAACAATGAATAAACTGGCAGCGACATGTTTGGACAAACTGAGCCTGATGAAGCTGTCATACCTCACAAGAAATCTGTGCCTTTGTATGTAAAAACAAAAGTGATCTCACTGCTTAATTTTACGACCTTATGTAAGAAGACCCATTAATGAAATCCCTGCAGAAAATGCATTCAGATAGGCAGTGGAAAGAATTTGGGTTTACTGTTTTGAGACTTTTTTTTAAGTGCTCTTAAGAATAATATAAAGCTGGAAGGGGTTTAAATTAGCTATGCTTTGTCACAGAGACTGAAGTTGGAAACGTGTGTTGGATAGAAAGCTCCATGGGAAGAGGGGCAGAGGTTATTATCCATCTTCAGAAAATACCTACTTACATGTTGTTCAACAATTTTACAATGTGATTTAAAAGGCTTTGGGTAGCAAAATTAAGTAAGTGATTTTTCCTAAGTAGATGCATTTCATCTGATTTGAGCTTCCCAACACAAGGGAGAAGAGAAAAACATTCACTTAGATTCTTGAAATCCTTCTTGATCCTGTGTGTTAACATAGTGAATTCCTGCTTTTGAAGAGCTACAGACAGAACGAGATTCAGGAAAAGGCAACTGATAGTGGAAGCAGGTTTTCACTTTTTGACAGCAGATTAACCACATCTCCCACTTGGAGGAGGAAAATGGTGCAGTCCGGTGAGAGATTGTCAATGTAGTGGGGTTTTTGCTGTGCAGACCGTTTTGGAAGAGCAAAGGGTCGTAGATGGAAGGTTATCTCATCAACAATGCTGTTTGCCCACTGGCTGGACTAGAAACTGCAAAGTTACTTTATGGCTTCTAGATGCTGCCTGTTACTTTGAAAGGTTTTGATTGATGCATTTGCCCTTTAGATTTCAGAATGTGAGCTGATAGAGCAAGTCCAGATTTCTTCAGCTACAGACTTTTATCAAGAGATTAACAGTAAAACTGACCCTGGTTTCCCTAGGAATTTGATGTTTTTAAGGCTAGCTATCCCAGTTGAGGAGGAACTATGTTTTTATTTGTTAAATGCTGCTGTCTCCCTTTCTGTTCCTAAGATCCCTCCACACAATACAGCTGTTGCATAAATAAGAAAATCATCATCCATAAATCCATTTAAAATATCATCCATAACCGTATAAGCACTTGATTTTAAGCCAAAGTACCGTTTCTCTCCTATTGTCGTTACAGGGTTTTAAAGACAATCTTCATGCCGTTTTTTGTTTGGCTGAGAATGCAGTCGGACCACGTGCAACAAGACCTGATGACATTCATGTTCTTTACTCTGGAAAGTAAGATTGGATCTATCCTTTTCACAGAAACATTGAGAGGAAACATCATCTTTGGTTCTATTTATCTGAGTACCATGCAAATTGTGAACCTGTCCCTCACCAGCTTCCCTAAATATTGATAATAGTATTTCAGACAGCCACAGTAGTGAGTTTTAAGTGTGCTTAGTTTCCTGTTGGGTATGTAAATACACATCAAAATATATACCATATATCATGAGCTGAAGTTTCCTTAAAGCACTCAGGTTTAGGCTTTTTTTCCAGTACAGCCAGTTTTCTGTGTCCATCTGTAGTCTGTATTGTCTCAGTTGCAGAGGCAGGCTACCATTGTATAAGAACCTCTTCCTGTTTTAAGCAGAGTATGATCCCTCTTTGTATGGCAGTAATTTGTAAAATCCCAGCTCAACATGCCAGCCATTATACAGGCCCAACAAGTAGACGCAGCCATGGGGACAGTACTATTATAATCCTTTTCCACATACGCTCTGTCTGGATGCTTGCAGCTGGGGAATAAGCAGCCATACAGACTTGCAGAGTCAAATAAGAAAGCACGTTAGGTTTGAGTCTGCTTTCTCATCCAGTATTCTAGTCCAGACAGCTGAGTCCTAACTTCCAGCCTGAAGCACTGGTGTATTAAATGCCCTCTCTTCTTCCTAGAACTGTGGAAATCAATAACACTGATGCAGAAGGTAGGCTGATACTGGCCGATGGAGTAGCTTACGCATGCAAAGATCTTGGAGCTGATATCATTCTTGATATGGCCACTCTTACTGGAGCTCAGGTACTGATACAGAACTGCTAGTGGACAAGGGGGTGTGTGTCCTTCTACTGTCTGTGCATCGTGCGCTGCTTTGCCTCTGTCCTGCTAGTCTTTGGTGGAAGGTAGATACTGTGAACTATTGTGACTGATGGTGGCTTCCAAAACTTGTGCAAGAGAAAGTTGCCAGCAACCACCCCAGTAAATGGTAATCCTCTGTGCACATGACATGTGCTGTGAATGTGTTACATTTATAGCTGCAATACTCAAGCAGGGTTTTTTTTGTTCTTTATGAAACTTTTATCCTTTTGCATACTTAAAAAATGGAATTCTTCTGATGACATTAGGAGCTGATGTAAGCAATCCAGTATTCAATGTTTGCAATTCAGCAGCTTTATAATTAGCAAAACTGATTTGATGGTAGTGATTAGAAATTTTCTTGTCCATAAAACGGCTTACATTGTAAGTCATACACAGAATGACACAAGGGTACAAATTTAATGCTATTGTTTTTTGAAATCTGTTCCTGTTTTATAGAAGGTTGTATTGACGAGCAGTGATTCTTGTGGTTTAATTGCCTAGAAAATGAATTGGTCTTCATATCAGGAAGAGAAATGGTGGCAAATTTTAGAGGCATGAATGTTGCATACGTTCATGTAAACATCAGTCCTTTGAAAACTTCCCATCATTGTCCTACTGGAAAACTGATGTGATGGTGGCTTCTGGGTTTTGTATATTTGGAAGGAAGCAACCTTTCCGATTAATGAGGACTGTTTGTGTGATTGACACACATTGCTGGGGTATCCTCTGTGTATGTGTGTGTGTGTTAGATGTTTTATTTATAATTCATTGCTGATTTAATTTTATTTCTAAGGATAATGTAAAGTGATATGTTTGCTTGCTCAGTAACGATAAAGAAATATTTTTGTGGGACAGCGGTTTGAATAGGCCAGACAAATGCAGACTATTTCACTGCAGAATGGATTTTCAGAAATTTTTAAGGATTCAGCAGTAACTACAATGTCTTTTTCTGCATTTGTAACACTACCTTCTTGTTTTTGAGACTTTTTTTTCTTGGTGGTTTTGTTAGATGGAAAGCAGCTGTTAATGCTGAGAGGGAGTAGTACAGAATTATCTTACACAGCACAGTTAAGATGAATCCTTCCTGATTTTGTCTTATGTCTCACTAGGGAATTGCTACAGGAAAGTATCATGCTGCTGTCCTTACCAATAACGAAGAGTGGGAAAAGGCTTGTGTTAAAGCTGGCAGGAACTGTGGGGACTTGGTCCATCCTCTTGTGTATTGCCCTGAGCTGCACTTCAGTGAATTTACCTCTGCTGTAGCTGATATGAAGAACTCTGTGGCAGTAAGATTTTTTTTTTTCTTTAAATTTCATTTATTACATAAAAATGTGTGTTTTCTAGGTAATGTGCTGGCCTGTTGATAGCTGGCTGAAAGCTCTTCACAAGGGCTGTAGCCTTTTAGAAATAGGCCGTATAATTATGGTCTTCAAGGTCTTTGACCTGGGGATTTTGCAGGCTGTATGTCACTACACTGATATTTAGTGTCAACGTGCAGCAGGGTAGCCTGCTGCAAAGGTATCTTTGGGCTGCTTGCCTTTTAAGCATGGCCCTAAGATGAATGCTGAATTCCTGGATGGAGATGGTTTAAGAAGACAAGTATTCCTTAGGTCATGTGTAACCAACAGGAAATTGAGGACAGAGGCCTCAGAGATTGCTGCAGCTGCTTTTGCTGTGTTTGAGAGTTACAATGCGTGCTAAGTTCCATTAACACTGCAGAAGGAGCATGGGCAGAAGAGGAATTGAGCAGGGCCAGACTGCTACCAAGGATTAAGTCAAAGGATTTACAGGGTAGTTGGTTTGCAAGACTGTGTTTTAGGGCCATTCATTAAGCTCTGAACTAGATTTGCACAACTGTCTTTTCTGTAGGCAAGAATAAAACATTGACATTTTCTTTTCTTGCAAGACCAACTGTATTTTTATTATCTCTACAGGACCGAGACAATACTCCAAGCTCCTGTGCTGGGCTCTTCATTGCTTCTCACATTGGCTTCGACTGGCCTGGAGTCTGGGTCCATATAGACATCGCTGCACCTGTTCATGCAGTGAGTATGTTCATATGACTTCTGACATTTTCCTGGTTGAGCAAGCTGGGTAAAGAGAACTGCTTGTGCCTGCAGATACTCTGAATTCTGTGCCATCAAATTCAAAGCAAGAGAATTAGGTGGAGAAGAGTTGTTTTCAAAAGTGTTGACTCTTCACCTGTGTTGGCAATTTCTTTGTTTTGGTAGCTTCATCTGTTCATATGTTTCATTTTGCTTTTAAAATATTCTAACAGTCACTTTAACGAGCAACATCTTTATCAATGTAAACTTTGACAACTTGCATGCTTTCTGTTTGTGGCAGTAATCCTAGCCTGCCATTTTCACCCGCATTGTTTTAAGATGGTTGACCAGAGTTGATCATCCTGCCTGCTGACCTGCAGCAGGGAAAACATTTGTTTCCTCTTGGGGGTTTCCCCTCCTCCCTTTGATGAAACTTGTGTATGTTCTTTTTTCCTAAAAAACAAGCCAATTTACTCCCCCCGTCTCCTTTTTCTTTAAACCTAACTTACGTAGCTCATACTCCAAATCCATGCTCATGCTGGATGAAACATTCCCTGGCCTGAACAATGCTGGTATAAATCCACCCTCAAGTCAGTGTGAGCTCTGTTCTCATGTGAATCAAGCGATGTGTTGGTTTAATCTAACGGGGACAGATTCCAGTAGCAGCCAGGATGCAGAAGCACAAGCTGAGCAGGCCTGCCAGGGACCCCAAGTGTTCACTGTGCCCATGAGCCGTCACTGCTCTTGTTGAATGGGTGGGTAAATTGGAACTAGATTCAGATCATACAATCTGAAGTGTGAATGGTTCTTTTTTTTTTTTTTTTTTTTTTTTCCCCTAGGGTGAACGAGCTACTGGCTATGGCGTGGCTTTGTTGCTGTCCCTGTTTGGAGGGGCATCTGAAGACCCTTTGCTAAACATGGTGTCCCCTCTAGGGTGCAATGGAGACTCTCCCACTGAAGATATGGAAAGAGATTCCAAAAGGCGGCGCCTGGTTTAACACGCCCCCCGCCCTAGGTGACGGGCGGTGTGGGTTACCTCACTTTGCACTGATTCATTCTCAAGCAATGAAAATGTCACACAGCAGAAATTGCCATTTTTTTTTACTATCATTATAAGATTTATTACTTGTTTCTGATAAAACCAGCCTGATTTATTGTTGGTTTTTTTTTTTTAAATTATTGGTGCACACAGTTGCTGAACAATATCAGTGGTGCAGAGTCCAGGCTCAACTAACTGTATCAGGAAGAGGGCGCATCCTCCTCTGAGCTCCTCACAAAACCTAACTAAGTGCATTAATGCATGAGAAGCTCTCTCTAGTCTGAAGAAGCAACTGCAGCTATTGCTTACGAAGCCTTCTGAATTACTTACTATATGTGAGGTTTTATCAGACATTTCTGCAGGCCCTGATACATCTCAGAACACAGGACAAGGAAAAAAAACCTCTGTAGACTTGGCTTATTCAGTGACAATTTAGCTTAGCAGCAAAGGAGATGTAATGAGAAAAGGCCTATAGTTTTAATAAGGTGCTGTTTCCGCATGTTTAATGTTTTTCTGACCAGTAAAATCAGCAAGAGTGGTCCAGAACATATCTCTACATAAATCTTTCACATACAAATTACAGAATGTATTCATTTTAAATGAGGAAATAAAATAGGAGGACTGTGATTGAGTAAAATCGGTTTACAAAGCAGAGTGGCTTCTTGCCACTTAATAAATTTATTATTATTAAAGCAGCTTACATATCCCATGTGGTGTTTCGTGGTGTTATTTACATTTATGAGAACACTGAGTGCTCCAAAAGTTTGTGTGTGACATCATTACTCTGTTCAAATTCCTTTTCCCAGCACTCATACATCTGAAAACAGACTTAATAGAGTAACAGCTTATACTGGATGGTTTGAGGCAGTTCTGAAGAGCTTACACTGCTTCACTTTGTTCGATTTAACGGGAATCAGGGATGCATCGTATCAGTTTCTGTATAAGCCAGTCACAAGGACCTTCCAAGCAAGAGTTTGACTGGGCTGCCCCTGGGAAATGACTTGCCCCAATTTCTGTAATGTCAGCAGCAGCGCTGGGAACAGAGCGACCAAGCTTTAATCAGTGCTGGTCCCTGCCCGGTGGTTCAAGCGTCAGCCTTTGGAAACGTTTCTTGGCTCAACCAGAGTGTTGATGGTGAAAAATCCCACCCAGCACACACTTTTGGCTGCTTTGCAGATAAAGTCAAGCTGAGTTGTGATGAATTACACCTTTCCCTGTGTCGGGGGTGATCTCTGGAGAGAACTGGTGCTAGGCTTTAGATGGTGTTCCAACAATGAGGTACACATCTGGTTTAGGCCTGAGTCTTTTTGATTAAAGACCTCATGGAAAGCTTAACACAGACAGGAGAAGAAACATTTTTCATTTTGGTTTTGTGGCTATGTTTGATTCTTAGGCAGAATGTAACTTTTTTAAAAAAAACAAAACTTCCTTAGTTCCTGTATTTGCTTCTCCCTTGCTGTTTTGGTTCCCTGGTCCACTTGATCATAGTTTTAGGTGATCTATATATAAATGAGTTCTGCCTTTGGTCATTCTAGACAGTCAATATAAAGCACTAAGGTACCAAAAGGTACCAAAAACTGTGGTGGGAAACACGTTGATGAAGAGTTACTGTCATTACTGACTCAGTCTGACCACTGAAGCTAATGGCAAAATGTTCCAATTTCAGTGCTCTGAAATCAAGTCTTCACTCTCCATCCTGTAGAAACACTCTTCAAATTAATCAATTCCAATTTTGAAATTTAGTGTTTTGCCAAAATGAGGCAGATTTTTACGTAAAAAGTAGCCTGTGGTTTTGTGGTATAAGGCTAAATTCTAATGTTATTCACTGAATGCAGCAAGCCCAGATAAAGGAGAAATTAGATTTTGATGACTGATTATCATATTCTCCAATTTCGCCGTGTCTCAAAGCATATAATTCTGCTGGATTTTATTTGGAAGGCACTTAATAGAAGCCATCTTTAAAAAGAAATGTCTAATATTAAAGAAATCTAATATGCAATACCTGAAAAGCAAATGGGATAAATATTTAGGAAATTAAACACTGAAAACCAGCTTAGGTTTGCTTAAGCAGAGTAAAATAATCAATCCAACACCTAATAGTAAAAGGTCTGATGCTTCCTCAGAAGGAGCTGTTTCAGGGGTACAAAATTAAAATCAAGGCTTTTTTTTTTTCCAATTCTGTAATAACATCACTTGCTATTCCCAATGTACATTATTATTTCCTTCTGTTTAGACAAGAGGTCTGTTCTCCAGAGCAGAAGCTTAGGACCTACACAAGACAGTGATTTGTGAGCTGTATTTACCAAATAAATTACTCTCTTCTGTGTTTCACAGAGCTTGCACTGGAGTTGTTCCTGTTAAGCTCACAGCGTTTCTTAACCTCCTAACGAGTGGAATTTTAGTTCCCCCAGGAGCCCCTTCCACCACCTCCTGGATTTACTTACCCACTTTCAGGCCATGGGCAGCTTTAACTTCTGCTGCAGCGTTTGCCCTGAAGTATCTTGGTATTGCTGGAGGCAATCTGCAAAAGGGGAGATCCCAAAACTGCCTTAGAAGTAGCAGATACTCAGTGTCAGAAATTAATATGTGGGATAGTTACCAAAGAGAAATAAGCCCCCATCGAGCAGCACCGCTGGAGCTTGGTCTCTGCAGCTGCCGCCCAGTTCTGCTGATCACTGTGCGGCCTGAAGTGAGTGATTTGCAAAAGCTCTGTGATGTTCTTACTGCCTCTGCGGCCATCCCGACCGAGTGCTCCGCAATTACTCACACATTTAACTTTACAGTCTCCTCTGTGTGACAAAGGAGCATGGTTATTCATGGGAAACAGTTACAGACACCAGAGGTTGACCTCAGTGGATTTAGGTGACTACACTCGAAGTATCCTCTGACACCACTTAAGCAACTTTAAATAGAAACATTCCTACAGTGGGCAGTGTGCCCTAAAACTCTACTAGGGCCCAGGTCCTCCATGCTGCGGGGTACCCTGGACCAGCCCTTCAAAGATAAGGAGGCAGCACTGGGTTCAGAGGACCTGACAGCAGGCTTCAGGAGCAGCATAAAGCCAGGGAGGTGCCTCTCTAGGTTGTTTTGTAGGAATTAGAGTTTAAATTACTACAGCTGTGGGCCCAGCACTTTTAAGAGGAGGTTGACAATTAAGCACAAGCTAATACACTCCCCCAGGAGATTTCCTTCTCATTTCCTCCTTCTCCTTTCCTCCTTGGAGCTGTGCTTCTGTTACCTGAGGATGGTCTAGTGGAAGCTGACAGAGGTAGCAGGTGAGTTAGCAAGCTCCTCTGCCATGGCCACCCGGTTCTGGGGGCTGATGGTCCACAGCAGACCAGCGCTGCTCTTTATCTTGGAGACAACAATGTCCTCTGGGTAGTTGTTTGCTGTGAACTGCATGGTACACTTGGGAGGGGAGGACAAGGGTGATCTGCTGGTTTGCGTGTTAAAGTGAAGAGTTGTTGTTTTATAGATTGTCCAAGGCCAATGTGCTCAGCCAGGGAAAAACCTGTCCGTGATGTTTTTAACTTGTAAACCTTACTGCAGGAATGGCTTTTTCTGACTTAGCTGTGTTTTGTATGGAGCAAATTAAGCCAACAGCATATTTTACCACGTTTTGGCACTGTCAAATGCTGTCTGAATTGGGGACTGGTGACAGACACACCACCAGAGCTTTATCGAGGGCTCAGTCCCTAGAGGAAAGATGGACTTAAGCAAAATACTGCTTAGGGATTAACTCTTGGTGGGCAGCGCTGACCCTGGGAGGGTGTTTACATGGTGCAGCACGGGTGAATGCGCTCCCTCTGATGCACCGATGCGCTGCTGGACGCGATGTGTGAGCCAGGTTGAGTGCAGCAGCAGTGTGACTGCCAGAGCTCTGGCAGAGGAGCAAGTGCTGTGCCGTGCACGAATACCACAGCGATGCTGTGTGCACATCTTTAAACCATACAGGGGTCCATCCTGCGCTCGCGTGCTGTATGTATCAGGTTCTTGGACAGCATGTACCGGGTGAAGGGCCTGGTGATTTGTTGGGTCGCTGTATGCTGCTTGAGTAAAAGGGATCAAACTCCTCTGCTGAGAACTCATGGCGAGTGATGACTCTGAGAAGGAGTCTGACGGGGTGCTCTGAGGGCAGCCTTTATAGCATCGGGGCTATGTGTAACCTGAGGAGGTGAATTAGCCTCGTCCCTCACCAGGAATATGGAGAGAAACACTATTCTGGAGGATACTGTGGGCTGACTGCCAACGAGGGCAAACTGTTTCCCACTGACTATAGGGAGCCTGGGCTGGTGGGTAAATACCTCCTCCTGCATCGGGGACAGCAGTTACTAAAGCCAACACAATCTGTGATGTTGGAAGGTAGAGAGAAACTAAAGTAGGACTTGCTGCGTCCACATTGCTCATTCTCCCTTACCTTTCTTCTGTCATGGTCCTCCCTGCTGCTTTATACGTGGGACTGAACAGCCTTCAGTTAACAGTAAGGTGGTGTGTTAAAGTCTTTTAGCTATTGAGTTTTGAACTTGTGTGTCATGCTTTGGTCAGAGGGACCCCTTACCTCATAACCACTCCCTGTGAGGAGCCTGGAGATGTCCAGGTGCTGGTTGGTCACCCCTGCCACGGACTGAAGAAGTGGCATACGGAGCAAAGGAGGCCACACGCAAAGAAAGATAATTTTAGTTAATTTGCCACAGCTATTTCAGACGTTTTTGTGAAAAGGGATTGCACAACAGGAGTCACTTACCTTCTCAGACTCTCTCCAGCTTTTCGTAATGAAAATGTTAGCATGTAAATCATATAAACACAGATCCAGCTGGAGAAGCTGAAGGTTGTGTTAGTCCAGACCCATTTTGGTTCCCTTTGGGTGGGTTGGACTTTACCTGTAGCTTCTGGTTTGAATTCTGGGTAGCTGAGCCATGCTGGGTGTCTGGGGGTGGAGGGATCATGGACACCTACTGCTCTCTTTGGGTACAGTATGAGAGTGGGAGGCATGGAAATCCCATCTTGTTTGTAATTTGGACAAAATTTTGGACAAAGTAGTTTTTTTGAACAATCTTGATGTCTTTGGGACATCAAGACAAGCGTCTGTATTCCAAGACTGTTCTAGGTGAGTCAGGGCATCTTTTTATCTTCTAGTACCCATGCACAAAGCTACTATTCATCATGTTTTCTACAGCAGGGCTAGGGCCCTGCTAAAAAAGCATCCCTACAAGCAAAGGGTCGTTTTATACTTACACTACACTGAATCAGAAGCTGCACAAAGTCACACGAGACAATCAAATTGATTTTTTTCCATTTGCATGTGTAAGGGATGGAATTAGTACCTCTCATTCATTCCTTGGTCCCCATTCTGGTTTGTGTCCTGGAAATTCTGTTGCCTTGATGTGTGATGACTTCTAGGCTTTGGACGGGCAAGTAAGAGTTTTCCAAAACTGCAGTGCGAGGATTTTTATTTTTCCCTTTCGTGTTTTCTTTCAAACACTTCTCTTACACAAAACCCACAGAGAGAGTTCCAGGCAGTGTCCACCCCTCTGAAACCAGACATTTTTTCCATAATCTTTTTATAGATTTGATAATATTTAACTCAGCATGTATTAAAAATGTATGGAGAACATAAAATTCATTATAGATGTCACCAAATGGGCCAACGGCTTTTTAATATCACTGCCACAAGACTGCATTTTAACCTATTTCCTGCCTGGATCCATTCCAGTGGCAATTCCAGGAGGGGAATATATTTAGTCTATATTTACTTAGTCTGTTTAACTTTCAGTTAGTGTCTTTGGCTCATCCCGTGGCCATGCTATTTTGGGATGATTTATACAATATTTACATTAAATTCTGCTAATATTTCCTTGCCTCTTGAAGTCGGATTACACTATTTACATCTCAAAGGCCCAAGCTGGAGGAATAAGCAGCTGTTCCAGGCACCAGAGAGAATTTAGCGTAGGGGAGACTGCCAGAAATGAGACCGTGTGTCTGAAATACCCACGGAGGAATTATTTAGAATTGAACCAGTCCTCCATGAAGGGAGGGGGAACACTTACCATAGCAGTAAGAAGTGTGGTTGGTATAGAGGGGTCAGACAATAGCATTCAGATGTAGTTTTTGTTTTCTTTAAAGAATTTCTGGTGCACTTCCCATCAATTGCAAATGTCCCGAGCTAAACCACAGCAGGACCGTGCTGTGGGCTCCTTTGTGGGTAGGACTGGGCTTGCAGTTTTCATTCTCTGTTGGAAAAGCTGAATGTCACTGCTGTGCTTTCCCCTGAAATAAGGGGTGATGCAATTGTGTCTCCATCAGAGCTTCGCTGGGGACTGGGCTGGGCTATAGCCACGCTTGGTCTGATGGTCTGACAAACCAAGATAGGTGCATTTGACCAAGTACCAAAGCTGAGCCATGAGGTTAAACCTCCTGGAAATGAGCAGAGCATAGGATTTCTGGAGTATTTTGAAGGATTTAATTTTAAAGAATAAAAATGTGACTATTTAAAAGTAATAGATTTGACCTCTTTGTTAAGGCTGAATGAAAAAGCAAGCAGACAAACAAAGGAGAGTAGCTGTAGGTCAGAGGAAATTCCCACCACGTCCCTAGTGGCACAGCAAAGCAGTTACCTAAAGGGAATGAAGTGTGTCTCCTATTCAGGCCTCTGTGTGGTGTAGCATGAGAAGTAGGGACAATGGTGCGTAGGTGTGTGATTTAGCCTTTTACAAAGCTGAGAGACACCTTCAAATCAAAGTTTGGATGCTGAGGCCATATTCCCTGAAGCACAAAAGTAAATTTTGGATTTATAACAAAAATTAAAACAAAGTACATTCAGCAACGCTTAATTTAACTGCAAACATGCATCAGAGTCGGGGCAAAAAAAAAATATTCCTCTTCATTTGTATGAAAATTTACCTTCAGGATTGACCTGTGAAGTAACAAAGCAAGCAGCTGGATGAGATCAAAGTGCACGTAGCCAGCCGCCTTCTCAATCCCAACAGTATTTGGCAGAACTTGTTCTTCTGCATTGATGGCACAAGACAATTTAGTGGTCCAGGGAACAAATCCAAACTGTGAAAATATTTGACAACTACTGTTATCTAAAGAAGGGGAGGGGAAAAAAAAAAAAAAAAAAAAAAGAGACCAAATTAGCTGGAATTTTGGACTATAATTATTCTCAGAGGAATCTGCAGATCTTTTAAGTATAGGAGATGGTTCCAACAGACATTCTTAATGGTTTGAAACTCTGGAGAACAAGTCTTGCTCTGAAAGCCAGTGAAACTTTAGGGTGGATAAATATTTTCTCTTTTTACTCAATTTAGTTCTCATTTTCAAGTCAATGAACTTTCTACAGTTCATGAATAAAATGTTTTAAGTCTTACATCCTTGCTAATCCACTCTAGCCTTGGTCCTAAAGGACATTCATTGTACTTCAAAAATGTCTTGTTTGCAAAGTTACTCACTTCAATACTAAGAAAAACTTTAGCAGTAGTAAGAAAAACGTACCTGTGTATAAATAATAGCTGTCATCCAGAAGGATTTTGTTGGCCTTGGAACAGATAAAATGACCCAGAAAAAAAAATAAAAATGGGCAGAACCAAAGTGAGAATTGAAGCATAAATCCTGTAATTCAGAATGATCACGAAATAGCAAAGTCTTCCTGCCTTGGACACCATAGTGTTGTACAAAGCAAAGCACAAGGCAGACTGATAAAACTTCTCTGACTCCTCCAGTTCATTGTCATGAAACATCCTGAACCACGGTGGGTTGGGGAGGGAAAAAATATTCAATGGAATCATTTTTATTTTCTAGGAAAAAAGGTGTGAGGCTGCTAAACAGCGTTTTAAACCCAGACAATTAAATAAATCAGACCAGGGGATGGCATAAGGGAACCTCTTAAGAACTGCAGGTGTGAGGTGGTAGCAGCACGTTAACCAAGTCTGCCACAAAAGCTTTTGCTGACTCAATCACTGATGATCACAGTCCGGGATACTAGATGTATATGGGGCTGATTTATAGGTACTAAAAGAATATGAGTTAAATCATCTAAATTGCACCTGTCATTAACCCCCCTAAGTTACAAGGGTGTGTTTACACTCACACATCAAACAGGGCACTAAACAGCTGCCAGATTACTTTGTCAAAAGTTTAATTTCTTTAAAAGGCCGTAGAGACAATGTATGGTGTGAAAATGAGCATCGGTTCCTGCGTAGGGCACTAGCGATAGCCCTGGCAGAGGCTGCAATCCCGGGGCGCAGACACACGCGCTCTGTCAATGCAGTAACGCTGATTTAGGACAACTGATTTACACCACCTTTTTTGTCCATATGGGAGTCATGTCCTTCTTAGAGGACTGGAAACTATTAAGTGCTATTATTATATTTAAGATGTTTTGCACCAATCACGTGCTTATTGTAACAGGTGGGTTTGCATTTAGGTTTTCATGCCTGTCCAGAAACAGTTCGCTGGCAGCAATCGTAACAGGAACTTCATTTAACGGCCTGTGTGCTTCTTCACTCCTCTGAACTGATGGGGAAAGGATATGACCTGCTGCTAATGACCAGTTCTCCAGGCTGGGAAACTGAGCAGGGGAAGCAGGTGAAGGTTTCATCCTCTGGCATCTTGCCTTCGATGCTGTTCTCAGCTTTCATCTCTTCTGCCGCTTCATCTCCACTTACTTCTTCAGCATCGTGTGTTCCTTTGACCATCTCTGAACCGATCAGAAAAAAAATTAATAGATGGTGATAATTTTAAACAGAGCTAACAGAAGGCTCTTGCCAAGTGGCAAATCTCTCACCTGTGCTTTCCTGTGTGCCCTGGGCCGCCTCCTCCTCATACTCAGCCTCAATGAGGTGCTAACCACCAGTTCAAACCACTAAAAAAGTTTGAAAAACAGTGGAGTTGAGAGTTGTATAGATGATTTAGAAAGACAATTCTCAAAATCCAAAGCAAAATCCAAAGCCTGTAAATCACAGAATCACAGGCTGGTTGGGGTTGGAAGGGACCTCTGGAGATCATCTAGTCCAACCCCCTGCTAAAGCAGGGTCACCCAGAGCAGGTTGCACAGGGTTGGGTCCAGGCAGGTTTTGAATCTCTCCAGAGAAGGAGACTCCCCACCCTCCCCGGGCAATCTGTTCCAGTGCTCTGTCACCCTCAAAGTAAAGAAGATTTTTTCTCATATTTAGATGTAACTTCCCATGTTTCAGTTTGTGCCCATTGCCCCTTGTCCTGTCACTGGGCACCACTGAGAAGAGTCTGGCCCCATCCCCTTGACACCCGCCCTTAAGGTATCTGTAAGCATTGATAAGATCCCCCCCCTCAGCCTTCTCTCTCCAGGCTGAACAGACCCAGCTCCCTCAGCCTCTCCTCATAAGACTGATGCTCCAGGCCTCTGATCATCTTTGTAGCCCTCCACTGGACTCTCTCCAGTAGTTCCTTATCTTTCCTAACCCTTTTAAATCATGCATGTGCTGTTGAACATCTTAGTGCATATGTTTAACTTTTTAGTACAAGTTAACTATAGCATAATGGAACATACAGTTAATATTTTTATTCTCTTTATTAGTATTTTTAATGTAATTTTAATATAGTTTGAGGCAGTTATTGAGCTCTAAATAGGAACATCTGGGAAGAAAATAATTTTCCACATACATTGAAGTGTGTTGGGCAATGGTAGTGTCTGAGAGGGACAGAGTGGAAAATTGTACACATCTTGCTAAAACACACACGCTCCCCCGAAACGAGGGTAGCTCTTGGTGCAGCTAGTGCAGAGCAGCGGGGTTTCGTTCCTGCAGGTCATGGCTGTGTGCAGAGACACATCTTCAGCAGACTGTGTGGTTTCCGCTTCTACACATCATCTTTCCTACAAGTAATGGCTTTTAACTCCCTCGAGGTGTGGTTCAGCCAGGGTTGCCACCGTTTCTTTTTGCCATCATTTTTTCTGCAGGAGCCGAGGAGAGAACAGGGACAGAGACACAATGTGATGCTGCTCTTCCTCCAGTGGAGTCACAGAGCTAGGGGTTTGCTTTGAACTCTCACATTTCTTCTGTCTTATTTTGATTAGTTTCCTCACAGTGGTTGAAAACAAAATTAAGGCAATAAATGCTCTAAATTAGGTGTGCACTTTATCTGAATTCAGTATCTTACAAACACTGTTCTCGTGACAACTCTGTGGCATAGAGTCTGCAACTTCAGTGTTCTAGAAATGATCAGAAAACTCAGAGTTGATTTAGAAATTACTTAAGAAATGAGAAATGTTCATTTTTTTAGTCTACATTTTTTTTTCAACTAGTCAATTACTTTTATTATATTGTATTTTACCACATTTTTTATTTCCTGTCAAACCAGCCCTAATGAATAAAGCCAGATTGCAAATCTGGAATTATTTTTCCCAAAGCCATAAGGTTAAGACTAAAACCAAGGAGACACTGGCTCTAGGTCTCGTGTTTAAAATACCAGTTGTTTGTTATGGGCATTCATGTTCACACACATTACTTTCTTCCCCATTGGACTGTCACGCTCTTTCTCATAAGACTGAGTACCCCACCAACATGCTGCTTTCTGAATTGCACTTCACAAGCCATTTCATAACATTTAGCCACTCTTCATATCTGCCTGAAATACTGCTGGTGATAGCAAAAGAACATTCCCTTTGTCTTCAGCAGACTTAAGAGTGGACAAACTCGCAAACCTAATCCAAAGCCCAGCATATGAATATCATAAGGGATGGGGATGGGTCTTAAATGCATATTTTGTTGGATATCACTTTGACACGTAAGATATAAAGGCTGTGAGAGTACAGAGACTTTTTGTATCTTTGGCCAACAGGAATTTAGCATATGTCTTTTAAAATTGCCCTCCTCCTATGAACACATGTAAGCTTGCAAGCCAGGAAATAATAGAGAGACAATAATTCATCTGAGTATTTATACTACTTCTGATATTATTGTTTTTATTTTTGTGGAGCACAGCTTACTTTGGACCTCGCTAATATTTGGAAGCTCTCCATCCCGAGATCTAATATCCAAAACAGGAAGCGGATTTGACAGGCACATGCAATACTATAGGCAAACACAAAGCAACATCGTAAAGGTTTGGCTCTGGACCAGCTTTGTATGTGATGTTGAAACATTTGGTATTCTGCTTAAGGTTTCTGCAAGGAAACATCTGTGAGATGCTGCAGCAGATAACGTGAAGTGTTTGGTCAATCTTTGTTCACCTAGAAAGGCGTTGAGAAGGCTTCACTCAGTCTTAGCTGTAAGCAGCAGTGAGGCGCGTCTGCAAGACGGCAGCGACCCAAGTAAACAAGGTGGCATGTTTTGTAGGTTATAACATACTGTCATTTAGAAAATTATCCTGACTTGGCTTGTGCAGCTTGAGAACAGTTTTAAGAAACACTTAAGGGGAGGGGAGGAAGACAACTTGTGGAATAAGAGTGTCTATACTTGGAGTTTACTTGTATAAATACAGTGGTGTAACTATACAGATACAATTTTGCCGTATGAGTGAGACCTGTGCTTATAGAAGTCAGAAAGCAATGTTGTTATTTACGGAGTGAGACATTAAAAGCAATATTCTGTTTTTCTGTACAAGTGGGTGATAGCCCTGAGAAGTGATGAGAACCCCTGATACTATAATCCTCCTCCTGCTGTGCAGTGCAGCCCTCGGAGCGTGGTGTGCACCTGCAGTGTCTGATATCACTGATACCACATGGGGAGACAGCAAGGGAAGAGAAGACATCTGCATGTGGCTGCTGTTGTGTATGATTACGCCGTCAGAAATTGGCTTCTGTTTAACTGAGTTTGCTACCGGTGTTTTAATGCCTCAGCAAATTGTTGCTGGTGCCAAGATGACTCCTCCTCTCCTTATACTTCCTCACCTCCAATCCAAATTTGTAAAAACTGTAGCTGACAAAATATTTGACACGGCTGAGTAACACATCATCCAAGTGCTCCCAAGTAATGCTCTCAAATATGATCCCTGTCATGGGTGGTGGCAGATGGTATTGACCCCAGTAGACAAACTGATGGTAATACACTGTCATCTCCATTGCCATTAGCCCCAAAATAACTGTGTGGTTCTTCAAGATCGGTGCGAAATGGTCTCAGAGTTAAAGAAATCCTGAATGTGACACTAAGCAAGAAGTACTGAGAAAGGGAAGGAGTGTCAAAACTCACGGCATCTGAAATGCTGTTCTGTGCTTTCCTCTGCTAGGAAACAAAACTGTTGTTACTGCTCTCTGGGGCTGGTCTTAGGAACAGGAGCCCAGTGTGAACTGAATAACCCGTAGCCCATTCCCAGCCTGGAACACCTGCAATATCGTGATGTGGGAAGATCCTCCTCGTAGTACTGCAGTAATGACAGTAATTAATGGATTGGGGCCAGTGGTAATGTCAAGGAATAATGTTTCTGGAGTTGTGTAATACGGATCCTAGGGGGAGAGGGCCTAAAGCAAAGTGAACTGAGAAACTAAGCACTAAGATAGCTGAGAAAATATCATTTGTTTCATAAATCTCCTCTCTCCTCCATTTGCTGTCACAAAGATCTAAACAGGATTTTTGTTTTAAAGACTCTTTCACACCCTGTTTATCCCACGCAAATAATGGATTATTTAGCCTACTGACTGAACCAGAAGTCATTTAAATAAGTTCTAGCCAACTGGCAAATACGTCCCAGCTCTCTTCAACAGAGAAAACCAAACAAAATAGAAGAATGAAGGTTCGTGCAACTGTATTTTCAAAAAAAACCAATCAGTGCAAATCCTGCTAATACTGTGAGTACTTCCTCCTCTTTGTAAACACCACAGCCTGATATGCAGCAGAGCCTGGTACTGCTTGGACCTCCCATGACATTGTTCCAGCAATCTTTCCATTATTAAAATAAGGCTCCTACCTTGAGGCAGGGTAAAACAGTCATCGCGTTCCTGGAGCCCTCCGCACCGGTCTGCAGGACCAACAGGAGCACGGCACAGTGCAGATTTGTGCGGCAGCTCATTCAGGCTGGCACAATGGTGTAAATTAAACTGAAGTTGAAGAAACCTTCCCCCCCCCCCCCCCTTTTTTTTCCTCCAACAAAATTCAATAGAGATGTAACAATTTACTCCAAATGAAAATCTGCACTAAAGGATAATATTAGTTTGATTTTTCTGCTTACTTGATATTGAGCCACACAGAACTGAAAGACCACAGCATAGAGTATTTTGCATGCCACTATGCTGCCATTGAAGCTGAGAATTAAAAACATGGCAGCACAGAAGTAGCTCCAGTATTTAACTAGCGTTCTCTTAAGCAGAGAGCCAAGGATTTCCAAAAGAAGGTTATGTGGTTTGTCCCCTTCTGTAATAAGAAGAAAACAAATCTGTTGGGCATGATGCTATCACCGTACCATCTTGACACCTTTTTTATAATTATCCCTGCCTATGGCTGCAAATGACTCTCTTAGTAGGTGACTTATCTTGCCTTCACATAGCAATGGAGGCCAAAACTGCAGAGGAGGCTGGCAGTCCCCTAAAGGGATCGTTGTTCCTGAATACATGGAACATGCTCTCTTCTACCATACATGGCAGGCCTCCACTTGTCTGTCCAAAACCCACTTACTCAAAACAGCAGCCAGAGTGAGCTGAACAATTGGTAGAAACAAAGGTATGTTCTTGGCAGCAGAAACTTCTGCTTCAGGAGCTGTGCGTGGTCCTTACGATATTCTGTGTTGCTCCCAGAATGGCTGGAAGGTCTCTACTGTGAGGGTCAATGCATTCCCCATCTCTTCCGTGAACGTTGTTATGAAGCTTGTGATATCCAAGAAGTCTGTTCTCATTCCAGCGCTGAAGCAAACACATGGCTGAGCTGTTTGCAAAAGCACATGTGCAACTGCATGGACAAGCCAGGTAGCTGTCTACACAAATCAACCGCTCATGTTTGCACAGCTGATATTTAGTAAAATTATCCTTAGAGTATTTTGATAACAGGCTCCAGCTTTAGTTTAGCAAGACTAAATGCTTAACTGTATTGCTAAGAGAAGGTCGAAGAACCACACTAGGATGAACTTGGGCTGTTTCTTTATCATTCTCATTCAGTATCACTTCTCGGAGAGATTGTTGTTTATCCTTCAAATGTCTCTCAATTGTGTGTTGCCTTAGCAACAGCCAGACTGTGAATGCATAGAGGATCTGCAATTAAACCACATTTCCACCTTATTTTTTCCACAGAACTCATAGACGTGCACAAGCAACACCTTTCCTTGTTTGGTAATTGATAGAGGTCTAGATCCTTACAAACTATCTAAACAGGTCAAAAAAGCAGCATACTTTAGAGGAGATGTCTGTCCCACGGGCTATATCTTTTAGACATGTAAATTAGGGAGTTCAGGTTGCAAAGACTTTGAAGGCATGAGTTGCTTTGTGTCAGTATTGCACAGAACACTGTGAGGTCTGAGCATCATCAGAAAATGGGGGGCGAAGTCTAATTGCTGTACTTTTATTCAGTAACAACAAATTACTGTTTTCCGTGACAGTTAATTAAGTTAGCATAGGAAGAAGAAGGTTTAACTTGGCTATAGAGCAAGATCTCATCCCAAACTCCACGTCCCATGTTGAAGTGTCTTCGACAAATCAAATGACAAGTGTTTCCAACACCACAGTGCTCTCCTGTGCAGTCTCCAGGACTGTCCATTCACCACTCTTGGCTCTCCTACAAAGCCTAATTCTTGTATGATAAACCCATAGGCCTGGAACAAGCTCCCAGGCTTTAACAACCACCTTTGCAGGTGGCCAGTCCTCAGAGGCTGAAAATATACACACCAAACTGTGCATGTATTTCATGAATGCCTTTGCCAAGGGATTTTTGGTTTGTCCCTCGTATCATTTCTAACATGGAGCTGGGTATTGCAGATTGAGGGAGAGTACAATATAGCACAAGAATAAACATACAGTTTTCTTTTCTCTCAAAGGCTGAATCACCTAACTAGGGAATGAAAAAATGTGGAATCTCTACCTTCATGCCAAGAGGCATGCTTGGCAGTCTATGTGCTTTTAAGCCAAAGCTGATGAGAACTGATTGTGGGATTGTAGGGAAGAATTCCTCTGGGGAGATATTTAGCCCTGCAAAGAAACTTAAGACAATCAGGATGTTCCCATAAGCAGGAAGGAATGGGGAACTACGCAAGGCATAATGCCTCTGGTCACGAGCCATCCAAATGATGCAGGACCAAATCAGCAGAACAAACGTCAAACAGCTATGATGTGCAATGCTCCAAATTTGCAAGGCAACACAAACGCACAATGGAAGAAATGCTGCCATTTCAGTTTCAATAGGCCTCCAAATCAGATATATCAGAAAAGCAATGCACTGTGTTTTCCCCTTGTGCAAAGCAAAATTAAGGATTAATCAGCTCCAAAGTAAAAACGTTGTGTGGCTGCATGAAATAAATGGGCATCCAAAAGTCTGATTTGGTGTGTCTGAAAGGAATGAGGTAGGACAGATAGTCCCTTAGGCAATCAGGGGCCAGCACCCTTTTAAACATGTTCCTTGGCCATTCTGGTCATGGTTTCCGGCACACTTACAGAGTCTGTGCCTTTCATTTTCTGTTCCAAATGCCATTATTGTCCCATTTCAGTAGGAAGCAGATGTGACACTGGAAGGTACTTTAAAATTACCTGCAAACATTATACAAATTATACTGTTAGTGTGTTGCAAAGTCAAGTTAGATAGACTTAACTGACCAGATCAGCATGTTGTATTTGTATGCGCTTCATCATCATAAAGTTCTTGCAAATGACAACCAAGTGGAGTTTTATTTTAAGAGCTTGTCTGACACTGGAAGAAGTACTTTCAATTGTATATTGCCTAGTGATAGTCAAAAAGTGACCGAATATAGCACCTGCCATGAAAACAGATGTATTTCCCTTCCCCCTTGGCCCCCTCCCTCCCCCAAAAAACCCCAACCTTAAGAAAGAATCATTTGCATTTTCTTCTATTGGTAATACTAAGGGAAATAAGTCCCTCTATAGCATGTACATGGCTGACCAGCACTGATCAATGAATGGCAGGCAAGCTGCATTCATGATTCTGTGCTCCCTGAGGCTGTGAATTTACAACAAAACCGCCTCCATTTTTAGGATGGGATTAGGTGGCAGCTTGCTTTGGTCTGCGTCACGCTTAGTCATGTAATTATCATTCTTAGCGTATTGTACCTGCTCAAGAAGGGCTATGTACTTTGCTGATGTTGGTAGGAGCCGTGCAGGAAACGCTGTGTACACACGGCAAAAAGAGAGTGTCCTGCCAGCTGCCACTTGCAAAATGAGCTGCCTAAAAATGAAACACAAGAATATTGTAAGTGCAACCTCATCTTCCCACAGAGGTTTCTAGTGCACTGGTACAGGAAGCTGGAACTGCTCCCCAGGGACCCACAGCTCCTGCGTGTTGGCATGGCTATCAAGGTGTTCGTTTTCTGAATATTGTATTTGTTTGTTAAGAAACTCAAATGGTTGGAGAGAAAAAGCAGGAAAGGAAAAACAATAGCTCTCAGTTTCTCTGAACACATTTGTGTTGATAAGAGGCAATGCTAGTCCATCTTATTCTCTTCATTCTTGGTCAGCCGTAGCATATTATCCTACTCCAGACTTCTGCTTTCAGATGGTCACATTAGGCTTCTTGCCTGCACTCCTGCATTAAATATCATGCCAGGATATCATATTCCTATCACACAGCTACACGCCATCCAGTACCAATGTTACTAGCTGAAAGTAACAGTACACTTTCACCAACACTCCTAAAATTTTTTTCTGTTAGCAGTCCCATAAAAAGCAGGAGGCAAACATCAGCGTGAAGAGTAACGTGAAAACCAAGCTATTGCTAAACAAGGCTCAAAACGTCTTTGATACGCTTTCTTATTAGGGCAGATGGGATCCAGTCTGGTTGTGGTGATATGCAGAACAGTACATAAGAGTCTCCAGAAAGGTCAAGGTACATCTGCGTCTCTAAATGCTATATTGAACATTCACAGCTGGTGTGGGAGAACCTTTTCTGGGAGATCACGTAGGGTACATGATGAACTAGACAAAGTGAAACGTCTCTTTAGAACTGTTTCTTTAGTTCCTGTATATGCTGCGAACAAACTTTACCCCAATTGTATTTTTGCTATTTGTTGGAGTTTTAATTCAGGTAGTGGAATACGACATGTACCTCTTCATTGTTCTCTTCTTCCTCCTCTTGTTCTTGGTCTTCAGAATGAGATGGTATTTTGGGAACTTAGGGCTTTGTCAGGGTTTTTTTGCAAATTCTTGTAACTGTGATGCTATGAAGAAACATTCCAAAATCAGGAATCAGTAGGCAGAAAATGTTACGAGCATTGACTTTGCTGAGCCTGCAGAGCAGAAAGCAGTGCCTAAAAATGTACAGCTTCACCATATTCTTTTGAATAATTACCTTGAAATCTCTCTTACTTCTACCACCAAGGAACGTAACTTGCAGTAATACAGAAAAAAGCACTGGTGTGCTTTAAAACAAAGCAGATTGCATCACAGTAATCCAACGCGCAATAAAGTTGCTCCAGTAAAGCATTTATTCTCTCTTCCAAGGAAAGGTTCAATCAGACCTTTCAGAAGGATTATTACAGTTCTTTGAGAGAAAAAAACAGATAGTGCAATTTAATACTTTTTGTTTGTTTGTTTGGGTTTTTTTAATAGCCAACAGTGAATCTGGTTTGATGTATTCAATACGCCATTTCTTTGTACTGCATTTCAGAAGTAGAGCCATGCTTTGGTATCCCACCTTACAATTCCAACACCACAAACCCAATTTTTCCAACTGCAGTCTAGTAGATAAGAACAAAAAGATGTGTTTACGAATGGGTAACTCCCGATTTTCAAATCCCCAAACACATGCTTAGCATTTCTTCATGCTTTTGTAAAGGGAGCCTGAATTACTATATATCCTGCCCTGTGGCGTGTAAGCAGTAACATGAAATGTTTCTTTCCTTCCCACACCCCAATTAAGTTGCCGTTGGCTTTGGTCAGGACAGTGTACAGGTCCTTTCATGTCGCAATAAAAAGAAAATGACACAAGTAGAAGCTGATTTTGGTTCAAGGAGTTTCAAGAAACTTCTGAAGAATACACTGATGTTATCTGCAGTCAAAATGATGCATTCATCTCTCTACCAGCGATTCTGGGATTTCAGTGGAACTGCAGTTGGTGTTTAAATGCCCAGTGAATCAAATCATTACAGAAACAGCTTCAGTAGTGATTAGAGATGTCACTGAACTGTGACATCTGGACCCTGTCCAGGTAAAAAGGCCATCAGATGAAAAAGTGAGATCAGTATCCAAAGTCCTTTAACTTGGGGGTGGTTGGAACAAGGCTATCAGTGACGGCACTTTGCTCCAGTAAATGAGTTTCTGAGGCTTTTACTATCAAGTAACCAACTGCCATGAAAAATGCCCCTACCGTTAGACAGCAGGCAAGGGTAAGCAATCTGAAATGCCACTTGGATCAAAAGGAAAGAGAAACTGCTGAAACTGGTTGCTCTGAGTAAGGTGTGGGTGCCTCCTGAAACAGCAGATACTGGTTTTGTTGTGCCAACAATAGTGTGTATTACATAAAGCAAAACATATGATGAAGCAAGTACCTTGCTCTGAGTATTTAATAGGCTATGTCACCTAGATGCAGTACCGCAGGGCAACAACGAGCATGTTCCCTTCTCATGCACAGTTCAGATAAAACCACACCAGAGGATCCTGGCATCTCTTGCGGAGAAGCAGCTCTCCCGTCTGTCGCCACTGCAGAGGCAGCGGGTGAGCAAAATGCACAAGCTAACAAAATAACGATGACACAGCCAGCGCTGGGCTCCTTAGACATCGTATTGTGAAGGTCTGTAAGAACACAGGAGATCGTATATTTATATAGGTCCAGTTCATAATGCTTAACTGAGTGGATTAGTAACTAGCATGTAATTATGCAGTATTGCTTGTCAAGAATTTGACAGAAGTCTTCTACCTTTCACTGTGTCAGCTGTAGGTCTAGGAAACCGCAGTAAAATCAGCAGGAAGATGAGACAGGCAACAAAGTCTGTTGTATCGGGTGACATAGCTGTGAAATAAGATGTGACTTTAATTGAGATGGATGGTGGAATTAAAAAAAATCCTACGTCTATTCAGCAATACTGTCGATATTGGGAATGAGGTATTTTATTTCAAAGCCATGTCACCTCTCCATCTTTCCATAAGCCATACCATGTCTCTGTGAGACAGCCATGAGCATGAACTTGACTTCTCTGCTACTTAGTTTTGATTATAACTTTAACATTTTACCTCTTAATGAAAATTATTCTGTATTTCATTTTTTTCCTCTTAATCATCACAATCAGAATGTCCTAGACCCTTTCCCTGGAGTGCCTGCAGTTTGAAGACAGCTCCAAGGATAAGGGAAGAGTTAGAGTGGCCCAGTGGTGGTGGCTCCAGCCTGAGATGTACCAGCTCCTTGCAGTGCCGCAGGCTCTGTGGGGTCTAGAGTAAGTGACCCCAGCTCTTCACGTTAGCTTCCCAGTTACACGTGGGGGTGACAGGATCTTCTAATCACCCAGTGTGTCAGTAGTAATACAAGCTGAATAATCAACATAGTGAATCCGAAGCTTTAGAGGGATTGAAATGTGTTGTATGATTTAGACTGCCTGATCTTTGGATCAGCCTCAAACTGGAAATGTGGATTGCTGCTGCGTTTTGAAGGGGAAATGCTCTGATAACGTGAGGCTGAAGGTTTGGAGGTAGCTAGAGGCCGATATGAATGCAAACAACTTTTTTTTTTTTTTTTTTTTTTTTTTACAATTCTATTAACAAGAAGCTTTGGGTAAACTTTGACTTTAAGATAATGAGAGAGGGTTTGGTTTGGTTTTAAAGTAAAGAGAAGGACTTTTTCCTGGGTTTTCTTCTGCCCCAAATATAAAACATCTTTTATTGAAATCAAGTGGTTCTTGCCTAACCAATGAAAGTAGAATTGAGCTAGTAACTTTTAATGAACAAAACCTGTGGTTTTAATTAATAGCACGTGAAAAATCCTGAATTACTAATTTTGTTTCTTCAGATACAAAACTGACAAAATGCCAGTTTAAAGTAAAACAAGAACTGGCACGTTTTTTAACACAACAAATTTTTATTGCTAATTTTTCTTTCAAGGTGTGGGTCTGTAAAGAGTTTGGATTACTAATGAAACAGAGAAGCATGCATTTCAGTTACCTCTTCAGTGTAGTAGGTATTGCCAAGCTAATAATGCAGTTACAGGGTGCTACTTTCAATGATTGGTCAGTTGTGCCAAAAAAAGCAACACTCATAAATTAGGTCATATATTCATGTTGTCCAATTGTTTCATGTACAAAGCTGTACTATTATTTGCAAAGTTTACTAAGCTAGTATTTTGTTTAAGTGTAAAGAATAACCAAGGGTATATTGTACAAACTATTCTTCAAAACAAGTTTCCAAAAATAATAAACACAGGAAAACCAAGTTCATATCAGATAATTAAAAACTAAGCTATTAGAATTTAAAGTAAGTTTGTGGAAATTATTATAATAGAACAAAGGAAAAAGTTACCCTTATTTTCGAGGAGAGCTTTCCATGCTAAGTTGCACTCATGTACAAGAACTCTATGAATGCTAAAATTTCAGCAGGATAAATGAAGTTATATATGATATACTAGAATTTTAACCATGTACAGTTTATGAGTAAGGCTGTTTTAAGGAGAAGAAATCCTTTACTAAAGAAGAAATCTAACTGCTGATGACGGTGAAGTGCAACTAGTGTCCCTGTGCCAACAGCATGACATTTTTATAGCAACTCTTCCTTTCCAAGCATCATCGTTCTCTCCCCCGCCCCTCTCTTTTTCTCTGAAGTTGTTATGTACAAGAAAATTCTTCTGAAAAAAATGACATCTTCCAAAGTTCTGACAAACAAATATGTCAGAGAATTACTGAGCACTGGAGAGTTTCTGAGGCTACCCTGCGTCTAGTTCTCTTTCCTTCCAGATCTGCCCAGTTCTTTTGTCCAGACCATGCCTTATCTTTCCACACAATGCAACGCTGCTGGGATTTTTTTTTTTTAAGTGAATGTAGATCCTAAAAATCATATTTCTAAATCTCAAGTTTTCTTCTTTTTTTGCTTCTCATCTGTAGTAACGTTTGGTTACATTTTAAATACATGGTTTGATTTCAATCCTGCTTCATCTTCATTGAACTTTGTGTGATTACTTTAGGAGTAAGTTTCTTCCCATCCCCTTGCTGCATTGTTCTGGCCATGAATAAATTGTCTTACTTGCTATCAAGGCAAATGGCAAAACCATTTTTGAAAATCAACCCAGAAGCTAAATTATTCTCCACGATGGTCATGGCACTTCTGTGGCTGGTGTAGCAAACTGTAAGGCTTCCACAAAATCTGAGCTAGCAATTGTTTACACTGCTTAAAAAAAGGGAGAGCAACCTTACAGTGAGCTGTTTCTGTTTTCTTCCCCTTTCTTTAGCTCTCTCAAACAGAAAGCACAAACTCTGTTAATCGATTGCTTGCAGGTACTTTTAATGTATACGTTTCTAATCATCAAACCAAATGCTGGGATTTGTTTCTTGTCCGATAATCCTCATTTGCTCTGAAATGGGAACTATTGATCCCTTATGTTTCACTTTAATCCAGACTCTTTATTGCTGAACAAGTATTCTGAAATGTGGCCGTCGGATCATTCTTTCTAAATTAGAGTTTCTTTGCTTGGTTTCTTTCCAGATACAAATAACTAGTCAGAACAGAAGTGTTCTTCAAATTGCAAATAAAGTTCTGTTTTTTCTTTTTTTCATTAATGTTCAAATACCTAATTCTTGCGTTTAAGATGAATGCAGTCTGTATACAACACATCCTTAAACATTTAACAGGCCAAGTGAAGAGACTTTAAAGAAAACATGAAAACATAAAAGGCTAATAGTCTGTGATTCTGTGATTCTGTGATTCTGTGAAAATTCTAAGCAGCAAACCAAGCATCACAGAGGCCACATAGAGGTGCCTGGATTAGCCACCAGAAAGTTTATTCCGAAGAAAGGTATTGATGCGTGGGCACAAGCTTGTGGAGTGAGACAGAAAATAGCTGTCTATGGACATGGTTATGTCCCCAAATTAACTCAAATACTTTTGATGAATAGCTACAGTATTAAATGTTCCAAATTTCATCCCATATCGCTGTGCCCACTTCAGTGAACAAGCAGAAGCTGTTTGTATCAGCTGTAGTTCCAAGTGCAAACTCTGAGCTCACACAGACCAGTGTTGCCCGAAGACACCAACCCAGCTCTGAGCATACTAGCCGGGAGATGGGGAATAGCAGAAGTACATCGGCACAGTACTTCACCTGAGTTTTATCCTTAGTAATACTCAGAGCAGCATTAACTAGCAAGGCAGAACACAATTAAGTTGATAATATAATACTGGTACAGTTGCCTCACTCAGCAAATCCTTTCTATCATATTAATTATTTACTGAAGCCATTTACTACTTAAACTGTGAAAGCTGAAATATATCTGTTAATTTTCCTTTTAAGCTTTGGCGAACGATTTTGTAGTAGATAATCCAACAGAGAGTATATGGTGGGTCTGTGGTTTTTGTTACCAAATTTATCTGTGAATGAACTTTGCAGCTCTGAAAACACAGAGCTCTTTACAATAATTTGCCAAAAAAGCAATTACAAGCTGTTTGGAGGCTGGTACTTGTGTGCAGTCTCCTTTTACGTTATTGTTAGCTTTAAAGGAAATTAATCATAGGGTGAACCAGAGCTCCCGTCCCAGAGACTAGCCAGAATGCTGTAACATGTTTGTACTAGTCAGCAAATGGATGCATATGTTCAGTTGAAGTAATGCAGGTGGCCAGACTGTACCCTGAGTCACATCGATTCCCAGGGCTTCCTCCAGCCCTGGGCAGCTGCGTGCTACTCCCACACTGGAACGGGAGTTAGTTCGGGGACTGGTGCCTTAATTACACGCTCTGTCCAAAGGGAGTTTGTCTCTGCAGAGTATCAGTCCCGCAGAGGAATGAGTATTTCTAAAGTCCTTAGCGTGAGTGAGTCAATTAAGGAACGACACTGTGGGCTATGTTCACTCGTCTGTTTACGTATTTCATCTCCAAGTTATTTTTACTCTCAGTGGAATTTAATTCTAATTCTAGTGGATTCTACGAACCTCTCTGTGGCATGCAAAGGCTGAATGATAGTTAACATTGCATTCTGCACCTAAAATCCTGTTGGAGAGACCACAGATATCTACTCCAGAGCTGGCTGTAGAAAGAATTATTTCATAATGGGAGCGCAATCAAATGTCATCAGCAAAAGTTAATAAAGCTCATCAAAACTTCCTTTGCTGTCCAGCAACAAATACCGCTTAAGATACGACTGACATCATTGCAAGGAAAAGCACATTTTTCAAATGGAACAGAAAGCAAAGTCTCTTGTATCGTATAAACAAAGGAATGATTAAAGTGATAAGGCGATGTTATAATCCAAAATACAAATGTTTTCCCTGTCCTATAGTTTAGTTTCTAGACACTGGTAGAAGCTGATGTACTGGTCTGCCTTGCTCTTCTCTGCTTTGCCTGACTCGTCCTCACCCTCCCGCGGGGCTGGTGTAGCTGTGGTTGACCCTTGGTACAAAACTTGGCCATGCCATCACAGGCGCAGGGTTTCAACCTTGGTCGCTAGAGTTAACCAATTCTTACTTTGTGGAAAATATAGGGAAGTTGAAAAATATAGCAGTTAGTGAGATAACAGCAAAATATATCTTGTGAGGAGGATGAGAAGGAATATTGTGTTTTTCCCAGGGTTTGTTTTTTTTGTTGTTGTTGCACTAGAAGAGGAAAGGTTGTAAATTACTGATCACTCCCCTTTTGTGCCTGCAACCTGAGCACTGTAGCGTTAGCTAGGACAGGAGAACACGCGGACACCTGGATTGATCAGACACCAGATGTGAGAAAGCAAGTAGTGAAGTTACAGCCGAAACTGTGAAAAAGAAATGAAGTGGTTTTGTGCTTTTTTTATCTTTTCATGAGGATGGTGTTAATACACTGGGGCCTCCTCAGCAACTAGAAAACGGCTTTAAAGATGGCTATCTCGAGGCAGGAGCTCTGCCTTTGCCCTGGGTGCCCCTCGCAGCGGTGGCTCTGCCTTTGCCCCTCGCAGGGGTGGCCCTGCCTCTCCCCTCGCCGCTCGCCAGCCCGTCGCAGCGGTGACATCTAGAGGACTCGAGCTCTCGGGGCCGCAGCTCACGCCGCCCAGCGATGGCCCTTCCAGCCACGGGCCGTTTTCTGCTGCCCCCTAAATTAATTTCCCAGTGATGTAGCCGAGGACAGCACTGACAAACGCTCCGTGTGCACATGTAGCTGCCCCTGAGGAAACACTGCCCTTCCCTCACCCTGCAGCCCTCGCTGTAGTTTCAGAGTCCATCAGCTAATGGTGTAAACTGTACTACAGCAAGCGAAGAATCGAGGAGCAAAACCCATCGCTTCACTGCTGTGACTGATCGGAAGGCCTGTGTCTGGGGAAACTCCCTGACACTGTTCCCAGTGCCGGGGTCGAGTGACGGTGTGTGATGCAGAGCAGACGCAGCTGTTGTGCTCTGGGGAGTGTTTCCACTGTTCCCCTCCCCATCACCGACAGTCTCTTGCCCTGGAAGCCGTGCACGAATAATCAGAATTATGACTACAACTGCAGCTACAGTGAATTGGTGCCTCTGTTTTCTGCAGTCCTAATGAGAGGCGAGAGGCAGGTGTTCAGGCAATGTGAGTATATGAAGAGGTGTAAGTGGGAGCTTAAACTCCTCTGCAGGGCTGCTGCTCCCCATTTCTTTGCGGCATGCTGCTGCAGTACCTTCCCGAGAGCCCTGGGTTCGCTCAGCCTCCTGGTCCTGGCAGCTCCAGCTCTTTACCTTGGCTCGAGTGCCTTGGCACAGAATTGCTGAGTGGCAGAGCTGCCAGGCTGCCCTGGGGCTTGCTGGCAGTGGAGATACCAGCCTGCTTTCTCCACCTCCCATGTCCTGCACAGCCAGCAATGCTTTCATGTTCGGTGCTTTTTTTACCAAGAAAGTAGATCCCTTGTTTCTCTGCCATTTTCTCCTTTAAAGCTGCATGAGAACAATGAAGTCTAGCAGGCAGAGTCAGCCTGGCCCAGTGCTTCCATGGGAAATACTAAACTGGAGCGCTCAAAGAAATGATGAAATCTTTACTGGTAGAATTTAACAGCCTACTTACACTGGAGCCAACCAGGAGAGATTTATAAAGCTGTAAGATAAGCTAATTCTCTTTTAAATTATTTCAAAACCTGAACAGCACAAACTGTTTTTAAAATCAAAGGGCAGATTTGACTTTTAAAAATGAGATTATACTTCGTAAGGCCAAAATTAAATACTGTTGACCCAAGCATTTAACAAGTATTTGTGAGGAATAGCAGGGAGAAGGATTTCTGGTATTGTTTCCACTCAAAAAGGAAATAGATGGTAGTCTCCATCTCTCTTAAGTCTGCCCCTCCGGTCCATACCATCCTAAAAGTCCTCTTCTGTGTAACTTCCTCCCGTGCTCACAATACCTCCGTGCTACTTGTTTGCTTTCTCTCATGCACAAAGCGCTGTGGTCACATCAGTGCCCAAAGCAGCTGGGCACCATGTTTGCAGAGCATTTCTCAGAAACCCCCTTGGGCTGCACAGTCAGACTTGGGACTTGCCACGCTTTGGGCATTAGTCACTTAAAAAAAAAAAAAAAAAAAGAGGCTGTAATTGCTTCATCACTAAGCCTGACAGAGAAGTGGGTAGCACTGTTACCCACTTCAGTTAAGTCTTGTGTTAATTCTGTGAATAAGAGCACTGACATATGAGTACAGTATTTGCAGGAGCTTTTAACCAAAGCAGGATGCTGGCTGAACTCCAGGACATCCAGTTGTTCTTTGCTTATTACACTGAACATAGGGTTGTATTATCAAAATTGTACGTCTGAGTAAGACTTTGCTAGTTCGAGTGAAACGCTTTGCTCAGTTCTTACATGTTTTTTCCAAAAGGTTGTGTGATCTTTTCAGACACTGATTCATAAATGAGTGTTCATGTCCTACAGTTTTAATTAGTCACATGGACTGAACAACACGCTTTCAGGGAAGCACACAGCTTCTTCAAGCTGGCTTGAGCCTTCTCCTTCAGAAAGGCACCTCGTGCTGTTTCAGAATATGAGGAGAGCCACAGAACTGGAAGGATGATCGCTGGGAATTGCATGTTTCACAGGGAACATGGTACATCACCAACTTTATAGGAGGCCCTGAGCTTTTAAACTTATTTGACCCTGCCCACTGGACAATACCATCTATGAATTACTTCTCACTCCTGGATGCCAGCCAGTGTTATTGCAGGATTGCTCGCCCGGTTATTTGCTTCTGCCTGCAAGAGCTATCTCAGTGTACGAAACCAGGCGGTTTGTGTTTCCGTACCTCGGTGTATCGGAGCCAACAGATGTCAGTGCAGGCTGAGTAACGGGGCCGTGGGGCTGCTCGGGGCTCTGCTCCTGCAGCAACATCCCTCCGGGGGAGCGTCACCCTCAGACCACTGCGGCATGCCCAGGAGAGGGGGAGAATGGTGCCGAGAACAGTATCAGTGTGTTAGGGGAGGCCGGAGAGGCTCTCATAGCTAAAAATACCCACCCAAGTATTTTTAAAAACACATTTGAGGGTCCTTATAAACACACAGAGTTTTGTTGACAGAACAAGGCTGCTCATTTATGCTGTGTATTATCCTTGAAAACCTGCTCTGTTTATGCAGGGAGTCCCATGACAACCCCAGCTTGCTAAAGGTGCCACAATGATCTCAACAACAAACGTGTCACTTTATCTGCTGGAGAGGGACGGAGGGGAAGCAGGAAGTATCTGCAGGCTGAGGAAAAGCAGTTAAGAAATGGAAATAAGCCGCTTTATCAAAATATTGCTTTGCTGTTTTCACAAGTGCAATCCCAGTGGCTTTCTAGCCCAACTTGGGGCAGCTCTTAACATGACAGGTTAATGCTAGATATGTATATAAAGTCCAGTAAAATCAGTGGAATTGGGTAGGTCATCTGGTTAAGTGATTTCTGAATGGAAGGAATTTGACAATGGTGTGCTTCTTTTCCACCTGAAGCCATAAATATTTTTTCAGGTGACATCTCTAGGACCCAGAAAGCCACTGTAGGGAACCTCACACATGGTCTTCAGTGGGTAAAAGGAAAAAAAGGGAAAATATTTGGATATTCCTGAAGGAAAATTGGGGCATGATGCTGAAAGCATGGACACTAAGTGTCCGTAAAGATAGTAAAGGGGAAAGGTAGCAAGTTTTATTGGATTCAACAGAGTGAAAAGTTTGTACTTTGGAGTTTGGATGGTGACTCTGGCTGGTTTTGTGCTCAGTGAAGCCTACCTGTCAGGGAGCAGTTAGTCTCCCCAGAGCACAGGCTGCCGTTACTGCTAAAAGACACCTACGTGAATGCCTTCAGAAGTCTGGCAGGAGAAATGGACCCAGGAACAATCAATCACACTTTAATTTATACCCACAATGTCAGTTTGAACCCATAATGCAGTACTCTCAGATATGGGTATCCAAGTCCCACTGCCACCTCTGAATGCCCATCTTCTTGCCACGGCCAGTCTTTTATCCTTCACTGCGTTGTCAGGACCGGAGAGAAGACAAATGCTGGATGAGGTGATGAAGGATCTCATGGGAATTGCTTCAGGATAACGAACATCTGCATAAAATCAATCAGGATATTAGGAAGTTGGATACTTTCCTATACAACTACCTGCGGCAAAGTGCACAACTTTGCTCCTGAAGTCTAGGACTTCTCCCTCTGGCTTATGGGAACCAAAGACAGACTGGAAGGGTATCGACTGGAACTGGCACTTAGACCAGGATGTCGTCCCCTCCTGCAGCCATATTTATACGCTTTGGTCTCCCCACATAAATACTTTGTCCTCTTCACACAAGGGATGGATTTGCGCACCTTCCTAGATGAAGGTGGCTTTGCTCAGCCTACGTCCTCATGAGCCCAGGGTGGGAAGCTGAAAGCCTGCTGTGCAGCAACAGGAATACTGCATTTGCTGACCATGTCCTCAGAACACTTTCCCATGACTAGACACACTAATACCTTTTGTCATTTTATATCTGAAATACAAATCAAATGCAGCTAATTCTACCCATTGTGCCTTACTGAGATATCATTTAGTTTATTTTACAGATTAACTGACTTTTAAGTTAAGAGATGTGACAAGGCCACTGACAGTGGCTTTGTGGTTATAGGTATCAGGAACTCTTGGCTCTCACACTTTCTGAAAGAAGACAAAAAGTTAACAGTTTAGATCGATACTTACACAGGGTTTTAGGAGTCAGACTAGATTTAAGAAAGAAATTTTTTACGATGAGGTTGGTGAAACACTGGCACAGGTTGCCCAGAGAGGTGGTAGATGCCCCATCCCTGGAAATATTCAAGGTCAGGTTGGACGGGGCTCTGAGCAACCTGATCTAGTTGAAGATGTCCCTGCTCGTGGCAGGGGGGTTGGACTAGATGACCTTTAAAGGCCCCTTCCAACCCAAACCATTCTATGATTCTATGAATCCATGATTGAAATTAGGCACTTCGTCACCCTTTTAAATCTAGACTTCAGTGTAGGAAACAGAGGAATGACAGCAAAATAAGTATTGACCTGAAGTAAAAGACCAAACATAGAGACCAGATAGAACCTGCTTCAGCTAAAATTAATGGAAAACACTCGCAGCCTGTAGTGGGTGTTCAGTCATATAGACACTGAGCAAACTTCACAAATGTAGATTCCTCTCCCGACGCCCTAAAAGCCTTGTTTCACAATTGGATGGCACGGTTTATTTTTCAGGGGTGCTCAGCACCCGTGTTGCTCCAGCCACACTGCAAATGGCAGTTACGGGGCCTGTTTGAAGAGCTAACTCCTTCGCTTGAGATGCCTTTAACAGAGGTGCCAGGCTGTAGCCACCTACGTTGGAAAAGCTGAGTGCACATCAGTGCACCGGAGGGGGACTGCCTGTGGGAGGGCAGCGCCAGGAGCTCATGAGCGGGTCTGACACGAGTGTTTTGCAGCAAGAAGTGAACATTGCATGTATAGATCGCTTACAGTAACAGGGGTGGAAGTTTGAGTTCAATCAATTATTTTCCCTCCCAAGGCACAAATAAATGCAAATTTTACTCATTTACATTTCCTTGCTGACAAATTTCCTGGTGTTGATCCAGGTTTTTTTGCGTATGTGTCCATGTCTCTTCTTTTAACGCTGCGGTCTCACAGTTATTGCCTCTCTTCCTCTCTTCCTTGGTATTCTTTGCATTCCCAGATGGCCCGCTCTCCTTTTTAACCTCTCCACTTTTTTTTCCTCCCTGTTGCAGATGGTAGCAGCAACAGAATAAAAATATAGAGAGATCTGCAGCCCAGTGCTCGGGGAAGGACAACTCTCTATTCCCTTCCTTCCCTGGTGGGAGTCAGGAAGAGGCAGGGTCTTAAGTCATCCCCACTCTCCTTGGCTGTCAGAGGAGCAGGACTGGCAGAGGAGATGGACAGCGGAGTAGCAAACTCTACAGCCATGACGCTGCTGCAGACTCAGCACCGCAGAAAGCCCTCTTACATCCCTGATGCGAAGAACTCGTCCTGGGCTGGTACAGCCATGCCTCATCCCAGCGGGCAGCTGAGCTTTACAAGCTCTCGCTTCAACAGGCATGGAGAGGTTCTTCTTGTGATGTTTGTTGCTTAGGGAGTTTGAATGAAGCTGAACACATTGCCATGAGCTATGCAGTTTGTCATGCACCGGCCAAGTGGGGTAGATGTGTAGTCTGTGTCTGTGGGCATGAACAGTGCCCTTTAGAAATATATTCTTCAACTGCATTTCGTGAAACACACTTAATTTGTGCTTTTTAAGCCTGAATCTGTCCCACAGCATACATGCTCCAAGTACTACGTGGATGAACAATATTCACATATGGCAGAAGATGGTTTGATCTTTGAGGTCATTTGCTCTATCTTTGAAACCGTGTGCCATTTCAAAAAGCTGTCAATCTGTGTTATGCACTCTTTGCCGAGATGAAATATGTGACCTTATCCTTGCTGTCACTTTTTGCCACCAACTAAAACTGGTGTAAGCTGGGAAGCTGACGAACCATGCCTCTGACATTGTTAACAGCTGGAATTTGAGTAACTATATCTACACTGTAATTATAGGCAGGGTCGTAGCCAGGAATATACCAGGATCTGAAATTTCTGATTTCCTGAAACAAGTAATTCATAAGTTGTATGAGTTATTTTAGGGGTTTAGAATAATAGGATTTCAGATTTCTACTTCAGATCATACCTGGGAGAGGATGGACATTACAGCGAAGACAGGCTTGGTGTGCTTTGCAGAACTTGTCACCCGCACTGGAAAGGTTTTGCAAGTAACGAAACCAAGACGAACGGATCTGAAACTTGTCTTGCTATGAACTGCACAAGCAGGAAAACTCTGCTTGCCTACCTGCAGAGCCAGGGGAACAAATTTGTAGGCTGAATGCTGCTTTCTAGTTTCACATTTTACCTTTTGGGTTTGTTTGGATTTTTTTTTTTTTTTAGTTCACAGCCTTTAAGAGTTTGCTTTCCTTTTGCAGGTGGTACGTCGATAGATCCCCACAGCATAGTGTGCTTCCCAGAACTGTCCTGTCTGAAGTATAACCTTCCTCTTGTTCCAGCGTTTCTCCAAAAAGCACAGGAAGAAAAAGAAAACCACTATTAATAATCGTCTAGGCTGACCTTTACATTTTCTTGGTATATTACATTCTCAGGGGTGTGTTCATCAGAAGGACGAACTCTCAGTCCAGTGGAGCAGTGGAGACAGAGTGCGAGTCATGGGCACCTCGAGCCTGATGTGAGATGGATTAATTCCTGCAACACGCAGCAACCGTTGCTGAAGCTTGGGCTCACAGTGATGTGTAAAGTGAACCTGTCTGCTGTATAATGGTTTAATTTGTACACTTACTAATTGCTGTAACAGCCAGGCAGCAGGGTATTGATTAGGTGCCTTGAGTGGTACACAGGAAACACGATAAATGGGAAGGAGATGATCTCTCCCTTTGCTCAGGTGATGTCTTTCTCCAGGAAGAGACCCACTGACTTTCCAGGGTCACTTGCAGGAGTGAGGAGGTAGGAATAGGGCCATCAGTTACCAGAAAGTGAGTCAAATAGAAATAAACTTGTTGAAATAACTAACATCCTTCCTACGAGTGGGACACACACACATAGTCTCCTTAAGGAATAGGTGCAAGTCTTTCTGGGCATGTTCCCTCTGTGAAGCATTTGCTCATGTCTCTGCCTGAGCCCAAACTCACAGACCATTTAAACACGTTTCCTGAGCTTTGTTCTGGCATCCCCACTTGCCGTCACTGATTGTTCCTGGAACCACTCTGGGAACAGGATGCCAAGGAGCCAGTTTGCAGAGGCTCACCTCAGGGCTCAGGGTGAACCTCACCGAAACGCCGCCGCTGCCTGCCAGGAGCACTGCTTCTCCTCTGCTTCAGCGTAATGTCAAACGGGTTGATTTAAGGCTGGGTCCCAAGAGTAGGAGTAACAAAAAGTACAAAAAAAGAGAGCTGATCAGCTCACCTGGTTAACGGGGACCTCGTGGGCAGCTCTGTCATTCCTGCAGGGCAGCTCCTACCCCATCAAAGCTGTCCTGCTGAGTCAGCAACAGAAACACTTAAAGGTTTCCTATAGGATTTGACCTGCTCAGCCTTTTGGATGGTGCTATTAAAGAGGGAAGAAAGGGTCACTGCAGCCCTCTTAACAGATCTATCCTTCTGCTGACATAGACTCGCAGATTTGGAAAGAGGAATTTATATCAAGAAGACATCTAACTTGTGAGAAAGCACTGACAGGAGAAACTGAGATTTCCGTGAGAACCACACAGGCTATTTGCAGAAGATAGGCTATGGCAGATAGCTGGTTGGAAAGACCTAACTCCAGAGTGCAGGATGTGTGGCCAGGCCCCCGAGAGTATTAGTCATATTGTAAGTCAATGTTCAGAGCTGGCCGGAGATGAGTATAAAATACAGTATGACAAAGTTGGCAGTACTGTGCACGGAGCGTGCTGCCAGAGAGGGGGATATTACCACAACCAGCATCATCGCCCCAAGCCAGGTGAATTGATAGCAGGTGAGGAGGTGAATTTGAAGTTGGTTGTAAGGAAGTAGATGTGGTGCCTCCAGAAGAGAGGGAAAGGGTGAGAGAGCAAGCGCCATCATTAACTTCTCCACTGGACCATGGTGTCGATAGTAACAAGAAGCCACTGACAAATGCAAGTGTGTGTGGCAGGAAGTAAGAAACAGTAGAGCATGAAAATGGCGCATGTCTCAATGTCACGTCCTTATTTCCAGTGGGCTGAGAAGTTGTGGTGGAGGAGCTAAGCAGCACTGTTCAAACTGGACATGTGGACCTGGGCTCTTCCCACCGGCCGCAGCATCCCCACGACATCCCACAGGCTGGGATGTCACCTCAGCTCCCCACCTGGATCCGAGGCTGGGGCGAGAGCCTCACCCAGGCCGGGGTGAAACATCAAACCAGCGATAGCTACGGTGGTTTGGGGTGCTGTAAATGGGACGAGCTGACCGACGGCTCTCCCGGCTCCCCCAGCCCGTGCCGTGCCCGCAGCGATGGGCTGGCCGGTGCCTTCCCCGCGGGGCAGGAGCGAGGAGGGGGCCCCGCTGAACCGCAGCCGGCCCCGGGCGCAGCGTGACGGAGACACCTTCACCCCGAGGGGCGCGGCGGGGTGCGGCGGTCGCACCCCCTTTCCCCTCTCCTCCCCACCGGGAGGCTGCGGCGGGGGCCGCTTTCCAGAGAATACGGTAAACATGTCCGCATCACGTGTGGCCGCCGGCCGCGGCGAGGGGACCGGCCGAGGGGAGGGGCGGGCCAGGACACCGCGCTCCGCAGCCCCGCCGGAGCGGGGCCACTTTAAGAGGCCGCCGGGCGCCGCCGCCTCGCCCCGCCCGGCCCGGCGGAAAGCATGCCCGCGGCGCGGTAGGGCGGGCGGCTCCGGCACCATGGGGCTGTGCTACAGCCTGCGCTCCCGCCTGGCCGCCGCGCACCCCTCCGCGCCCTACGGCAGCCGCGGCGAGGCGGACATCCCCCCCTCCGCGGCGGCGGGGGAGCACGGAGACCCGCAGGTGCGGCACCGGCTGCGGCAGGACCTGGTGGCCAAGGAGCGGGCGGACAAGAAGCGGAGCAAGAGCATCGACAAGACGCTGAAGGCGGAGAAGCGGGAGTACAAGCAGACGCACCGGCTGCTGCTGCTCGGTGAGCGAGGGCGGGAGCGGGGCGGCGCGGCACGGCGCGGCCCGGCAGGTGCGGGGCGGCCCGGAAGCCGCTGTCAGCGCCGGTGCCCAGCGCGCCCGGCGGCCCCGCGCTGGCGGAGTGGGCGGCGGCGGCGGCGGCGGCGGGTGGGCCGGGGCGGGCCGGGGCGCCGCGCTCACGTGGGCGGCCGCGCCTCACCGCGCCCGGCCTCTGCCGCCCCGGGGCGGGGGGTACCCTCGGCGGGTGGCTGCGCTCGGGTCCCGCCGGTGCGGGGGTCGGGGCCGGGCTGCGGTGCCGTGCCCGGCTGTGAGTACAACTGGCGCTGTGGTGGCAGCTTGTAGCCAGCGCGATGGAACTAACGACCCTCCTCACCCCGCTCAGAGGTACCTGCTCGGTCCCCGCTGAGATGCGATGTCCGCTTCCCTCCGCCGCCCTTAACGAGCTGGTGACATAAAGCCACTCACGGGGACCACGGGAGAAGGAGAGTTCTTGAAGCTGGTGCAATTTTTCTGTGCACAGAAAGCCTGAGTTTTTATATGTGCGTTAATTTTTTGCTGTCGCCGCCTCCGCCTCCCAAAATACACACCGGGGAAGTTTCAGCCTGTAGAGCTGAGGCTCTTTTGATCCATCCCTGCCTTGCCCTCCATGCACTAGGACCTGCTTACGGCATGGCCCTGGGCTGGGCAGGGCTCCCGGGCAGGAGATGCTCCTGCAGGGCGACAGTTCCAGCACTGGGCTCCCTTCCTGAGGGAGGCCCTACGGAAAGGCACCTTCTCTTTGCCTACCTCTGTTGTGTGATGTCTGAGTTTGTTGTGTGACCCCAATGCAAAACGGTCATAGGAAGTCATGTATTGGCCTCCAGGTACGTCAAAGGGGTTTGGAAATGTTTCCACTCCTCCTCCTCTCAGCACACTGCAGGTAGAGCACAGATTATCGATCACAAGTGAATTGCTAAACTCTGAACTTCTTGGAGTAATAGAGAATATTTTCAAATGTCTGCAAATAACTTCAGAGCCTCCTACCCCCCTGAGGCGTGCATGATACCGCAGGTAATATATGGCAAGGTTTAGCCCTCGTCTTTTCCATCTGTGTTTGTAGTCTGTAATAGAGGAGCTGAATTTTAAGGAGCTTTAGGAAAGAATATTGGATGTAGTTTTCTGCGTCTTGGTGGTAAAAGTTTTTATTCTAGAAGTACAGCCTCTTTTGATGTGGTTGTAGCTATACTGATGTAAGGCAGTTCATAAAGGTGTACTTTCTTCTTATGAGAAGGGGGTTGAGCAACGCTTATGTAAAGAGTAAAGCTGGTATGCTGTGACTGTCTTGGTAAGAAATCACACCTCTAACCAATGTGGCTTTCCTTTTAAGCACATGCTACGCTGTAGGTATTTTATGATTTGGGTTTGTTTTTTTTTTTTAATGTATTTGGAGTTTGTTCTGTAGTGAGCAAGTGCTTGAAAAAGGTGCCGTGAGAACTGGTTTGTCTTTGTAGATTAATTAATTAGGGAAAAAACCCCAGCTAATTGTGATGTTAACCTGCAAGTCATAAAGGCTATCTGATAGGCTTCTGTATTTGCAGGAGGCAATATTTCAGTTGCCTGTTTTTTAATATTGCTTCTAACATGTTGTGCCACAGAACTGTTTTTTGCAGAAATTACATTAAACATTGAGTGGGTCAAACAACATATCTTAGCAATTGAAAATTATCTATGGTGAAGCCACCAGAGAGAGCATTCTTTGTTGAAGTGCTGATTTATAAATCTGATGGATATGAGTCAGTGTTATGCTGGCAGTGCTTTATTATATTTCAGCCTCTACTTGAATAGCAGGAAGTCACTTTTTGGCCCTCCTGTAAATCTTGGGATGCCTAAGAGACCCATTTCCCTGCTCCTTGCACAGAGACTGTCAGTTTTCCAGTTAGCTTCCTTCCCTTGCCGCTTCTCCCCTGCATCCCGCTCTCACTGTTACTTTGTGAATCTTCTATTTCTAAACTGGAATAAGAAGTTTGGGGTGTATTTGGTTATACCTGATGTACATCTGCAGGTATTGCTGCCACAGCTGAGTGTCTCTGTGCTGAGGCTTTGCCTACATGCTTATGGATTGCATGTGCAAATAGTGCAGGGCAGTGAAATTGAGCGAGGGGGGGCAGGAGCATCTAGCTGGGATTTAAAGCTGCAACTGAATCGTATTCCAATGGAGTTACGGTGGGGAAAAAAAAGACTGAAGAAGTGCAGAGCCAGGGATGTCTCCTCGCTTGGCGTTGAAGGCTCAATAGAAAAAGCTGCAGTAGGTACTCACGGTTTCTTACTTGTGCTCCCAAGTTTTTAGGCTGATGTGCTCCTGCAGGAGCGTGTCGCTGACATGGACAGTTAAGGACACCTCAGACGGCTGCTCGCTCTTTGAGAGTAACAGGATTTAAATGAAAACTGCACCGATGCTTCACGTCTGGTCTGTCCCCAAGGTTACGTTATTTTTAACGTATGGCTACATGAGCTCATATACTTTCACGAGCTGCAAAGTTGCGCTGCGAATCTAGAGTGTTTCCTTCTATCGCGTGCCGGGCTGCACAGAATACAGGGAGTGCACAAAGTCACAGGTGTCCATGCCCGTGTGTGCTTTGATGTTGTAGTGTATATAACATACCTTACAGCTGTAAACTCTAGTCTGTTACTCTGAGTGTCTCTCAGATTAGTGCTCTTAAGCACAACTGATACTTATGTTCCCATGTTGCAGTTCCTTTTTTGGAAGGAAAGTTCCTCACTTCATCCGCGTGCTCAGGGATGTGCAGTGCACGGGTGTAGTCACTCAGTGGATATCTGTATGTCCTGTTACTTGATTTTTAGGTCTTTTTCATCATTTTTTTTCAATCCTTTTTCATCACCACAGATGTATAAGGTAAACTCCCGATTCCTGAAACTTCTCTAATTTCAGTAGCATAAAGATCTTACATCTGCTCTATTTTTGAAGCAATAATCTGACTTTGTACTTGCAGGAGAGTAGTTTTTTGCTTTGTTTCTGTGAAAGGAAAATGCACAATCAGGTGTAATCTCATTGGATTTTGTTTAGTGTACTGTACAAGTCACAACTCCAAGATTACAATTATTGTTATGTTGGCACCATAGTGTGAGTTCAGGGTTAGTATTGGGTATTGGAGGGTGATTTGCAGTGCGTGGGGGTTGGTTTTTGTTTGAGAACACTCTTGGCTCTGAAATTTAAAGCATGTGCTTATGGGGGAAAGGATTTTAAACTTTGCCATAAAACAATTCCATTCTGCGTGTGCTTTCTCATTGGTGACGGTAATGTGGGTCTTCCTCTATGTTATTCTAAGACTTTAAAGTATAATTCAACTTAAATTGTGTTTTTTATCTTACAACAAATATATGAAAACAAGGAACTGTAGTCCTGTCTGAGGGGGCTTTAATGCTTTTGATCAGTTAGTATTTTCCAACAAAACCCCACTCTGTCCGAAACTGTTGTTCAGCTCCCTGGTGTATGCGTTGCTGTACCATGGCCATCCTCCTCTTCTGTGATCTGGTTTGCTGTAGGAGAGTGAGCTTGGGCTCTCTCCTCTTGGTGCTTTGCCGATCTTTGTGTACTTAGTTTTTTCACTCTCTCAGGCTGAACTCTTACCTGTGTAAAAAGTACTTGTAGCTTATTCCCATATTGAAAAGGAAACGTGGGTATCAATATACCAATATAGGTATATGCACTTGTCATCTTAGGTATTTCTATTAAACTACAATATATTAAATAATGCCCATTCTGAATCTTACCTACATCAGTGCTTAAGTAAAAATGTTTCTAACAAAAATATTTATATTGGTACAAATATGAATACAGGGCATGCAAATTTGAAGTTTTTATAGGGGGAATATATTATACAGGAAGAAAAACATACTTTAAAAAGCTAGGAAATATCAGCGTGAAGACTAACCACAGTCACCCTCTCTGTGTGTATGCTGCATGGTAAGCCCCTCCATACCGTATAATTAAAGACTGTCTTGTATGGTTTACATTGTATTTTTTTTTCCACAGGGCTTGTACTTCATTCAGGGCACAAGATGGATGTTGTGCAGTGAATGAGTGGCTATTCAATATTCTTATCCTCTTCGTACAATGTGTCACCCTGTGCCCTATTTACGACACTCCATCCATACCCTGTACTGAATAAAGAGCTGTTGAACTCATGGGCTTTTCTGTAGTACTGATCACTGCAGGGACTGAATGCTTCATAAATGTCAGTGCATGGCACTGCTGTGAAATGAGGTGGTATCGTTCTCCTCCTTTCGTGGCTGCTGGAGAGGGAAATGCCACCATAGAAGGACTAAGGCTAAAATTGTCTAAAGCTACCACTGATTTTAAATGCCCAATCTTTGCCTAAAGCTACTTTTTCTCTGTAGTACTCGGCTTTTTTTAATGATGCTTCATGTGTTTAGAGCATGGACCTCATGGTTGTGAGCACTCAGCGCTTTTGCAAGGTGAGCTTTAGATGCTCTTAGGTGCAACCCAGGGAGTGAGAAGCACAGATGGGCCCCTGCTATGGAAGCTGCGTGCTGCTCGGTCGGCCATGGCAGCTCTGCAACAGAATGGAGCTCGTCTGGTTCTTCAGGGCAGCATTTAATCCCACAAGATATCCCTTCTCTTGTTGTGATTCCCTGTCTTGCTTGTTTACAGCAAGGTGGTTATCCTGACACTGCTGCTCGTGCGGATTGGGTGGGCGAGGAGGGGAAGACATCCAGTTATGAAGACAGGCATGTGTTCAGGCACTTGGTGAAATTCCATCTTACAGGAGCTTGCCCTTGTTGACAATAGTTTCGTTCACTTACAACTGATCTGTTTTTTGTGCCCTATGTATTGTGAGCTAGAAGAGGGGGCATACACCCCGCAAAAAGCGTATGATCCTTATGATTGTGTAAAAGATGTGCAGAACAGAATAGACTAAAAATGTAGAGGGAACCTTTATCCTGGCACTACCTAATTCTTGAGAACAAGATTTTTGACCCTGAGCATCTTATACCAAGTTGGTATTTAATTTCCCCTTTAAGAAAAGCAGGAGTAGGAAAACCAAAAAATCCTGGGTTCTATCCTAGGGGATGCTGGCGATGTGAGTATCTTGTAACGGGCTGCTCTGCTGAACAAGCTGCCCCCCGCACGCTGCGATAGCGGCTCGCAGGGCAGCAGCACACGGCCATTTTCCAAACGGGCTGTCATTAGTGGTGAGGGAATTACAATATTTTCCAATAGGGTTCCCAGTAATTACCAGATACTACAAGAACACTTGGGCAGGGGAATCTCTGTGGTTTCCATCTGCCCAGTACTTTCCAGTGCAGAGATGATGATCCTGCTGTGGACACCAGGAGGTGGTATGCTAATTATGGGTCGTCTTTGACGATGAAGAGCCTCTGTAAGACAAGTCCTACTCGGTTCCCACTGTTGTATACAAAACGTGCTCTATGGCATAGAGTGCTGCCTGTTCCGTTGGTAAACAGAGATCTTCTGGTTCTGGAGCATGTTCGCTCTGAACAAAAATACCTGGAAAGCTTTGCAGACTTCAGGAAGGCTTTACCCAGTATGCAAGCACTGCTGGCTCCAGGACCTGGGATGTGATTTGGTGAACGTTCACTGAAACTCAGAGCAATGTAGTGTCTTCAGCACTGGTACCTCTGCGCTTTAGATCACTTAGGTAGTTTCTCTCCTGCTCCTGTTTTAAAATTTCATAGAAAGGAGACAGGCAAGCTACTCATCATTCCCTGCTTTTTTCTTTCTTTTGTTTTGCCTCTTTTTTTAACTCCTGATCTTGACTTTTTCACTTTTTTCCTTGTACCACCTCCACATAAACAAAAAAATCATTAACCTCAGGCAGACACATGGCATGGAGAGCTTCAGCCAGCATATTTGAAGTTTGACAAAGTTTGAGCTGCTTCAAACAGGGTCTGGCAGTGGAAGGTGTCAGGAAACCTACAGCTGCACTGCTATAAAAGTGGTATGATGAAGGGCTGCTGATGGATGGCATGCTGTATTGATGCTAGGGTGATGTTCTCTGTATAGACATCCAAACTGCAAAATAGTTACTTGCACAGTTACAGCTAATGCTGAAGGGATGCTCTGTGCATGTGTCCACATGGATTTTTATGGGAAGAGGGTGAGAAGGAGAAGTCTGGGGGATCACCTGATCCCTAGGACCAGCCACAGCTGTGCAGCCACACAGCAGCATAAATGTACATCAGCTCTCCGCTTCCCCAGCGTATATGCAGTCTCTGTGTTAGTGGTAATCTGTATTTTTACTCATTAAGTGCCTGGTGGGATAAAGATCATCATCCATCACTCTAGAGAGGCCACATTCATGTGTAGCCATGGACCAAATTTCTGAAGTTTGTTGTTAGGGCAACTGAGTCCTATGAAGTTATTCTTTGGGAATGGGAAGGGGTCAGGGAAGATTGTTTCTTTATGATCATTTTCTGCTGTATGGATACCCACACATCTCCGTAAGGTGTGTTCACGTTCATTGAGGAAAACCTTGAAGAGCGCAGTTAGTTCTAATTACATGCAGTTCTTCCCTGACTCCCTTAACTTTGGGAGTGTACTTATTCACAAATATTCATGATTTCATTGCATTTCCTTCTAATTGCTGTAAGTTAGAAAAGGCAAGAAATAAAAGCTTGGCAATTCCTGGAGTGAGGACAACTCGGATAAGTGTCGTAAGAAAGCCCAGTTACCAGGTGTGTAAATCCATAGTACTTCAGATATTCAGACCTGAAGGATGTGTCTCAAGAAGGAAATTTGAACTCCACGACTTATTCTCATTGTTCCTCTGGTCAATGAAGCATTTGAGGAACAAGCTACCATATGCTTTATAAATAGCTCAGCTGAAATTTTCTTTACTTCCTCTAACATGTTCCTTCTGCAAAGAAAATCCACAGTATCTGTCTCTGAGCAGCGTTTTGTAAGATTTGCATGTCACTAAGGGGAAAATAAAGATTAATATTTTCTGCATTGAGGAACGTGGGGTGGGTGGGGAGGCAGAGGGTGTTAAACAGATGTCGGAAGGTCACCACTATTTATTCTGTGAACTGAAGGAAGTGGATGCTGGGGAGGGTGGGTCGGTTCCTAACAAGGAATAAGATGCAGTTTTACAGTCTCTAGTCTTGCTCTATTTAGGCACTTTAGTCTCTGCTGCAGTGTGCTGGAAGAGGGGGGTGGAGTGCTGAAATTCCTGGGAAAACCCAGAAAAATTCTGATTCAAATTGGAGGAAGAGTTGGAGAGGTTTCCTCCAACTGAAGGACTATTCCTTTGCCTTTTGCACATCCTAAGCACAATTAAATCTTCTTGCAAGGAGGGATTTGCATATTAAAATCATAGACAACACACCAGGCAAACAAACCTGGTTCTTCCCATCCCCTGGTATGTCTCCATCCCAGAAGGCTGAGCTTGGCACTAGGCTGTCAATGTATTCAGCACTATTTTCAGAAACCAAATCCACACGCTTCTGCCCCAGCGCAGCTTCACACAGGTTTGTTTGTGCATAGCAACACTGCCGTGGCTTCATGACTTTGACCTCAAGAAGTGTATCAGGTTCAGTGGAAAAACAAATGAACGGAGGGCCCAACCCCTCACCCACCCTGTGCATGGCCTGCGCAGGGATGGCATTTATCACGGCGCCGGTGGAAAAGAGCTGTGGGAGCTGCTCGTGAAAATGTCCCCTGCAGCTTCCCCTGTCAGCCGCAGGTGATTTATGTGTGAGGTGGAATTCTGCCAGTGTGAATGGAGAAGTGTTTTTATGTGGATTTTTATGGACGAGGCTTTCATTTTAAAGCACAATGTCAGACGTGACTGGAGAGTTTTCTGAGCTCTCGCTAGATCCTCCTGCCCTGGGCTGTCCCTGTGCAGGGCTGCAATCCCACCCCTGCGTCCCTAGCAGGTATCACATCTGCGCCCACCACAGGCTTCCTCCACATTAAATTACAGGAACACTAACCCAATATAAGTTGCATTTAAAAAATCTAAGGCTTGCATTTTGGGGACATTCGTTGGATTTTGAAATTCGGTGATGTTTCGGCCAAGTGCTGTCGCTGACCACTGAAGAGCAGGTTGCATTGCAGAGGAGCTTGTGAGGCGCAGTGCACGTGTGCTGCTGCCTTGGACCGTTCAACACTGGTGATGGGGTAGTCGGGGCAGCCCGAAACGTGAGCCTGAACTATAAATTGTTCCTGCCATGTTGCAGAGATTTTAGATTTCCCTGATATGCTGTAACAATTCTGATTGTGGTTTTGCTGCTGGTGAATGTGTGTTGTGTGCCAGCATGTGCAGGAACCAAAGGCTGGTGGTGGAAGGGACTCTCCACGCTCCAGCTCTACGGTTTATAAAAAACCTGTAAAGTTGTTCATCACGGACTAGTTGGCACATGTTTGTGGAGAGCTCAGCTCCATTTTCTCATCATTGCAAATTAAAATAACTTCAGAACTACATTTTTACTGTTGCTCTCTGTCCTTTCTCTTTTTGTCAAGGCAAAAATAGCAAAGTACCCCAAGCAGTCGTCTTCATCCCTGCTGAGACTGAAGGGGCTCCATTTTCACCTCCATCTTCCTTTGCATGATGAAAGGAGTTGTGAGGCAGTGCAACAACTAGGCTCATACCTGCTGGTTGAGTAAGTGAGGAGGAGCTACAGGTTTAATTTCAGTGTATGGGTGAGTGCCCTAACTGATGCCTGTGCTACACCTACTCACTTGGGTGCCATTCACAGAGCACAGTTGGCATCTCTGAGAGAGACACGCTTAGTGTTACTCTGAGCTTCCCGTATTGCCATGCACTGTAGGAGACAAGTTTCAGGCATCAAAGCAAGGTGACCACTTTAGTCCTTTCTTACTCTCTAATTTTGCTTTATGGCAGTTTGACTGGGGCACCAACAACTGTGCAATCCCATCACTTTCTCAGAGCTCATGAGCTCTGCTGGCTTCTTGGTGGAGATGACAAACAGGTTTGAGTCCACGTAGCCTGGAGCACAGAGAGCCCGTAGTGGAAACCAGCAGCTTGTCTGTCTGGGAGCTATTACAGAGCGTGACTGCCCCGTGGCAGTGCCTGGAGGGTGGCCCCGGTCCCCCGGGGTGTGCAGGGTGTGGAGCTCGGGCTGTGCCTGATCAGCAGCTCTGACGGGGAGATGCTGCTGTGGAAATGAGGGGGAGGAAAAAAAAAAGAGCACTTTATAGGGTTTGTCCTTCTCTTTTTCAGTGCCACCCTCATCACGTGTTATACCACAACCTCTTCCTCTTCCCCTCCCCACCATCTACCGAACAAAATTTTTAGTTTGTGGGCTGTATTTGTTTGGGTTTGCATTTTTCCTGGTTGTTTTTTATGCTGAAATCTCAAGATCGCTGGTTAGCCGGGAGGTTTTCTGGGGCACTGGGGGATTTGTGGGACTGGGACTTTACAAGGGGAGGAAACGGAGATACTGAGGAGAAGGACATGCTATTGTGAGCTGAAAATCTGCATTCAGATTTTGTTTTTTATAAATACCAGTTAAAACTGCCTGCTTGGAAGAAAAATAATGCATAAAATACTCTCTTGATGCTTTCCCTGCCTCACCTCCACACAGGAAATTTGCAATTTAATAGACCCGATTTTTCTCTGGTGATTAAAAACATATAACAAATATCTGTTAGACTGTAAGAGCTGAAAGATATTTTCTCCTCTAAGCCTGATTCCTTAACACTACCTGTGCTCTCATTTCTCTTAGCTTCTGTGAAGCTTAATCTCTTGTCCGTAGCATTTCATGGTTTTAGGTGGTGAGTGATGCAGAACTTGATTTGCAGATACTTCAGAAGAATATGTATTTTAAAAACACTTAAAATATTCACAAGGAAAAGACTCCTTCTTGTCTTTTTTTTTTCCCCAAAACAAAAATTGAGATAAAATTTTAGTGGATAGTCCTTAAACATGCAGATATTCTTGTATCCAAAAGCATCACGTGCGCTGCTATTGGAAAGTTGGAAGCAATTTGCAAAAGCCTGTTTGATTAGCAAATAGATGAAATGGGTGAAACTTCATTCTTGGCCTTTGGATCAAACCAGGAGTTTCAGTCTTGCAGCCTCCATCGCAGCCCCGGCCATTTCAGTGGGATTATTCACATGAGTGAGGACAGTATCAGCCGTCCCCTCTGTCGAGTGACCTGTGTGCTGCCGTCCCGTCGGCAAGGGGACAGCACTCCGTCCCCTGGGACAAGGCACAGTGGCACACCCAGAAATCGTGCTTAATCCACTTCAGTGCAGAACCAGCCAGTTGAGCCTGAGTATCGCTGTCGGGCCCAAATTGGAGTTGTACTGTACAAAGGAGTTTAAGAAAATGTTATTTGAAACTTACTCTGCCATCGAATTATTCTGTATTAGAAGGTTTGAGAATCTGTTGCTTCTAGTAGAGGTCTAAGCAAAAACTAAATACTGCAAAGATATTGACCATTCAGGCTTATTTTGGGAGGGGGATGAGGAAAGGCCTGATAAGTTATGTACTTGACCGCATGTAGTTAAAAATATTATTTGGAATATAAACTTCCTTGTCTGAAGACCAGCTTTATGCACTAAGTCAAAAAGCACAAAAAGCAGTTCTCCTCCTGGCCTCCGTAAGTATACCTTAATGCTGCTGAATCCTGGAAATTATGCAGGGCATGCTTTTTAAATGTTGATTTTGACTTCTTGCCTGGGACCAAGTGTAAAGTCTTTCCAAGGAAATACTTAGAAGACTTGCAATGAAACCCAAAAGCTGCTGCCAAACCTTAGTTTTTAGAAAGGGAGTAGGGGGCAATCCAGACTGTTAAAAACTTCCAGTTGTTTGTAATTAAATCCACTTCTTCTGTGCACAATAAACATATACTTAGAAAAAGATCATTTTACATAATACTTATGTGGTTTACTGCTGCTCTTCAGCTGCTAAAAAATCAAGCAGTAGGTCCACTATTTTAGTCTGGAAAGGTTACTGGAAGCTGGGAAGCCAGGGCTGGTGCAGCTGTGCCACCGCAGTGGCACGTATCCATGTATCCAGTGGTGACACGCAAAGCGAGCCAGGGAATCCTTTTCTCATAGTGAACCATCTTTCCCACCTCTAACTAGCTAAAGTTTGTTTTGGATTGACAAGGATGGGAATGAAGAGGAGATAAAAATATCCTGTCCACATGTCCCTCCTCGCCAGCAGCAGCACCACTCGTGGCGTTGGTGGAAGCTATGGGATTGCAGGAACTTCTCATCATGCTGCTTGCTTCTTTGAGGGCTGGCAGGAGACAGGACCACTAAATCCCCACTGCTTTCCCCACCCTGAGGTTGGTCTGCCACAGTTCATTCAAGATCGTTTCAAGTCCTCTGCCATCGTTCATCTGGAGGACAGGACGTGTGGGGTGGAAACACCAGCAGCTCTTGCTGACAGCTGCTTCTCTTCCCAGCTGGCATCCAGGAGATGCCCCTGGGGCTGAAGCAACTGGTAGGTCTGTCAGAAAGCCCAGCACAGATACCACCTTGCTAGGGAACAGGGAGGCCAAAGCTCAAGTGAGCCCCTTGTGCAGAGAAGGAATGCCACCAGGCTGGGGAATGTGACAGATTCCTGATGCCTCTGCTTATGTCTTGGAGAAGGGAGTCAGTTCAGGCTGCAGAGTGGTCTGTCTCTTGTCAGTACTGCAGTCACCTTCAGTTTTGTTGTTATTGTTGCTTAATGCCAAATATCAAATTCTGTTTGTGTATATACATGTTTGTAATGGTCACAGAAGTGCCATCATGGCTTTCAGTGTAGACACCTTGATTTGGCCAAGCAAAGTGGCAAAGAAATCTCTGATTTTCAGTTAATGGAGTTGCTTATAAACCCAGATCTTCTCCCTTTGTTCTTTATGTACTGTTTAGCACATGCACAGACACGTAGCCCAAACCAGGAGCCTGAATGAGAGCAGAAGGTTGCTCCCACCAACGATGGACAAAACCTTTGAGACCCCTGCCCAGTGCGTGTGACTGTCCTGCCTTAGACTTCTTGCAGGTGGCAGCGCTAGCTGGGGAGGGGACAGCCTGAGTGTGATTTTATCCAGGAGGTAAATTTTTTATTTACCCTTGGCAAGGGAGGGAAGTTGTTTTTTCTAGGATGGTGCAAAGAAGTGGTCAGTTGTTACTGGGCAGGTTGCAGGAGCCTTTGGGTGCTGTGAAAGAATAGACGCAAGGCATGGAAAGAGCAGAGAGGAGCAGCTGAGAGCTCTGTTATTTAATGTGACATAAGAAAAACCATGAAGCCTTGCAGAGCAGATTTGTTAGGATTTGAGATGAAAATCCATGTTGCTTGCTGAGATTATCCCCCAGCATATGGCGGGGAACGTAACAGAGATGAAGCATTAGTTGCTCATGATGTGGACACCTCTTGAAAACAGATGTTTGTAGTCCTGTATAACTGCGTGCTGTTTAATTCAGCTGAAATCTGGATTACTCAACAGGCTTGGCGTGGTATTCGAATGCTTAGTATCTGCATTTCCCACTGATCTCGTCCAGTACAGATCACCTCTTTCTTAGGAATACTGCTGCAGTAATTTCACCTGAAACTGGAACTTAGAATTCAGGAAATCACAGTCAACGCGGTGAGAGCAGACAGCGTTAGCCAAGGGCCAGCGAGGCAGCATGGGGAGCTGCCGTCATCTCTTTGGGCAACCCAGCACGTCCCCATTGCACCACGTCACAACCCTGCTGTACTGCTTGAGGATGGGCAGTGTTCCTTCGTAGTTTCTTTAGAGGATGACTTATTGATGGATTTCTATGGCTAATGATGCTGCAGGGGAGGAGACATTTGCTTGTGGGTTTAGGTGTGAATGGCCTGGCTTTTGGAGGCAGAGGTGCCGTGTATCGTTAGTGACGCGTGTTTGTTTCTCAGCTGATGCCTGGCCGATACACGTGTGTATGTCACGTGTTGCTTCGGCTGTGCAGGAATGCAGGAGGTAGGAGCAAGTCATATATAAGTGGAGGACTTTATGCCTCCATTAATACCAAACTATAATTCAGATTTTTACGTGTGCAACGTTAGAAAATTCAACACCGTTCCAACAGGAACAGCTTCTGTCAGTTTTTACCAAGTCTTTGTTAAAGGCTGCTACACTTCAGGTCCCCTGCATCTCTCTTAGCTGTTTCCTAATCATGGAGATTGCTGAATTCATTGGTACCTCTCTTGCTTCCATGAAGTTTTCTCGGTAACTGTCTTCCCCCACATGTGCCCAGGGCTGACGAAGACTCGGCACTGCTGCATGGGCACATGCCTAATGCGAAACCCCCTCTGTTATGTGTTTCCCATCAGGTAGTTTTGGTACGCCCTGACTCACCCTCACTTTGAGCTGCTGTTCAGAAATACCGGACTCATCCTCTCCGTTGTTTAAGGCACTGAAGTGAACTTAGGGATGTAGTGAACTTCTAACTTAGGGTTGTAGTTTCCCCTAGATTCCCTTTGGGGTCTCTGCATTTACTTAAGCCTCACTCAAGTAATTTGCTCTGATAATGCTCTAGTTATGCTTATATTTCTTCGTGTTCAAAATAATGCTTCCTAAGGTCTTTTAATTTACTTACCTCAATTTGCATTATTGGAAGACATCCTCCGGGAGTTTGAAGCCTTTATTGTTCACAGGGGAAAAAAGTTTGTTAGCTGTCAGTTCAGTTCATCTTTTTTCCACCCCTTCCTTCATGTTTAACTTCCTTTTGGACTTAGTCTTTTACAGTAAAAGCAAGACCTTAACCTCAACCTTTCTTTGTAAGTTAGATTCCTCTGACCTGGCGTCATCTTTGTTACAAAGCTTCACACGCTGCAGTACAATAATATTTTTCTTGTGGTGCAATGAGCAGCACTGCAGATGCTGTTCCAGATGGGGTCATTTTTTTCCTCTAAATTAGCAACTGTCTTAATAGATATTTTCTGTGGCTTCCAAACTATGTGGTATTGCTTGAACAAAAATGTAATTCCACTGAGAGGTTTCAAGCGCAACTTCGGCTGGGCTTCCAGAAACTTTTTTTTTCCAATTTAATTGCACAGTCAAAACAAGGTTGCTCGTGTACTGCGTTTGCATTTTGAAGCTGCATCTTTAGAAACCGATCAAAAATACTAATATTCTCTGCTATGTTTTTCTGACAGAATAGAATTTTCATGCAGGCTTATGTGTTAATGTAAGGCTTAAACTATGGCAAAATATGTCTTGAAACAATTGAAAGATTTAATCGCATCAAGAGCAGAAAGCCCAGTTCTGTCACCGAAGATACTACACTCATAAGGCTTCACCTCAGACTGGTTAATTTTCTGTCATTTTAAAATAATCATTTGAGAATGTTGGACTTGGAAGCAAGTTGTCCAAATTAAAACTGCAGAGTCATTTATTCACTTGAAACTTCTTTGGAGGAGTGAAGAGGATGCTTTTATACAAACCAGCCGTGCTGCGGACTAGCACGTGAGCTCCCTCATGGTGGTTAGCAAGACGTGAGTGGACTCTCGGGACCATTTGCTTCAGTTCTCTTTTGTCACACACAAATGTGGAAGATGGAGTAAATCAGGAAAAAATCCACCAGGATATACTACAAGCCTTAGGAGCACAGGCACCTTCTTAAAAATTTAAAGCCCTAGGGGCAAAAAAACCCCCAAAAATCCAGAAGCTTCAAAAAATCAGTCTGTGAGGATGGCTGGGGAAGTGCTCAAGGGACTGGACTTTGACCCCCTGCAATAGCAGGGAAGTTGGTAGATGAAATATGAGAGAGGGCCAAACAGAAAAGCTGAAAACAAGAAACTGGGGGTTTTTTGTTTTGTTTTTTTTTGGGGGGGGGGGAAGGGGGTTGGTTTTGGTGTTTTGTTTTTTTTTTTTTTAAAAAAACCCCCACCAAACCAACAACCAAAGACCTTTGGTAAAGGCAAGCTGTATAGTTCCATATAATCCTAAACCCTAAATTTTTTTAACAGTTTTTAAAACAGAAGGACTGTTCCAATTTTTTACGGTTTCATCAAGTGAAAGGCCCTGAACCAACTTTAAGCCTTGCCCTGCAGCATCGCGATGTCTGCTTCCGAGGACGGGCAGCTATCGCCCAGTTTGATTCTCACGCTGCGTTTCGGTGAATAGCCTGGTACAGGGGAGCGTGTGCCAGCTCGAGGGTGATGACAGCAAAATGCACTGGGCAAGACCTGATTCTGAGCAAGAATAGCTCTTTGTGTTTGTGCACTTGGAGTCGAGCACGTTTTGTGTTGGAGTACAGAATGGCTCATCCTGTCACGCTGGAGGTCTGTGAGATGCTGTTGGAGCTATTGTGTTTCAGGAGAGAAAGTGGGATTTTTTTTTTTTTTTTTTTTGTGTAGCTGAAGTGCTAAAGCTGTGCCTGTGGGGTGGGAGGGATCCCTGCCAGTTCCCCATGGGAACAGAGCTGGGAGTGCGTGAATTTCTTATGTCTGTGGGGCTGGTTTGGTTCGGTTAAGCTCTCCTGTGAAGATGTTGCAAGAAGAGTGCGTGTCTTGGTCATTAGGAATTTGTCCATGTTGCATTATTAGATGAGATTTCTATTTACTTTTTAGCTTTATCCTCCACCCGCATCCCACCGTGCATAAAGAAAATCCTGCTGCTGTCACTTGGGAAGCAGAAGTTTTCCAGCACTTCCCAAAATTCCCTCCAGAAAGAGATGATGTCACATCTGACCCAGATGCTCAGGGAAAACCAAGTGTCTCAGCATAATCAGCTCTGGGAGACACCCTCACACGCAGGAGCCGATCACGGCGGTGAGGATAGTGTTGGGGGAAGAGGGCTTTTCCTTGGGTTAACTCAAGTAACAGCCAAACACTTCGGTTTTAATTAGTAAGAGAGAGCCAAATGCTGGCTGGCCCTGTTTCCAAGCTGGATGTTTCAGTTTCTCAGGTGGGAGTGGTGTTCTTGGGCCTCTAAAACCTCCAGTATATTTTCTCCTCCTGTCCTCTGATTAAGGATTTCTTTGTTGACACTCCAGTGGGTTGTGGCTCTAATGACAGCAGCCCTTGTGTCAACCAAGACAGAGCTTCTCTCTGTTGATAGTTCCTGGCTTTGTCTCTGCTTCCTAGATGTGGTCTGATAGAGGTTCAGATGATCTTGGGAGTAGGAAAAATTCCCAGTACAAAAGAGAATTAAGTGGATTTTTGTATTTCTCAAACTCTCCCCTGTGCGTATCTGTGGACCAGACAGATGAACAATGACCATGCTATGCAGATCTCTTTGACAGGTGTTTCTTTTAATAGTTTGCCTGCAAAAAGCAGGTATATAGGATGAAACAGAAGACTCCTATTTGCTCAATAAGTGTTTAAAAAGTTAGCTCTGGACATATTTTAAGATAACTTTTCAATGGAAAATAACTGACTGAGCCTACCATGGTGGTGTTTCCAGCGAACTAAATGTGGTATAAAGTTCACATTTACATTTCTTTTTATAGATCAGAGGGTCTCATCTTAAAGGGGTTTTAATAGGTGCCAAATGTTCTCAATATCTGTCAAGGTCAATTATAGATGAGATTTTTTTTTTTTGCATGGAGCAGGAAACATGAAGCATCTTATTGGAATTGTTCCTAGAAGTTTGAACTTAGCAGATGTATGAGGTTTTCCTATGTCTTGGTAAAATGCTAAGTCTGAAGCTCAGCAAATTACTATGCTGGCTATTAACAGAAGATTCCAGCCATGCTGGTTTGGCAGGAAAAGATAACAAAAGATTTCCACCCCTACCAAATGGAGATCCCTTGGTAGGTATCTGATCCCAGGGAGCAGCTCGGCTGTTGGTCTGCCTGCCATCTCAAGGCGCGTTGAGCCTCCTCAAGGCCTTCAGCAAGCCAAAAGTCGGGGCAGAATGTGCTCCTCTGGTTTCCAGCTAGAAACAGAGGTCAATGTCACGTCACAGCTAGAAGAACTGTTAAAATTGGACATGCACTGTTTGTTATTATTTATTTTTAAAGCTTAACTCTTACTCTTAACTAATCACAGACCAATACAGAAGAAAGGGTTAATTCATTATCTTTGCAGCTAAAGTACTTAGTTACTTGGTGCTCTATTCTTTGTTTTCTTATCTTTTCTTGGCAAGTGTGGATTTCAGGGCATCTTTCTTTGCTTGCTTTCCCTTCATTAGCTTTGTCCCTGCCTTTTTACAATTGCAGATTATTTTTGACATATAAGCAGTAGTCCTTACATGAATGTATTTTTATAGAACTGATGCTGTAGTTGTCTCCAAGCTTTGGCAAAAGAGTCTGTTTACTTTAGGATGTGTTGTCAAGCATACCTGCTTTAATGATATTTCTGCTTTCTTAAAATTAAGGTCAGGCATTTTCTGAAACACTGACAAGGACGTTTTTAAATATTAAATTCCTAAGGACACAGACAACTGTTGAATAAAATGATGGAGAAACCCAGTGCTGCAGGAATATTAAAAGTTGTGAAAGTTCTTTTCAGTCTTCACTGTTTCCTTTCACTCTTTCTCTGTGAAGCAGTTGGTATTAATCAGAAGTTCAAATGTAAAACTGTCCGTTTTCACCCCCTCAATATTTTGTTTTTGAGACAACCATGTACTTAAACTACCAGAATAAAAAATATTGAGCATTCTGCCTAAAACTGAGAAAGAGAACAAAATACTGAAGTCCTGTGATTAAAAAAAAAGCAATGTTATCAAATGCAATGTTGCATTGGCAGAACTTTGGAACAGAGTTTTCTCAGGCTGGCAAGTTGTAACTTCAGTCAAAAGACTTTTTCCTCCAGCCTGTTTCACATTGGAGCAGGAAAAAATTGGGGGACTAGTTACATGAATTCAGAAAAAGCTGAAACATTGTCATAACCCATGGAGAACGTAGGTGTCCATGACCCAGCACTGGAGGTTGATGTGCACTTGGGGTAGAATCTGAAGGAAGCAGTCCCCGATACGGGTGGATCTTGGATCTGGCACTGAGCAGCCCAGACTGCACATCAGTGTCCTGCAGGACCTGGCTCCTGCAAGAAGGACGGTGGGAAGGATGCAGTGGGGGATGTAGCAGGTGGAAAGACGTGGGTTTGCGAGGGCCAAGAAGCCTTTGCAGGGAGGATGCTATTAAAGGCCAGGGAAAATGGAGCAAAACAGTGTAATCAGTCTGCCCATAAAGGACTACAGCAACTCATGTTATCTCCCTTGAGAGAAACTGGTGTTTCCATTTTCACCCTCAGTTTCTTTTTTTTCAGGTCTATGAACCGATTTGCTTTCTCACACTTTATAATTTCACACAGAGCAAATAAATTATACTGAAAAAAAATGAATTCTGAATTAAACTGTTTTCTTGTCCTCCTTCCATTTTATCACTTTGTGCGCATATTTGAAAGGATAGCTGGGTGCTAACCTTGAATGTTTAATGTTAGGACTAACTTCTACTCAGTGTTTACCAAAATAGTAGGGCCACTGTGTAACAGCAATGGTATAAGTAAATGTCAACACGGGTCACTGATATTTTAACAGAAGACTTTAATTCCTAATAAACCTAAGCAGAGGTTTTTAGGGTGAGTTAAATTTATTGCAGCAGCGCCCTCAAGTGCTGCGACACTTTAAAGGTCTGATGGTGTCTCCCACGGGACACTGGGGGTGTATTTGCTGGGGCTTGGTTCCTTCGCGTGTTTAGCCCAGTAAGAGCATATAAATTATGTTGGTGTAATTTTGAGTGCTTACACAAATCTGTAAGACTATTTAAATTAATAACAGCATGAAGGGAAGTGTGCTGGTTTGGGAGTTTCTTTTTTAACTGCTCTGTGGTAAGGAAGGTGTTCTCCGGACCAGTTTGGTTGGAAGTGATGGTAGAAGGAGACCTGAGCAGAGAAGCTATCTTCAGACAGGTCAGTGATGGGCAGGGTCCTGCAGGATGCCGATCTGTAGTTTGGGATGCTCAGTGCCATCAGAGCCCAGTGCATAGCTTCAGAAACTGTTCTTCAGCTCCCATGGCCCTTTCTTAAGTTTAGGCTGTGTAGGTAATGGAGCAGAATCTCCTCTGGTGTCACTCATTACCTTGACAAAGAATTTGTCTGGATTTAGACTTGGTATTCACTCTCATTTGGTACTGGCATAACCACGTCTGGTAGGCTGGGGACCAGTACACTATTTGTCATGGTATAAACTGTATGGATATAACTATGACAGTATAAAGCAACTGTGGTCTGCTAGAGGTGTTACATAGACGTCCAGCTCTCCTTGAGGCAGCTGCCAGAGGGAGCCCTGGCTGCAAGCTTGCTCTTCACCTGCTGAGCAATAAAGCCACAGTCGCTTCCAAAATTGCAGCATCTATGTGAGCTGTCTGGCAAAGCTGGCTATGTGATTTCCTCCATTCTCTAGAATTCCCTTCTGTTCAGCTCTCTACCTCTTGTCTCCCAGGACCTATGATCAAAGCAGGTCAAGTCATCTTTGTTCAAAAGCAGAATTGCTGAGTGATACCGGTGTGTCTGGAGAAGTGAATTTAGGCCAAGAGAATGATTCCATGGGGGTAATGCAATCATAGCACCCAATAATTACCTGTATCCACAAAATGAACATTTGAGGCATTGCTGAGAGCAGAAGGCATCACTTACAACACTCCCTGTGTAAAATTAACACCCTTTCCTCCTAATTCTTAAGGAGTATTTTTGTAAAGATACTTCAAAGTCTCTATTTCATACTCTTTGCGTATACTACTCAAATGTGTATTTTTGTAGTGTCCTTTTGTGTGGGTTTCTCTGGATCCGGAGGGAATAGCAATTGCAATAGTGATAGCAATGTGTGGAATGAAGAGTTGCAACATTTGGGCCATACCCGCTCTTAATATTTGAGTCTTGAATGAGTATTTCTAGAATAAAACAGGAAGAAAATAAGAGGTCAGAGGGAAGAGAATTTAGAAATCATTCGTTTGACTTATGAGAAAAATAAAATAGTGACACATGTTTAAAATAAACAAATATAAAGGTCAATGGCCATCTGGAGATCCAGTAGCCCAGGATCACTTGGGCTTTTTTTGGCCTCTTAAACAAGGAAGTTTTAAAGCCTTTGGCCCAAAGCGCTGCTTTCCTCTATACATGTGGAGTTTCACACAACTTGCGTTGTCTCTGTCCTCTTTGCACCTGCTCTATCATTGCCCTCCAAAAAGCAGGGGAAAAAAGAAGGGGGAGGGAAGGGAAAATAAAGAAGTGGCACTTCCACTTCATGAACACATGGCAGACCTCCAAGAGGAACATGACCAGGACGTTTGTTTTTGCTAACAGAAGAGGGGGCCAAAGCTGCAAGGACTGAGGGTGGGTTTTGGGTTCAGAAAGGAAGAGGGTGAGAATGGGAAAGAGTCAGGGAAGTGAAGGAGCAGAGAAAAGGACCCAGGGGGTCTGCAAGCTTGTGGGGCTGGGAAGCAGTTGAAACTGGAAATATACTCGGGGCGCAGCCTGAGGAGTGGGCTGGGAGTGAGAAGAGCTCCTGGCTGGAGAGGACGAGGCAGGCAGCTGGCTTTGCCAAGTGCATAGGGCAGGAGTACCAGGGAGGCTGTGACCCAGGAGCCTACACCAGGTGGGATAAGGACCTGGGCTGCTCCTCTGCAAGATAACCCTTTAGAGACGAATTCAGAAGAAGGACGTCAGATGCCTCACCAAGTACTGGACAAGCTTGTTGCATTTTGTAGCTGCCCAACCCAGCTGGGTCCTTTTGGTTAAAAAACTGGATCTCTGGGTGCACAGGAGAAGCCTCTCCTGAACAGCTTTGTGCACGTGAGACTGAGGAGGACCAGGGAAGCTGGGACCGTGCCTGCCCAGCACTGGGGTATGGCTGCCACTGTCCGCTGGCTATAGTTTTCACTCTAGTTTTTACATCTGCAATAGGTTATTATTTGCAACTCAGTAAAAAAAAAGTTCCTCGAGCTATACTTCGCCTTAATAATAGTATCAATTTCTGTAATGTTATTGCAGAAGCGTTTATTCATAGCTGGGGTAAAGTTGTATTTTTTTGTCTCGTTTTGCTTCTGCTTTTGAAACCCTGGGGCACAGTGTGTCCACGGCAAATTCAGGGCTTTTGCAGAGATTTCTACTCTCTGCCTGGTTAGAAGGTACTCCCAGCCCTTGGGCTGAACTCTCGCTTGCTCTGATAAATATTTCACACAGCAAAGCAACCACAACAGGACAGGTTTCTCATGGCAGGTCGTCCAGGGATGCTTACATCTTCCTGTGTCTTCTGAATGCATGTTTGACTGTCGTTCTGCAGCAGCTCAGTGAAGACACAAAGAAAGGATAATCTGGATATCTTGCAAACACAGAGACAGTTACAACACTGATAGCAACGTGGCAGTGAAGTTTTCACTGCCCTGCTTAAAGCATCTCCTCCCGGAAAGCCATGTGCAGAACCACTGCTGCATTGTCCTCAAGTTAATGACTTTCAGGATCATGGTTTTCAGTGATTTTGCTTCTAGCCTTTCTGAAAGCAGCTTGAAAATGGCACTTGATTGCTAATGTCAGATCATGGGAGGCGGTTAGTGTGAACCCCTGCCTGTACCAGGCATCCAAAAGCTAGTGGAAATGGGTAGAAATCTGTATAGTATAATAAGAATTTTATAATGCATACAGTGAGCACAGCTCCAACAAGGGCCTGACCAGTTTGCTGCACGTCTGTTTTGCTGATACGTGAAATTTTGGAGAGGCACCGGTACACATGGACACTTTTTGTTCCTGTATAAACAAAGCGATGTGAGCGTAGACGTGGTAGAGCTATGGAGGGAGAACAGAGCCTGAAAACTCTTGTGCAGACAAGACATGAGGTGATATGATTTCCCACTGAGAAGCCAAAATCAAGAAGAATATCAGAAAAGCAACTGAAACGGGGCTATTAGGAGGAATAAATGTAGGTAATGATGTTGCCAACTGTTACAATAATTTTTTCTCTGGGTCCCACCATGGTTATTACTTTTTTCCTCAGCTACAATCCATGGAGCGCTGGCACTGAACTTCTGCTGTCAGTCCAAACAAACCACATTTTCTAGCTCTTAAAGAGTACTGAGAAACCTTTCAAGTGTACCCAAAAGACTCATAACTGGAAGGTATATTTTCCTTTAAAGTCTCATAACTTTGGGAGGGTTTGACCCCTTATTTTTAAGTGGCTGGGATTTGCACGTTTGTGATAAATTGCCCTAAAATATTGTTGGTTTTTGTTGCTACTGCTCAGTGGTGCGTAAGTTGTCATCCTGTCTCTGAACCGGGATTCTTTGTTTCTGTAACAAGGAAGTAAAGTGAGGAAGCCTCCGCTTCTGAGAGAGGAAATTTTAAAACACCAAAGTGTGTCGGCAGTAGATGGGAGGTGGCATTAGTGTGGCACCTGGTTTCCCTAAGCAGGAAGGTGGGGCTTCCACTGAACCGGGTGCTGCGCCTCGCCCTTGGGACTTCGTTTTAGTCCCTCAGCTCTTTCTGCTGCACGCGCAGGTTGTGAGTCCTGCACAGGTGCTAATGGAAATTTTTAACATCGGATTCAGAAGGCGTTAGTAACAGTGAAGGAATAAATCCACATTGTTAAAATCTCCTGCATGAATAATTATTGCAGATAACACTGTGCATTTAAGTCTTTGCTAGTTGTGGTGCCACTTCTAGACCAACTTCTAGAGCTGACTCTAGCATTGCCCTCGAGCTGGCTCCAACCCCTCTCCACCCCCAAACACAAGAACCACTTCTGGAGTTGTCTGGAGTCAAACCAGGAGCCGTTTCCAGCATCATTTCTACAGCCACCTCTAAAGCCATGTCTGGAGTTGCTTCCAGCATCCACCTCTGAGTGCAGCTCTAAGGTTGCTTCCAGAGCAACCTTCAGACCTGCCCCTGGGTCCGGGTCTGCAGTCGCTCCCACCGCTCCTCTAGAGCAAATTAATGTGTGGATCACATATGGAGCCAAGCTGGTGCTGCCTCTGGAGCCCCCCTTTGCTGTGTGCCAGGCGAGGTCCTGCCCTGCGCTCAGGCTGCCTGCCAGCCCCGGACCACCTCTGCTTTCCCTGCCGCCTCTCTAATTGTACATTTTTCAAGCATGCCAAGAAGGGCATGGGGCTGCCTGCATGGCTGACTGTCTTTTATTTTTCTTTTTTTCTTTTTTCCCCGTCCCTTATCCTGATCTCCCTTGTAAGCAGCAGTCGTTTCAATGCGTGCTTTGTGGAAGCAGAGCTGTCTGAGCCCTTTAAGGGGGAGATGAGCTCAGGTAGAAGGAACGCAAAGAGCTCCTTTCATCAGCCAGGGCCCCGCCAGCGGCTTCGGGGCATGTCCGGCCAGTTATAAATGGATCATGTGTTGCTATTTTTAGCCAAGAGAGGATTGTAAATATAAAAGGGTATAAAGTGCAAAACTTAGCAACAGTGGCGTTTGTTTGCTTTTGCTTTTTTCTGGTTTTGTGTGTTTTTTTTTTTTCTTTTACTCCCCCCTCCCCGTTGGCAGGAATGTGTTTGGAGAGGAATGAAGTTAAAGCAGGAGATTTGCTGGGTGATTTGGACTTTGCACCCCGTGCAACTTTTATATATATATATATATATATATATATGTATATCTTCATACAAAGGAGGGGCAGGAGGAGGGGAATACGGGCTTTTCTGATGCTGTTTAAAGAGCTCCAGAATTGCAGCCTGAAATGAAATGCAAACGCTGAAGGGAGAAGCGAGGGGAGTGGGGCCATGGAGGGGAGCAGGGCCATGGCGGGGGGCCGGGGGGGGGGGAGCGGGGCCCCGCCTGCACGGGGACAGAGTTCAGCAAATGGAAAACACTGACATGGGTAAAAATAGTAACAGCGGGGTTAAAAATAGCATCTGGTGAAATAAATGTGCAGTAACTTCTGAAACCCTCTTGGGAACTTTTCCCTTCTGATCCGCTTCTGCCCTGCTCCCTGTTCCCTCTCCAGCGAGAAATCCCCAAGCAAACCCCTCTGCAGATTGAAAGCATTAAAGCAGCACCCTGCACACTGCAGAGGATGGGCTTTGGTTACTTTTTGACGTTTTTATGGATTTGTTTGTTTGTTTGTTTGCTGAAACTTTGTGCCAGAGAAGGGGAATGAATTCCTCTTTGGCTGAGCCTCTCACCTAGTCCTGGGACAGACCAGTTAGAAGGTCCTTGGGGTTGTTTCTGACGACTTTTCCCTTCCTTTTCACCTTTTTGATGTGTTTTTTTTGTGATTTTTTTTTTTTTTTTTTTTTTGGACGGTGGTGTTCTTGCTTTGATTTTTAAGACCCTCTTGTCGCTTCTAGGAGTGCAGACTTCAGTCTTGTCGTCCTGCTCCGGCCCCTCACCCCTGGCAGCAGCAAACCCACCCGAGCAGACGGATGATAAACCTCCCGCAGATGTGCAGAGCTGCGGCTCAGGGGCAGCGGCCAGCCCGGGGGTGTCGGGGAGCACCGGGGCTCCCTGCAGATGAGAAGGTGCAGGCTTTTCTCCATGGGACCGTGGGATGGCAAAGGGAGGGAGCAGCAAACAAACTGGGTGATAGGGAAGGATGGAGAGACCTTGAGTAGCTTGTTCTGTGGAGCAAAGGGTTGGCTGGTCCCTTCTCTTAGTGGGGCTGAAGGTGTTGAGGGCTCTGGGTGTGATGGTGGTGCAGGGAGGGGGTCAGGGAGGAGGAGAGGCTGCTGAGGGGGGGGGGACAGGGGTGCAGGGGAGATGCTTAGGAGGGAGGGAGGGCTTGCAGAAATCTCCTTACAGACCTTCTTGTAGCTCTGGCTATAAACTTGAAACTTGTTTTGACTGGACAAGATAACTGAGGCAGAAACAATTGCTATGACAGACAGGCAGACCTGGTTCCTGGAGCTGCCCCATCATAGGACAGGGACAAACAGAAGGTCCTGTAGTTTAGAGGCAATTACAGTTTTAATCAAATTTTATTTATTTATTTTTTTTTTTAACTAAGCAGCTGAAACTGGCTCTTTATCGCCCAGGTTAAAGGCTCGGGGTGTTTCAGGGGTGCCTTTTGTAACGTCTCCACTCTGGCCAGTTATCTTTAGTGGCTTTGGATGGAGGAGGTGTCGTGGCAGGGTTGGCAGGCTGGACCCGGCACAGCCCATGGACCATGCCCAGCCTGCCCTGCACCCTGAGCTGAGCTGCCCATGGCACCCCTCTGTTTGTGTGCTCCTTGCCTAATAAACACGGAAAACAAACACGATAAATAACGTTACACGAGTTTCTGTGTTGAGACATTGCTGATGCCTCTGGAAGTCGTTGGTTTTAAAATGCAGGTTGATGTCTCCCTCTTTTTTCAGGTCCGCCGTTGGGCTCCAAGGGGTTTGCGAGTGCTTCTGCCATGGCTGGAGGTGCAGGGGGAGGGCATCTCATCTGGCACAGCCAGAAAGGAGGCGAATGCCCTTAATTGTATTTAGCAAGCTAAGCCCTGAGCATTTAATTACTTTTTTTTTTTTTTAAGGATTGGACATTCCACAGCTTGTTTCTCTAGATCATTTCGAATTAGTTTTGATGTTTAAATATACTTCATATGAAGCCTGTCTAAGTTCTTTAACCAGTATATTTTTGAAAGCACAAATATGCTTTCAGTTGATAGAGCAGCTAAAAAAATACTTTTTTGTATTTGAGCAAAGCTGTTTTGTTTTTAAATCAGGTTGTTCAAATCCTTCTAAATTGATAATTGCATATTTAATTCAGCACATAAAAAACAGAAACTCCTGTTACGAATCTAAACTGAACATTCATTTTCTTATCAAAATATTATTATAGAAAAATATTTGTCATTCTTCTTGGCATAGTAAGCAAAGAAACATGTGGATGTGTTAATTTGTTCCAGACCCAGCAGAGGGATAGTTTATATAAGTAAAATAAATAATTCTTGACTATTTAATAATTGGATCACTTTAACAATAGTTGACTAATAGTCAGATGTCTGAAACACATCTTGCCCATTTCTGTTCCTTAGGGAATTTAACACTTAAAGAGTATTTTTTCCAGGAATTGTCATTTTAAAATTGTTACCTTTTTACACACTTAATATTTGTTGCCCTCCATAATTTATTAAGTCAGAACTAGAGAAAACAGCTCAAATGTAGTTGAAATTAATCCCTTGAGAGTCCGCAAAGAAATTAAACTGAAATGATAAATCTTGTGGAGGAGCTGAAGAGTTATTTTAAAATAAGCGCATTATTTTACTGTCTAGCGTAGGTAAAAAAGACTTTTGATTCTCAGAAACAGTGATACATTGGTTAGTCATTTATTCTTTTTGATTGTGTTAATGGATTGTTGAATTGTATATGTCTAATTCCAAATTGCATTGGTGGTACAGGAGTGAAAGTAAAAAAAATGAAAACATTTTTGCATTACTGTAGTATAAATGTGTCTACCTATAGCATATGAAATTCCTGTGTTTCTACACATGGCTCTGCTATTGTTAAATTCTTAGCGTTGCCTTTCGAGTTATTTTGCTCGTGTTCATAACTGCTTTAACATTTTGTTATGTTTTCCCAACTTTCAGCATGCAGGTGGCAAGTCTCTTCATGTTGTAACTGATAACAGCTAGCTAAGATTAACTCCTAGGATTATGTTGTTTTAGATAACAAAATTCCACAATTGTATTTTCTCATTTGTCTGAGCTTTAAAGAAATCAATCCTGTGACTGTTACTTGTAAGTAATAAAATTTAACCCCCCTCGTACCAGTGCTATGATGGTTGAGGATATTGTTCATAGAGTGCAAACATACAGTAAGTACTTAAACATTCATGGGTATTTTTACTACCCTCTAAGATGATAAAAAATATATAAGTATCAGAATCTAGAGTGCAGTAATAATTTACCATTTTATTTGAAAGGGATAACTTATATTATTAAAATATCAGATAAACTGTATTTATTTTACATAGAGAATATATTAGAGAGTTTGAGAACATGTAAAATCTAAGTAATTTTTCGACAATGTAAAGATGGAATATCTCCGGAAAGTCACAGCTGAGGTCTTGCATTCCTTGTTTGTTCAGAATGATTTTTACAGAAGTAGACTTTTTGGATGCGTGGTAGGGAATTCAATACTGTTCTCAAGTAACTTGACAGAAGAATTACATTTTGTTAGAAAAAATTAAGACAGTAATTGCAAAGCCAAAAATCTCTAAAAAGAAAATAATTACCATTTTTCCTGGTAAACTTTTCCTATTGCATGTTGTCAGAGTAAGCACATAAAGGAGGGGGGGAGTTTTGAATCAACTTTTTTGATACTTGCATTTTTCCTTGGAACCTGCCCCCCTCTCCTTATATTTAATGCATTGAGCTCAAGGCATAAATAAAATTTGTTAATTTAAATTATTGGATAATATGCTTTTTCCTCTTATTATAATTACAAATTTATACATAGATGAATAAGAGGGAAATAGTTAATATTTTTCATAAGTTTGATGTAGTTTTAAAAATTAATTTAGAGTTGGTCCGATTTTTCATGTAAATAGTATTACATGATTATCAGATTAGTATACTTAATTTTTGTCAGCGTTACTATAAACTGAGTTCTAAAAGGCATGGAGACACGTGAAACTGCTTTACATGTAATTGAAGAGTATTCTGTACATTTATACTGGCTCAGTGCTAAGGAGACAGCTTTGTCCTAAATGTGAACTGTAACTGTAGCATTAAACATGCAATTGCAACATCTCTATTTAAAGGAAAAGTAGGGAATTTGATAGCAGCAACCATGATTAGAAATTTAGAACTCTTAAATGATGGGAGAAAGTAACACCAAATATTTTGGGGGTTAATTCTAAAAATAAAATTAAAATTCCTAAATCTTGGTGAAAATAGATTTTTAGCATTTTTCTAGATACTAAAAAATGAGCACAAGGGAAACCAATATTTTAAGAAGCTGTAGCATGGCATTTCTAAATAAAAGAAGGAATGCAATTAGTGAGACACTAATTATTACATTTGTGATTGATATTTAGTAATTTTTTTCCCCAGGGAAAGTTAGTTAATGAAAACAAGAAAAATGCTGAGAGTCTTTGAGAGAACAGGAACCCAACTTATTATTGACACGATTCAAATAGTAAAACCCACTGAAGAGTGTCTCGGACCCGAAGACTCGCAGCTCGCTGGAACGGCCTCTGCCTGGAGCTCGCTGGAGATCTGCTCTCACTTTCCCAACTTCTGCACTTCTCTTCCCTGTGTGCAGTAGCAGGAGCAGACATTTAAATTGCTGCTTATTACAAGGGAGCGTGTTAGTATCAGGAGGCCACACTTGAGTAAATGCATGACTAGCTTTGCGAGGATTTTTATTATCTATAACTATTTGGCAATACCAGACCTGCAAAACTCTAGCCCTCTAGTCCTTTTCTATTTATTTGAATGTATTTTTAATCGTTTTCTTGTGTGAGAGATGTAGGGAAAAGGAAGCTTGGCAAAAAACCTCGGAGTATTGACTTGCTGTTTGCATATTTGGGAAGGATTCCCTTTGAAATATTCCTAAGGCTTTAGAAAACTGGAAAGGAAAAAGAAACTTATTACAGTAAAACCACTGATGTAATTAACATTTCCTGAAGTGATGCAAGGCTTTCAGTTACCTAAATAGTTTGTTTCCATGTTAATAACAAAACTGAGAGAAATTACCAACCTACAACTTTAATTTCTTCTGTCAGATCGTGCCGGTTCTGTTACTGTACAGAGATATTAGTTTTAATTGTTGACGTCCTTACTCCTGCTCACCAGCTCTGCAGCCCCAGCCCCTGCCACACAGCTCCGTTGGTCGGTGGAGAGCTGCCCATGGGTCTCCTTCCCGTGGGGCAGCCCCCAGCCCCGGCTCCCCTGGGGCAGGTCTGAAACCTGCAGACTATAAAACGTGTGTCGGGAAGCTGGAAAGTCATGTGTGATTGACTTGCTTGATTTTAACAACTGTGAAAAAAATAATATGTAGTCATGATTATGTATTGATTAATAGTGCTTATGCAGAATTTCCCCTCCCACCCCCCCGCAGATCCCTCGCAGTCAGACGTACATAGCCAGGTATCCAGCGCATACCACTGGTATCTTAAAAAATCACCTCTCGATGATCTCTCCCTTAGGCAGCATATAGCTGCCAAAACAGACTCCTGCCGAGTATCAAAGGGCATCCCCTGCAAAGAAACGAGGTTTCTCCTGGCAGTTCTGACAGAGCAGCTGTCTGGCGTAACCAGAGCTGCAGCTGGATGGTCCCAGCCCTGCTCATCCTGCTCGCTGTAAGGAGTTTATAAATGCACGCTGCTGCTCAGACAGTTACCCGGAGTTACAGTTTTGTGAGCAGATAGGCTGTTTGATTGAGGCAAAAGTACTAAATGCAACGTGCGTTACCAAACCCACGGAAGAAACTGTTCCCAGGGAAAACTCTCCAGCTGCCGGCAGCGGTCCTGGCTGCTGCGCCGCGAGCGCTGGCGCTGGTTTCTCCGCGCTTTCTATATGTTCAAAACAATGGAATGTTCCCAAAAAACTCTGACAGCTGCTGCCAGCGGTTCTGAGGGAGCCCCTGCGCGGGGTCCTTCGCCCTCCGCCATGGGCTCCGCAGCCACGAGGGCTGCAGCGATGGGCTCGCTCAAATGCTTTTACGCAGCCCGAGGTAGATGTCTGTTAGCGCTGATCTTACACACAGCCACTCTCAGGGTTTCATTTATCGCTCATGAGCGTTAAAACTTGGCCTGACAGGGTCCCTCGACCTGACACGGGGGTCTCAAGCGGAGCTCCTGAGCCCCGCTGGCCCCAAGGAGCCTCCGAAGGGAGCAAAGCCCGAGCCTGGTGGAGGGTGCAGATGCTTAAGCCCCCCGTGTCAGCCCTGCTGCAGGCACAGCAGTGATGCATCACGTACAAATGCACCTTTAGATAGAAGGACTGGAAAAAACGTGCTAGCTTTATTGTTATGGGTTCAGTCACGCTGGCAAGTGAACCCGGTACAGAAACAACGTGGCTGCAGACTTCTTGCAAAGCAGTGTCACCCCAGACCCCTCATGGGAGCACCCAAACTCTACCAAGCACCGACGAAGGGGCAGGCAGAGTTTGTAAGGCGCCCGGGGAGCGGGATGAGGCTGGTGCGACAGCGGCAGGTCAGCGTTCCCATATATGGGAAAACCCTGCTCCAATTTTTAAAGCTCTGCGTTGTGGCAGTGCTGAATATGGGAGTTTTATAAGCAAAGCTGAATGCTGCTTGTGTTCATTTGTGTGCCAGTATCTGGAATGCTGTCATTGCCGTTGCCGCTGCAAGGTACGCTTGCAGCCTTTATGCAGGCAGAGTCCCGGTGTTTTCCCACCTATTTAAGATTTTCTAATACAAGCATGAACCAGAGATATGGCACCAGGGAAGGCGTGATGCTGAGATGCTCTAGAAAAGCAAATGACCAGAGGGCCCCATACAGAGGACATTTTGCATTGGTAGTTTGGTGAGATAGCCAGTAGAAGATAAGGATGAGCATTGCAGCAGTAAATGTGCTGGTTCAGAGGCATTATTTATTAATACGTATTATTATTTTGATATTATTTGGATTTACACTGAGCTCATCCCTGTACTGATCTGAATGTTTTACTCCAAGCCGTTGCAAGCTGCCCATACAGCAAGTAGACAACCAGCCTGTCATTTCTGTAATTCTCATAATCTAATTACTGCCTGCCAGGGCAGCGAGTAACTTCTGCTAAAAATCCATGATGTGCTTACTGCCTCGATGCAGATGTCTGATGGGGAGTAAGGATCAGCCAAAAAAGTCCTGCGGGCTCCTTGGTGTATCAGGAGGCTGAGGTGCCTCTGGGACTGGGACCATGGTTGAATTTTTCTCTTGGTTGGTGTTCACCTGTGTGTGTGTATGTGTGACTCTTAATTACAGCAATTAAAAGGCTGAGGAGAAAGGGAAAGAAACAACCATGTTTCCTTCTAGAACAAGGTAGCCACTTTGTCCCGGGAGCAAAGCGTCATATGAACAAGGCTCCTGCCCTGGCAGCGCGGGACAGGCAGACCTCCTCTCCAGGCACTGCTCAGCATTTTGGGTGCTCTAAATCCACTCATTTGGGTTTTTTGTTTGTTTGCTTTTAAGGAAAAAATAGAACATTAATTATTATTTGCGAAGGGCTAGATTCTCACTGCAGAACAGCCCAAGTCAAGTTAAATCACACAGTAGTTACTTTGCTTAAAATATTAAGCAAGGCTTGCTGCCATTGCCCTGCTGACCACTATTTTTGAGCCAGCGAGTGCTGAGAAGTGCCTGGTGGGGCTGTTTGTGGCTCTCCTGATGTTTATCTGTTGATTTGGGGTGGCAATGAAAACTTTCCTTTGATGCAAGCCTGCCTAGTCCAGCAACAGAAGCGCCAGCATGAGCAGGATGTGAATCAAGAAATGTTTTTTAAATGAACTTGTTTAAAACCAGCCATTTCACAGCCCTTCCAAAAAGAAACCAGAAATGAAACCCACCCTGGCAATTCCTTGCATGGTCCAGGTCACTGCTGGTTATTCCCACCACGTGCCCTGTTTTAGGGACAGCACCTGTGGGAATGTGCCGTTTTCTGAGTAGCTGGAGAGGAAAACATTACAGGTACTTGCTGGCTGGAAAAGAAAGATGCAGCAAGCAGCAGTTAGTTGCAAAATAGCCGCTTTAAAGCAGAAGCTGCCTGGCTCTGCCAAAGCTGAAGGGCCAGCCCCAGAATGGAATGCTTATAAAAATAAGATGGTAACCATGCAGCAGCGAAGGAGTAGAGACCAGGAAGTTTCAGTGTTACGTACAACATGATAGTTTGCTTGGAAAAATATTGTCACTATTAGAGAGATATGGGCATGGATCCATAGTTGGAAGGCATAACCCGGTACCTATCATTAGGGTGATTTTAACCTCTCATTTCCAATTTTGTCTGTGGAAGAAACTCTTTTTGGCTTGAAAATTCTCATGTGAAATGTTGAGCCAAAGGAGATGTGTCTCGTCTGGGGAAAAGTTTGAAGTAATTGGTTAAGGCTGGTTTTGAATTATAGAGGGAGAGAAATTTGTCTTATACCATTTCAAAACATAACAGTATATTGATTTATTTTAAAAATTTACAGGATGATGGATTTATTTTAGTTTAACCATGTTGATATTTATTTGATGGTTTGGATTTTCAACAAAATGAAAGAAAGTGTTCCTTTCATGCAACCTGATGGGGAAATAAAAACAAGACAGTGACCTTTGAAAACATGAATGCTGCAGCTCCTCAGTCATCCTGAATAACAGTGGGATATCTTGATTTTCAATACCTGAGAAATCTTGTAGTCTGTACAAAGAAGGTTTTTCTCTCCCCCCCCCTTTTTTTTTTTAAATAGCGGAACCTGATTTCTGTCATCTTGGTTTAAAAGATGGGCTGTTCCTTGAGCTCTAATTACATCCAGAGAGACAAGTTTCTGCTGGGAGAGGGGTTGTAGATATGCAGGAACTAGTGTAAACTTTCTGACTTCATTCTCGTTCAGGAGTCAGAGAGATGCTTCAATAAGGCAGTGTGGGGCACTGGAGAAGGGACAAATCTGATCAGAGGAGGAGTGCTGGGCTGACACTTCTCCTGTTTGTGCTGTCAGCTGGGAAGACGCTAAGTTCTAGCACTCCTCCGGGTTTAAAAATTATTTAAGAACATATAGTCAAAGTGCTAGAGAGAAGGTGTATTAAGATTCCTGCTAGCCCAAAATCTTACCAATTTGGGAAAAAATGCTAAAGCACTATTTAAGTATTCTTTGTCTCACTGTCTTGTTCTCTCCCCCATTAAAGGCCACTTCAACAAAAAAATCACTTTTTGGCTTTCTAATGAAGATGTCACTGCTAAAAAGTGAGTTGGTGTGCCTTCTTTTGAGCTGTGGATTTACAGGCAAGCTGTACCTTCTTGTGGTGTCCTGGCAAGGAATAAATTACAGACACTTGACCACTCATTACAAATGTGTAACAGCCTTTACAATCAGAGAAATGTGCTCACATAAGAACTTAGCCTATAGAATATTGTCCCAACAATTAATTTACTTTCCTTGCTTTTTTGCTCTTATCTTACCACAGTAGGGACAGAGTGGTTCATCTCTTGGCTATTGAGTTGCAGGGCAGACAGTTTGTGGGTAGGTGGGGGGTATTCCACAACTGTTTTCCCACACTGTGCATTGTCTTGAACTTTCAGCCCTCTTAGCCTGGTCTTCAATGGAGCACCCAAAGGGGAATCACCCTACGGGCCAGTGCTTTGGTTATTTGTGTTATGTCAGGCTCTATCGGTGTCTGTAAAAAATGCTCTTCCAGCTCTGCGTGGGGTGCTGTGTCTGTTGTGCTAGAGGTTTTGCAAATCCTACCAAGGCTAGAAAGCACTGAGAGGAGACCCAGCCCTTGACTGCATCATTTGGGTCCAACCCTCCTCTCTTGCAGCCCCAACATTTGATACACGGACTGGTTTATATCACAGCCCCAGACCCTGCTCTGGTTCTTTCGCTCCTGCTGTCCTCAGTCTTTAATGGATAATGCTTTGAAAGCATTTTATTTATTAGGAAGACCTTGGCTGACATGATTCACCTCAGAAAGCAGTGAACATATGTATATGTCACCTTTACGAGGTCTACCAAGACACTCTGTGGGCACTCAAAGGTGGTGCTTCTGTCAGAGTTGTTGGTGTTTACTTTACAAGCAAGGCAAAACTCTTTAGAACCAGCAAAAACTAGGTCTAACAAAAATAGTTCAAGTAAAAAAAAGATGTTTCTCTTTTCAGAGGAGGTAGATGTGCCTGTGTACGGACATGATCCCTAGGGAGTCTGCCCCACCACAGAGTATAAATAAAAAAAGATCCACAGTGGAAAAAAAAAAAAAAATCAGCTTTGTTGCTCTTCCTTTTCAAGCATCTCATCATTGGAACACGGTTGGTTGGTGTATGCTGGCTGCTGCCTGATGGTGTTTCCCCAATAACATTTTCCTTACTAGCTGTCTTGAAGATCAACAGCAGATTCCTCCTCTACATGTGTGGCCAGAGAATTTCAGTTTTCCACCAAAATTAAATGGGGGCACATATAACTTCATTGCATGAGCGGGAGCGGGTTGTGTATAGCAACATTGCAGAGTGTCCCCCTCCCCATCACCTTAGCCTTGGTGTAAACCTCTCCCTGGGTTGAACCAACGGGATATCTCTACCTTTTTTATAGATGTAGTTGAAGGGAGGTGACCTTTGTTACTTAGCAGCTTTATTGTCATCTGCTCCACCTCGGTATCACCTGTATTTCCAGGAAAAATACAAAAACTTTTTGAAGCCTGCAGGACGGAGGTCATCTTTAAGAGGTATCCTACAAAGTTTCTTTCCTTGGGAAAGGATTTGTTTCTTGTTAAGAAGCCTGTAGCTCTATTTAAACTTTTTTTTGTAGTCCATAAAAACAGAAGGAAGATGCTGTAGCCCAACTGCATAGCCTGTCTTGTATTGCTTGAAAACAAATTGTTTTCCTTGACCGTGGTGGGAGTTTGGATGAAGTTGCAGCAAAGGAATATAGCTTAAAATAGAGGGTAGAGGATGATGTCTGCCCCCGTTTTAATCTGTGTTAACCAATAAGCTTAAGTAACTTCATAAGAAGTACTTCATAAGGAGCCTGAACAGTGGAGAGGACTAGTATTTTAATTTTAATAGGTTATGATCATTTGTCTAGGCAGAAAATTTAGTTCATTTCTGCATCAAGCTGTATTTTTGGCTTATAAGACTTAATGCCTTTAAAAAACATCAGTCGATTTCAACACTTTAAGATGTAATATAAATACTTGGAAATGCAGACAGCAACATTATGTTATTTAAAAAAAAGTAACAGAAAAATGTAATATCTGTGATAGTATCAGCATGCCAAATATCATACCACCTGAAACTTCTTGGGAGGTTTTCTTACAGCCCTGTTAGCTCAGTCCCTGTGTGGATCAACTTTTGCACATTTTTCAAGTCAGCAAGATTGCAAACAAGGATTTAGAGACTGTAAAGTAGTAAAATTGCAAAGGAGAGACACTGGAGTTGGAGAAAAGGGACTCTTGCTATTTAGTTTCTTTTTCTTGGCATTATTTAGACTTCCAAATGACAACGTTTCTAGTTTTCTAGCACAAAGGGGGCCTCATGCTGTTCAGGATCTGCTGTAAAGTTCTAGTACAGATCATTCTGTATCCCAAACAATTTATCTATTTCAATGATATTTTCATTTCACAGCTACAGTTTATAGACCCTAGTCTAATAGATAGTATTTTTGGAAACCTCCCGTTTATCTAACAATAAAAGCCAGGATGGAATATCAGCTTCCATTTAGATTTTCCTGAATTCTCTCCCATTAAATCAATAACATTATTTTTTTTAATTAAACTTTCTTTTGCTTTTAAGGAGAAAGATTAAAAAGGAAAGATTAAAATACTATCTAAAACAAATACTGAGGCATAAAAAAGATGTACAGCATTAATTTCAAATAAGTTAAATAATCTGGGTGGGTTTTGTTACAACACTTACAGCATAATAAAATGTAATTTAATCGCAGGAATGTAACTGATTTACAACATATACTGTGAATGCTAGAAGTAAACGTGAGCAGCCCATTGTAACTTTTAGTTTGTGCACATCAGTCTCACGTCTTAAATCCGAGCTGTTGCGAGAGAGACCGGGAGACTGGAGAGAGAGAATCAGATCAAAAAACTTTTTGACAAATTGACTTCCAGAAAATAACAATATGCTACCTCCATTTTTGACTAGACCCCGGTACCTGGAAGGAGCTTTATGCACAGAACCAGTCGCAGTAGCACTTTCATTTCTGTCACAGAGTTCTAAATAAATGAATTGGCCATCTGCAATTAATTCGCATTGTACAAATAGTTTGAAGACTGAGTCGTCTGTCTTCTGAACAGAACAATCTATTTTTAGCTTTTCAAGCAAGCCTGTTTTGTGTTCTTTGTAGAGTCAGCGACATTCTTTCAATTTTTCAGCTTAATTAACACAAAAGAAATTGTAATCTGAGAAGGCAGCAGAAACAAGAACCCCCTGAAAACCATGAATTTGCAAGAAAGCAGAAGATGGCAGCTTTGCAAAAGATAGCTGGCAAAAAGAAAGAAAAAGAAAAGTTCAGAGCAGCTTGTGGGATTTTGGCTGGATACTGTATAGGTTAAATTTATACATACAGTTTGTTGATTTACAGTGAGTGCTCACAGGTCTTGCAACTAATTTTGGATTCTTTATTCTGAAAATGATGAGGGCCATAGAAGGAACATTTTCACAGGAGATAATAACTACAACAGAAGAATACTTGTGAATAAAGCAGATTTCTGTACAGTTACGTACACACGTCTGGCCTGGGTGTGAACCTTGGTGTGTGCTCCCTGGATAGCTGAGGGAACACCGAATCCCCTCCGGATGGACTCTGTGTGCTTGCAGTTGTGGGTAAATCCTTATTTCAAGCTCAGATATAATTATATATATATATATATATATATATAATTTTTATTAGAATTATGCCCTGGGAAATGTGAAAATACCCATGCATCACAAGATGTATTCTGCACTACGTTAGATAGAAGATTTGTAGTGATCACTTGAGGCAAGGCAGGCACAGCTTAGTGTTAGAGGGGTTCAAGTTGAAATGTTAGTTCTAGGTACAAAAAAGGGAAGTGAAAAGCTGAATAAACAACAGAATACTGACTGCAATTGGTGAACGTTCAGAAATAGTACTTTGAAATAATGATGGGATTTCTGTGCCTGCTGGCAGGTACTTTTCTGTTTAGATATATTAAATATACAGCATTAGCATTTGCTGTGCATTAATATTATGCATGCATAGCACATAAGCTTCCCAATTAAATATCTTCCCAAGTATCCGTTTGTGGGTGCTGTTTGAAATACACAAACAGAAGGAGGAGCAGTCATAAACACTCAGCCTCCCCTCTTTGAATCCAGGCAAAGAGCTCGAAAGCCTGAAGTACAGCTCCAAAAAGTGTCCTGGGGATGTCGGCAGCGCTGCTGCGGGACAAGGAGTGGGAACACATATTCCTGCAACAACTGGTGTGGCTATAGCCTTACGTGTCTGAGCCGCTTGCACCATCTTTTGAAAATAAAATGTAGATTTTAAGTCATATAATGTGGAGTACTTAGAGGCATTTAGTTGCCTAAAAATACAGCAAAGTTGCTAATGGGATTCTTTTTCAAATACTGTGGTAGTTATGGCAAATAGATCCAGGAGGAAGCCCTTTCAGAGGTCTACCTGCATCTTTAGATACAAAGGTACCTTTTGAAATCTGGTCTCCAGGTGCTTTTGAAAACTATTCCCCAACTGATTTCACCAACCCAGCTATTCTGAGTGTATCAACTTTATCCGGTTCTTTCCCAAAACTTGTCTATGAAGAAGTCATATCATACTGTGCAGAAAAAGAGTTTGTTTAGCAAGCTGAATTTAGTTCCCAGAACTGTAAGTACCTTCAAGTGTATCAAATTAAAGTAGAAGCCGTGACTGACTTCTGATGAAAATAAGATTCTGCAGTTTGTTACAGAAATGGGCTCCTGTAGGATGCCACCGACTGCTCTAGCTCTAACCAGTTTTGCAATAAAAAAACACAGCATCACCTCTTAAAATAAGTGTTGGGGGAGATTCCTTTCACTGCCAAGGGCTTCTAAGACTGGAGCCTCTTTTTGGTTCACTGTAGAAACAGGCTCTATTTTCCATCTGTAAATGAAAAGTGTAGCTGAGCAGTTAGGTGGGAGGAGGAGGAACATCAGTGTTCTTACTAAGAAACAATAAGAAAGTTATAAAGCTGTTGCAATGTGAAGGATTAAGAAGGTGTGTAACTGGTGCGTGCAATCAACTGGCAATGACGCCGAAAATAAAAGGGGATCGCGAGCCGGGGTGGGACGGGTGGTTTGCTTGCCTAGAAACTCAGGAAACTCGCGTACCGTAACCTGTAACAGTTTCTTTAAAAGCTATCATCTCACTCGTTTGAACTTCAAGGTCTTCACAGTGCCAAGTTTGATATGCAATTTTAACTGCAGGTAGTATGAAAGCTGCTGATCAATGCTGAAAGTTGGTGATGAATGTTAAATACTACCAAAAAATCAGTTTGCATGCTTTTGCATGAATTTGCACTGTGAATTTGCCCCACACAATGCTAGAGGAGGTAGATGAAAATGGAATTTACCATCATCGTTTTCCCTACCTAAAAGCAGGCAGAAGAAAGTAAGAGGCACAACTAATCAATGAACTGGGATTTAATTATTATTTGAATTTTACTTGCAGAAGTTTTCCATTCTGGGCAATATGCAGGCCTGCCTTTTGTGTCTCAGGGCTAAATATACTCATACTACTAATATGTTAATAAGTGTTCACTGCTTTGATTTTTATAAAGATTTATGGGTATTCATTAAACAATTTTTTGTGCATTAAAACCAAGATAGATTTCTGTGATCTCCATACTCTTAAAGTTAAATTTTTGAATGTTTGTTTAAGGAAAAGTAGATTTAATTCTTAAAGTATAGTTAAATACAGTAACAAAACAGGAAATGTGCCCTAAAGTATGTTTGGTTTAAGCCCCCTAAGAAAGTCTATTTAAGGATTCTTCTGTAAGGATGTAAATTCTGAAATACCTATTTAGTGTAACAGTTGTAAAATATGTGAGGTAGTCAATCATACCTTTGGCTTTTATACTCAGACAGGTTACTTGCCAACATAAACAAAGACTTAAAGGCTTATTTTTTAGACATTTCAGACAGAATCCAGTGTAAACCTTTCACTTAATGCATAATATCCTAAATGTTAATTAAGTATTTCTGAAAGTAATCAACCAAAATTGTCATTTCTAAAGACAGCATGAAGTATCTTCCACTTCATCCATTTTATTCTCACATGCTCATTCCTTAAATTAAATATTTCCTTTTTTTTTAAATGCAAGGCATAATCTGTTGATCATTTCTTTAAAAGGTCTGCACCCAGTATATTCTCTGTTGAGTCATAAGTCTGCAGATCACTGCGTTGTTAAATAACAGCGAATATTCTTTGCTGCTGAATCACCCATGGGAAGGATAGAGCACCCAGTCTGTGGGCACGGAGTGCTCCAGCAAGTAGAGGGACAAAGTACTCCATGCCCTTAAGGATTCAAGAGAATTGTTTAGGTCCACAGTCCTTCTCCATACTCTTAGCCCTGAAAATATCCTTCTCAACAGAAGTGAAGAGACATCTCCTTTAAACCTCTGTCATCAGCTGGAGGCTAACCTGGCACAAGGAGTTCTGCAACAGGCTTCTTCCCAGAGACAGCAGGTTCAGTAGCAGTGTCAAGGACCACGTAACAGGCAAATCGCAGCTAATCTTTAGAAAATGGCTCGCCCATTTTCCGTGAGGAATGGCCAGAAATCAAAGCTGGACAGTTCAGCTGTCCCATCAGTTGCATTCTTTACTCCCTACCCATGGTCTTAGTGACCCTACACCTCTTCAGGGACTGGCGTGAGTCCCTTACCTCTTTGCTTTACATGCAAGTCACACGAGGTTCTTCAAGAACATTGAGAAGAGGTTTCACTGCTTGGTATTTTTGGGTTTTGTTTTATTTTCTTCACAGACATTACCTCATTATGGCATTGCATGTAAACATGAAGGCAGTCTTCAAGTGCCACATGCGTGATGAATCAGATACCTTCAGGATGTGTTCAACATAACGCATCCATTTGGCATAGATAGCCTTGTCATCTAGGAGGCTGGACAAGCAGACCAATGGTATGTGTGCATATAGTTTGTTCTGCACGTCCACAGTGGCCCTTTGGTCACATCATATCTGAAAAAAACACAAATGTATGGTATTGTTCGTTCAGTTGATGCTCCTCACTGTACTGAAAGGATGCTACTTGCTGGTCTCCATCAGTATGAGCCACATCAGAACACAGATGAAGTACTCCAGCAGTCCAGCTCTCCAACAGTAAGTAGCTGTGGTGCTTCACTGTTTGATCTGTAGACAGTGCTGACTCCAAGGCTTGTTCTCTGTTCCACACTTCATAGTCCTCAACAGGAGCTTCTACTTGTAATTTAAAGTTGTCTTCACCCCTTTCATCTGTCTTGCAGAAAACAGGGGGAAGCTTCCATATTCATGAAAAGGAATCACAGAAGGGTCACCAGGTCTTCTGTTCCTCCTCCTCTCCCCACTTTACAGATGCTTACTGCCAGTGTAGAACACAAAGATGCTTTTTCCACGACTAATAAGGAGTGAGGGGCCATGTCAAGCAAAAGCTGTGGGTCTAACTAAGCATAGCACAAATCCGTGGGTCAGAACTTGGAACTCAGCCTCCTGTTCTCTTATTGAGGACTTGTCTGGTCTAATAATCAAAACTGAAAGAGCCTGGCCTTTTAAGGGAGGGAGGAACCTGAGTATTTGTGGCTTGCATTGATTTTGATGGGCGTTGTGGCTCCTTGGCTGTTCTGAAGTATTTTATCCTAGCTGCCATAGTTGCTTCATGAGGCTCCCTCATTTCACACTGAGCAGTCCCAGGAGAGCAAGACAAAATGTCTCTAATTGATGGAGTTCTGGATAAGTGGTATGCTAGTTGAAGAGCTATATTTTTAGGACCTTAATATTCTAAGTATGCATTTTCATAAGTTTCTTCACGATATATTGCTATATTGCTGCAAAGCCCATCAGACAGTAGAGGGAGCACAAGTTAACAGTCCCTTTTCCCAATGCCATGGGATAGCAACACTAATTTTATGTAAAACAGCTAGCAGAAATGGAAGAAAGAAATAGAAGGGTGAAAGCCATGTTGGTTAGTACTATACTGGAAGTGGATGAAAGGGCTGGAGGGAACAGGTTAAATGCCTGAGTATTATGGAATGAGGGGCTAAATATGGCATCTTAATATGGCACGTGGCAAGAGCCCAGATCTGTTAGTTCATAGATCTTAACCTGCTTCCAATATTTGGGTTTGAGCAGGATTAAAAACCAGGAGGGGAGTTTTTTTGGGTTCTGGTTTCAACAGCGATGGAATCTCTGAAGAGCAATTTCAGTGCTGTGGCATGCAAACCCAAATTCTTGTCTTGTGGGACCTCAGGATCCAAGCCGCAACCCAGCGTCATTTCTTCAGTCTGTCTGTATCAAACATTTAATAACCATGCTCTACAAAATAATGTGTGTGCAGCTACAAAATGTAGTTAGGTGATCGTGGCTCTCTGGAAATAAAACGTAACACACTGACAACTGATGTTCATATCAAGAATAGTGTGCAAATTTAGCTTCCACCCCCAGTTTAAAAAATGTAGCATCTCCAAGATATAATTTTTTTTGTGCTCTGCATTAGACATATTTACGTTATGCAGTACCAGAGCTAGGAGAAGTTGCTAAAATATAAGGTTTCTTAGGAATCAGCTGCATTAATGACTTTGTTATAACTGAGGATATAAATGAGAGTGACATTTATATAACAGACTTTCCAGTAGAAAAGCCAAAGTCAGTTGGCAATAAACACTCAGAAGGCTTTACCATGAAAAATTACAACAATCAGGGGTTAGATGTTACATTTTGAGAAAATGTAGGGCGAGATGCATTAATATGCTGCTTTTTTCATTGCCTTTTTCCAAGTGGAATGACTTGAGCTTGAGTTAACTTTTTCTACTTAAGAAGATTATATGGTTCATAGAAAAATAATTCAAACTGCTTAATTTTTAAAGCTTTTTTAATAAGAAAACTTCAAAGAGGTTCATTTTAGAGTAGGATTCAAGTAATGTAGGTAAAGTAGTTAAATACTCCCTCACTGAAATGTAGTTTGAAAAATAGACTTTCATGGCACCTATACAAGTATTTCTATAGATCCTTATCTGTAAGAACAGCAACATATTTCTTTTTTTTAATTAAAGATCATTATAATTGCTAATGTATGATTGTTTGGGGGCATACATGAGTCAAACTGCGGTTTTGAGAACACAGTTTTGAGAACACCTTAACCTTCACCGAATCCTTCGCCCTGTGCTGTAATGTCTGGGCTGAATTAAAATACAGGCCGGTGCTGGAGATGCCCTATGTCCTTGCCAAGGAGAGGAGCACCTCCAAGAGGACAAATGAGAAAGCTGGGAATCATTCAGAGTAACTGAGGAACAGAATTTCCTAAGACAGTGACCATTTTGCAAAGAAGCTGATTAGCAGTTTGGGAAAGGAACAAAACAAAGAACCTTTGAAACCAAAGCAAAGGGGCAGGAGAGGGATTCAGATTATTTAGGGAAGGGTGGTTCTCCCCCAAAGAAGCAAAACTTTCTAGAGAGAGCAGAGGCAGACTCATTGCTGCTAGGAATAGTGTAATCAGGCCAAGAGGTGAATTCAAGCCTGTTTGTTTTTTTCCGTGTATTTGTTCCTTGCTTATGTGTTTTTATTAGACTTTTATTGTTTTGGGTTTTTTTTGGAGTGGTGGGGTTTTTTTTTAAGACTTAGGTCTCTATGATTAAGAGGTTCCTTTGCTAAGCCTATATTGCTTTCTTTCATAGTCCTTTAAGGATACTACTGGAAAACCAGAGTTTCTAACAGCCAATATACCCTAGGGTACTGTACCACAAGAACTGTCTCCAGAAAATTGTTCCATCACTGTTGATGTGTCCAGATAGTGGCTTACATCATGGAGTGCTCTTCATCTCGGGTCTTCAAAGCTAGTCAGTAGTGATTCATTCACAATGTATATCTGTCTAGACATGAGAACTTGATGCAATAAAAAGGTTTCTTGCTCAGGTATTAAGAGACTCTTAACAACTACATAATTGTTACTAGGGCAGGAGGTCTCAAGTCATGGTAGATTATTACTGTCATGTCTTGCCCCTTCTTCTTTGCATGCAGACCAGTTTGGAGTATTTGGATCCAGCTAGTGAATCTATGTGCTTCATTGATGCTTCTACAGAGACCTCCTGTGGGACACTCTTTGGGGCAGTGAGATCCTGCAGTCCATTTTGTTTGCCTGTGAAAGCACTGCTTCAGCGCTTTACATCCTTAATTTCAGAATATAATCTCAGTTTCAGCTCTCTGCTAATGGGAATTCCTTTATTCATCCTTAGGCAAGGAATTTCTTAGCCTTTTTAACTTTACTCTTAAGCAGTACTAAGTGTATACAGATCACTGAAAAATAGCATTATTGCAAGTCTGCACTGCACAGTTTGATCTTGTAGCCCTGTGTCTTCGATTGGGTTGCTATCCCTATGCCCATCAGCTCTTCATGCTTTCCCTCTGATTAGCTTGGCCAGTGTGGGCTGATGCAGTCCCTTTCACAGAGAGTCTGAAGTCCATTCTTTCTAGCCCCCTTTCTTCCCTCCAACCCAGCTTTTAGGGTGGAGAAACATTAATTCTTCTTATTTCTAGAATGAAAGTTGACGGTCTGTGCTGGTAGATCACGGTGGCTCTGTTTCTGCTTTGTGGCCATCATCATTCAGCTGAGTACAGAGTCTCTCCAGCAGCATAAATGCTTTGATACACCATGGAGGGTACGATAACAAATAAATGTAAACAAACCTTATAGCCAAGATTATGTTCACAAAATAAAACGGGGTTATCGTTTTGATGGAGAACTATTTTTGGTGTGTCAAAATTGCCTTGGTCCCTTTTGCCTGCCAGAACTGTGAATTTATAAACTCCCTCACTAGTTTCTCACTCACGGAAAGCAAAACCAGGAAACTTAAATGCCATTTTTCTTTCAAATTAATATTAATGGCAAACATTATGAGGTATTTGCTCAGCTCTGTAATAACACACATGTCCATTCATGAGATGGTCCAGACAGAACAGAGGATTAGGAATACAGAATCTAAGACTGAATTCGAAAAGGCAGCACAGGAACTTCAGGCCCCAAAATATCTTCTGAAAGTTTGGCTTTATTTCATGCTGTCGGCCAGGATTCTCCTTAACAGCACCACGATATTCATCATAAAGAAATAAATTCAATCCACCCCTTCCTGTGTGCCTAACAACACAGAGCACTGTGCATGCTCAGCACATGTGTAGCTTCGATAAAGAGACATTACTGAGCCTGAAATCATTTTAAACAAAACAAATAATGTGGCTGCCCAGCACTTCCTCTGGAAGTAGTTCCTTGGACAAATCTCGCATGTATGGAGTCAGTATATATATCCCTCAGTAACACCAATTCATAGAAAGAATTTTTCGGAATAAATGTACAGCTGTGTATTTTATATATAGGGTGTGAAGTGCAGCCATGCAGGAGGGCCCTGCCTTCAGGCTGGGATTGCCAGTGCCAGGAGGGACTCAGCATCTTCCAAATGCCCCAGAGCACAGGGCAGGCAGGGGGGACCCGGTGTTGGATCTGTTGGATCCCCTGCCTCTTGCAGCATCCCTTATTAGACCTTATTGCTGTCTACAACTGCCTGAAAGGAGGTTGTAGCAAGGTGGGGGTCGATCTCTTCTCCCTGGTAACAAGCAATAGGACAAGAGGAAACGGCCTCAAGTTGCGCCAGGGGAGGTTTAGACTGGATATCAGGAACAATTTCTTCACTGAAAGGGTTGCCAAGTATTGGAACAGGCTGCCCAGGGAAGTGGTGGAGTCACCATCCCTGGAGGTATTTAAAAGCTGTGTAGACGTGGTGCTTAGGGACGTGGTTTAGTGGTGGACTTGGTAGTGTTAACGGTTGGACTCTATGGTCTTAAAGGTCCTTTCCAACCAAAATGATTCTATGATTCTATGATCCTTGGATCCTTGGCCATTCTGAGAGCAAGGTGGCTTTCCATGCAGAAGCCAGCAGAAGCCCTTCTGCTGACATGGCCACGATCCCACTGAGCAAAGGGGAGGAGGGGCTCTCCACGTGCAGCGCTGCAGTCTTCGTTCACGCTGGGCTTGCAGGGAACTCAGTCACTCGGGGCTCACACCCAGAACACGGGTAGCAGCCTCCGAGGCTGGTTCAGGTCACAGGGTGGAGAGTGCTCCTCGCCTCTGAGGACCAGGGGCTCCGCCACGCCGCTTGCTCTCTGTTTACATAGCGTAGACTAAGCTGTAAAAAGCCGATTGCTTCAGAAGCGAATAGGTCACTCTTAGACAAGAGAGCATGCACAGAGCAATGGAAAAACAAATTCGTTATTGTAACAGCAGAGAGCATAAAGCAAACCTGGAGGTGACCTGCAAAAGAACACAGCACCGGGTTTCTGCCCTGTTTGGTGCTTTATGGTGTACAAAGAGAAATTGAGAAGTATGCAGGCATTTTTTTTTCCCTATTTTCAAAATAAAAAGTATCTTTGTCTGGTACTTTGAATGTAGCAAGCATGCTGATTCTAGCTTTCCCTGGTTTTGCTCGAGGGCCTGTGGGAGAAGGACTCAACAGAATAACTAGCAGCTTTCTCAGCGTTTTCATTTAAGAAAAACAGTGTTAAGATTTTGAACAGAGCCTATTTTTTCATCTGATGTTGCTGAGAATGTCTGAGTTAAAGAGGTGTTAAGAAAACGAAGACAGACTATTAAAAAAAATTGCTTCCTTTTTGAATAATTATTTTATGATGAAACGTGTAGCAGAAGGGCTTAAAGGTCACCAGTGAGATCAGGGCCCCTTGGTGCTCGATACTGTGCAGACATGTCGGAAGTAAACAGCTTACAACCTGTACGAGAGAGGCAGATAAAAGATCGTTGGAAAAAGAGGCACAGAAAGGGGAAGTGGCTCGTCCAAGGTCACGCACGGATCGGTGGCTGCGCTGGATCGAACCATCTGCGGTAGATCAGGTCTCCTGGATCCTGTTCCCATGTTTGATCCTCGCACTCTTCTCTTCTCCGTTGACATTTTGTGAACGTTCAAACAGGCCCGAGCATCCCCCTGGGCTGGGTCCGTAGGAGGGGATAATCCTTCGCCTCTGCTGGTTTTAATCTGGCAGAGGCAGAATCCCAGTGTTGGACCACAGGTTCTGACCCAACCTGGGGCTGGAGCTGGGTCCAGACCCCAGCTCCTGCCTGGTTCCCACAGCCCTGGCAATGGATGTCTTTGCTGGCTTTGTCTGAAATAGGACGACAAGGGAAACCTTTCATTGCACACCTAAAGACTGGGAGATAATTGATTGTTTTATGTACATTTCTAAAATCTAAGACACACAAAAAAAACCCACCAGAAAGACTTATTTGGAAGACTGGGAAAGGGTCTAAATTCTGCAACTGCCCTAGGGTGTGTGGGGCACTCTTAATTTAACATCAAGGCACTTAAGAAGTAATGATGCTGTTAGTTTGCCAGACAGGCAGATTCTTTCAGGAAAAATAGGGTACAAAAGACCCCTATTCTATAGCTGTGTCTGTACATAATTTTAGGATCGAGGCTTAACATTTTTCCATCTAAAGAAAAAGATGGGAGAAAATACCCTTTCTGAAAGGGAATGCGTTCAGGCCTTTAGCAGTGCAGAGACAGAGGAGCAAAATCACAGTTCTGTTTTCCTTGCAGATCGTCTCTAATAATGGCTCCTGGTATTGAGAGTATTGTGGTTTGCCAGCACTAAAATGTAAAGTTATTTTGAGCGTGAAAGCCTGAACGTCGTTCTATTTAAAAAAAAAAATGTAAAAGAAGGACAGGAATGTTTACAGCACATTAAAACCTGTGTGACAACTTAGCAAGAACTATTTTAACAATCCTCTTATTCCCCTTCCTGTTATGCGCCATAAAATGAGAATGCAGTGTCAGTAATAAATAATATTAGCGCGGAGGGCTAGCTCACCGTGCTGCTGGAGAGCAGGCTGGGTCAGGCTGAGCCTGAGCTACACTCAGCCCCAGCTCCCACCCTGCTCCGGTGGGAACCGCGGCCGGTGCGGGGCTGCTGTGTGTGCTGGGGAGGCGAAGCCAGGAGCTTCTCCTCCTCTGCTGACCCCCTCGGCAGGAGAAAGGCTTGGGAGTTTCGTGCTGTTTTGCAAGAGCTAACTATAACTTGGTATTTAGAAAACACAGCCCCTACTACCACTGCCTCCGTGGGTTTTGTGACCCAAACGTAACAAGGATTAAAGCAGAATAATTCTTTATTAAAAAGTTTGCAGTTGGGGGTAGGTCTGCAGTGAATGTTGACAAATATTGAAACTAAATCTGAGAAAAGACTTGTTCCAATTTTTTTTTGTAATCGGCATGCCATATGTGTTATGCGGAGAGCTAGGATATGCTGCTACTCCTGTTACATAAGAGGGGTTTTTTTTAATAAAGTGCAGTGCAGAATGCATGAGTAGTGAGAAGGAAAATCAGGAAAAAAAACTGCAAGAAAATAAGAACTACTAGGTAAAAAGCTCTTAGTGTGTTGTTTCCATAATTCCAGGAGTTCCTTAAAGTCTCTTTTAATGTTTCTGAGGAAAAGCCTCCAAGTGAAAGGAGGGAGGCAAGCATTTTTTTTTTCTTTGGTTTAAAGGAAGGTCTTGGTTAATTCTATCAGTAGACTTTGGGCTTGTTTTTATTTAAAAACAAAACAAAATCCCTCTCAAGTTTAGAATTTCTGTATGGAAAAATTCTTCTTCTTTGCCAGAGAGGGAAGTATCTCCTTTTCATTGTTTGTTTTGGAGTATCTGTACTTAAGTGTTTTGTGTTTGTTCTTTATTGAATACATTAGCGGTGCATTAATTTCTTCCTGATAATGCTCATTTCACTGCGTTCGGATAGGCTCACTTTTTCCCATATGACAGACAAACTTGTCGTTTTACTTGATAACCCTGCTTTGCTCTCCCTGGGTTTGATTGATAATGGCTCGATTTCCTACCTTATTTACCTTTTGATGCTTTTTAAAGTGATTTTTGTTCTGGCCACAGCAAAGGAAACAGCTGAAAAAAAAACCCCATATTGGATTCTTGTTCCAATTCCAATCTGTTTGCTTTGTTTTTCCTTTTTAGATTATTGTTTGGCTTTAATTTGTTTGTTTCTCCTTTAAACGGGTTTGAGATTACTCAAGGGTTCCTTGTTCAGCAGGTCAAAGAGTAACTTGGAGACTTTGAAACCGTCTCCCTTTTTATCACCAAGTTTCGTTCTTCCAAGAGTCCAAAGGATTTTGCAGGACGATAGCTTGTGGAGGATGCCTCCATCTAAGGAAAGTGTGAGCAGCAGACCTGAGTCACTGCAAGAGGCCACGGAAGGCTTTTTAGTGTTCGAAGCAGATGAAAAAAACACTGATCTAAGTCAAAATCAGAACCTTAATTAATCCTTATATGTAACTAACTAAAAGACTAAGTTAACTGGGGATTAAATACATTGAGATTGATAGGTTTGATACTCAACTACCGGTCACTTCTGTGGCCCAGGGTAAAGGCCCACAGTTCTGTATATCTGAAGGTAAAAATTGTAACAGACTTCAAACCAGAGAGGTATCAATACACAAAAATATACAGTGTGTGCTATTAAAAAATGTCTTTTAACTGAAAGAGTCAATCTGTCCCAGAAGTAATCCCTGCTTTTGAAAGAGGGAAGTCTGTTCGAACTGCTCAGCCGTGGCACTGTGAATTTGCAGGACAGCAAAATGAATCGTTGGGTAATGTAGGCTCCTTTACAAAAATTCACAGCTACTTCTTATTTCTGCATCAGATTTTAATCGTCAAAGGTGCTATGCACAGGGGGAACTTTTTCTGCACCTTTCTACTAGAAATTCACTCCCTGTTTATTTTTTCCTGGTAGTTTAAATCCCTTGAAAACCTTAGCAAGAAAAAAAAAAGCACTCCTAAAATCTCCATTTCTCACAAAGATAATAAATTTCAAATGAATCACAGCATGGAGAAGAATGCATAGATTTTTTTTTTTTTTTAAACAAAGCAAGGTATAGATGTTACCCTACAATAGTGTATGTTCAGCTGGGGGGGAGAATTATAGGGTTGCAGATTCTCAGTGAAAAAAGATTAAACTGTTTTCCCCTTGAGACTTCCCCTTGACATGGGGATACTGTGACAGCTCTGCCCCAAACTCTTAGGAGTGGATCAGTCTCACAGGTGTGAGGACTAGGGAGAGGAGATACCTGAGGTGCATGGCTGTAACTGCGTTTTCACATTTGTAGTGAAGTGATTAGTAGTTTGTTGTACACTGATCCACTCCTTGACAGCTTGAAATCAGAGGCTATTTTTCTGTGTTCTTTTTTTTTTTCACACACACAAGCCTATTTCTCTTTCAGTTCATCCTGATATCATAGAGAGGAATGTTACAAAGTTTACAGTCTAGGTTTTCAAATGGAAAGACTTTAAAGTAGATAGAGATAAAGGTGTTGCTATAAGAATTGCTTGTTTCATGTGTTCCTCAGATTAATCGAGCTCTGTATCCTTCCATGAAAAAGACTTTCTGAAAATAGGCTATTTCCTATAAACACAAATAAAGGAAATTGTATAGTTAGATCACCATTATCGCTTTTACTTTTTGAGCTACAAATTTTGTCTTCTCTGCCATGTCTCCTCAGCCATAGTAGGAACTGCAATACAGGCTGTTCCAGTGGCAAGGAAGGCTGACAACCTCCTCAAAAGCTGCAGTGCCATTTCAGTGCGGTTGCTAAGGGATGCTCAAGCATGATGTTAGTCTCTGTCTTCCCTTCCAAACGAGCACATTGGTTTGGTCACAACTCCACCCCCACAGTTCACAGCCAAAAGTTTATGAGGTCATGTTCACTGTGGACAGCGTGAGCCCGTAAGGAACTGTGCAACTGTCCCATCCAAAAACTAATGAACCATTTATTTTTCTGTAGGCTGGGGCATCCAAAGTGCTCAGTACCTGCAACTTCCTAACAATGGGAATTGTTGGCAATAGGAAATATGGGTGTTTGTCACCTGGAGGGTGTGGAAGGCGTCTGTGGCATAAGATGGACATCCTGATCTGGGTCTCACAGTCACCTGTAAAAACAAAGAGTAACTAGAGTCAATTCAGAGCCAAACTCTGAGAGTAAAACTGATTCAACATCAGAATTGTAAGCAGAAAGTTTTATCCATTCAGTTAGAAAGAGAAAAGAATGGAATGACTTGAAGTATGTGTCTCAGAAGCGTTTTTTCAACAGGCTCAAAATCTACTCTGTTAAAAAAATAGTAACTCCAAGAACAACTCTTGCATCTATTTTTTCCAGCCAATGTTTGTGAATTTTTTAACAGTATTTTTTTGTCTCTTACCTATACAAGTGTGAATATCCTCATGCATAATAAGGGAGACTACCACAAGGAAAATGCATTAAAATATATTCAATGGTCTGTCAAATATGAAGTAAATCTATTAAAATAGGAAAAAGATAGTATTTTTCTTGAGGTTCTTTTGAGTGATTATACCAATAGGTATTATATGTAAATCTTAAGACGACAGTTTGTGTGTATAGGGAGGGGGAAGCTTAAGGGGCATGTACTTTTCAACAAGTTCTCTCTCACTTGTACCGTTATCGATGGTGTACTTCTACTTTATACCTAAATCTTTCTAACCATTTATAAGTCAAGCTAATATAGTTGTCCTAGCTGGGAAGAGTAAACTCCGCATAGATGATGCACGTCAATAGAACTACTCAACTGAGTAGAGTACACGTTTATTTACAGGATCAGGCCATTGTTACAAACCTTCCCCCAGGCTCAGGCACCAAACAGTATTTTTGGGCGCAAAAGCTGTGGAAGGAGAAAAGAAAGAAATTGCAATGAAATTCCTCTTTCCCAAAAAAATAAGAAAATTAGGAGATCTGATGATTTTCGTTAGAATGTAATAGAAGTTAGGCCAATTAAAAAAGCCGTTAACTGAAGTTATCAAGTGAAATGAAATGGATTATAGATAGATGAAACTTTACATGTCCCCCACAAATACCCATGAAAACGTTATTCACTGTGAATTATCCTGCTGCCTCTCCTTGTGAGAGCTTTCCTGGTTTGAGAAGTGAAACAGCAGAGTATTGTTTCACACTGCCAATCCCCCTGTTCTTTCCTGAAATCCTTGAGCTAAGATGCCTGTTGGTGTCTCAGAGTCTTTGCATTTACTTTAGACTGAAAAAATATTGCAACAGAATCTGAGGCTGTTGGCTGTTATATTCAGACACAGAAGGAATATAATTGGATTTGAATTTCATCTGTAAGTGCAACGCTCACAATCTTCTGTGTGTGAACTCTTATCTCCCACTAATTTAAGTAGTGCAGGATTGAGTCAATAGACTAAAGTCTTCTAATGTCTCTGAGAGCCATTTCCACATTCATGTTACCTTGCATTTTTGGAAAATATTTATGCCTAACATGCAGCAGTGTCCTTTAACACTCTCTTTTGAACATTTTCAACCCTCAAATAGATTTTTAGCACAGAGGCACTATGGCCATGCATATAGTTATTTTATCTTTGCATTTGTTTGTTCCTAAGACTGCAGGTTCTTCAGAAGTGAGCTTTGATTTTAGGGTGAGTTAGGGGTCAGGTCTTGCCTGCACTTACCCTTCTGATGGCAGTAGTCTTATGAGACTGAAGTTCACAGATTTTTACAAGATAGAAGCTAATGCAACTGGTTCCAATAAGAAACAAGGTTTACTCTAAGGACACATCAGTAGCTTTATGTTATTTAAACAAATAAAAAAGAATGAGAACAGCTAATGTATTGGTATGCTCACTCTTCAAATGATGCTCTCCTAATCAGGACAGCACCAGAAAAAAAAATGATGGCAATTTTGTGGATTTGTGAAGTAGGGTTCGTGCCTTATGTCTTGTATCCTGTCATATTTCAGAAAGACAAAAAAAGTCTGTAATTGCTGATAGGTTTAACAGCTTGGGAGTTTTCTTTTTGTTTTCTGTAGCTTTTGACACTTTCACACTTTAATAACATTTGTAATACAAGGAGATAATTCTTAATTCTGTCATGAGTAACTGGGAGTTTTGTGAATTATCTGAGTGTGTTCTCCCTTTTAAACTACCTCATGCGATGTTCAACAGCTTAGAAAGACAGAGGCATGGGGTGTATATATCAGGAGGGCAGCAATTCCTGTGCCCCAACGCAGTGGCTCATGGCTGTTAAGAGTGGACCTCGCCGAGCCCGTCCCAGTTTGCGTTTGGGACAGGGATGGGTGTGCGCTGCTGGACAATGGCTTTTACACAGCAAGGACTCCTTTGTCAGAGGATGCTTTGGCATATTTACTGCTCCCCTGTCCCTGTGCTAAGGCCACTCACTGTTCACTAAGATTTTAGCCTTTTGTATATCTCCAGCAATAATTTTTATCTTGTTTATGTATTCCTTTGTGAACTGTTTGGAGCCTGAGATAGGCTCCCTTCCCCCCCAGCTTGGACCCTGGGGGCAGGGGCAGATTTTCCCTTCTGCGTGAGGTGGCAGATACTGGCATTTCTGCATTCTCTTCATACGTGCGACCATAAAAATGTTATGAGGTTTTATAATTTTCAGTCTAAATTCTGCTGAATTCCTGTAGACAGTTAAATATATTTGAATAATGTATATTACATGGAAACAATACAAATTTATAAAAGACATATAAAAGATATAAGGAATTATAATAATATTTGCTTCAGATGAATCTGGGCATTGCTGAGCCAAGCCTCTGTAACACCTTTTAAAACTGTCTTGACCTAAAATAACACCTGCAGAAGTCAGTAAGAGTCTCTCCACTGACTTCAAAGCTCTTGGGTTCTGTGTACCCCAAAATTGTGACAATTGAAAATAGACGGAAAGTGCCAGTAAATCCTCAAAGATTGAGATTTGGTGGTGGTGGTCGCTGTTTCTCCTGGGGTCCACCCCTCTTTCAGCAAGGGCAACTAAACAGATGCATCTGATGACACTAACTGTGACCTTCTCTTGTTTGCTCTATTCACATTTTACTGTAGGTGGTTCTGAATATAGTAACTGGATGACATAGAAAGGTGTGTTCGTGGGAATAGTGTTATAGATAATTGAATTTTGCAAATGAGGATAAATAATTCATGTATAGTAAAGGATATTTCACTAATTCAGGGAGGTAGAGAAAAAATGCCTGTGTATTTTAGGGAACTGGGTTTTATGAAGAGCAAAGCACCAATCTCTGTTTTCCGGATGTAGCCGATAAGCCTGTGCGTGAAAACTACTGTGTTGTTTATATAATGAGGTTTAAAAAAATATTTTAGAAAACAAAATGGAGCTAGAGAGCTGGCAAAACAGTACGTAGAGGCAACTGCCTGCATCAAGTTGTACTCCACCGGTCCACCCTGCATGACTCGGTAGCTTGTTGCCCGCTGTCCCTGGCCGCAGCCCTGCGGAGGGCACCGCACGGCGGGACCCAGCGCGCCGTGTGCGGGGGAGCTGCCGGCGCTCGGGAAAGGCGTGTGCCCAGCAATACCCGCAGTGGTAAAAATTAATGCGTGCACATCAGCCCCTGCAGGATCGTTCTGTAGGTCGCTAGGCGGATATTCAAAGTTCATCAGCTGAGAAAAGGTATAAATAGATCATCCGTAAGTATTTAGTACAGTAACTTCTGCAATAAGTATTTTTCAAGTGTAGTATAAAGTGCTCCGGGGCACGACTCCGTTAAAACTTATTCAGAATTCTATGAATTTAACCCCCAACTCCTGCAAATATTTTCTCGGCTGCTTTCATCCCGAAAAGCCCTTCCTAAAGACCACTCGCCATCAGAGCCACTGCCGTACCCCCGCGGCTGACCGTCCGAGGGGATGGGGTGCCGTTAGTTCCAGCACCGTGCAGGGCTCCCAGGCCCTCCCCGGGCTCCCTGCGCGGCAGCACCCGCCGGAGCGGAGCGGGGCCGGGGCCGGGGCCGGGGCCGGGCTGCCTGCGCCACCGCGGGGCGGGAGCGGCGGGCCCGGTTCGAAGAGGGCGCCGGCGGCGGCGCGGGCTGACGCGGGCTGTCATGTGAGCGGCCCCGCTCCCAGCGTGCAGCGAGGGCCTGCTTGCCCCACCCCGCCGCTCCGCCGCCTCGGTGCAGCTCCGTAGGGGGAAGGAGGGGGGAAAAAGGGGGGATAAAAAAAAATAAAAAAGAAATGCGGGAGAGAGCAGGGAAAATCCTCCCGTGAGGGGCAGGTTTTGCTCGGGGGGAGAGACGAAACGGGCCTTTTTTTTTTTTTTTGCTTTTTTGCCTTTTTTTTCCCCTCCTCCCGTTCGCTGGAGAAGGAGGATTCAGCCGCCTGGAAACCTAATGTGAAAAAGCAGCAGCAAGGAGAGAAAAAAAAAAAAAAAAGAAAAAACAGGGGGGCTTGGATTAGACCCCCCCCGCTCCGGTGAGGGAGGAAGGACCCGCGGCGGCCGGAGGGCGAGGAGCTGCGGCGCCCGGCGAGGGAAGGGGACCCGACCTCCGCCGAGAGCCGCGGCTGGCGTGACCCCCTCGGCGCTTCAGCCCGTCGGTGCGGCGGGGAGAGGCGAGGAAGAGACGTTTCCCGATCCTCCCCGCCGAGGACTTGGGGAGGTTTCCGCGCCTGGAGCCCGTGCCTTTGGATCTAAAGAGGATTATTATTTTTTTGGGGGGTGGCACTGAAGCTGGATTTGTTCCTGTGCGTGCGGCGCGGGGGGGGGCATTTCTGTTCCCTCTAGAGGAGCCGGCGGCCCGGCCGGGGGCGCGGAGATCCCCGCGGATCGCTCCGCATCGAGCCCTGCTGCCAACCCCCCTCCGGGGAAAGGTGCGCTGAGGGGATCGGCGCGGGGCTGAGCGGGGGGGCGGGGGAGGAGAAGCAGCTGCAGCTGCCGGGGAGGAGGCCCGGCGGAGCAGCAGCAAAGTCATCGCCATCGGCCCCCCCTTGGCTGGCTCCGGGCTCGTCTCTCTCCATGTCTCTGGCTCTGGGCAGCGGCCGCCACAGCAGCGAGTAAGGGGGGAGGAGGAGGAGGAGGAGGAAGAAGAAGGGAGCCCGGGAGAGTGCCTCCCTCCCTACCTCCCTCCCCCCGGCAGCCCCGGCCGCCCTCCCGTCCCCTCGCCCCGCGTCCCCTGCTTCCCCCTCCCCAAGATGGGCTGTTTAGGGAACAGCAAGACGGAGGATCAGCGCAACGAGGAGAAGGCGCAGCGGGAGGCCAACAAGAAGATCGAAAAGCAGCTGCAGAAGGACAAGCAGGTCTATAGGGCCACGCACCGGCTCCTCCTGCTGGGTAAGGGGGCCGCGGGCAGCGCGGCGCCGGGGCAGCGGGCCGGGGGCCGGCGGACGTCCCCTCCCCGCCGCGGGCAGGGCGGCGGGGCCGCGCAGCGGCCCCCTGGCCGAGCACGGGGAGGCCCGAGGGAGAGGTGGGGCCCGGGGCGAGCGGAGCCGCAGGGCCCACCCGTTCTGCGGGGCCGGGGGGCAGCCGGCGAGCCCGCTCCCTCCGGGGCCGCGGGGATCCGCTAGTGCCCGGGGGGGTGGGCCCGAGGGCGCTGAGGAGACCGGTGCGGTCCGGAGGAGCCAGCCGGGCTCCTCGGCCCGGCGGCGGCAGGGAGATCTCGGGCACCACCCGGGGCGCCGCGGGAGGCAGGCCCCGCAGGTACGGGGCTGCGGCTCGGGGCCGCTCTCCGCCCGCGGGGGCAGCGCCCCGCCGCCGGGGCAGAGCGGGGAGGCAGGCCGGGGCGGAGAGCGGGCCTCGGGGGCGAGCCTAAGGAGGTGGCCGGGGATGCCGGGCCGGCCGCCGGCGAGGGGCGCGGGAGCGTCGGGCCCGAGGGGGAACCTGGGAGATAAACAGGGCAGGGCGCTGACAGGGGCCGTGGGCCTTCCCCGGGCGTGCGGAGCGGGGAGCAGCTGCCGCGGGCAAGGCCGGTCACCGCGGCCTGGCAGGAGCCGGGGGCCGGGCGGGGGAGGCGGCCGGGGCTGGGCCAGCCCGGGGCGCTCCCCTCGCCGGGAACTAAGGCAGCGGTGCCGAGGAACGTGCGGCCAGGCCGGGGAGAGGAGGAAGAGGAAGGGAGGGAGTCGGGGAATCGTTTGAGGGAAACGGAGGGAGGATGTCGGTCCCGGAGGGAAGCGCGGCGGCCGGCGCTGGGGATGAGGGAGCTCCGTGCCTGTGGCGGGGGCAGCAGCGCAAGGGCCCGGCTGGGAGCGGGCGGCCCGGCGGGTCTTGGGCACGTCCCCCGTCCCCCGGCAGACTCGTTAGGCTTGGTTCTGCCGAAGCATGAATTAAGGCATCGTGGGTTTGGAGGGAGGGGAACGTTTGTAGCTTGGTTTCAGGTATTATTTGAGCGGGTGATTTAGGTTACATGCATGTGTCGTGTTTTTCAGCAGATACGTTTAAAAATGCAGGTTATGGCTTCAAGGAAGGGGAAGGTCCAAAAATGGTTATCGGAGACAACAAGAAAATGTTTGTCAGACTCATTATTTCTAAGTATTTTAAAGTAGTATTTTAAAATGAGATGCAGTTATGAGATCTGAGCTGTTTTGGTCACACTGCTTGTGCACGTTATGCAGGGGTTTTAGCGTGGAGCAGAGGCTAGGCCTCAGTGAGCTGACTCAGTTCTGGTGTGAAACAACCGTAATTGGAAAAAAAAAAAAAAAAAGAATTTTTGAAGGTTGTGTATTTGGAAGTGTACTCTTAGCGGAAAAATCTTTCAAATAGTAATTTGAAGAAAGAGGCTTAACATAAATGGAGAGTGACTGGGACTACAGCCGCACCTGCAGCACTGAGGAGTCCGCCAGGGCTCCAGCAGAAATATTTTAACAGGAGGATTTGGACTTCAGCTCTTGGGGAATGTCTTGGACTTCCAGATTTCAGGCTGAACATTATATAGATATGTAGAAACCATTTGTCATCAGATGAGTTACTTTCATATGAGGCAAAATTTCAGAAAACAGAAACATGATGGGCTCGCCTGGATTTTCTTTCTGGTTTCTGTAGTTTTGGTGGCTGAAAAATAGTTCAGATACTTGTAAATAAAAAGTTAAGTGATGACTGTAAAGTCATCTGTGTGTGTGTGTTTCAAAGTGATAGTTCAGCTGTTGCAGTTTCTAGCAGTAGCTGTCATGAAATGTGGACAGTCTATAACACAAACTCACCGGTAAAAAATAAAGAAGCTCACGTCTCTATTATTATGTTTACTTTGTGAGACACGTGAAATAAGAAAACAAGTACTTTGAAAGTATTCTTAATATTTTCACATCATATTGAAATAACAACAAAGAAGAGCTGCTAAATATTCTAACGGGTTTAGACTGCTCTTTGTAGGCCCCATTGCTGTACACATGCTTGCCCTTCTGCCACGAGCAGTCTCGCTGACATTAATGAACTCTCCTTGGTGGTGAAGTTAAATGTATGCATAATTGTTGGTAAGAATAGGGCCTTAATGAGTAGACAAATACAGAAATAGACTTATTCAGAAATTTAGATGCAATACTTCATTTTGGTTCCCTGGCCTTGTACCTGATCCAGAGAACCTGGATATGTCGATACTGAACTGTATGCATTTATAGCAAAAGCAATAACTATCTCCTCCCATTCTTGGCCTAAGTGAAGAAAAGATTTTGGCTCCCAGTGCTTATAATTATAAGATGTGATTTAGAGTTACAACTGAAATTTTATTATTAATTATTCTGAATGGAAATATGATTATAGCATATACCACTATTCCTGAATTATTCTTAGTTGTGAAAGGGACCCAGTCTCTGTCTTAGCTGGAGATACTTGTTCTTGATTAGTTTTGCTGCCTGGCTTCATTGCATGGTGCAGTATGCCTGAAGAGACAGAGTATGTATGTTATAAAGTAGTAGTTTAGGGGAGAAATGGTGCTCGTATAAAGAGTTGTAGATAAAAACTGCTCTCTAAATGCTTACAAAACATCAGTGAGCAAGGAGAGGAAAAAGGGGTAAGGCTCTGGTATTAAGGTGGCAAAACATGCAAGCAGATTTTATGGAGAGAAGGGCAGGACTATTAGGAATTCATGAGGGAGAAGGGAGAAAGCAAAGAGGAATGCATCTGTCAGAAAATGAACTTTGAAATATAACTGCTGAAATACAGTTTTGAATATGAGGCTCAAAATGGAGGCTTGTGCTGTCAGTGTGTGCTAGCAGAGGCCTGGCATCCTATAAATACAAACTGTACCTCTGTGCCCATTTTGCCACAGATACATGTTTTCTGTTGTTGAGACATAGGCTAATGAGAGGAATAAACGAGTCGTCAGGAGATGAGAAGGGAAATCTTTCTCAATTTTGCCAGGTTATGATACTACTCTTGCAAAAATACATTTGCTTTATATAGAAAACTACCAATCTGGCCGCGTGGAGCAGCTCAATTAAATGCTGCTGTTTGAGTCTTTTTAGCGTGCATTGGAAAACGGGTGCTATAGGCAGATGGGTTGCCCTGTGCACTGGCATCCGTGCAGCACAGCAGAAATAGCATACATCTACTTATGGAAACTGGAGTAAAGTGGAGTGGTTTTTTTTTGTACTGCAGGTATATAAGGGAATCGGAGGAGAGCTGCGGGGGGGCTAGTTGGAGCACGCGGCCACACAAGGTGGTCTTTGCGTCTCGTTGCGTATGTGATTGATTTGGAACATGTAGAGAGGGTGGGAGGTTGCTTACAAGACACAAATTAGAGAAGGAGATTTCTGTAGCTTTGTGGGTGGAGGCTTAAAGGGGATGCCTTCCTTCTTCAGATGTGAGTATCCACATATTTTATTTCTTCTGGTTTACGTTACAGTCTTTTGACTGGGTGATGATAGCTGCAGCCAAACTTAAAATATTTCAAGGATCTAACAAAAATGCTTCAGTTTAATATGGACTTCAGTCAGTCTTTCCATCAGATAGTAGTGACAAGGCAAGCAGATTTTGATGTTCTTTATCTTGTTCCGTTTAAAATGTTGAAGTTGTCCTTTTTCCTTCCAAACCCTGCAATCTGCTTTTAGCGTTGACACTGGAAAAATGGACAGTGAAATGATCCAAGATTCAGATCTGACACATGACTTCAGCTGGGCATTTATTTTTAGCTACAACTGAAGTTTCCAGTGGCAATTATTTCTTTTTCTTTCACTTTTCACTCTTGTACTGAGAAAACCAACTTTCTCGATTTTTACCCTGAAGAAAAAATTCTAGTGTGTCCCTTCATCACTCATGCTTCCTTCTGAAATCGATTTACTTTCATTTTCTAGGTGCTGGTGAATCCGGTAAAAGCACAATAGTCAAACAGATGAGGATCTTGCATGTGAATGGATTTAATGCTGAGTAAGTAGATTTGTTTTTTCACTTTACAACCTACCTTATGTCTGTGCACTGCACAGTATTCATTGCTGTTGTTTTGTATCTTGGTATATTTTCTTCTTGCTACAGTTTAACGGTCTCTAGAATTTGGATGTGTATTTTTAGATGAGATTAATAGACATTAACTTGAAGTCGTGCACCAATAATAAGTAAGAGCTAACGGTATAAAATTATTTATATCAAGATTCAGTGTAGTTGATTTGATTAAGGCTTAAGTTTTGTGGTTTTTTTTTTTAAACTGCAGTTTCTGTCGTAACATGGCTGACGCTGATTTACCTCTGCTATAGCACATTGATTCATACTGCTGTAAACATGCCTCCTGTCAGTGTACAAAATGAATGCAATTTTCTTTATTTAGAGCAAGTAAGTCTTTTGTGTCTGTCTCCTCACAAAATGAGACTGCACTATGAATTTGGGGGTAATAGGTCAGATTTTCTTCTCTCTTCTGTTGTGTTTGCTTGTCCAGAGGTTTGTGTTAAATTATGTTTCTAAAAGCTATTATTGTTTACACTTAAAATTTGTTCAATTATTTGATAGTTGTGAGGAGGGGAACAGCATTAGGATAAGGAAAATGGAAATCTATTGTCTGAGAAAGATTTGTGTTTGCTAATTTTTCATCTAACCTTGCAAGGGAGTAGGAAGAGATTCTTCTGCATGTTAGTTTATGCTTGCAAGGGTCCGTGTGTGTGTACCAAAACCTGCTGAATTAATTCTAATTGAATTAAGGTGTTGGAATTTCAGAGCTCGTTCTCTGTGATTAATTTCTTTAGATTATATTACTGAGTTTATCTTCATTGTTTTCAAACATAATATTTTTGTATTGGCATCCTCTAGCTTCTAGTAGTATCATCTATTTTGTGAATCCTGCCTTTTTGGGAAGATGAAGGTTTCACTAGTCTTTCAGTAGTTAATTCTTTAGTAAGAATGAGCTAAAAGTTTAGCCAGGGAGCCTGGACAATACTTCTTCCTAATCCCCAAATGATAGCTCAGGATGAGGTACGCAGTCTTTGGGAAGAAAGTTCAGACTGATTCGTAATAAATTACATTCTGTGCTGCATCTTTTTAGCTCCTCTTTATAGGGAATATTTTCTTTATCCAAGACAGCTCTTTTTCCTAAGTGCCCAGTCCTGCATCCTGTTACTGCTGAGCTGTCTCTGTTATTTTGGCTGTTGTTGTTACTAAAGACCTCTTAAAAGACTTGCATGACTTAAAAGATTTGCATAAGTTGACTTTGGTGTAGTAGCTCTCAACATTAGATGCTAAGTAGAAAGTTCATCAATGGAAGTCAGGGATCCCTGGCACCTTTAAAGTATCAACCCATTTAACCAACACAGTTCTTCTAAGTTTTCTAAGCATACAGATGCTCTTAAAGAGATGATGCTGCTGTGTAATGAATGGTGTATTACATGGGTAGATAACCTTCTCAACCCTGCAACCTGCATGCCCAAATTTATGCGAAACTGGGAACCCAGAGACCCGTTACACAAAGCCTGCAGAGCTAGAGAGGGACTGGGACACGCTCTGTGATTTGCGTTCCTGGAGCATCTCACTTCTGTGTTGTAGGTTGGGGCTGAGCTGAGTGTGCAGCTGGGTTCCAGGGCAGCATGGCAAATTTGGCCTCAGGAGCCTCTGCTGGCTTCTGCCTTGTCATAGCAAGGGATTTGGATTACCTAGCAGCCCTATGCCAGCACAGCCCTGCTGCCAATCACAGAGCATACCCCAGTGTGGGAGCCACGCTTGGATTGCTGGGGAGCTGCATGCAGCTCAGGAACCATATGTTGTCCACCCCATGGCACAGTCTTACAGTCAGTCCTTTGTGCTTGTCCTTTTGTGGGTGGTATGTATTGGAACATTCAGGTGCATAAAAATCAAAATTAAAAAGTGGTATGTATAAAATATACAAGAAATAAGTTATAATGCATCTAGTTTTAGGGGTTTGTTGCCAAAAATAATCAGTAGATCATGACATAAACTTTACACGGGGGAGAAGGCTATTTTTCAGTGTTTTGAGGCTCTTGCAAGTTACACATTAGTAACTTGTATTTTCGTCAAAGTAACTAACTGCTCCCTGTGTTGTCCTGCTTTCTCCGGTATCCTTTTTGCCCGATTCATTCCCTTTCTACCCTACTTACCTTATGGAAAAATGATGTGGGATTCAGCTAATGAGAGAGATACCATGGAGTTTTTTTGGAAGAGTAGGAAAAGTAAAGCATTACTTCTCTTAATGTTCTTGTCAGTTGTTCTAGAACATAAACTTGTTTGCATACACCACAGTTGATGTGATGAATAACAGCACAGAGGTTGTGAAAACTGTAGTATGCTAGAGATTGAGACATTTTTTTAACATGGACAAGTTATTGTCCATGTACATAACTGTAGTTTTGAACTATTTCTGTTGATGCGGCTTTTTCATGTGGCTTGAAAGAAAGCCAGTTTAAAGTCCTGTCTAAAACTTGTTTGCCTTTGATTTGGTTGCCCTGTGATAATTGATGTTTGAAGCAGAAGGAGGATACCTGTTACAAAAGGTGTCTCATGTGCTATGAGTAAGGGAATCAAAAGTTTTTCTTTAGTGTTACTCAAATACTCTTCCTAATTTCTGGTGACTAAACAGGATATCTAGTGCTAAATGTACAGTGAGTGTGGCGATTTTTAATTTGTTTTGTTTTTAGGATTCTGCCCCTAAACAGGCGAAGGGACAGTTGTCATGTGCATTTAGGTGAATTGGCCTCATGTAGAGTTGTAGCATTTAACGAGGTGAAATCTATGTGGTTCTCCAAAAGTAGAAGAATTTCCTCTGGGACTCCAATCCTTGATCGCTTTAACTAATTAATTATTTGAGGAACTGTATGGAATCAAGTGTTCCAGGTCATTAATATGCTTAATAGCTAACAATGCTAAGGTGAATTTGAAAGTGGTTAAAGTTCTAGCCAGGTTAACTACAGTAAAGACTGTTTAAAAATTTTTCAATGTTCTTTTTATAATCTGTAGTTGAGTTAGAGGCAGAATTTTTTTTTTGTCTGTGTGTTCCTGTTGTGAAGGTGGCGTGTGGGAAGTAACAGCGCTGTAGCATTGGTAAGCGGAGTAGAATACTGGAGAAGCAAGGCATGGTCTACAGCGCAGGTTTTTCTGGATGGAGTTTTTGGAAGGGCTTAGCCCGCTTCCAGCTCTTGCAGGATAGCTTCAGTTGGCTGTGCAATCAACTGACATCTTCCTACAGCAATTTAATAAGTAATGGGAGTGTGGCTTCCCCGTGGTATTCTTCCAGTGTGCCTCATCTTTAATGTGGAAGAGCTGCGTTTTAAGCATAATGAAAACTCCATATCAACCACATTTTCTACTGTTTGCATTACTGCCAACAACAGAGCCCCTTGTGATGTAGGAAGGGTTTAAATTTGGCTTGTAATAGCAGGAAGCCTGTGACTTCCCTTCCTTTCCTTCCCTCCCTCCTCAACACTTCAGCTGTCTTTTCATGAGGCTGTTCCAGAGGAGCAGGTTTCTGCTGTTGCATACTGCATTTTGTGAGCATCCACTGATAAAGCGGAGCTAAAACATTCTGGTTTTGCCTGTGCAGAAGTTCAGATGCCAGTCTTTATGAACCAGAAAGGATTAAAAATGTGAAAGTAAGGACAGGAGGAGTAAGGAATATAGTTGGAAGAATTAATGTAGATGTATAGTTCAGGCTGAAGAGGAAAAAACCAACTCTTTTCTATGTTATCTTAGGGCTGGGGTTTTTTGCTTCTAAGATGATGGCCTTTCACTGAATTTTTTTTTTTTTTAAGTCATCTTTCCCCTCTGATCACTGTGGGTTTGGCTGACAGACTCTAAGGAGAGGGTCATTGTCACGCACGATTTTAGAAAGCGGGAAATTGGCAAGGGCGATAGGCAATTTTGAAGTGTCATGGGAAAAACTGGGACAAGCAGAAATATTTAGATAGAAATAAATTGTTGAAATGTGACTTACGAAATCCACTACAAAGATTGACAAATAAGGGGAATGTGCCTTTGTGATTAGTAAATTTGGATAGTACTTATGATTCAGGAAGTCTTGAGGTTATAGGGAATTTCAGATAATGCTTCTTGGCCTCAGTTTCCCAAATGACATTGTATAATGATGACTTTATTTCTTCAACTGCTATGTTGAAATGTTGAATAAGAGTTTGTGTGTTTATCAAATCTGTGAATGATGATGGCAGAAGCAGAACTGAATAGCTGTATTTTCAAGACTTAGATGGCAAATACGTTTGCATTTCTCTTGTACTTTTAAAAATTATTTTGTGTTAGTGGGGAAGTGGAGAAAGCCAAGTCACTGTCTTAAAGGTTTGGAATTTCTTCCCTTTTCTCACCGAGATTTAGCAGTTTGTGAGGAAGGAGAAGTAATCATTGATACTTTCTCATCTTTTTTTTTATTCATCTTATCCACCATAAGTTGAACTGCAGTGCCATCATTACATCACACAAACCAGTAAATGGTGTTATCTAGTCACATTGGTCAGTGTCAGTCTCTTTTGTGACTGAAATGACTTCTGTCTTGGTAACTTTACTCTTCTGCTATCCAATACTGTGTTTTGTTTTCTAACTTTGTTTTTTTTATGTGTGTGACTTCATGGAAGGGAAGTTACTGTTACGAGTGAGGAAAAAGTACAATATTTATAACTAAAGTCTTTTAAAATAATGAATTCCCTCCTAATGGCTAATATTAGTTTGTATACACAAACATTATTGCTCTTTTTTTGCAGTTCCTTTAGATTTGTGTACCAATACCATGTTTTTAGAATGGTCATATCAGTTCCTTGCCAAGAAACAAACTGACTTTATTGTATTTTACTGTACTGGCAACAAAAATTATTTTTTTTCCTGGTGTTTGAGTAACATTGAAAATTGGAGAGGGGGGCTTGGTGTGTGTGCGCTTCCCCTCTTCTTTCTTTCTTTCATTGCATCACAATGTGTATTGGGAGGCTTCTGCAAATTTGAGGCAGACAGTGGGGTTTTTTTTTCTCAGCTCCAGGACACAGACTAGGTGTTACTGTGCTGGAAAATTTGTGTGTACATGTCTGTTCAAGACTATGAAAAGTTCCATTCCAGCTGAACAACTAGTTACGGGTTTTGATGAGAATTTGTGCCGTAGAACATAAAGTGAAGGTGTGGGCGGAGAGGGGAGCAGGATGTGTATTTCGGTCTATTTTAGGTCTTGTCCTAAGAACTGACACAGTGGTGTAATTGAGTTTTGTCAAAAGACAAGAATATGCCAACAATGAATAAATACTGTGATTAAGAACCGAATACTGCATATAGCTTGTAAAAGTTTATGCAAAATGTTTATGTAAGTTAAATACAACTTCCATCAACTTGAAAGAAATGGGAGGTAATATCTGGTGATATTAAACAACCTAAGCAAACAATAAATTCCTTAATTGTTAGGATGTTTAATGTTATGTTTATGTGCTTGAAATCATCTTTTCTTTGGAAATACTTCTATTTCTACAAAGGGGAAAATTCCATTCTGTGGAAAAGTAAACCTGAGCTCAGTGAAGCAGCATTAATATTTTGTTATATTATAAAGAAAAAAGGAAAAAACGTTTCCAGTTTTTGTTTTTTTTTTCAAGTTTCTTGTGGTGTCTTGCCCTAGGATATGAAACGTTCTCCATTTGGAACATGTGCAAATATTTTCATTTAAATCTACTACTCAGGTGTGATATTTAAATGCTGTAAGATGAGTTTTCAGAAAATTCTGATAGTTTATAATACCTACACTGGGCCTTATTTGGCAGAGTATTAACATACTGTGGTGCTGAATAGTCTAATAGTCAATGGAATAACTCCTTTACCTTGCTCAGAGGCATTCTGAAATCCAGCCATTAAAATATTTCCATGTGCAAGTGAAGTGATTTTTTTTTTTTTTCAGGGCGCAAAATGATGTTATTTAGGTTCCTGAAAGTATTAAGAAAAGGGATGCGTGAAGGAATCTAAAAGTTTAAAAAGCTGGTTAGTTCTGTCTCTTTTTAGATGCTTCTGGTAGGCTCAGGCTAACCACAAAGGGAGAGGTGACAACACGGTATTGAAAGAAAGCATAGACTTTCATTTTTACGTTATGCTTTATTTTCAGCTGACCGTTTTGTGCGTTTGCTTTTTCAAGAAACTCTTACTTAGGTAAAAGAAGGAAAGTGAGAATTGAACATAAAAATTTCTTTATTTTTATAATTGCATGGGAAACAAAGTGTTGCTCATAGCAGAGCGCACGTCTTACCTGCATTTACTGGTTGCTGGGAGATGTTGAATTCTTCTAGCAAAGCAGTATTTAAACTAACAGTTTTATGTTGCATGTTGAGACCTCTCTGTCCTCTGAATTACTGTTCCTGGCCTTGGAACTTGACATTTGTGCTTTCAGTTAAATATTTCAGTTTTCTGATTTAAAAAAACAACAACACAAAACACAGTAGTAAACTTGTCCCTTAAGCTAAATTTGTATATGTTGCAGACATGATGTGGCATGTAAAGGGACTGGCTAAAAATATGGCAGTAGTTTTATTTGTTTTGAGGTTTACATTTCACAAAAGCTTTTTAAGTATGCATAGGCAGCTATCAACCTAGTAGAAAGTTTTGCAGTTAGAGTTGTAAAGGGACAAACACACTAGGTTTTAACATAATGAAATTGAAAAAAATTCCCCACCTGGAATGACTGGCAACAGATAAAATGTAGCTGTGTAATGAAGGGGAATCTTCAGGGATTGCAATAATGTGAAGGTATATTTTTAATACCAAATATATATTTATTATTTTTGGTATCTGTAGAGGGATTAATTTATTATTAATAAATGCTGTGCCTTTCTCAGCTCCTTCTAGCAATATAGATATGAGCATTATTTCTTGTTCCTGTTTCTTAGGTTGCTGGGCATCCTGCGTTGTTATGGTCTCAGTGGGACAGGGTCAGTAAGAGCAAAGATTCTCCTGCCATTTCTCTTGGACTGGGGAAGCATGTTTTGTGGGGTACTGAGGTATTTTTTTTAAAAATGAAAAACACTATTCTTGTTCCCATTTTGTAAGCATCCTTCCCGAGTGTCTCCTAGATCAAGGCAGGCATAGCTAATGCTTTGAAGTATAATCCAGCAGGCAAATTTATCTCTATTTTTAGATATATCATGCGTTTGTATATTAGGGTTGCCCACGTCCCATCTCTGATGAAGAGCTGAGATACAGAAATGTTCAGCTTAATTTTGGTCATTCAGAGCTCTCAAGTTGAAATGAAGGAATTTCCACTGATGAGGGTTTTTTTTTTTAAATGTAACTTGAATCCTGATGTCAAAAATACTATGCCCTCCATTTTACTTTGACAATTGAATCTTGAGTTCCTAGTAAATGCAAGTGTTTAGCATACAGTGCAAGTGTAGCTGTACCAGCTTTTAATAGTTATTTCTACAACTGTACTCTAATGTAAACATGCAGTTAATGAGAATTACTTGTTTACAGCTGAGCCTGCTTGCTTAGAAACAGCAGTACATTGAGGTATGTTTTTAACAGCTAAGGAGCAAAGTTATCCGCTTTTTGAGGAATGTAGTAGTGGAATGTCTTGATGAGATGTTCTGTTGTAAGGTGTTTGCTATTACAAAAGTACGAGAAAGCTTGTGACCTTCTCTATTAGCTACCTGTTGCTGACTGTATTCTCCAAAGTGCTATTTAATAAGTCATTGTGTTCATTTGTCTTTTTAGTTGAGGCACCAGAAAATAATCATCTCTCCCAGCTGCACCCTTGTGGCCTCCCAAGAGCAGTGGGTGAACTAATGGAGCAGGCAGAGGTGTGCAGTACTTCCTTCTGAGGTTTAGTGTAGTCCCAGTAGTCGTTACGTTTAGCCTCGAAAGCTGGCTGGGGGATTTACTATTGCACTCCTAATCATTGTGATTTAAATACTCTGTTCTTGTCTGTAGGTCTACGTGCATAGATACGCTTCTGTTTCCTTCAAGTTTGAACATTTTTATTCTGTTTTGCCAATGCAATTATCTATATAATATAAATGTTCATATTAATTAGAAAATGTTGCGAGGAAATGGGTGTCAGTGAAGTAGGTTTCTTCCTTAAGTTTGTCATGAGAAAGGATGCCTTGCTCATATGTTGCTTGATTTTGTTTTTTTAATAGATAAAAACGTGTAATGGGACACTTAGCACAGTACATTCAGAAAACTATGTGTAATACCTGTTTTTTAAATTATACCCTGATATTTAAATAACTTTAAAAATAAATCTGCTGGCTATATTTGATTTAACATGGCATTACTGAGGAAAAATTAAACTAATTGGTTTAATGAATTTAGGTTAATTGCATAACAGTGATTGGCATAGCTTCACGTATTTTGTGTTGCTTTTAACAGTTTAAGACCATTTAAGATAAAGATGAAAACTTACAGTTGTAATAACTTTTTTTTTTACTTAAGTAAAAGATAATAATCATAAGGACATAGCCATTTGCTGAAAAGATTTTATTAAATACCTTTTTTTTTGTTTTCTTAAATGAGAATATAATCACAGCACTGCATTATTCATGGAAAAAAAACCTATAAGCACAATGCAAAGCTGAGGAAATTTTTTTTTTCTTTAAATGGCTGAGAATACTGAAAGGAGAAAGGCTCAGTTAAGTACTCAGGGTTCTCGGGAAAGATAATACTACTCTGACTCAATCTACTAGACAAGCCCCAAGTCCATATGCAGGTCAGGAAGAGCAGCTCTAGTTCTCCTCTCCTGACCCACGCTTTCTACGCTTCCAAATGTTTGACAAAACCGTTACAGAGGTCAGTGGCAGGAAGAATTTTAAGTTTTCTCATACTTAGTCTCAATGTATTTTGCAGCAAGCATGTTATACAACTTTCTGGAAGATTTGCTTTATGAGGTTGTTTGGGGTTTTTTGGTGTTAAATTTCTATAGTGTAGGAAGTCACTGAATTTTCAGTACTGGGTTTTAAAGCGCACTAAAATAGATGCCTGTGAATTAGATGCAACCTTTTACTTTTGGTATGTAAAAATGATTAACGTTGTTCCAAGATAGTTACTCATAGAAACACATTCTGCTTATGCTGAACATTGTAGATAAAAATATGTTCCATAACTTACACATAAGACACTTAAAAATTGCAAATGTAACTGTTTTAGTTTTTTGAATTGAAAATGGGGGGGAACTGTGTCCTGGACTGTAATGTCACCAAACCGTTGGGAACCCAGGATGCTCTGTACTGCCTCTGTGCTTTGCCTTCACTTAATTGGACAGTCTTCATTTTATGTAATCGCATCTTATATGATCATATGTTTACTTTCCTTATGTTTATCACCGAAGAACTTCATAGCGTTCTGCTAACTCAATATCTTTTTAACACCACTGGAAAATAAGGGATTAGAAAAAAGGGAAAAAAGACTGAGTTTAGTAAAGTATTTCTGCTTATTTTGCACAATCATAGGGAGTCAGAAAAAAACACTTTGAAATAATGTAGGCAACGTACTGCCTGGCTTTCTTCCTCACAATTTTATTCATACTTTGCTGCAAATTACCTGCTTCCTTTGCAGCCATGGGCTTTTATTTTTGCTTTTATTACTCTGAACATCATTATGATACATGCAATTCTGTGTTGGCATTTGAAGCCTTGAAACCTCAGAGTCCTGTGTTTGCCTACAGGCATCAAGAGAGGTGAGGAAGCGTGGGGGCTGACTTTTGGTTTGGTTTTTTCCCTTTAGATAGTTCTCTAGTTGTGTTTTGTCACTGTTTGCACTTCCTTCTGAAGCATCAAAGATTGGGCAGGGTCTGAGGTGATGTTAGAAGATCCTTTTTTTGCCAGACTGGTTGATTCTTACTCACATGATCCAGATAAAGTTAGTTGAGGAGCTTGAGATAAGAAAGAAACTCTTTCACTAGGAACTGTTAGGCGTGTTTCCATCTTCTGCTGCATAAGGCTTTTCTGACCTCCCTGAATTATTAGGGCAGACTTTTTGTAATCAGTTCTCTGCCTTTGCAGGAGTCTTGGGTGCTCAGTCTCATCTAGTTTCAGATTGTGGCCTTCAGAAAAAATTGTTTCATTTGAAATTTAAACTTGATACAAAAGTACATAGAGAAGCACAGTGGCTTATGGTACACTGAAAGGCAGACAGAAGTATTCTAGTATCCTCTTTGGCCTAAAATTCTTCAAAATACTGACTAAACATCTGTGTTACCCGATTGTTCCTTGCTGTACCAAACTGCTAACCCAGGTAAAAGCTCTGATTCTGAAGTCTCTTCTGTACAGGCAGACACATACGTGCCTGAGGAGGTGGCTTAATGGATTTAGTGGGACTCTGTGATTGTGGATGTCTGTATTTTGAAAGAAGTAGCAAAATTTCATCTTAGTGTGGATAATTCAGATTGGTAGTTTGAGCACATTAGTATCTCTTAATGAAACCAAATATAGTTCTCTTCTGTTCCATTCATTCTGGACCTTATCTCTCTTTCTGATACATCTCACTAGTTGCCAAGCAACCTCAACAGTAGTTCTGCACATCCAGCAGCATTAAAAAAAAAAAAAGTGAGTAGTTGTTGCTGAAAATAAGATGCCTTCTGATGACATGAATGAGAAGAGTTACGAGAGAAGGAAATGGGGAGTGGCAAGTTTGGAGCTGATGTTCTGAAAAAGCTAATAATATTTAGCACTTAAGTAGTGCTTTTTATTTTCCAAGCACTAATCAAGCAATCGTAAGATTATTAAATAAAGACTATTTTTTTTTCCTTTCAGTGAGTGAAGCACAACTATGTTTATGCTTCATAGAGCAGAGGGCAGGATTTAGTCCCAAGAGGGCAGGAGTTAGTTTAGTATATGTATTTCTTTCTCTGACCTGTGTTGACTTCCTGTGTTTCTAGTTGGACTGCAGATTAACTGGAAGGTTTTAGAAGATTTTTGTTGGTGTGTTTGCTGATACATAGCCATCACTATCTACTAATTTCATGCTGATGCACCTGCAGTGTGTTGAGTTTCATTAAAATATTTATCACCTGGAAGGCCTTGCAAACTAGAAGCATGATAGGTTGTGCGTAGGCCCTTTATTACTTGATAATGCTGTGATGCTTATAAAGCAATAAATAGAGTTTATATTTATATTCTGTCTCGTGTGTGAAATGTGATCTGAGCAGCAAACAAACTACTGTGGCAAAGGATATCGTAATGAAAATGAAATCTGATTTGGGAAAATGATTCTGGTTTTAGATTAAGTTTCTGCGACAACTTCATCTTAGTTCAAAAAGAGAACTATGTATTACACGTCGACTGACTAAAGCAACGTTATTGAGGACACAAATAATTTAAAAAGTGTCTGAATTAAGATTGCCTTAATTTGAGTTCATTTTAATTTAGGACGCCATTGCCAATGACTGCCTATATGAAAAGGTAATTTTAAATTCTGTAACTAACTCCTAAAAAGCCATAAGTAATTCTAATGCATTTTCTTTAAAGCAGGTTCTGACACTGTGCTCACTTTCCCTCAGTCACAGTCTGCCTGGCATTACTGAGTTGTGTGCCATTGAGCTATCAGTGAACTAAGCTATCCCACAAGTTTTGTTTTGGAGGACTGTTGGTCCCAGTTACAATTTAGTGCTTTCCTTCCAGCTCACTTTTTTCTGAAGGTGGTAGTCTTAGAAACTCACTTATTCCATTTCTGGGTGAGAGTAGTAAAAAAGAGATGTACTGCAAATGTGTCAGAAATGGGGATATGTCAAGTCCCTGGTTCAGTTTATACACAAACTAGGATGTGTTCTGAATTACACATTCAGTGTCTACAGACACATAACATGTGTCAGAAATGCTTCAGACATAGTAAGTAAGGCTTTTGTATGCAGGGTGTTTTGTGCTAAGTCTGTGTTTACACACTGGATGTCCACATAGGTGTATTTGTCAAGAGGTTTCCATTTTGGCATTGTTCAGGATAAAATGAACAAGAAGAAACAGTATCATATAAGAGGTATTTTCTGTGTGATGCAGATAAACACAAAAAGTTAACACTCAGTGTGCAAATTCACAGCTTATCGTTGCAAGGGACTTCCTGCTATCCTGCTTCTGCAGGAGTGTAAGATGTTTTAAAGGTAGTATGATACTTTAAGCTGTTACTAAGAGAACATACACATTTTGAATTACAGGCTGTATGGTCATTGTGTGCATTCCAGACCCAAAGGAGCACATGCCTGAGAAGAGTTGTTTTTTGCCGTATATGTGAGAGGGGTGTTACGTTATTCACCAACTGCAGTTACAGTGAATTTGAGTCAGCTGGTGGTAGGTTACTTGTTGCTTTTAATGTGAGGACTAAAACCAATACTAGATAATTCTAAGTTTAAGGATAAATTGAATTAATGAAGGCATACAAAAGAACTACACTTGAAAATGGTTAAAACGTAATGAAAAAACATCCCCAGTGTTATGTAGTGTTTTTACCACGTTCAACATCTAAGATTTATTTGTGCTGGACTAAAATTTCTTTTGACATACTGCAACTAATAGAGGTAATTTAGAGATAGAAAAGTAGTCTGTGTGTGTGTGATGTGTCTACAGAAACTGTTTGTAGTGGTGGTATTTTTATCCTCATCTTCTAAGAGAAAAAGACCAGTCCTAGTTCATGCTTTTTCGTAATGCATAAACTGTGTGGATTTTGGCAGCTGTCTCTTGCCTCTAGGCTTATAAGTAGGTTTGTCTGTGCAAGATGTGTGTAATTACTATATATATGTGATGTGTTAGCTGCTGCACCAGTATCACCATGTAAACTTAGTTGCCCTGTTTTATGTATCTGTATTCTCTGTATAGTTAGTTTTAAACGGGTAAATATAAACTGGTTGCTCAAGAGCAGTATGTTATAAAAAAAGTAATAAGCACATCAGTAAGAGTGTTGGAGGTAGTAATAAAACTGCACTATAATCCTTCTACCAAGTTATTGAACTCTAGCAGTTGTTACCGATGACAATTAACTGCTACATATTGTATGTTAACCCTGTGTATAGTAGTTGTATATGGAATGGTACTCAATATGACTGCAGTGTCTTAAACTTTAATTTTTGTTTTCAGGCAAATGTGTCATCTAATTTGATAGTGTTCACGGTTTGTTGCTTTTCTCTTTTTGTCTAGCTTTTGTTTCAACAAAAAGGACATCCAGTTACTTTGTGGAGAACATCTTTGTGACAAAAATAAATGTCCTTTTTGCAAAATGAAAATAAACACATCACTTATTTCAGATTTTTCTTCAATATCTTTAAAAATAATAATTCTTCAAAAGGTGGTAAACATTTAAACATGGAAATCTCTACTTCTTGGGTTAGATTTTTTAAAAAGCTTCATTTGAAGGTATTATAAAAGTGATTACAATGGAATTGTATCTGAATGTCGCTGCATGTCTGAATTCTCTGTTAATTCTGTTGAGGAAATCTAATGAATTAAGGTTTGGTAGGAGGCAACTTGCAGGAGCCCTTGCAGTTGGTGCACATCAAGGAGCTTGGCAGATGTAGCGCATCATCTGCCATCAGGTACTTCTGCCACTGCTGGGAGAACGCCTTGAATCCCCATTCAGAAACTGCCTGTTTCAGGACCTCACCACAGCCCGTTTAAGGACTCAACAGCCATTTATGTGTTGTAGAGGTTAGTTGGTCTGGGTACAGTCAGAGGCGTGGGTCCAGGCCCCCCTCTTGTCTACAGGGACAGCGTCTGAGCTGGTGCAGGAGAAGCCATGAAGGGCCTGCAGGTACCCGCCAGCAGCCTGCCCTTCGGACCTCCCTGAGCTCATGGCGTGGAGGATTCATTATGTGTGCGGGTGCCTGCTGAAGCAGTTGTCACAGAATCGTAACACGGGATGCCTGTGCAATGCTGGGTGTTGAGGAGTGGTTTTGATTCCTAGAGCAATTTGCATGTGCTTAGTGTTCACTAAAAGCTGGGTTGTGTAAGCTCAGGAGGGCAGCTGTAAATATTTTTAAAGTTGTGTAGTGCATGGATGATACTAGGTGAGGTGAAATGGTAAAGGATTGCTTCTCATTAAATACAAGGAGTCCTTCTTAGTCTAAGGTTTAAATTTTCTAAATTCAGCCTTCCAGAAAGTGATTGTTTATATTTAAAAATGTCCTAATATGTCCTCAAACTGTTGAGGAGCTGGAAGTTGAGACTACAGCTTTTTAAATTCAGTTGTCTGTTGCTTTGCCACAGAGGTGGAGCTTATATGTGCTGCTGTAGCCAGCATCCCTTAATTCCAAGAAGATCTTTAAAATGGCAAGCAATTACGTTTGAAGTTTGGATCTCATGATGTCAAAACAGATATGTAGTAAAATATTCCAGGGTGTGGTGATACTTAATCATTAATGATTGAGACTTGGGGCATTTCCTGAATATTAATGCTGGATATGAATGTTGATTGCCCAAGGTGAAATTATTACCCAGTTGCTTATTCTCTCCCTTCTCCTTTTTATCGATTGCTAATGCAGAAATGATAAATACATAGTTGGGTCAGACAAATATTTGAAGCATTCTCTGAGGCACGGTGCTTGAGACAGAACGCTTCCACTACCTTCATACCTTGCGAATTGCATAATTACCATGTAGTGTGGAAATGGTTATTTTAATTTTTTCCCTGTAGTGACTTGATATGTAGTTACACAACTCAGGCTGTAAGTTGTCCACTGGGATTTTTTTCCCTCAGAATCACTTGGTAGAACTCAGCATTATCATAGGCTTCTGGTTTTGAATTATGAAGCTGATAGAGAATTTGCGCTAATTGTGTATGTGTAACTGCCATTAAGGGCAAACTGATACAATGCCACACCTCAGATGTACTTTAATACTTAATCTACCCCTTAGGAAGGGTTGAGGATTGACTAGCTAATGTCAGTGCAGCACTTTATTAAGAACCTACTCATAAAAATGTTTATGACTAGGTTTACATTATCTATGTTTTTAGAGAAATGTAGCTTTTCTCTGCCAACATCAACTATTAAGAACCTACTAAAATACATGACTTAAATATTTCATAAATGTATTTGGACCATGCAGCATATGCAGTTGGTTATGTTGTGTTCTACAGGAGGTCTGAACTCCTGAAAAGTCTTGCTTAATTCCTGCACGAAAGTACGTGAGGAGATGCCAGTGAATATCATTATGCTGTAGGTAGATCTGTGTTGTTATCTGATTTCCAGGTAGTAGATTCATAGGGCATTTCTGCATATTGTTTGCATGTGTTGAAAATATACCCTTGTAGTGTGTGGGAATAAACTTGGCTTCTCTTTCTGTTAAACTTTTCCTGGAGAAAGAGATTTTGTAATTCTGTATGTTGAATGTTTTGGAGGAAGGTCTGGTTGTTCTTGCTGTATGTTAGCGATTACTAAAGCGGGGTACATCCTAACCTTTCTCCTCCCCCGAGCTGGGAACAGGCCTGGGAGGAGCACAGTCTGCCAGGGCCAGGGGCGCAGCAGGAGCCACAGCATCCGTCCTCTCTGCGGGACCCATGACAGGCTGAGCAGTTGCTGGTGGGGCAGCTCCTGCTCATCCAGCCTTCCCTCCAACACACAGCCTTCCCAGAGCAGCCCCAGCTCTCCTAAGCTGTGTCTCCCCACTGCATTTCAGCAACTTTCTAACAGCGTACCTTCCCCCAGGTACAGTCTAGCCCATTCTTATAACAGGGAGGAACAAAAAAGTTTGAGAACTGCTGTTTGAGAAAGTTGGCTAACAGAGCTGAGAACTGCGACTGCAGGTGACAGAGAGCTGTACTGGTGAGCTGTGCTGAGCGAGAGCGCTGTACTGGTGAGCTGTGCTATGTGAGAGCTGTACTGGTGAGCTGTGCTGCGCTGCTGCAGCAGCCGAGTTGCGGCAGTATTCTTGACAACGTTGGCAACTTTCAGTAAATTGCTATTGGACCGCTTTGAATGGTCAGGTATATAGAAGTACAAGTGTTCTGGCTCTTTATTGAGGCAAGTTGTTCTAATTTGTTTTCATTATTATTATTATTTTTTTAAAGAGGGGAGGGAGAGAGGAGACATGCTTTATGTCGTCTATTGTTTCCTCTCTCCCCCCCGCCTCTTTCCACCCTACCTTGTGTTTTACCCCTTGGCTGAGAAGCAGCTTCTCTTATTTAAATGAAGAAATGTTTTATTTAGTCTGTTTTATATATCAGATAAATAATATATTTTAGAATTTTACAGCTACTGATGATTTGCCAGATTATTTTTAATTTTTTGATCAAAATTCAACGTACCACGTAGTGGTACTACGTGCATGTTTTCTGTAACATAGCGGCATCTTGGTCTGCTGAAATTTCTCGGAGGAGAATTTCTAAGAATCCATGCCATGCTAGGTTAGACCAGTGGTTTGTGTAGTCCAGTATCATGTGTCAGAAATGGCACTTGTGGAGGATTAGGGAAAAAGTGTAAGAGAAAGATTCACAGTGATTCCTCTTCAGGTCTCTTGCCAGGTTTTGCCACTGGCACTTTAGGAACTCCAAGGAGTGAGATTCCTGACAAGTTCTGAAGTTCAGTCACATTCAGTATGTTTTCCCGTTTCTTTAAAAAGACTAATACTTGGATAATCTAAAAAAAATCCTCTTTTTCCTTGGAAGTTTCTTGTTTTCCTTTTTTCATTTTATTGTCCATGAATAGAATGCAAATCTTGCAAATCAGTTGTGCTGCCTGGTTAATACCTCTGCATTAGCTGGGACACCACTGAGGTCAATCAGATTTACATAGAGCCAAGGTATCTCCAGCTTCTCAGGGCTTTTGCTGTGTTTATCTTGCAGCCAAGGTAGCAGCTGGTTGGATCAATAACTGAGCCCAAGCAATACTGTTGAAGTAATTTGCAGTGTTATAACTTACAGCAATATACACATTCTCTTGAGATTATTTTCTTCAGCAGTGTGTTTCTCATTTAAACAATATTATTAATATTTAAAGGACCATATGTTGTGAAAGTAATTGGACAATTATAGCAGAGTGCTATATATTCTAACTAATTTGCTAAGTATCAGCAAATTATTTCTCATATAACTTTTGGCCTAACATTCTCATTTATTATATACTGTTGGTATGAACTGTATCTTTTACTTCTCTGTTACCATTTAGAACTAATGTCAGGTCAGGGCCAGGACATGATAATTGTGCCATTGTCATAGTTTGACTTAAATTACAGCAGTATAACTTCCCTTTTATCAGGGGAAATGATAATAAATGTGCTTATTCAGGTATAATTAGTTTCCAATTTTAAGCTCACTAAACAGTCATTCTTCTTACTGGTTGAGTCCAAATATATGTAGATGTTGAGTGCAGTAAAGTGAAAGTTTCTTCACTGCATCCATTGTGACTTCCAGACTTCTCAGTAAGAGCTGTTTCGAATTTTTCCAGTTAATTTGTGTTGCGTTGGAGAAGGTGCTAAGTTGGATTCAGAGTGTTTGTCCAAAACATCAATGGACCATCCTAGTTCTAAACGGTACCTTCCTGGTTACACGAACCCTCCTGGTACTAAAGGTGGGGTTCCCTGGAAGTCCAGAATGATCGTCGGTTGTGGCCTGTGGGGAACGTTCTTCACTTCCAGAAACAGCATTCCCTAAGCAGATTTTTTTTAAAAAGTATTTTTTTTGTGTTTTACCCAAAATGTTTGGGTTTTTCGTGTTATTTTAAATGGAAAAGACTTTCATTTTGGTCGTGTTTATTTTCAACAACCTATCTGTTAACCTGAGCAGTTGTTCAAGTTTCCTTTTTTATACATTATACGTTCAGGCTCAGGTTTGCACAAACGGGAACTAAGTAGGCAATGAATCAGGTTATAGATGCCCTGTATCTACTTTATGCTTGGTTTGAATATCAGTAACTCCACAAGGAGTGAAGACTCAGCCTCTTGGTGTTTGTTAGGAAGTAATCTGCATAAGAGGAACTTGTGTGGAAAAACTACTCTGCCAACTTAAAAAAAAATGCTTAGAAAGTACTATCTTGTAAGATTCAACTGCCTGGCACAGAAGCAGATTTTGTAAGGCACATGAGACAAGAAGCTGAGAAGAGAATTTTTTTCTATCTACCCATCTGTTTAGGGCTAACTTAGGAGTTCAGGAGTCGGTCCTAACTGTATGCCTAAAAAACATAGTTGCGTACTGTATTCACTTAAGCTTTTGTAACTAAAAATAGGAACGGTAAAATTGAATTGTGAAACTATTGTTCTCTTACGATGCAGTTTAAATGAATGGGCATAATGGGAAGGATAATAGGTAAGGGAAACATATCGTGTTTCATTTCTACAGCACCTCTCTACTGAAGGAGGAGTATTTTTTTTTCTTATTAAATATATGGGATTTGTTTACTAAAACATTTTGCCAGTTAACTTGTAGTACAGTTTTAAGTAAATTGACTTACTCCAGAGCAAAATTATTTCAGAAGCAGCAGTACAGAAACTTGTGCTTCTTTCAGTAAATTGACTCCAGCTTGTCTGTAAATAGAGCCCTAGATGGCTAGAAATAAAATACGTATTTTTTATGTGCTTTAGTTGACAGTGGCTTCTAAAGTCAGGCTGGCCAGAAGAACAGGTAGGTGGAACCTGTTGCCTGAAACAATACTCCCTGACTCTGGCTGAAGAATTTCACTAATGGATTTAATGTGATGATGACTATGTCTGTGCTTGGAAGGAAGTGAGGGTATTTTTGTTATTGTTGCCTGGTAATACTTGATGTTTATTTCCAAATATTTTTCTTATATCATCTTCTCTTCTGGTAGTGCAAAACTTCTTTTAATAACTGGAACAGAAATGAAAATATTTCATATAATATTAAATATCATTATAGAAATCAGTGTGATACTTTAAAGGCAGCTGTTGCTTGATGCATGTTGAATTCTGGGCTGTACTTCTTGCTAATTTGCTTTCAGAAAAACCTTTGTGTTTGTGTTACTGTCAGGAACTATTTATGTATTTGATTTTTATTCAAATTTCAACATTGCCTTCCAGTCTAGGTAGAAAATAGAATATAATCTTACAAACTCCAGGTAGAAGACGAGTTTTTGTCTGGCTTTTTTAATTGATTCTATGTTGGGGGGGCAGTTCTCGTGGGGTGAGTTGTCTTCGTATCAGCAACGCAGTTCTCATCCAGAGACTCAGCTGCCATGTGAGGGTCTCCCCATGCTGGCAGCACCTGGCAGCCCCTCTCCTATCTCCTCCCAGGTGGGAGGGGAGGAATGTGGAGTAACAATTAAAACCAGTTGAAGTGTTGCTTTAACCTGTTCCAAGTACACTGTTTATACAGGTGGTTGCAAACAGAGGTGGTTACAGTGTTAACACGGAGTAGTATGCTCTGACATTTTTTTTCTAGACCTCTTCTGCTGAACTGACATGGGCAAAGTGGTGGTTCTGCTTGGGTTTGCTGTCCTCTCCTGATTTCATTGCAGTCACGTACGCAAATAAGTATTGCAAATTTTTTTTTTTTTCTTAAAGCATGGACATGGAAAATGATTTAAAAAGGCACTTAGATAAACTCTGCAGAAATAAAAAATCCAGACCATCAGAGGTACATAGTACTCAGATCAGTTTGGGCTTGTTACCAGTGTGGTGTGGCCTTTGAGACCTGTTCGGTTTTGGTGTCGAGTTGATTTTTGAGAATTTTATGCACAAATTTGTTTCTTTGTGCTTTTATGCTTACTATTTCCAGTGCTGGCTTTGAAATTCAGCATAGTTCATCTCTTTTTGCATGGAAACTTGATCATAATTAAACAATTTCTGTGTGAGTTCTTGGGCTGCTGAGAGAGTAACTTTGTTTAAGTGTGTCGAGGTATCTGTGTGTAAATACATCAGAGCTTTACTGAGCATATGAGGAGAGTGTGCTAACAGCTACAATTTTAATTTAGTTTTGAATGAGTTTAAAGTTCAATTTGGCTATACTTAGAGACTGGCTTTCTTATGATCATAATTTCTTTTAAGTGATTTTTTGCTCCTGTTGCTTTGTGAGGGACTAAAATAGAGAAAACTTTTTCAGAATATGAACCATTGTCCAAAAACGCTGGCAATTGCACAAGTAAGGTGAAATGGAAACTTTTCCTCCTGTAATTTTACAGTTTCAGGAGACATAGGTGTTGGTTGTAACAATAGGAGATTTTAAAACATCCGAAATGAGATTTTAAAGCTTACGTCCTTTTGTATCAGGAGAGTCTGTGCTTCCTTGACTTCTTTGTTTAAGACTAATAATCACAAAGGTTTCCCGTGAGGTATGTAGGAGACGTGGATACTTCTGTTGTTCGCTTAAGAGATATAAACTACACCTTTTTCTTTTACGTTGAGTGCAGCCATAACTTGGTATGAATGACCCTTTGCTATAGCTGAGCCAAAGCTATTGTACCTCAGAGCTTTAGGATTGGAACATGCTAATCTAGAGGGTAAAGTTTTCTGTTCTCCTAGAGGAAAGCATCGCTCAAGTGAGGTTATGGGAGGTGTTAGAACAGCTTCAGTGTTGCGGTGACTGTCTGCAGAGGAATGTCACCAGTGAAGTGGGGGGACCTCGCTTAAGAAAAAGCGGGTGTTGGTTTAGACCAACAAGCTTTTCGCTGCTGCAATTTCTTTTAGAATGGTGACTTTCCCTGCTCTGTGTTGGATCCCCTGTTGCGAGTCGTGTTCAGCCCCCAGTCCCCACAGGAGCAGTGCGTTGTCGTAGCTGGTCTGAGCACTTCCCAGCTATGGTAAGCGTTGCAGTCCATGTCTCGTGCAACCTCGAATGTTGGCACAGTCTCGTCTCAGTAAAAATGTAGTAGTAACATTAGCAATGTGGGAGATACTATATAAATAGCAATGCAGTCAGGTTTCTTGGAAGTCTGTATGCGGGAGTTTTGATTTTGTGACACAAATGCTCTTTTAATGGAAATAATTCACACTGAGTTCTGCTTGTTTTAATTCTCGTTGCCTCATGCCATGATGTAGTTGCTTCTTACTGCGTAGAAATGAACAAGACATTGTGTGACTGTAGCATTAACAAACCTGTCCTTGATAAACATGAGGTTGGGTGTTAATCTGTGAAGCTTCATGTGACCTGTAAGAATAAACCTCAGTGTTAGGGGTAACAGAGCTAGGTGTTTTGTTTCTAGTGAATGTTGGTAGACTTGCTCTGTTGAGGACTGCCTGCTCACTGGTACTTGTGAGGTAAGGGAAGATCATTTAACTACGATTGGGACTTAAAATGGTTTTAAGATATTTTTTCCAGAATAAGGAAGAAACTGCTTTGAATTCCAGTTTAGAACAGAATCCAGCTGGCTCTGTGTTTAAATCTAGAATAACAGAGCCCTGATTAATCAATATTTACTGGAAGCTGTGAGGACACAGCAAAGTTCACAAGATGAAGTACCTTTCTTATTTTAAAGACAGGAAATGTGGTGATGGCATTGGACGTATTAACCTGAAATAAAGACAACCTTAGCTGAGAGTTGTGTGTGGTGCTGGGGAATTCGTCCAGAGAAGAGTAATCCCGTGTAGTTTTTTGGAGGCGTGGTGTGTTGTGGTTTTTTATTTTGGTTTGCTTTTTGACATCTATTATGTAGGAGCCTAATATTAGGTTCTATTAGGAACAGTCAGAGCAAAAACTGTACTGTACCAAATTTTGAGTGGTAGCAATCAGGGAGACCTTTAGTTTAGAGGTATGAGACAGCATTAGAATAAAGACAGCCCTACAAGTGGTGGTCTTGCACAGCCTTCATTTTCCCTGCGCTTGAAAAGAAGTTTTGAGTCCCCCTAACTTACACCGCAAGAAAAATAGCAGAGGTTGCCCAGCTGCTTTCGTCTTACACCGCATGGTGTGCTTACGTGATGTGATGGGGAAGGAAAGACAAATAATAATCAGCTTCAATTTTATTCCGCTCTAAAGCGAGGAAAAAGTTTTGAATTCTTGAAATGTTTGGCAGAAGAGATTTGTTGCCCAGTTAGCCATGCGTTTGCCTTCCACATTTGTTATTGACTGGAGATGTGGTAGTAAGCAGGCAGAAACTGTAACATTACCTTTGGTATGATGGGGAGAGTTGGTCCCTGGGTACAGGGATCATTTAATTGACCTTGACTTCTTCTCCATTGTTTGTTTCAGAGCAGATATTACTTGATGTTATATTAGAAGCTGTTAAAATCCACTGTACATTTGGGACAATATGGCTATATAACATAAATTTTTCTGGAGCTTTTCCGACTTATGAGTGCAGGGATAGAACTAGATGACTCTTGTGTGTTACTATTTAGTGAGGCTGATCTGACCTCCTGGAAAACATCTGTAAAGGATTTTTCAGATTGTTCCATTCGCTTCCTTTTTTAGAAAACTGTTTTCTAAAACTTGGTAACAATTTTTGGAGACATATTCAGATAAAACAAGATCCAGAATTTTCTAGTGAGTTGTTCAGAGATCTGGTAAGTCACTTCTGATTTACAGAGGCCGTCCTAGCTAGAAATCAGCAGAGCAGGTGTTTTTTTTAACATCCTTAACATCAACTGTGTAAAATACTTTAAAGAAATAATATTTTTACTTAAAAACATCTGAATTTGCCACACATTATACATATATGAGAGAGGCATGTGTACAGCTTTGAATATCCAAAATAATTGATGTTACAGAGGAGTTACTGAACTATTAAGCCAGTTATAGTTGAAACTGTATTACACCGGTGTCTGTACAGGCAAGCTGACATTTGAAAGGCTGTAGTACTAATGTTTTCAAACTGCACCTGGTAGCATTGTATTTAAGAAGTGTAACTAGTAGCTGAGTTTGGTCTCTTCTGCATAAGACTGCTTAACTGTGATCCCCCTGTGTTTTGAAGAAAAGTGTGACACACGGCCATAACACAGAGCTGTCAGAAAAAGAAGGGCAGACTGAAGATATGTGGATGTCTTGCACGTGAGAACTTGCATTGTACTTTATCTTCAAAGACTGCGGAATAACTTGCATCCCCATGTTTACATAAGCAGAGCTGTGTTCAACTTATGGTAAATTTTGCTTCCAAAGCTTTTGTAACTTAATTTTTCAGTGGAAGGATGCTGGTTTTTCTTTGTATAACATAGGCCATGCAGCGTTCTTAAAGGTTCTGCGCATTCTGGCCCCCATCCATCACAGTACTTAAACCATGAGTAGCCCTATTAAAGTTGATAGAATTACTCATGTGCTTAAAATTAAACATGTGCTTAAGTGCTTTGATGGATTAGAGCCAAAGTTGTCAGCACCTTGCTTTGTTACAGGCTGTTACACCTGCCTCTCTGTGCACTAGCCTGGATCTTTAAGGGACAGGTTTTCAGATTTGCTCGTTCCAATATTTAGTTACTCTGTGTTCTAAAAATGCGGTTTACGTGCACAGTCATAATAAATTCATACACTGTCTGGAAGTATAAATACACAACAACTCTTGAAATCTAACAGTACGTGACAAATTTCACAAGATTTTTTTCTGGGGATTTCAGTGGGAATGTTTTGCTAATTGTTTACCTGGAAACAAGACATCTATGACGTTTTTCACAAAACTAGCTTTCTATTGAAATCTGGATTTTAATAAAGTGTATAATGGAAATCACCATTTAGATACGACAGCACACTGTTAAGAATGACTGTGAACTTGAACTTCCCAAAAGCTGAGATCGATAGGGGCTGTTCTAGTTTCTGCTGATAATGCTGAGTTTGTGAGCATTTAGGCAATTCTTTAAGGCTTATAACTAAGGTTGCATGTACCTGACAGCTCTCCATCCTTGGAGATAACTGTAAATCATACAACACATTGTATGAATTTGAACCTTCCCCTTTTTCTGTCTCTGTGGTGCTGTTGTCTTTCTGATGTCTGTGTCTTACTGCTAACGTGCAGGGTTTTGGGTTAAAAACATTGGGTTTTGTCGCTGTTAGAGGCAAGCACCTTCCAGATAGCCTGTCTACAATATCACATGCCAGAAGTGTTTCAGATTGTAATGGAGATTATAATCACTTAAAAATTCAAGAGATTTTTAAGACTGACCATCTTCCACCTGTCTTGTTACTGTCTTCCCTACTGCATTGCATCCTGCTTGGGCTGGTCTGTGGGTGTACTTATTTGGTGTCCAGTGTTCCAACCATTTTTATTTTAGGGCTTCTTTCCATTTAATATTGGCACTTAGCCAGCTGTGTACTTTTTTTAGTTTTAAGTAGCAGTGAGGTCATTAGCCATTATAGGAGCTATTCCTCTCATTCTTGTACGCAAACCCCTGAAGAGCTCTGGGATGTGATTGCCCTCTTTGGAAAGCTTCATACCCGATCCTGGCTGAAGAAATTACTAGAATATAGACATTGACAAAACAGTGTCAGAGCAAATGAAACTCATAGGGCACTCATCAAATTAATGTTTCAAAGTTTAGACAAAAGTGCTTTGAAAGTGCCTGAAAACTAAGGTGAGAACAAGACCCCCAGTTACGATGCCGTTACCTGTCTGTATTTTAAAATAAAGTCTCTGCAGTGCCAAGGGTGAAATGATGAACAACACAGCAAATACCCCGGTTTTCACAGAAGGTGTTGTGGGTCCATGTATGCTGCAGTGTCTGGTCAGTATATACTCACAAGACAGTATTTTTTCTGGACATGAAGAGATAGATAGACCCAATCAGGTAACTCAGGAGACCCTAGTAGATTGGATCTGCTGTGAAGGATGGCTGTACAAGCAGACAACCTGAAACAGTGGAGAGTATGTCCTGAGAGGTGGCGTGTACTGTATTTCAGTGCTATTGCACAGTTGGACATAAATGTTTCAAAAAGGTGATGCCCAAAGTGCATGTTTCCTTTTGTTCTGTGTTAATAATGACCTCATTCACAGTGCTAAAATAAGTAAATTTTTTAAAAAAGTCTTTGTGCTTCCTGACAGCAGGTTGAAATGGTTATCTCAAAATAGTGAATTGTACAAGGCAAGATGATTCAGCAAGTTTAACTTGAATCCTCCTATTCCTGCTGGTTGTGAGAGGTGTCCTTCCGTACCAGAAAAGAATCACAAAGTGTACCCTGAGGACTCTAGCCTTGTTAATTATTGTATTATTAAGAGAGAATACTGAACTTTTGAGGATACCTTTTATTGTAATATGCTTAATTACTTGTACTTAGAGCAAGAAAATGAGACTGGTGTGTTACCCTCTTTATGCATGCCTGAAGAGCTAGAGACCAAGTTTGCAATTTACAAAGGTGTTTAATTGCCCGGTATGAATTAAAGGGCCTTTGTCAACCTCATACATCACAAAGCTCTTTGTGAACACCTCTGTTTTCATTCCTTACCTAAACTATTGCTAGTTAATTAGCTGAGGTAAATGGAGCAGCATAAGCAGAATTATGCTGCTTAATATTGGGTCTGTGATGGTCTCTTTGTGCCACTTACAGGTATAAAGGGACTGTAAACCAGTTAAACTGGTTTTACATAGGAATTTGCAAAGCCGAAGGGGAGCCCCAAGGTGGCTTAGAGCCAGAATAGCATCTCTGTGCCACATCCACCGCGGCAGATGGAGGTGTGTGTCCTGCCACCCTCCAGGCTCCTTGGACTTCATTGGGAGCCCAACCTGCCCACAACCAGCCCTCGCATCAGATAGCCATGGAGGCAGAGTACAGTTACCCTTTAACCTTTACACCTGGGATGTCACAGTGAGAACAGGTAAAATAAACGTTGAGTTAATTAGGTTTGTATTTAGGGATGCCTTTTTTAGAGTTTTATAGTAATTTCATTATAGTTTTGTTACCTAAGAAACAAGTCACACTCCTAGCCCCTAACACTCCAGTGTAAATAATGATGAAAAATAACATCACCTCTGCTTTCACAGAGCTGTGATAGGTTTTTTTTATCAGTGCTTCAGTACTTCGTATTTCTTGCCTTTTAACTTAGAGAATGATTTTGTCATTCCGTAAATAGAAGGTATCTCTGCACTTACATTTCTTATCGTATCTTCATCTATTTATGGCCGCATAGTAAGATGTGCATGTAACTCATGGAGGTAAACATTGTTATACATTAAAACAAGCAATGGTAAAGCAGTTTATAGTGTTTTTTCCAGTATTTAAAGGAGAACTTGTGGAAGCCCTGTATGTGTTGTCTATTCTATATATTGTGTCACATGTGTGTGTGAAAGTAATTATGCTTCAGGGGATAATTGAACTAAGTTCTCCCAAATCATTTAGGTCACAATTAGATCTGTGCAACATGATTAATTTTTAACTGTGTCTTTAAATCAAAGTGTATAATGACAAAATTATTCAACCTGTTAGGTTTTTCTTTTTCCAAAAGATATTATTTATAGAGAAAGCGAATAGTCTATCCTCATAGTGGTTCTTTTTCTATTATTATTATTTCTTCTCACAGTAAATCATCTTTGGTAGCTGGATAATACAATTTGTTGTTACCCAGAATCTTGAAGAAATAAAACCAAGACTCTTCAAAGTTTGGGGGGGGGGAAAAGGTGGTGCAGGAGGAAGAGCATGGTATTAGGGAGGGGAAACTACATTTCTGCATCCAGCAGCAGCAAAGGTCTGTTGCTTTCAGTGAGATGCTTGATAGGTACACGGTCAGCGTTACCAGCATGGCACTGACTGTGTAGAGTGCTCTAGATTAAATTTTGTCAGCTAGCTATGCCTTTGGGTAACTTTATTTCATTGTACAAGGTGGCAGAGTTATCAAGAACAAAGTATTAATGTGGTTAGAAAATCTCTTTCCATTCTGCTGCAAGTGAGGACCCAACTAAATCATATTTCCTGTCGAAAGCTGTACAGAGCTGCTGCTATGCAGCTGATGCATGGTGGCTGCTACCCGTGGTACCGCGTGTGCTCGTCCTTTTTGTTCTTGAACAGTACAGAACAGAAAATCTCTTTGAAGTTGGCAGAATTACTGAGGTATCTCTGTGGTATGGTTATAAATGAAGAGTTTGATTTGCAAAAGATATTCAGTGGTTTTTGTTATTGCATTTTAACAGTTTTGTCGGTAAAATTGGTACTTTGTCATAGATCTAGGATGAATTATTTCAGCTTCAGTCTGAATACTCTAGGCACCTATTTTCCCCCATTTTCAAGTGCCTCTAACTTGGCCTCTGCCCTGTTTGCTGTTCTAGCTGTTATATTTTGAGATAATTGCCATGTTGTTCAGTTAGAAATAACCCAGGCTGCTAAACCAAATTTATCTTATTGTTGAATAGTAAAGTACCGCAGAATTTTTGTAATGTGGATTGGTAGCAAAATCTTAATTGAATTTCCTTGCTTGTGGTCGTGCGTCCGAGATCTTGCCTGCACTGCTCTGTTTTTATGAGGTCAGTTGGCAGGTTTGCATTTTTGTTAACTTCCATAAGGTGCAGTAAACAAATTTTAATGCAGATTTTATGGAATGTTTATGAAATCTATAAGCATGTTTCACTGCACCAAAGACACCTTATTTAGATTAATAGCTATGTTTAAAGCCCACGTGCCTGTGAAGTGCATGACTGCCTGTCAGAGAACCAAATTCTGTTTTAAAATGAAACTGATATATTAACGTTTCATTTGCTTTCAATGTGTAATTGCGATGGGCTTTTGGAGGTGAGCAGAAAGGGGACAGCCCATGGCTGCTTCCCTGTGCAGTTCATGTTTGTTGGTAATACTTGAAAGCGAAGCCAGATGCACCTGTGTTGAAACACAACAATGTCGTTTTCTCCTATAAAAAGCCAGAGGGAATTTAGTTGTTTTGTAAGATTTTTGTTCTGGCTCTTATACTTGCAAATTGATTCACTTACCTGGCAGTGCTTTGCATGGGCAAGGGAAGCTTTTCACTAGATAGAGTTGTTATGTCAGCAAGTTCAGGAGTGAGCGAAGTTTGACAGTGCTTCAGAAATAAAGGTAATTTATGCATTATACCGATCACTGAAGGTGGCAGAAGCCAGGCTGTTTACAGTCTTGTAAGACAAAGGCTAATGCTCTGTATTAACAGTACGTGATTACATTTTAACATGCTCTGTTAAAATGGTCTATATATACTCTTCAGGCGTGTACATTTTGCAATACAAGTTTAAGAGAAACTTTCAGCTTTTTTATTATTTGCAACAGCATCCTGAGAAGGACAAAAAATTGGGAACATAATTAATAAAGAACATTTTAACATGGTTTGGGGGGATTATTATATAATACAAAGCCAGTCATTTTAAGTAGGTGTCCTTGTGTCGCATGGCATACTCTGCCCGTGCTGTTACGTACCCTTGAGGATTCTAGACAGGCTCACTTGTGGTGAAATAATGTATACACACTATTAAATTGCAAACCATTATGTGGCATTATTTATTATGCTAAGGCTGCACATAGGAAATCATGTGTTAAAAGACAAAGTGAGAAAGAAAATTACATTTTGCAAAAATGAAAGCTAGCGTTTATGTCCACAATATGCAAAGAATGTTCCAGTATTTTGTATTCACGTTGTAAATATTCATGTTCCAGGGTATGTTCCTTTTTTAGGCCATGTTCATAGTGGGATTAATTGGCAATCATAATTTACCCTCATTAAAAGCCTTTTTCTGTTCCATATTATCTGATCAAAGTCTTTTTACTTTCACTCAACTGTTGCATCCCACAGCATTAAATTCACCTCTTTGCAGTGTTCTTCATAACACGTCTAATGTTTGGTTCCTAAAATATTCCTACATTTAAAGTGTGGAGTTTCCTGTATAATCAGGGGATTTGGGGGAGATGTGGGGAGGGTTTCCCCACTAGCTTAGATAATTGATATATATTAAAATGATAGTGCTGTATTATCATGGCTATCTTTCCTTCTAAAGGAAAAGAAAAATATTATTGTTGTTGCTTTGCACTGTGCACGTTTCAGATTTTTTTCTAGATATCTTATCGTGGGTTTGTAGAATTTGAAGAAACATATAACTTCATTTCCGTTCATAAAATCTATTTTTTGCTGGGAAAAAGAAGTGATAGACTACATTCTGATTTAAAACTAGGTAGTTCTTTGTATTTTTCTCTTCAATCTTGTCCAAACTCTGCCTGTTGAACAGAACTTTGCAACAAAGCATACAGGTTCTTTACCTGTCAGTAGTGACCAAGAAATTCAGACTTCTTTGCTTTCGGAAATTTAGATTAATGGCATAAAGAGGTCGCAGGAATTATTGATTTATTACTTTTTTTCTTTGCTTCCCTTTTTTTTTTTTTTTTTTTTTTTTAAGTTCTTTAACATGTTTTGTTTTGACATTCATTTCGGCACCACATTTTTTTTAACTTTTCTACCTGTGAGATGTTTGTACTGGGCGAGCTGAATCCTTGGTCCTCTGGAATGTTCTTTTAAAATTTTAAATATTTTTTCTAAGTTCCAAGTAACGGTTATTCATATTGTCTGGAAGGTAAACCAGAAATGAACATTAAAATTAAATTAGTTTGTTTTCTGATAATCTGTTTGGTAATGTGTTTATTGGATAAGATTTGATAAAGTCTGAGTAAAAATGTTGCAATTTTTATAGTAAAACTCAGCCACAGGTGGAGTTGTTCTTTACTAAATACTGATTAGGTTTGTTTTCAAGGAATATTTGATTTTCCTGACCTTTTATGTCATTCTAATTTCATGTTATTTGAATTAAAATGTCATCTCTTTTTATAGTGCCTAAAATAGACTTTATTAGTTTTCCTGAAAGCTATGTGCAGCTTTGCTTTGGCCCATTTAAATACTGAAAACAGCAGGATTTGAGATTTTTCTTATAATCCTCAACTAATAGAGTTTAATGCTTTGTTTGGCCTTCCCTACACAGCCTAAAAAAAAGTTTTAAACAAGATTAAAAATATGACCTTATTAACCCATGGCATCTAAAGATACAGAACAGGCCCGCGGAGCCATCAGTCGTTCGTTAGCCGGGATAGCATGGTGCCATTCCCAATCTACTCGCTCTGTTCCAGAGGAAAACATTTTGGGAGCCCAGCTTTCTTTTGCAGTTTTGGCCGTCGTGCCAGCACCTGGGAATAAAAAAGAAAAAAGTTAAGAATCTGTTTCTAAGTTGAATATTCAGTCTTCGTGGTTGGGGAAAATAAAGTTCAATTACTTTTGGAAATTTGAGGTGCAACCTGGCTGGGATTTCTCAAAAACAATTCTGGCAGAGTGAAGGGACGGCAGAGGTGGGCTTAGGTTTTATTTACTGCACTTCATTAGTCCCTGAAATGAAATGAGTTTCACCTTTCTTATTTTGAAGAGAAGTTACAGTTGTATGTGAGCTGTTGGGTAGCTGATTCATGAACATGTTGATTTCCAGAAGAATAAAGTATCTCATTGTCATGGAAGATTTATGCTTAGTAAACATTACAAAACACAAAATGACATGATACATTCATTGCTGTGTAATAAGATTCCTTGTTTACTGGGCATGCTATAGGGCCATGGCAACAAAACCAGAAATAGGAACTATGAGTATTCTTGTTGTAAAGATGATGATGGTTATCAAGCAGTTTGTTAATTGCTGGAGTTTTACATCACTCCGTATTCATAATCACTTTGCAGTGCTGCTAGTGGCGTGAGGATCGGTGAAGAGGTGTGAATGTGAAAGTTTGACCAAAACCTATAGTAAAAAAAAAATGTATTTTATTGTATGGTATGGAAGAATTGGGTAAATGTGCATTTAGCTGATGCTTTGAGACAGTTATCTGCAAGTGTTCCAGGGGAGAGAATGTAACTACAGTTTGCTAAAATAAAAACAAAACCAAAAAAAACACCAACAAAACCCAAGACTTTCTAAACTTCTGTCTTTCTAATGATGTTCCAAAACAAATCAAAATGACTGAATGTTATTTCTTTGCTTAATCCTTTAAAAATACTGATACCTTGCTTAACTTGTAGCGTATCAGTTGCCCTTTTGATCTCAACAGGGCAGAATCTGGGTACATGTTGATTAAGTTCAAGGCCCAGTTGAAAATTGGAGACAAAATCAAGCCAGACAAATTGCTTACGCTGTCATTGATAAACATTTCCTGCTTTCATACCATTATTTACATTTTTTTAGTAAAGGAACATCATTTTAAAAAAACAGAAATTAGCTGATGTTTTTGCAACCATATGTGCACTAACTGAAAAATACAGTATTTGAACACCTTCCATACGTCTTGGCTTGTGGAATGGAGAGTTTAAGACCTGGGGCAATAGAAAGCATTGAAGATGGGAAGGAAGAGGGTGAAAAGGCCTCAGTTTTTCCTCTCTTTTTCCTGTCTTATTTATTTTCCTTAGTTCAGTGCTTTTGGCCTTTCCTGGCTTAATGCCACCTTCCCATCAGCAGTGCCAAATCCCTAAAGCAAGAAAAATTGGTAGCCTTCAGGAATAAGGTGGTCTGTAGGTAGATCAAGAAGCCTAGGGAAACCAAAAATTCCCATCTGATTATTGATCATTTCATTTTCTTTCTGCATCGAGCTTCACCGACCTCCCTCGCCCTGCCCCATAGTTTTGATAATATACGCGGTGGTCAGTGAGGAGGAGCTGATGTTCAGAGATAATCGTGTTTCTGTTTGGTAGAGTTGCGCTGCCGATTCAGACGTGTTCTCTGCACAGCTAAGTCAGCCCGAATGAGGTGATTTGGTGCTGCTGTTTGCTTTCCATCTGTAAGAGCAGCACTTGCATTGCAGTCGTGCCTTCACGGCCGTAGAATGTATAGTAAGATCCTCCGCGCCTGTATCGAAAAGGCAGCGTAACACGCGGCTGGCACGGGAGTGTTTTCCTTCACCCTGTCTTTTGCAAAAGTTGCATCAATCTTTCATTGATAACGAAAATTCCCACCACTCTTGGACGTCTGCGTCTGCCTTGTTATTTAAACCGTACTTTTTTTTTTCCTGCTGTTCTTCTGCATTCTTGATTGGTGAATATGCTTTCAGTTTCGTTTTGGTGGTTGGTTGTGAATGATTATAGAAAGGAAAAAGTGATAAAAGGCATTTGCAATATGAGTACTTAATTAACTCAGTAAAATGAGGTTTTCAAGCTGTGGTCTGTAAACTGGAAGTGTGAGCAATACCTTTTAAAGGGTAAAAAAGAAAACATACTGTTGGTAGCTTCAAGTTTCTGGGATACTGTGCTGGAAAATGTTAGTTTTCAAAATGAAGAAAATTAAAAATAGTTGGTATAAATATTCAGATAATGAAAGCGTTCTGTAAAAACAATTTAATGAAGATTAAAAGGTCACTTTAGACAATTTAGGTCGGTTTTTTTTTAGTAAATGCATGGCTAACTTGGTTAACCTCAAAGTAGTCATTTTATGCTGTGTATAGCAAGAAATTAATAATGTAAAAATTTTGTTATAGCGCATTAAAATTAAGTTACAGTTTACAGACTCAATGCTATTAATGCCTTCAGGATGCTAATTCCTGGTTATACCAACTGTTTGATCGTGCATTTTATTTGATTGCACTATTTAGCATTGAGAATAATTATTGTCAGAGTTGACATAAAATACAATACAAATATAGTAGAGGCAGGAATTTACACTCTAGCTTGCTTGAGCCTGATGCTTTTTAATTTGGCTGCAGTTAATCCCAAATGATAGTGCTCATATAAAGCATTCCAAGTGGGTTTTTTTAGCTTACTCTTCTGCTTGTAGTTAAAAGGTAATTTTACATATTTGCATTAGTCCTTTATTATTTATTTTAGATTTTATGTCTGAACTGTTAGTTTGAATGTCTTGGTCAGGTTGAGTTCTCTGCTCTAGCTTTTTCTGCTGTGACATCATTTTTGTGTTTTAATTTTTTTGTACTTTGAGGTTCTTTGATCTCCTTTCATTTGTTTCTACTTTTAATAACTTACACATTTTTTTTCCTCTGTTTCCAGTTTGTGCTCTTCTAATAACTTCCACATATGTCTAGTATTTTGCATTCAAATGAATTAAAATTTGTTTGATTTTGTTAATCAAGTTTATCTACAAAAGTATTCAATGACTGGGAGCGCTTTAGTCAATAGTGGAAATATAGTTTTGATAGAATAGTTTTTAAGTTTATGTTTTGTTTCAAAAAGGTATTTGCTTTTATGGCTTACAATTTAATAATGTATTTTTTTATTACAGGGAGAAGAAAATGAAAATTCAGGATATTAAAAACAATATTAAAGAAGCTATAGAGGTAAACTTAGGAGCTATTGTTTTTAACCAAAGTTAGATATTTAGACACTCTCTGCAATATTTTTCTTTTCTTTGCAGACAATAGTGACAGCAATGGGCAATTTGGCACCTCCAGTTGAACTAGCCAATCCAGAGAACCAGTTTCGAATTGACTACATCTTAAATTTAGCCAACCAGATAGACTTTGATTTCCCACCGGTAAGTAAATAATTTGAGTTTACAGTCATGCTTTTTTGCAAATGATTATGTTTCACTGCACTGTAGTAAATATTTACAAAAACCAGTGAGGTGCTCTTTTGGGAATTACTACAGTAGGTGTCTTTGGTCAGTGTTGATCAAATAAAGTATATAGCAATGGAGCTAGAATATTCAGGCTGATCCTTTATGAACACAGAGACCCTTGTCTACTCTCTTGTGCTCTACCAAAATAATCAGCTACAGTTAAGATGAGCAGCGCTGGCAGTAATGTTTGGATATTGTTGGGAATTGCTCTGCCCAAAAGGAGTGAAGTTATGCACGGCAGTCGGTTGATGATTAGCTGGCATTTAGCAATATTGTGTTTTTCTCTTTTGGAAGAACAGTAAGAGTTTTCTTGCTGATTCAGACGTGTTTTCTGACAGCTGTGTCAGCCAGACTCTCTGCAAAGGCTCCACATACTACGTCCTTGCCCCAGCCCTCCCAGTCCTAGTTAATCATTCAAAATGTGAGCAACCCCAGAGTAAATGCAGAAAGTGTAATTATTTGTTTGATGGTATAACTTTGTGCCCACTCGCTGTGATTATTTCTACTGTATCTCAAGCAGACTAGTAGCAGAAGCCCATGAAAATACATTTGGCAGACACTGAACTCTTAAACGCTGAGAAGATATTAATTACCATGAAGTACCTTATACTTGCAGTAATACAGGAGTGTTTCAAAGCTTGTATTGTCTCTCTGTGCACTGTTTCAGAGGGCTGAGGGTAGGAATTATGATGTTATATCAAAATCATGATCCATTTACACTAGAATTTTGTTTCCAGCAGTAGTCAGTTCCAAGTGCTTGAAAGGAAGGCTCAAGTGCAAATAGTAGTAAGATGTGGGATAGTTTGCACCAGAGCAAGGTTTTCGTAACTCTGATTTATAAACAGTATTGAACAAGCTAGTCTGAAAGCAATGACAGTTACCTTTTGCAACTGTTGTCCCTTCTGGGAATTCCTCTCCTTCCATCTGCCTTTATTAAAAGAAAAAAAAACAAACAAACAAAACCACATACTTTGTGTACAAGGCAGAAATCATGTGCTATTAGGAATTAATTGGAAATATTATCATTGTAATCTTCAAATCCAGTAATGTTCAAAGTTCAGCAGGCACAGGGAGGTTGATGGAGAGGGGGAAGTATGATTCTTCCATAGCACATAAAATGTTGTGTTAGTCATTGTAGCTTAAAGAATCTTAAATAAATTGGAGATTTTGAGATTTTCAACTTGACATCTCTTTAATTTTGACACTTGTCAGTGTTATTCATAGGAATATTTAATCCCTTCTTCTGCTAGAGGGACAAAAAATTCATGCTTTGAGAATAGTTTTAGGAGAATATTCGAGAGAAAGGACAGTGGCTCCTTACTCTGCTCTGCGTGCTCTTGACCTGGCTGCGTGCCCACAGCTCTCCTACTGCCCATTGTTTTGTGATAGTTCAGGTTGTGGTCTATAACAATGCTGTAACAAGTTCCTGTGACCTACCTTGTACTGAAATACTTGATTTTCCTTGTCTCTTCTATCTCAGAGTTGTTTTTTTTTTCTTCCATTCAATTGGAATGCAGTGATTTTATTTTTTTTTTTCCCCCTGAAAGCAAGGCGTAGTTGTGTCGTAGTAAGTGAATAAGCCAAGTATGTATGTGTTACATACTGAATAGTACCTGGTTTTTATATAAAAATGTATTATCTTTGGTAGGATACGTGGTAGCAAGCCCTTGATGTCTAAAGCAATAGAAATATACTTACCAGGTCCATAAATAATTTCAAGTTCAGTGAAGAGTCTTTGATGTGTTGAATGACACACAACTTCAGAAATAACAGTGCTCCAATAAAACTAGTTTGTCTTCTCTGAGCAAAGGTATTGCATTAAATTTTTAAGCCCTGAGTCTACAGAGGTTTAGGCGTGTGCATAACTTTGACTAGTGGCTAGTTTCATTGGCATGATTAACTATTTCAGATGTAAGTGTTTGTAGGGTTGAGGTTTTAAAATGGATATTAGCCACTAATTTTGAAGGAGTATTGCTGGCTCCCGCTGCCCTTGGTGATTATGTAAGCTAATACGTATCCGTGTTCTGAGTTTGTGTGAATGTAGGTTGTAGTCCTTTGGTACCTGAAAAACTGAACCTGCACTTTAAGTACGTATTTTAAATCAAGTTAAGATCTAGAATGTCCCTAGATGCCAGCTCTCAATGCATAGTGTCAAAAATGCACAATCCTTGGGTAGCTCTATAAAAATAATTTCGACTTTGTTACAGACTAATTAAAAGTACTTTGAAGAAAAAATAATTTTCTGTAAGTGGAAAGGGTCGCCTTATGCTAGTTATGCTTTATGTCTAAGGCAATCTTGATTATCTACTTTCTCCTTCAGTACTCTGGTGGGAGAGTTTCGTAAACTGTCAGCTGAACCTTTTCCTTATAGCGTATTAATGCAGAAGGGAGGGGAGTTTTTAGCAATGTTAGCAGTATATAATGCTGTCTATTTTGAGTTGTAGAACTTGCTTTCTGTCTCTTCCATTTTCTTCATGGGAATCATATTTCAGCTGTTACGAAGACATACTTTCCTCAGTATAGTGTTTGCTGCTGCTCTTCTCTGCCATAGGAAGAACATGAAGGTAGGGAGAAAGAACACTCATGTACTCTTTGAGGGCTGTGAGTACTTAGCACCATAGTCTTTTTAAAATACAAGGCCATTTTGCTTCCCTTTAAATTCCCATTCATCTTTTCCTAAACATTAATTTAGCAAGTTCTCCAGAAGGCAGTGCACAGACATACAGAGTTTAGCGCTAGGATTGTGTCATTTCTTCTCCAACTACAGGAGATCTTCTTTAGAACATGAAGCCTCATCCTTCTGTACATGAAGGAGTATTTTAAATGAAATTTAAAGTACACACCAAAATCTGTGTTTATAATTACCTGTTGTGCAGATGGAGCTGGAATTCAAGTTTCCTAACAGCAAGGTTCAGTGTAATGTGAAAGGCAGAAAAAAGTAAAGGAAGAATGTAGGAGCTTTAGAGTGTGATGATAGTATAGGGGTCTGGCTCTCCCTATCTAGGATTCAAAGAGCAACTTCTGTATTCTGATACTCTAATTCTTTTCTGAGTGTGTGCTTTTTTTAGTTATTTCACGCTAGCTAAACTTTATAGGAATAAATTTTACTCTTTAATTTCACGTGTAACCAGATTAATACATGCTTTACAGGGACAATGTGGTGTGTAAGGCCAAAGACCTCACAAGTCAAAATTTCTGGCTGTTTTTACAACTATTCCATCAGTTAAAATGGAAAATAAAACTAAATTATACTCGTAGTTGAGGCTTCCAAATGACATTTTTATCACTATTGTCCTTTGATGCATTTAGCTCAACACAATTGCATGTATATGTTTTCAATGTCAAAAATCAACCTTGTAAGTATTTTCAATAATTCTGACTAGCTGTGTATCTGTTTCAAATATGGGGTGGTGTTGGGTTAGCTGGGTTATAAAGGTGATATTTTTATTTCTGTTCTGCATACCAGACAGTGGTTAGGATATTTTCTCCATCACTAGTACCAGGTAGAATAGTGGCCTTTTTCTCATCCCTTTCTTTTCGCTCTTACTTTTCGAAGAGGAAAGGAAATGCTCTTGTTCTGTGAACATTTCTGTTTCCATGATCAACCAATTTGAACCAAGCTGCCAAATAAAACCTACTTATTTTGGGTCACAGTCTCTTTATAATTCCCTGGTTTTAATGAAATATTCAAAATAGCAGAACAGTGTTTACAACTGCCTATTTTTAATTGATCTGGACTCAACTGAGGAAGATGTCTCTTGAAAACACTGTAACAACTTCAGAAAGATTGTGTTCAAAAAGTAGTAGAATCAGAATATTAGCTATTGAAATGCAAAATAACTGGGGAATCCACCCAATCTATGGCTCTCTAGATCTAGGAAAACACATGCCTAGAAGAGATGGGATCATTTTTAGGGTGTTGGTGAGATTGTCTGCAGGTTTTGTGGTCCGGGTTTATTTTTTATTACACTGCTCCATTGTAGTTATTTTGAATCTCCTAATACCAGTGCTACTGAATAGTTTTATTATGGTTTCTGAGTGGTATCTTAGAGGCTGAGCTTTACCACATGCTGGCTTCAGCCTCAAAGCCATCTTAGCATCCTCTCTGCCCACAGCCATCCCTTCCCTCTCCTCCACACCATGATGTGCCACCCTCACTTGCACCAAAAAAAAACCTCCATTGGGTCCCCAGCATAAATCAGACCATTGAACTGATCCAGGTTAAAAATAACCCTGGTAACCCTTACTCCTTCTCTTGTCTATTTTGGAGAGGTTATTTTTAACAGGGATCAGTTTTGAGGGCTGGTTTACGATGGCCCATAGGCAGTGTGGTACAAATTGTGTAATATGTTAATACGCAGCAGGGTTGGACGTGGGGGAAGGAATCATTAAAATTATTTTGACACCAAAATCTTCAAGAAAATAACAAGAGAATATAGTCTCACTAAGAAAAGATGTGAACTGGGATCTCTGCTGCCAAAAGTGTTCCTTACTTACGTAGGCAACAGAACAAAATTATCTGTCCCTATAGATAATCACCCTGATGTGTATGATGATAGATATATTATTATTCCTGTCTAAATACATCATGGAACAAGAAGAGAGCTGTTCTTGTTTGACAGCATCACTAGCTTTATAGTGTAATGACAAATGTACTTGCTGTAATGGGGGACATTTCCCATGAGGCTGTCTTAAATGTCACAGATTTCGGGGTGGGGAAGTAGGCAAAACATTTTCTCTGGTGGGTATGTAGCCGTGGGAAGCTGGGCGATGGAGCCTGGTTTCTTGGGTGTCTGGATAATATTGTATGGAAGTTGGGCAGCTATCACAGCAAGAAAATTCAGGGCTCTTGCTCTTTCTTGTCCAGACTTGCTTTATTATTTTGAGCAAGTCACCTCACTGTCCCCACTGTCACTTTTTTTTTTTAATGCTCTATATATCTTGTAAGCTCTAAAATACTGATAATATATGTATCTTGGAGATGTATTTAAGCATTTTGAGGTGCAAAACTGGTAGAAGATGTGAATATGTGAAGTATTTTTAACTCAAGAATGTTAATGTTGTTAATAAAAAGGAATGGGGAGTATTACAGACAGTATCAGCAGAGTGATGTGATACTAGATCCTCTGAAATAATCTGTACTTACTCTTGTTTAATCTCCATTATCTTATCTACACAGAGCAGCTCCTTCTAACTGGACTTCCAGATAATCCAATTGAGTTTACCTGATCAGAGTTTAACAGGGCTTAAATAAAGCTGGTTCTCCTGTCCTTTAATAGCAGAAATAAATTCTTGAATACAGATTAATTAAAGAGTGCTTTTGAAGCTGCCTTTTAGTATAGGGACTCTGAGGTAGACAGCCACCTGACTTCATTCTGTTTCTCATAATTAAAATATGTATAACTATTAATTATTTGCAAATGAATCTCCTGAAATCACTGATTTTTGTCCACATGGGTAGATGCCTGATATGAATGTTTTATTCTTATGAATGAAGAGCAATATCTAGCAAATGCTGACATTGCTAACCTATTTATTCAAAGTGATTTTTTTTTTTTTTTTTTTTTTTTTTTTTAATTTCAGGTTCAGTCTGCAGTACCCTAAGTTTTAGTTAGGAACTAGCACATTGCATCATACTAAAAAATATTATTTTGACACAAAGCTTTTTTCATGAGTAATTGAAGTGAAAATACCATTTGTAGCATCCTGTAGAAAAATTAATCGCTCTAGTCCATTTACTTTGCTATACCATTCAGTAATTTGACATTAGACGTTAAAAATAGGTTAGTTTCATACTAAAACTGGAAAAAAGAAAAAATATCCTTGAAAAGTACAGACTCATTGCTTCCACAAAGCAGAATGCTGTGGTGACTGGAAACTATTTAATTCACCAGCTGCATAAAAAAGCTTCTTTTTAAAAAATGTATTTTGATAAGCCTTGAATTTTGCTATACTTCATGCATCCGGCTCAAATGACTTATTAAATAAAGTTAATATGCTGTTTTTCTTAATTCAAATGGAACTTTGGTCTCCATCTAAAACAAAGGTAATGGGCAAAAAGAAAATGTAGCAAATAAGAAAGTGGCACTGCCTGGCTGGTGATGAAATAAAGTAAAAATCACTTTAAAACATATTAAGTTATAAAACTGCTTACATCCATTTACACAGTATTCATCTGTTTAGCAAAAGTAACACACACAGACTATGTATCAGGAAATCAACATATTTAATGGGTGCCAACTAATAAGGATGAAGCTTTGGCTAATATCAATTTTAATATTATGCATAGTAAGTTTGAGTTCGATAATTTAAGTCAACGGTTCATATTTTTACTTTAATATAAAATTTGGTTTATCTTACTGTCTAGTAATGAAGGTTGCATATTTTTGTTGATTTGTCTACTTGTCCATCTTTTCCTCAAATATAGGTTAAGTCCTCTAGTTTTCACCTTGTTTTAGAGTTTCTTTTCTTCCTGAGTTCTAATTTGTGAGAAAGAGCTTGAGAATCGCTTTTTCTGAAGAAAGTAGAAAGCTGTCAACTAGCAGCATCTCTGTAGGAGGAATTTCATAAATTGTTAAGCCTGTATTCAGTAAAATTACATACATATTTAGGCCAGTCTTTCAGAAGAACAGTAATACCACAGTACCTTTACTTTATATATAGCCTAAATAATGAGTACATATGTATTTAAAAAATAAAAAAGAAAGCCAGTCTCCCTTCTGACTTCTGTGAACAGAAATTAGATGAAATGTAAGAGCTAAGCAGCTTTACTAATTAGCATTGCTTTTCTATATAGCGGTTAGTCTCTTGATCTGTTTGCTGCAATGCTTCTTGCTACACCTGATTCGATTCTTAAATGTGGCAGCATCTGCAGGAACAACTCTTGTCCCACCTTCTGGTAATCCAGATTTTATTGCCAGTAACAGCAATTTCTAACTACAGTGAAAATGGGGATGCTGTTACTTCTTATGCTTCGGTTTGCTACATGCAATAAAATAAAACGTATTCTGTGCATGAAGTGAAGATATTTTTGGCTAGAAAAATTTAAGGAATGTGCCCTTGGAATTCTGCAGTGCTTTCACTGAGGTGTTCACGTAGTTCTCTTGAAATCCCATAAAGTATCTCCTTAAATTGGAGAATCTATAATCCAGGACTTTAGACAATGACATTATCTGCACATCTTTTCTGTAGTGCAGTCGTTTTTATCGTAGCAAAAAACCACCCTATATTTTACTTTATTATTAATTTATTTGATTAGCATTTGAAGTAAATGCTAATGCTTTATTCCTCACTTGTATGTTTATCCAGTAAATTCCCACCATACCATATTTATAGGTTCATAACTTCATGTTTAGAAATTCATTTGAAGAAATCATGACTTAATTTCTCTTGATACATCTTCTTTGTTTTCCTCAAAGCAGTCTTAAAGAACAAGAACAGATTAATTCAATTTATGTTGAAATAGAAGAGCTGTCAGCTGAATTAAACAGGAAATAGGCATTAATTTAATATAGAAATTCTTAAGCATTTTCTGGTTTTAATCACAGTAAGAGACTTATCACAAAATATTGGTGTACGCATAGAGGAAATAAAATTTTACCTGTGAGCCTGCCTGGTATTACAATGGCTTGAGAAGAGTTTCTGTGAGAGACTATACGAAGACTAAGCAACCTGTAAATATGCTAATTGCCCTCTGGACGTGCTTTTGGGACATACAACAAAAAGTGCCTTTGGGCATAAAAATTCTGTAATGTACAAAGACTTCGAAATGTGCTGGTAAACCTGCTTCTAAAAAAATCGTGACTTTGGTATTTAATTTAATTTACATCATGTCAGATGAGTAATGGATGAACTTGGATGAGCATGGAAGTAGCTAAAAAGAAAAAAGTGAAAAATATTGTGATCTTTTTTACATTTTGATTCTGTGCAATACTCTTTGCTCTTTTTACATGTGTCACTCAGTGACAAATTTAAAGTTGTTTTTCATTGTTCCAGTACCAAATACAATGTATTGTATTATGGCTTAGTTGTTCAAAGTTACCTTCTTAGGTGCAGCCATCTGTGACTTCCCAACAGGGAGACTTTTACATGAAACTGAGCAACAGGGAGTGTGCCGTTAGTTTATGAAGTTATGATGGAATTTTAAAAAAATGCCAGGTCCCAAATCTTGAGATCCATAAGCACAGGCCTTTTCCCTTGTCAAACTCAAATGGAAGTTGGCGAGAGCTCGTGTGGGAATGAAGGTGTGTGGATGAACAGGTATTTGCTTCTGTTTTTTCTGTGTGCATGACTCCGAGTTTTGACCCTGCCACAGACCTGTGGTGCCCGTAGCTGGCTGGAGCTCTTAAGGGAATCGTGTTTTCCAAACACAAGCATCTCTTCTGGTAGAGTCCTGCTGTTCAGAGAACAAGCAGGTTGTCAGGGTTTTCAGCTTGCATTTGGAGAGTACATGACATTTCATCAGTGTTCCAGTAAAATTTAAGATTTCTTAAACTCCAAGGGAACTGGGTAGCATTTTACTCTTAAAAAAAAAAATCCCAGCAAATAAACAGAACTTGTAACTAATCTATTGTAAGTGTATGTGAGCTTGATTTCTTCATGTAGACTGTATTATGAGTCTGTGAATACTTTTATGAATACAGATTGTTCTTCTTCAGAAAGATTGTAAGATGGTTAGTGGTCTGTCCTTGGAATTCATCTGAATTTAGAATGAGGAGGAACTATTTTATCTTTTACTGTTTTCTGTTGATTGAAGTTTCTGGCAAAAATAGGCTTTTTGTTTCCAACCTGAAAGGGGGTAACAAAGTTGTGGTACAGGCCTGGGCTCAACCCATTATTTGAAGTGGCGTTTGTTCTTAGCACTGCGTAAGGTAATAAGGTAATTTGATTTGACTATTTAAGTTTATTATATATTCATTACACAAAAAGCAACTAAATGATGTAGTATGAAAGACATTTTTCAAACCCTAATTTAAGGCTCAAAGGAAATTTCTCAGAGTTTTATTAAACCAACCTTCTTAGCCAGAGGTTTACAAAAATAGATGATGGTTGAAATGCCTCTATTACTGCTCTCTACTGCCCCAAGAGAGAGCTGGAATGGCACAGAAGACTTCTTTGTGAGCCTTTTATGCTATCAGTAAGTTTAATCCATTAATGAATTGCCTTCTTCCCATGTACGAGTATACTCCGAAGAAGCAGAGGAACATTCATTACTCAGTTTAAAATTGCAGAGGAATCTTGACGAAATGGGGAGTAGGTTCCACATCTGCCAACTTCCATCTTAGTGCTCTCACCAAAAGTGAGTTCTTCCTCCCTAATGAGTGTGATGTGCTTTAAAGAGGAGTTGTGTGAAAGGATTAAATCTGAGCAGTGTTCTAGTTTCGACAGATTAAGCTTCTGTGGCGATTAAACTTCCTGTGAAAGTAGAAATAAAAGAGAAATAGTGTGATATTATGCTAGTGAGGCCTTTTAACCAAAGGCACTTTGTAGATTACGGGTATGGAATTGTGTGTTGGCACATTTCTCAACTACTGTGGTGTTTTTAAACTCTTAACAAAGGGGAAAAATTAAAGTTCAAACTCCACAGGAATTTCTCAAATAAAATCCCATTCCCATTGTCCATTCCTTGCAGCCACATCCAGTTTAATTTGTGCTGCTAGAAACATGAAGATACCATAAACAGAAACCCAAAAAATTTCAGCATCATTCTTCTTTCCTAAGCGTGAAAAACTATTGATAATGAGATTGAATACTTGCTGAAAGTATTTCTGCCTCAGTTATGGGAAGTGCTGAGTACTCTGGCCTCTCCCAAAGAGTTTTGTGTTCAGCTCTGGAGACATGCCAGTAACTGGAGAATATCTTCAACTATTTGTAGGTATGTGTTTCCTTTGTGATATCATCGGCATATTTTTCCTAAAATAGCAAGCAATAATTAACACTTGTTCACACCGTTAGGAATGCAGATGTTTCCCTATTCAAGTAAGTGGCTTATTAAACTGTCTAATTTGACAAATTTAACACATTCTGGTATCGCTGCCCAAACACAGGGAGAATGACAAGATGCCACCAGTTTCTTTCTCTGAGTGGCCTTAGAGTCAATAGTAATCACTTGATTTCAGATATGAGCAATGAAAAATAAATCAAGTTGTCGTGTATTTACCTATCCTGTAAGGAGAAAATCAGCTTGTGCAGTTTGTCTTGGAATGCACCGTGCTGCCCTGCCATCCTGTGACTTTGTCTTGTTCTAAAGTGGTTCATTATTGGAATGCAGCAGAACTGCCTGACTGTCATGAAAGTAAGGTTCATGTGCCCCCCACCTTGCAAAATAAGTTTGTAAAGGGGTTTGAAACCTATGGTCAATGTTATTTTTAAAAGCTGAACACATTGGGAAGCAAATGTCCTCTAAGATACCATTTTACAGTTAGCAGCTGGTTTGGTTTGACCTTTAATCATTAGGTTTGTAAGTGGATGACCTGTTTAAAACTCTTATTATGAAATGTGCAACTCCATGGGACAGTGAACCTTGCCCAGGAATTGAATCCCAGTTTTAACCACAACATTGTGTAATGGTTGTACACACCTTTTAGTAGGTAAGGTATTTTTTTTTCAATGGCATTGACTTTTGCTGGAATTAGTAAATAAGCTGTTCTAATGACAGGTCCACCTTATATTACCTTTTACAAAGAAAAGGTAATGTTGCATGTCCATGCTAAGGTTCCTGTGAACGTGGTGTCATAGTGGCAAGAACTGTGCCAATGTTTTTCCCTGCCAATGTCCTAATGCCTATAAAACATTGCTTCATAAACATTTTTTTTTAAAGTCTCTTGGGTATTTATATATCTGGAGGGGACCAAACCTTGTAGACAGGATGTCCAGTTTTTCTCTTTCGTTTTCTACAAATATTTTAGAATTCTTTTAGAATGCCTCTTAAAAGCTGATCTTGGTTCCTTTATTTTTTTCCCAGGCCTGGAGTTTGTCTCTTGAGGATTACATTTTTTTTTACAACCAAAACGCTCAACCTCCAAGTTCTTTAACACTTTCTCTGGATTGACTTTTAATAAAACCACTGTTTATGTGCTGCTATTTATCCAATTTGCTGAAGTTTTCTAATACAAGTAGGTTTTTAACTTGAATCTGCATTGTCCCTTTCTAATCCAGAATTGTGTCAGTAAGATCTTTCTGGAACAATGTACTGTTTTCCAAGCATCCCTTTTACAAGATGATTTCTGCTGATGGGTTTTTTCTCTAGACATCTGTGTAGATTCCTGTAAGTGAATACAAGCGGTTTACAAATGTTGCCTATTGACTCATTGTGTTGGGAAACTTTCAGCAGGTGGAGAAAGTGTTGTCTAATAAATAAAACATTGACACTGAAATACATTTCTTTTCACATGAATGCAACTTTTTGAGTATCACAGTGTTATGGTATGATGAGATGAGACTTCCTTGCCATCAGCAAGTCATGGTCCTTGATACTTTGGTTATCTAAGACCAGAGAAGGTTTACCCAGACAATGGATTTTCTCAGAGTTTTTTATAGTTTCACAGAAGCGTAGCCTGTTAGTTAGGGTTTGTGCCTGGTATTCAAACTATGCCCCTGCCCAGCTTAAACACATTCAAAGTCAAGCCCTGTTTGTTCTGTTCAGATTTGTGTTACTTTGGCATCGTTTTCCCTAAGTGTTCTACACAATGATTTCTCCCTCTTTAGGGTTATGTTAGCGCTTTGAAAAGTGTAAAGTCTCGTCTGGTGGTAAAAAAATGCTACAATCTTGACATAATTCCTAGGAAGAATTCACTTCTCACCTTCCTTGGCGATGCCATACTGTCATCACTTATGTTGACTTCTCTTGCTTTACACAGCTTCAGCTATAGTTTAAACAGGATCTTGGGTGTGTATTGTGTAACTGCAGCGTTTTTTTTAATGGAAAATGACATAACTTGAATATTTTTTTCAGTTCTAAGTATGCATAGGGCAAGAATGGATAATATGACCATACTTTGAAAATACTATGGATCATTTGGAACCTACCATTTAAATCCTGTTTATTGTGGAATGTCATCTAAAACCAAATTGTTATTTAGTAGTATTTGTTTATTTTAGCTGTTTTGTTAGGAGTTCCATTTTACAGTGCAAGAGAAACCTGTGTTGATGCTGCTGTAGAGTCTGTTATGTTAGAATGTGCCAGCAAATGAATCAGTGTTATGGAAACAAGAACCAGACATGTAAGGACTAGTTTTCTGGCTATTTCTTTTCAGGAAATTTGCCTGCTACTTTTGGTTAATTTGTTTCCTAACTCATTATTTTTAGAGATCTCATACAAATTAGACCTATTTAATGCAAAAAAAAACCAAACCCACCCTGTCACTAACTTGATTTTTCTAGTGGCCTCTGAAGCCGCTGTTTTACCTAAATACATGACAAATCTTGTGGTTTTACTTGCTTTCCCTGAGAGTAGCCCCAGGCTACATTCCATGACTCAAATGGGAAGCTGAGGATTTCTTATGTTATTCTTTTTCTTAAATATTATTTCAGAATTGTGGTTAGTGTAGGTGTATTGGGGAGGAGGCAGAATCTGTTTTCTTGCAACTAGCTACTATGTCTTAATTCCAAAGTCAGTCACTAGCATAAGGAGGCTTCTAATGAAGCAAGAGGGGAAAGTCTGTAAGCCTGGTTCCAACTTTTCTTTGGTGAGCACCTTCTAGTTTACAGTTGCGTAAGCTGGATCAGCATTAGTTCCAAAGTGTGTGGAGATCTATTTGGTGTGGCCTAAAGACAAAATGTTGTTTATTAATAAAAGGCCTTCATATTTGGCTATCACAAGTCATGTAGTTCAGTTTTAAAAACAAACAAACAACAAAAAAGACTAAAAGAGACACAAAAAACCCATCCCCAAAAAACCCATTGTGTCAGTATAATAAACTATTACTCATTACTTGTTGTAGATCCTGATTTTGAAATGCCAATAAAAAGTTCAAAGAATGTGGACTTAAATTCTTTTTCCATCCCACATGGACAGTTAATAACTATATTGAAAAGATTACGTAAGTATTGCTGGTTATAGTTCAGATTAGCAGTACAGATATAAAGGCAGTATTAAGTATTTTATTGCTAATTTGGCCTAACAAGGCACAAACACTGGTCATTATCCCATTATTGTAATCCATGTATTTTCTTAGAAGTTAAGAACTGCCCTTAAAACACAGGGAGGACTCTTCTGAACAATATGTAACTTCTGTTAAACTAAATCCTAGGCTTTTTATTATCGATGTGTTTATGTTAGGGCCAGGAACTGGATTTACTTTTCATCCCATTTTAAGAGTCTGATTGCAGAAACTACTCCAAATATGTCTCCACAAGGTATGATGGAGTTCATAAGTTGTTTGAAATAATTGCTTTATATCAGTTCTGTACCAGAATGCCATAGTTGTAGTGAGAAACAGTAGTGAGGAAGGACTTTTGTGTCTCATTTTTGTGGCAGTTTTACTATACTGTGACTTGTTTTCATTAAGGCACTGCCTCTTTTCACTTTAAGTGTACATCTGTTAGGTGATGAAGAATCTTTATGTTTTATTGCATTTTCTGTGAACTTATCTTTGCCTAGTTATTTGTTTACTTACTGTAATGCTGGATGAAGTGAGTATTTTGGGGTATATGTGGAGATAATTGGCTTGGCAGATGCTGACCCCAGTTTGAAGTAGGTGTCTATTTTAGAACCATATCTCTGCCAAATAGTTCAATTAACTATCTGAAGTCTGGTGTAAGTTATCTTAATTAGATGGGAAATTTAAATGGTGTGTGTCCATTTGAATCAACTCCTGTTTCAGCAAAAAAACCTCATACAATTGACGATTCAATTTTTTAGTTTCCCAGCTTTGTAGTAATAAGCTGCGTGAGTCATAAGATGTTCTCTATTAGACTACTGTTACTTCTAAAAATAAATATATAAAGCCACCCCAAAATGTGTTTGGTTCAAATACAGTGAGATTCCAGGTAATTCCTCCGCTCTCCTTTACTTTCTCTTTGGAAAGGTATTATCCTCACTATGCTGTGATACAGTTGAAGATTGAAGGTAATTACAGTCCCCCAACTGCCAAAAAATTGGAAACCTTCAAAATGAAAGCATCCAATGAACGTAATTCCAGCAGTCGGAGAAAGAAAACTGAGGACTGGAATTAAGAGTTTGATTGATCTTTTACTTCCTTTAATGGCAAATGGTCATACAATCTACAAATGCTAAAAATCAAGTAAAATCTTACCTACTTACGAAAGAAATTTAACTGGTGTTTTGTTCATGAACAGCTCATAAAAGCATGGAACAAACTGAAAAGATATTTCTAATACTATGTATAAACTTTATCTTTTCTTTAAAAAAAAATAGAACAAAATTTTACCATAGTGTTTTAGGTGTAGTGTGCATTTACTATCATTTGTGTGTATGTGCAGCTAGTGAATATTCAATAGCAGTAAAAGCAAGATCAAATTTACATGTCATAGGCTGTTTGCATCATTGATATTCACAATGTATGATTACACAATCACATATGCATCATACACCTGCCAAAAAGGATGGTTTGAAAATCTGCATCACTAAATTTACTTTAAGATGCCATTCTGCATCTTTAAGATGCTGTTTGAAACATCTGTTGTTCTGGTACAGTTCAGGTATTAGCATTCTGGCAGGAAAGTAAATTTTTTAAAAAAATATATTTTCAAGTGAAACCTTGGAAGTCACATTTGGATGTGACCCCATTCTTTGTGCTACACTGATAGTAAAAGAATACAAGAGACTACTATCCCAAGAGAGGGAGCGATTCCGAAGCTAAGGTAGTGGAGGAACCTTGAAGCAGTAAACTGACTATTTAAAATAATATATTCTTTTTCTTTAAAATGTTTCTGGTGTAAAGAAGAGGGATGGAGAGAGAAATAGAATATATACAGTAGCTATTTTAAAGGTCATGTGCTGTCCTGGATGCAAAAAAGCTGATTACCTGAGCCACTTAAAATCAGAATAGAAGTATTTAGTCCAAAAGACTTTAAAAGCTCTGAGAGAGAGCCAGGAAAAGTTCACGATAGTTGATAAAAGTAATGCCCACAGTGGTCTGTGTATTTAAGTCTCTAGGCTGCTGCTGTTCTAAGTCTGTTCAAAGTTCGTAGAGTGATAGCCAGAAACAATGACACACTGCACGTGCCCCGTTGGAGCCAAGGTGCATCTTTTATATGCAAAAAGGAACGGGCTTCTCGTTGTGTTTTATACTTGTGTTACAGGTTCAACAAAAATGAAGCATTGCATTTTTGGCTGTATTTCATATCTTGGATTGTAATTTTTAAGGTTGACAGAATCACAGACACAGTTTAGCTTTGTACGTTCTGTAGTTCAATATCCTTTTACACTGTAAAAGAATAAATTCTGCAGATACTTTGAGTTAAGTGGTACAGAGTTAAGTAAGATACAGATTTCTGTCTAATCCCTGAAGATCCTCACTAACTTGGAAAGTCAAGTAAAACCTAATCATCATTTGTTACCTTTATGTAAGAGTTACTGACTAGTTTTTCATTGAAGTCAAAAAAAATCTCGACAGACAAATAAATACAACATGCAGTGGAATTGTTAGTTAAAGAACAAATGTTACCAGATAGTATTGATTATTAAAAATGCCATCAGAATTGTCATTAATGAAAAGTTAACTCTTTTTTTCAATATATAGTTGGACTCAATCAAAACGACTGCAAAGTGGTTCTTTAAGTGTTACAAAATGTTGAAGTCAAAACAACTAAGAAAGCCAACTGAACTTTTGGTCAGGTTCTAAATAATGTTTATTTTTTTGTTAAATATGTTACCATTTACTGTTCTTTACAGTGGTAACAATATGTTACCATTTACTGATTCTCTTAATAGATAATACATTTTGCTAATACTGTTTTTCCTCTTTCAGGAGTTTTATGAACATACAAAAACACTTTGGCAAGACGAAGGTGTGAAAGCCTGCTATGAGAGATCTAATGAATATCAACTGATTGATTGTGCACAGTAGTAAGTATTGTTTCTATTCTGCTGTATATTGACTGCGATACACAAAATTTTTTATTGAATGTCAATGACAGTGATTTGGATGGTCCTGATGCTTACGTTTCCTTGCCTTGGAAAAGGAGTGTGTGCTACATAGTGTATTCTTGGGAGTCAGCTATTCAGAGAGGTAGAAAAAACTGGCTTTCAGTTAGACAACAATATCTCTATTGAAAACCTCGCAGATGTTTTCAAATGTTCTTAATACAGGCTGACACCTTAATGCAGTGGACAATTGTATTGTCTCAAAGACCGAATTTCCTGCTTTTTCCACTTAGACCAGTTCCTTTCCAAATGACAGCTTCAGATACTGCAGCAGGTTTTAGTAAGCTGGAAAGTACATTGGTGTGAAACATCCCTGGGTTTGTAGCTTTTGTTTTTAGTGCAGTTTATTTATCTGAAAACAAAGAGATGGCAGCAACAATCATGGGCAGCAGCCTGTGATCAGTCACCAGGACTTCTGCTTGTGTGCCTTCATGCACATGTCTGAGAATGATTCATTCTATTCTGCTGTTTGTACCACTGTGATAATTAGTGTTGTCATGAGAGACTGCTGCGTGTTTCCCACATATAGCAATATAGTATAGTTCAGAATTTTTTTTATGGCAAGATGTTAGTGATAATTGTGACGATTCCTGGTATTTTTGTTGCGTATACTCAAGAATTGCAGGACTTAAATTTGGAATATTAATGGTTAAAACTGTTCTTTGTTAGTTTATACTCTCTCTGCTTCTTTTGGAGAAGCTGAAATAACATTTAATGGTCAAGGAAATGCAGGTTTCTTATTTCACATGATGATGGACAACTGCAGTTTGTCTACTACTGCATCTCTTAAAGAACATTTGATGAAATAAAATTTGTAAGGTGCGTTATTTGTTTGTTTAAATAGACTTAAAGGTAAATCAACAATTAGCTCTCTTTGAAAAGAGACCGGGGAGGTAATTTTACTATGACTTGCACCGCTCCAGGTCTTTAGGAGCCTCTTTGAAGTTTTGCCATTGTTTCTAGTGTGAATTTGTTTGATGTGTAGCGGTGTCTTTTGCGCTAGATGACTAATGTTTGGTCATTTGGCATGGATCTTTTTGCAAGTTCAGTTGCTAAAAAATAAAAAAATTCTACAAGATTTTCATTTTCCGTCAACTATCCAGTAAATTTTGTTTTTTTCTAGTGTAAAGCTGATAGAAATGGGGAAAAACTAGTTTTGTTTCTGATAGTGTTTGGTTGTCTGTTGTTTCTGGTTAGTATTTTTTAATAGTCAACTTCTATGATGGGAAGAAGTCAATATTGTTAAGCACTAAGGGGGTTTTGTGTTGTCCTTTTTTAGAAGAGGAGCAAATTTTGTTCTGCCCTGAATGCACAGAAGAAAGCTAAAATTTTTATCATCCCTGATTGCTGGACATTGACTTTTTCATGGGTCAGCAAGGGGGAATGGCTTTTATCATGGTTTTACCATCCTACTCCATCTAGTGGAACACTTAATTCTACATCATGGGCTGTAGAACCAAAAATAAACCTTGTACATTGCTGACAAATTACAGATTTGTTTTTTCTAAGATACCATTGCTGTCTGCTTCTAAAAATATTTCATAATTCTAATATTTATCAAATTTGATAGTAAAGTATATGACACCATTTTCTTGCAGAAGGAGATTTCTCATTGTTAGTTTTGGTAGTTCTCGTCCTTTCTGGCATTTTTAATCATGCAGTGGCATTGTTTTTAATAACAGAATTTGCAAAGTAAGAGTTTTTTAATGGCAAAATGTTTGCTTGGAGGTTAACATCACTTTGAAATTCTGAACTTGTTTTTATCGTATTAAATTTTCGAGGGACCTGACAAAAATTATTTCCCGTAAAATCTGACATGACTGATACCTTGAAATTAACCTGGTGAGCACACTCTAAAAAAAATTTTAAAATATAAAATGTAGCTGAGATTTATCAAGTGAAGACTATTTTAATTTGAATGTGCAAGGTACTGTTGTTAGGGCTAATAGATGTTAAAAGAGAAAGTTGAGCAAACTGTGTTGGAGTTGTCAGTTCTTTCAGAGAAGAGTCTTGGGTTCTAAACGCTTTCTCCTTTTGAAGTCCCTGTTTAAAACAAGAACTGCGTACTTAAAATGGAAGGCAGAAAAGTGGCTTTTCTCTTTCAAGATCAATCCAGCTTCCAAAAATCCCTTCTTCCTCTTGAAAGTTGAATACATTCTTAAATATTAATGGATTCTTTGTTTGGTGAATTACTTTCAAATTCTATACAATGTTTCTTCTTCACAAGAATTAGCTTTTTATAGTTGTTTGTCAAATTTTAATTTTTTTTAAAACTGTCATTTTTTTGAAGTGTGAATCGCTTAGTGTAAAGTTTGCCTTGGTTCATTTAACAGTGCATTTTTTAAAAAGAAGGTTTTTTCACTCTTGGAGCAACACGGTTATATATAGGAAGCTTTGCAAGGAAATTCTGCCAAATGTTTAAAAATCAATTTTGTCTCTCTTTTAGCAGGGAACAGTGAGGAGTGTATATCTTACAGGGCTTTGTTTGGCTTTCAGAAATGCTAATATCAAAAGGAAATTAATTTCTGTTTCTGCCAAACCTGCATGAAATGTACGCAGAGCTTCTTCAGGGGTCTTAGAGCTGAGGGGCTGGTCTGCATCCCCCGTCCGCAGGGAGTGGGCACGTTGCAGGGCTTGGGGTCTGCCTGCTGTCCTCTGGGGACTGGCACCAGTCCTTTCCCTCCTCTTATTTCCATCTTTTGTTAATGGCGTGATGGTGGCAGTGAGGACTTACCGAGTTCCCTTCTGTTCGACATTGCTGCTTTTACAGTTCTGCTTTTCATGGCTAAAAACTGGTCCTCTGTGTAGGCAGCTTAGCTCTAGTCCAACAGAAGGTCTTTTCAGAGGTAAGGACTCTGTGGCTTAGCTGCAGGATGCTGGAGCATCTTGGAAAGAAAGATGTTGGGGAAATGGAGGCTTAAACTCTAGCAGAGTTTGTGCCGAGGAGAGAAGGGAACTAGCTGATGAGTCGGGAGCTCTCCTAGATGAACAGAGGGCGAGGGGAAAGCCACGTTTTGCTGACTGTCCTTTCCCAGGGAAGTGGGAACGAATATAGTTCTCAACCTAATGTGTTGTATCTACCTAATTTGAATGCAAGTGTTTAGTCTGGAAATGGTATTTTTCACCTTCTTCTGAGCAGTAACTTTAAATACTACTGTACTTCCTGCTGACTCGCTACAATTTTTCTGTGTCTCCCCATAAGAAGTTAACGTTAATATGGACTGTTACTGCTGGTCCACCAAGTTCCTGGTTGCATTGGCTCAGAAACGAAGACTTTACCAAAAGCTGGAGGTACCATCCTGGCTTTCCATTTAACTGCGGTTGTGATCTTTGGAGGTGTGAAGCTGGCAGGCCCGGCCAGTAAACCTCATCTGCTGGAGAGCCCTTCTGGTATCCTGCCCTTTATCCTCAAGCTCATTGGCTAAATGAGAACGTCACTTTGGAGGAACCCTGTTCATTTTGAAAGAGTAGCTGTTTCTGCTCATCATGAGCTTTACTGTACTTCCTGCCTAGGCACATTTTACAGTCTTGAGAGGCAGAGAAAGGAAAGGAGGCCATTTCCCTTTTCCTAACTGGACTTACCAAGTAATTAGTTTCTGTTCTGCTTTTAGAACAACATGGTCTGCGAGGTTGTCACCAGTTTCTCTCTTATATGAATGTATTTTAGCTGTGATGAGGGAGCATTGTTTATGAGGAGACCAAGTTTCATTGCTCTTGGATCTTGTGGGGATGAAGAGAACGAATGTTTGTACTGAAGCTGCCATGTGATACCGCTCTTGGCTAATAATAAACAGAAGAATGCAGAAGTCTCTAGAATATGGAAAACCCTAAACAGTGATAAATAAATGATTTACCATCCTTCATATTTCTTCTCTGGAGGCACAGGATTGCATTTTATTTAGAATATATTACTTAATACAAAGAATATAGAAGCCATTTCCAGTGTAATGTGCCAAGACCTGTTTGTCAAATGTATGCCTTCTGTCGAATGTAAACAAACATGATCTCCTTGAAGTGCTGCTGTTGCTAATACGTCTACCTCGGTTTTCATTTGAGGAGCTCTGTTCTTAAAGCCTTACAAATACACAGCAGAGTAGTCGGAGTAAGCAGGATCTCTCCCATGTGAATGTGCTGTTTGTGGCACGAGGGCATGAAGGGTGCCAGCACCATCCTGTCAGGTCTGACCCAAAGTCTGTGGATGTCCTGAATAAAATTGCTTTGATGTCAGTAGCCTTTGGATTAGCTGTGTAGCAGATCAAAAGCAAACCCGGGTACGTGAGCCTCCTAGTGCTAATGAGCCTCCTAGACTTGCTAATATTAGGCTGTGCCCACGGATCCTTGAATTTTTGCTTTAGTTAGCCTTGGCCACCAATTTGATTCTGTGCTTCATTTTACGTTATGCTTTCTCTGCGTTTCTCCTAGCTGGTGCTTCCTGGTTTTCGCTGGGGTGGAAGAGGAAATAATGTGAGAGACAGTCTTTGCAACACGTTTCGCACCCTCCGCTATCAGGAAGGGGTGGAAGTAGCACGAGGGAGCCCATTCTCACGCTATTTCCTGCCGCCCCGGCGTCCCTCCTGCGCTGCCATTTCGGGGAAGGAGAGGGCACGGGGGCGGCTGGTCTAGGTGCAGAGTCGCGTTTCTCGAACTTCAACACCAGCAGAGCCATTCCGATAGCTTGAATCTGTGCCAGGCTGCTCCAGAAGAGTTTTATGAGAAGTATTTTTTAAGATGTTTGTTTTTAAAATACTTATCAAAGAAAGGAGGGGAGTGCAGCTGTTAGCCAACTGCTGTGCAGGGCTGCTAAAGGACCAGCAGATGTGGACGCACTGTTTTTCTAATTTCTAATTTGTTATGGGTTGTAAATTCTTTATATTTTTATTGAGATTTATGGTGTGTTTTATTTCTGGATTTGCTGACTTGTAGAGAGCAATTAAGAGCCCCGATCTGAGCACTTAATGATTTTCTTCCATGTTGATTTCACTTCACGACAAAGTTCCCTTCATGGAACATGTAGTAAAGTGCGTTTCCTGAAAGTCTCACCTTTTTAAATAGCGGCTGATTTATCAGTGGTACTACTGTTAGTCTAGTTTCTTATTCTTTTTTTTTTTTTCTTTTACTTACTTTCCACTCGATGTGATTTTGGTAGAGTAGTTACTCATGTCTCCTCCAGCTCTGCAAGCTGTGTCTGCATATTCACATTCAACAGGACAGGAATTTCCCTGGCCAATATTCCTGGCATACATGAACTTCTTACGGACATTAACAATTACATTGTTAAACATTCCTGTGAGGAAGAATAATATTCGTGTCCCCTTTCGCTGATCTAAAACTGATGAGCTTGCCTACTGCTGTGTGAATTCTTTGGCAAGCCAAGGAATAGACCCAGATTGTCTAACTTCTAATCCTTAATCTTGATTATAAAACCCACCTTACTTTATTCCAGAGCACTTAGACATAACTAAATTAGGGTCTTTTCCCTACTTTTCTTCAGCCTGAGGGAATAGACGATCATGTTTTAAACAAGGTTAAATTTCAATTTAAAAAAAAAAATACAGCCCAGGTTATATTTTCTCTGAAATCCAATGGGGTATTAGGTGCAGAAATAGGTTGCTGTAGATTATGGGTAGCACGGTAACTCCTGTCTTTGCATGACTTTAGTGAAATCACTACCAATAAAATGAGTCCAAATATATAAGTAGCTGAATTATACCTAACTACTCCATGTGTCTGCCCTTTCTTGCTGACTATTGATAGCAGGGATGTGCCTGCTGGCAAGTGCTGTGAAAACCAGATTACCTAAATTTAGCCAATAAATGGATTATGAATCCGACACATGTTCCCACTGTTGTCCCAGCTAATCATAAATTCATAATTTCAAGCTACACTCAACCCCAGATAAAATTCTCCGTCTTCAAAATAAATTGCATCCCAGTATGAAGCAAGATAAAACAAAAGGTGTCCAGGAATAGCTTGCTTGAGTCTTACAAATTAGGAGCACCGAGAAGTGAAAATACTAAAAGTGATGAGCCATAGTGGCAGAAAGACCTTTACAAGTCCAAAATGTGAATAATTTCAGAAATCGTACCGCAGGCTTTTGAGGTCTGTGCGATGCCCACCGCATCATGCTGAATTACTCTGAAAGAGTTCAACCGTTTGCTCCAGGAATCCAATTTCTGCCTCCACTTTCACTCAGTCTGCCACTGATAACCCCCCTGCACCCATCACCTTCATTCATTTGCCATTTTTATTTCTCCTTTGTTCCACACATCTGTTAATGTGTCAGTTCCTTTCTGGCCTTTGGCTGCAGATGCAACTTCCTTTCCGTGTCTAGTTGTAAATATTAGGGATTTGTCTTCAGCTGAAGGCAGGGCTGACCTGATCTGAGGAGCGTGAGACGGGGCTGGAACTTCTTCCCCAATTTTGTGACCTAGTCCTGCATCCAAATTGTCAAACTTTGCCTTTTAGTTTAAGTGTATCACTTGCTAATGCCCGCAAGAGTTAAGAATAAACCTTAGTGCAAGTATTCAGGGGTGCCTGATGTAGTGGAAATGGATGTTCATTTCTCAGTGCTTTCATGTGCAAATACTCCATTTGCAACAGTAGCTGTTTCTCTGTTTCAGTAACAAATTCACATGCACAAAATTTGCTCAGGTTAGGCACACGCTTGCTCAAGAGTATTTTTGAAACTTTGGCATAAATGTTGACATTTTATTTAAATAAAATTTGTCCATAAAATAGTGAATTTCCTCTGTGTTCATATGTAGACACCCACATGATTTGTTCAGTAGATTGCTGTTTTCCTCTGACAGATGAGTTTCATTTTGAATGGCAAAAGCACATCAGACAGTGTCATGAAGGCAGGACTAAATAACAAGAATATTGACATTTTAGTTAGCAGTGAAGAATACTGTGTTGAGTCCAGTTGGTCGTTTGCTCCGGATGTATCTCTTAGCTAATATTTTACTTTAATAGTCTGCTTTAAAACCAAAGTTGATGTTATCAAAGAATGTAAATGTGTGAGTGACTACTGCTGTATAAACCTAAGAATGATGCAGCTTCATAAGATAATTCTGTACTAAAAGTATTTGGCTACAGTTCAGAACTCTGCAGACAAAGTTGTTCTGTAGCCCAGTTTCTTGATGGTTTGCCTATACCCATAGAGTTAATTAACACAGAGTTAAAAATAATTCACTAAAGAGAATAACAGATTCCTCGTTACTAGTGGTAAAAGTGGCAAACTCTGTTGTTTGATAAAGAATATGATGCTTGCATCACCAAATGTTTTTAAACATTTTAATAAATGAATAATACAAATGACAAAATGTGCATAAGCCCTGATATTTCTGTTTCAAAAAGAGAAAATAAAATAATCTTGAGGTTTTTTAAAGTAAATGTCAGATGCAGAGTTTTGTAACTGCTTTCAAGTCTGTTTGGTTCAGTAGTATCTGGACTTCTTAGTCAACATATTTCTGATACCTGCCCATGCTTCTACTTTGTTTTTTGTGGCACTTTTCTCTGCAAACGTACAAATTAAAGTGCAGTGGATTTTTTTTTTGTGGGTGAAGGGGAAGGGTTGAAATGCAATACATCAGGAGATGAAATATAAGCCAAAACCTTCTCTTAATTAAACTTGTACTAATTTGTGCATTTTAATGGCAATAAGGTCCACGTTCCTTCCCACTCTTTCCTTTTCCCGTCCTCAAGTTTTTGTTGGGGCGTTAATTAATAGTGTGAGAGGATAATGCTAGAAATAGATGAAAAAACATCTTTTGTTGGCTGAGGCTTTTGGAAGAGATGCTGGGAATATCGTATTGGTCTCTTGCTCTGTTGATAGGTACGAGTTTGTAATAGAATGAGAAGTGGTGAAGTACGCTGGCAGGGTGCTTGTTCTGCACATAACTGTGTGATTTGTATACACGTGTATACCTAAAGCTAAACTTATCTGGGGTTAGTTATGCAAAACAGTTAAAGAGTTGCCACCTTGAAAAGTAGTGTTTTCAACTTCTAATCAAGGAGATGTGTAGGGTTGATTTTTGTTGATTGTTTTGGTTGATTATTTGTTAAGTTTTGAGACTTCATAAATAATTTTCCATGTAAATGAAAATTACCACTATTTTTCAAACAACTAATATGTTAGTAAACAAGATTTCATGTATGCATTCAAAGCCCTGACTCAATGTCCAGTCCATTTTTGAGCGATTAATCAGCGTTGTTATAGACTTGACACAAAATAATTTATTCAAGAAATTAGTATGTTGTGGTGTTACACAAGATCATTCAATGCAGCTACTAACATAGCGTTACTACACAATTTTGGTTTTCTTTCATGATTGTAAAGATTAAGAAAAATTCAATAACGTGGTGTCATCCTTATAGGAACTCTCCTGAAGTAGATGGAGTTTCTCCTACTGTGAGTTAATTCATTAACAACATGTTTCACAAATATCACTGATTGCATAGATTCCTTGGTGTTCTGCCGAGCAGCCTTTCATCCTTTAAGCAATGCCATGTGTTCCTGGAGTGAGGGGATTTCACTACTGTAGTAAACACCGTATCGGGCTGCTAGTGCAAAGCTGATAAACACACAATTGGTGCATTTACGGCAAGACAGGCCCAACGTTTCACGAGGTTTGATGCGTTCAGAAGGTCAGACAATTGGCGGAGCTACGTGACTGCTGAAAGCTCAAGATTTTTTGGCTTGCCTTCACTGTACGTGGATCTTGCAGATGGTATTGCCCTTTTTCTGTATTTTTTTTTTATTTTCACTATGCAAAGAATATACTTTTTTATGGTAGGGAAGGTGCAACAAATTCACCATAAAAATCACTGTGTTTGCTGCAGGTGAAACTTCTCCTGTAATCTCAGTTCTCAAAAAAATACACATACTTTGAGAAAATTTGAACCAGTAAAATAGGTTATTGTGTACACGGTAATCCTTAAATCCTCTGTTTTTTGTGAAGACAGCAGTCAGTCTGTGTGTTACAATGAATTAGTTAGGATGAGAACTTAAGAGGAGGAGTTGTGTTTATGTAAACTCTGTAAGGTTGTCATGCACCTAGGATGTACTAGACTTCTGTTATTCATTGAAGTTTTACCCATTAATTTAAAAAATGTGCTCAGTTTTACTGTAAAATTCCCATAACTTCATTAAAAAACAGAGTAAACAATGTCTTGAATTGTTAGCATTGGACTTAATGGTATAGTGGTCTTAGATTACTGTAGTGGTGTAAAAACCAAAGCTACCAAGTACTGAGAATCAATGAAAGCAACTGTTAAAACTTGTATTAGTTCCCGAGAATTAATTTTCACTCACCCTTTCCTCCCACGCTTTTGCAACCTCCCTTTGTGCAAACAGAAAAAGCCCTGAATAAGGTTTGTTTTGAGCCGTGATTCAAACAATTCAAGATGATACAGAAACGAGCGGAAGACAGGACTTCCACGCGGGCTGGAGCAGCCTTCGCTAGGGATCCCTCCCGCAAGAGGAAGGTCTGCAGGCACAAAACACAGGGCAAGCTGTAAATAAATGCTTGAGGAAACAAGAAAGAGTGCAGCGTTGGTTGCACCACTGTCGCGCTACCTGCGTAGCAGCCAGGCTAATCCTGGGTGGATTTGGTGATCGGGGTGCCGGGGCAGCTGATGCGGGGCACTTGGAGAGGGGGACCCCTCGCCTCTGTGGCAGCCACAGCGAATGCTGCTCCAGCAGGAAGCGCCGTGCTGAAATGGTGTGCTGCTCCTGACGCTCCTGTGGCAGCGAACGTGGAGCAGGTGTGACCAGTATTTTTAGGGTTTTGCCGTTTACTCACCTTGGTGGGTGAGTAGCTGCTGGAACGTGTTGCCTGACCTTGGGATCTGCTGTTTCTGATGTTTGCCATCAGCAAGCACGGCAGCTTTTGGAGCACGGGTGGGTGTTTTTTTTATGAGAGCTCTTATCGCTCGTGCTGTATTGCTGCAGAAAAGGAACATTTCAAGATTAGAAGACAACAATTAGAATATTTTTATCAAACTAAAACCTAAAAAGATACTGTAAAACCTCATTAAAGACTTGCTTTAAAAAAGGAATTAAAAGTAAGTGTTCCGAGAGATAGAAGGCAACAGAAAATTTCTGATACAAAGATGAATTGAGGCCAGTACATTTGCTGGTACAACCTGAAAGCACCAGGTTCAATTCCCAGTTATTCTCTGGGTTGAAACACTGCAAATACATCACTGCCAGTCCCAGGGAGAGGGAGCGCTCAGTGCCGTTGACTTGGCACGTGTTCTCTCTCCTTTTTCTCTTCTGTGAACTCCAGCGTTTGATAATACACCGAAGCCTTTCCTTCACTGGTGACCTAAATGTACATTCCTTTTGTCCGGGTGCTTGCCTGCAGTCACAGGTGTTGCTGAATTTGTTATTTTTGAGAGACCCCTGACAAAGATGTCTGGAGTACATTTGGTATAAATTTACCAGCAGGCTCCAAAGTTTATTGAGACCATGTGCTTGCATGCAGAGAACATGGTCATAAAATCCTTACTTCAGGAGGGGCGGGCTGAAAATAAAAAAATAGATTAAGCTCATATTAGGTGAACAAGTTTATCAAACTGAAGCTGAATTTAAGTATTCTTTAGGTATTTTTTGTAGTATGTGACTAAGTCCTAACTAAACTGAAAGAAATTGCTAGCTAATTTTATGTGTGATTAAGAACAATTTTGTGGGCAGGATGTCATTGATAGGTTTTGTGATCTGAAATACCATTTTTTAACTGATTACTCTGTAGTATATTATACATAGATTTTGTAGACGAAATGTGTTAAAATCAGTTGTTATAGTTAAATATGACTCCATGATAGCTGTATTGGTATTGTGGTACACTAATTAAGTCTCCAAGAAGGGTACCCACCAATAAAGCTAAATTGTAGTATGTTCATTATGCAAGTGAGGGTTTTCAGTGTCTGGATGGTAATTTACACTTGAAATGTGTTGGCTGCCCAGTAAATTTTCTGTGAAGGCTGTGAAGTGCCTTAAGTACTCTGCAAGGTTCCCCTTCCCCCAAAGGGCTTGTGTAAACTGCAGCAGGAGTAAAAGCCTGCAAGGGCTATTTTTAGCAAGGCTGTTGCAGCTGGGGAAGGGCAAGAGCCTTGGGTCCTGGAGGAGGGTCTGCCAGAGGAGCGTGGTGCTGGTGGGAGCCACATCCAGCCCAGTTTTTACAATTAAAAAAAAAAAAAGAGAAAAAAGAAAAAAAAAACTTTTGCAGCCTAGGTAATTTTTACAAATAAATGAAAATAGCAATATACACGCGAAATCCTCCCAAACTGTGTTAATTTGCCGCTTTTGTTTGTATATTGCTGATGTTGGTAATACTTGCAGAGTTGCTGAAGACCATGTGTGAAACGCACTGTCCACCACTTTTGCTATTGAGGCTTTTCAGTTGGATTTTAATTACTCATTTATGATGTTATAAAATCAGGGACAGCGTGGAGAAGTTAGGCATCTTGAAGGTTTGTATGTGGCAAGGCACTCTTCTTACCTAGCTTCGTAAAGAGTGTGGCTGTTCTTTGGCTATTTTTTCATCAGATTGAGTCTCAAGAGTGAACCAGTCTTGCTCTAGTCTACTGATTGTTACTTTATTTTGGTCTTTTCATTAGCTCTGCCTATCAGTGTGCGTGTGCCATGAAGAACAGATTTTGCAGTTAAGGTGTACAGTTGCAGTTCTTTTCTTAGTTCAGCCTGAATGGCTTCTCTTCACCATTTCTGCTGGAGGACTTCACTGTTCACCTCTGTTCCACGGAGCTGAGCTGCTTTAGGATCCACACGTTTTGTTATCAAAAGCCAGACTGGGGTGAAACTTAGTGTCCCCATTTGTAAATTGGTGTTGTGATATGTCTCTTCTTCAGGAAGAACATGAAAGCTCACAACTGCAAAAACGCTTGGATGATTTTGGATAGTGTGAGGTTTTAAATGAAATCAGATGAGTGAGGGATGTTATTGTTCAATCTTTCATGGTACTAATGCCAAGAAGTATTGCAATGTCATCAAGAATCTTGACACAATGAAGTGGTTTTGTAGAAGGGGTGAGAGGATGGATTTAGAGATCTTCTGTCTTACCAGCATGGATGATATATTCCCCAAATGGGCATTCCAGACTCTAGGATCCTACTATGTCACATTAAAATGTTGATTTTAGCATGTTGTCTTGTGTATTTTCAATGCTAACTCTAATTCTCTACCCCTGTTGTTTAAAGTTTGTTTCAGAACTAAGGTGTGCGGTATGTATGAAGTGTGGAATAGTCTTACGTGAGGTTACAAGTATAAAATACTCGTTATTGTCACAGTGTGTTATCAAGGGAACCAGTAATTAAAATGTCTAGTTTTAAAGAGCTATTTGGAAAAGAACGTGTCAGATTATAACTCACTTTATTGTGATTTATGTGGCTCGTTCAGTAAGTTTGCAAATACCAATATGCTCCGTGTTGTGAATTCCTCTGTGCTCTTCCAGAGCTCTTTGCTAGGCGAGATCCTTGACCCTTCACCATTGCCTCTGGAGTACTTCGCTGTCCACCTCTCCTCCCCGGAGCTGAACTGCTCTAAGATTCAAGCAGTTTGTTATCATTTGTTGTTTTCACCAGCTCTCTTCAGACAAGACAAGCTCCGTTCCTGGTTGCCTCTCCGCCTTCTCCTTGCACGGGCGGGTTGCGAATTGTGCGTCTGCGCGGAGGCATTCCCTGCTCGTAAGGAGGGTGATTGGGGAACAGGCAGGGAAAAACAGGGCAAGGCAGGACTGGACAGGTCAAAGCAGAACTGCTTTTGTTAAACTAAAGAAAAAAAACCCAACCAAACCCTGAGCCTGGCCCTCAACCAATTTTTAGGATCAGAAAGGTGTTGAGCCATTTCCCAGTTTCAATCTGATTGGAGCCAAGCCTTAGCAGACGCTTGGGAAGCCGTAGCTCCACTGCTGCTTAATTGCTTCTTGTTTTGAAAGATAATTAGGAACTTTATTTTAAAATAGTAACTTTAGTGTTCGGTCCATTAAATTTGTCACCAAGATATTTTCATTAGACTCCCAGCTGTTTTCTTATTGGAATTGTGAACTAAAAATAGGTAGGATTTCTGCTGTTCTGTGCAGAGCCATTTCGTCTCTGACTTTCCCTAATGATGTGAAATGTGTTTGTTTCCCTCAGAGCTTTCTTCTGGGCTGTATTTAAGAAGGTCCTGCTAATTATGCCAAAATTGTGCGCTGTGGTTTTCTGATAAAGTCACGTGGCTGTACAGAATATGAAACTGATTTCCCTCAAGACAAGTCTTACAAATGAAAGATTAGTGCCGCACCCAGTATGTTTTTCTTTTTTCACCAGTCTGTAAGACATGTTTGTAATAATTCAACAAATACCTTTTAAAAACAAACACACACTAATGAACACAGGTTTGTTACTATTATTATGAGGGGTGCAATTTACTCTCTCAGTTCAGTTCTCATGAGCAGTCCCTTTGTTGTGCATAATTGAAATCACAGTGTAGATTGTGAAATAAAGTGACAATTACCGTGTTTATATTGTATGAAACATGGCATTTTTTTGAAACAAAACTCTGTAATTACCAGAATCTGTACAAGCATATGCTGCTTTTATACATATATGGATAACAGGGTGAATCGGGTTGTAGTATCCACATTTAAATAGTGTATCTTTTAAGTTCTGAACTGTTTCACATTTATTCCTAACATCCATACCACAAAGCATCATAAATGGATTAGTGCTGGGCACGCAGAAAATTGAAACAGATTTTTACTCTACAGAGTTAGACACATATACGCCTGTGTAAAGTGTGTGGCAGTTTCCCTGCATACTTACTTAGAAATCAGTAATACATTAGAAAAGTTGCATTTTTCAGTTGTGATGTTAGCTGGAGATTTTTTTTCTTCTTGGGATACCTTTTGACTGTAACTCCACTAAATATCTGCGCTGATAAAAATGAATGTAGGTAACAGGAAGAAGTTCTACTGTGGAGCAGTGTGGGGCTTGAGTGGCTGGTTTTTTTTTCCTTTTTAAAGGCTTGGTGTTTGGAACCACAATCAAGAAAGTCAGTGACCTGAATGTAAATTATATCGGCCTTTATTTTTTTTTTCTTCTCCATTCTATTGTCTTTAAGCAAAGAAACAGAAAATCATAAGTTGTGTTAATGAAACCTAGGTCTCTCAAATGAAAGTGGGCTCATGCAAAGGAGGAAATTTTTCTTTTTTAGTTAAAATGAAGGATATGCTTATCTGCAGAAGTACAACAGTGATGTTCCCTTAAAACCTGTATTTAGATGCAGTGTATAGTTCTGGCATGGTTTATTAGCGTCTCAGATCTTTTTTTAATTTTCTCATCTGCTTGTTGGCAGTCTGTTCCTTGGACTTCCTGTGCATGTGCATTTATACAAAGAAGATAACTGTAGTTTTACAAGCTGAAGCTGTAGGATCTAAATGTGGGTGGGATGGGGAGAGGGAAAAGTGCCATATTGAGAGCTCTGCACCTGTCACCAGTTTTGAGCATCACAATCGGTACGGGGCAGCTAGTGTGTGCAAGATGCTGCAAAAATGTCTTAGGCTGGAAAATGCAGGAGAAAACAGAGAATGGCTATATTTAGTAGTTGCATATTATTAACTTCTGTGTAATATATTAGTTGCTGCACTTAGGCATCCTTTTTTGTGGTGAATCTAATAATTTGCTGCTGAGTAGAGGAAGTGGAGTTCAAATACTGTAGTGTGATAAAAGCTATGTTTAGTGTATGGTTATAATGTTTTTATAGACTGTGTATGTATAAGCACCTGATATGGTGTAGGTAATGTAAGAACACACCTCCTGTTCACCAGAACCATTGAGCTTTCTCTCCAGACTTTCTCCCTATCTGACCCGTCTGATCTGAGTCTCTTCCACCTTGCAGTCTTTGCTGCTGTTCTTAGTGTAAACCGTGATCCGGAAGCTCTAATTATAGTAATGCAGAACAAATGGAAATCCTGGAATTGTCTTCAGCGCTCTTAAATCACATAGTTTCTAGTTACAGGTATCAGAGCAATAGGTGAGCCAGTCCAGGCTACAGCTGGGTCGCAGTCCTTCCACTCGAGCTGCCGCATGCCTCTGCTTCCTAGCACAGCTTGGAATTGCACGTTTATTACCAGATCTGAGGGCTGTGAATGGCAGGTGCCCGCTAAGTTTGAGGCACGTATTTGACCCAAGTGCTACACTGAAGGGTGCTGTACATCCTTTAGTGCTTCTTTGCAGTAAGACATTATAAGAGGGTTGCTGGGTTTATGTCCTTCTGCAAAATAATAGACTTGGATATTGAGCACAGCTTTGTAAGGGTGGCCAAAGCCCCAGCTGGGTTCATAACCCCTTAACGTATGTTTTTGTGGGAATAGGCACTACATTTGGGGAAGAGAAATACCTTCTTAGACCCCTTCTCATCTTTCCCACTGCAGCATTTCTGCCCATGATTTTTAGTGTCTGTTTTAGTTCAGTTCTTTTTCTGAGACTGTTTAAATGTTCCTTTCATGTAGAAGAGGAAATTTTTAATCTTGTTAATAAATAATTTAGGTTTAGGGTTTCAGCCATTTAAAATGCAAACATGAGACACTGCCCTCTGCAGACAAAGAGATGGTCAAGATGTGTGTGTGTCCTCTGCTCCAATCGTATGGCTTTTAGTCATCCAGTGGAATTCAGAAATTTTCTGGAACTTTAATGCACACCTTGGGCTCTTCACTTTGGCTTTTTTTCCCCTCTGATTCCTTGCTGCCCGGTTGTGATTGAGCATGTGTGTAGGGGGAGTCCAGCCACTTGTGGTGCAAAAATGAGTTGTTATTCATAGCTTTGTGATACTTTCTTTTCAGTGTAATAAAATTAAAAAAAAGCATAAACCAGCATCACTGGAGTTTCAGAATTAATGCCTGCTGAGATGAAATTCTTTTCCACCTCTCGGTGTTTGTTTCACACTACATGCATAGGTAGAGCTCACTTCACCATTTTGTACTTGCTTCACAACCATAATGGCTAGAGTCTTTCTCCTTCCCCCCATCCCATGAGGAGAGGGGGCTAAAGATAAGGTTTCCAAAGAACATGGCAGTAATTTAAATTTAGCAGAGTTTTGTACAGTGTACCTCAGAGCAGAGGTTCTCTTCAACTTTAGTAGAAGGGGGTGGTTTGTGCTCAAGGCTCTGGCTCTGCCTGGGAGCACGGGGACCCATGTCAGAAGAGAAGGATGGGGCTGTGGGAGAAGACTCCCTGCCCAGCCTTTCTCAGTCCTTGGGCTGTGTAAAGTCGGCTGACAAGGAGGCCAGTGAGGATGCTGAGGCTGCAGGAGCAGTGCCTATGTGTCACCTTTAGTACCTCCTGAATCTTAATGTTCTCCTGGGTATACAGTTCCATTTCAGATAGAGCTATTCATTCTGCTGTTGAGGGTTTTTACAGTTACAATGCTGAAACAGTTTTATGAATAATATATTTAGTAATTGTTTAGGTAATTACAACACTTTTATGTAACTGTAATAAAGAATCAGTAAAGCTAGTTTGAAAGAACTAATTCCACCTGAAGCGGCTGCATTATCACTTCCTCATTGTAACATTGTCTTAAGCTAGTTAGAGAATGAGGGATTTTAAAAGTCCTTCCAAAATTTCCCCTCACCTCCTTTTCCCTGTGCTCTCACCCCATAACTTTCTCACTCATCCATCACCCACACACATCTCTGCACACTTACTCCAGCCCTGTCTCAGTTCCATGTTTTGCAGCACCTGACTGCTCATCTGTGAGTCAGGGAACTGCGCTGGAAAACCTCTCTGTGCCCAAACCAGCAGACGTGACTCTTGGCTGAGAGGAAACAGGCTAAGGTTGTGCCTTGTCAGGGATTTTTGCTTTTCCTGGGCACGCTTCATTCTAAATTGTCTGTTACTTTAATCTTAAAAACATGCAGCTTAGAAAAGTCCATGTTAAAAAATATATTTTGCAAATGTTAAAATATGTTTTGCAAATATAAAGTATATCCTAGTGTCTGTTTTATAGATATTTGAATGATTAGAGCTTTTAATACTATTTTTGAGGTCTTTTATAGCCAGTCTTCTGTTTTGAGAGATGAGATTTAAAGGAGTTCGTATTTTTATAATGATTAAAATTCTGCTTCAGGTTAAGTTGAGTCAAGTTAGCAGGTCAGTGGGGAAGAGAGGCGGAAGGGCCAAAATATTTTATTTAAAAGATTCTAAAATGGCATATCATGTCACTCGCTAAATTAGTGCAGTTTGTGAGCTGTTTTAAAGCCACAGTATTCTGTGAGGTGTCCATTTGAATTGTAAGCTTAAAAGCACTACATATTCAAATGTGGTTTGGGGAAACATTCCATAGTCAGTGACTATGTCTTGATGTTATCACAAACAACATGTGAGTAAGCGAAGGTGGAGGGTCTAAATTAGATTTTCCTTTTAAGAGTAGCAAAAATCTAAGCAAAGAGCAAAATTGTGAAACTGGATGACTGAAAGTTCTTTTTGTTTGATGTGTTAAATTTCTATGAGAATAAAAGAGGGCTGCACTTTTTTCAGAAACATGGTCACTCCCTGTGACTGGCTTTCCCACAGTAGTATGTTCACCTTTATTGTTTGCCTTTGAATTTGGCTTCAAGCTTGATTTCTTGCTCCCTTTTATCCGCCTGAATGTAATGTGTACCAGGGAGAGACAAGCACTTAAATTTGACTTCTTCATTTTATTGTATGGCAAAAGAACACAGAAACAGATATTTGCAGGTGATGCTTTTCACAGCAGCCAAAGATTAATGTCACTGTACTGCTCAAAATTAACAGTATAAACTTGCTATTGTAGCTCTGTATGACTTGCTTGTTTTAAAATGATTCTTTAACTATGTCTGGTATGAAGTTTCTTGATCAAGCAAATGTTTTCAAGAAAAAAGAAGAATATATTATAACTCGCTTCAGAACGAGACGTGTGCTCTTTACAGATGCTTTTAATAGTAGCTGCCAGGTTGTGTGCCTCCTTTTACTACAGAGGCCTGGAGCTGTTTTTCCCAGGTTTGAAAAAGAACGTTTCAAAAAAAAAAAAAGAGGGGAGGGGGGGAAAGTGTGCCTCTGAGAAAAGCAGAAACTGGAACGTGAGCTGCTGCGAGTTGTTTAAACTGTGGGCTCCCGAACAGGTATTGGCAGGTAGTCGTGTGGAGACACTGGCTGCCGTTCCAGCCCTGAGTGCCTGCAGCAAGCGTCACGTGTGATGCTGGCGTAAAAGAAATGAAACATCTGAGTGTCCTATGAGCAGGATAACAGCCAAAGTACTGCCTTTCTGCAGAACCAAGCTTCCTAAAATACTGAACAAAAATCTCAGTTGGGATGGCACCTAAGTAGGCAGAATTTCAGTGTTGGATTTATATTCTTGCATGTTAAATATGTATGAACTATTTTCTCTGAGACCTTTGTACAAGTGTGTTTAAATATGGCAGTTTAAATAACTCCCTACCACTCTGCTCAAAACCCAGCAGCCGTTTGTCCTCCCATTGTTTTGGGCTCATCTGGGGCCCGATTCCTTCCCTGAGCTGTCACCGCTTCCCTAGTTCCTGCGGAAATTCAGTCCTGGGATCAAAATTCCTTTTCTGTCACGTGAGATCATGGCAGCTCCACCTACCTCCGTCTCTCAAATTTCTGTTAAAATGATGTTGCCTGATTTTCAGATAGCAGCTGGGGAAGTGCCTGGTTCTGCATTCTCAGTGTTTGGGGTTTAGTTTATACAAGCCACACACAAGCTGAAAAATGTGGGAACTGTCTGAACCTTTGATTGGTCCATTTTTGCATAGTTCTGTTTCTTCACATTATGGAAATTGGTATGAAGTATTAGTTTATTAATTCTGTTATCATCTGAAATGCATTGTGCAAATTCCAATGAATGATGCTTATAAAGCATTTTGGGGCTATCAGATAGTACAGTTTTATTCCTACTTGAGATCTAGCTCTTTGGTTGTCCCTTTTTTTTTTTCTTTTTTTTTTTTTTTTTACTTTGGCTGTGTTTTTTGGTCCCAGTCATTGAGGGAATACACTTTCATTAACATTTTAAATTATTAGCATAATTTTTATTTTATTTATCAGTGATGTCACTAATTTTGTCAGAATAATGCAATTTAAAGATTATATGTACGTGATGGTCTTTATCAACTGAAAGCAATTCTACTGATTTGATGGCACTGGAGGGAGCTAAAGACCATGAGGACAAGGTTCATATAAATACTTTGTTGAAACACAATGAAAGGATATCCCATTAGGTTCACCTGTTTTAATTGCTCACAGCAGCCTATGGTAGGGGACATATACTTAAAAAATGCATAGGTTGTTGCCATATTAAAAATGACATCTGAAATTGAAGCGAGCATTCATTTGCTGATTTGAACTTAAAGAGGTTGGGTCATTGTCAAACTAATTTATCTTCTATAGAGGCTCTCCTTAATTCCATTAAAAATTATTCTTATTGATTTTTGCCTAAATGACTTTGCTTAAACAGTCTCCTTAGTCTAAGTTAGCAGAAAATACTCTTAAATGTGTCTGAGAAGATCCCTATTGCACCTGATTAATTTAAATAGATTTTTGAAAAATTATTAAATTTAAAGTTTCCCTCCAAGTTTAGCCCCCGCTGAACAGCCCGGGAGCGCAGGCTGCCGCAGCAGCTCACCCGTTTGCCATGCCCGATTCCCACCCTCGTGCCTGGGTTTGATTGCCCTGGGAGCTCTCCGGGCCCAGCGTGTACCGCTTGCCCTCCGTTCTGCTTCCAGCAATGCGTGAACTGTTTAGAGGTGGCTGATATTTCGATTTCTGATTAATTTGCTTCTTTTTTTATTTTAAACACTGATTCATTAATAGGGATAAGTAAAAATGAAAGCAAGCGAACATAATTGTTTTGAAGTGTAGAGAAGAGGTAACATCCCATATCTAAAGCAATAGATTTGATAGTGTTTTGCAAGAGACGGGATCATTGATTAGATCCGAGTCTCTGGTGTGGTTGGCCCACCAAAATTCAGAAAGAAAAGTTGGAGAAGAGGGGCAGAAAGCGAAGTGAAGTGAGAAATTTTGTTACATGAACGTTTAATTGCTTCTCCTTTCCCCGTGTTTTTTGTCTTTTGCAGCCTACTTAAAAAAAAAGAAAGAAAAAGTTAATAGGGATTGCGCCATGTTCCTCCCCACTCACTCACACCATGTTCCCGCCCCGGGCTTGCACTGGAATCAGATCGCGACGTACCGATTTCATCCATACCGTTACCTTTAATTTCTGTACCCAGCCTTGGCCTTGGATCAGCTTACGTTTCTTCCTGGCATGGCGAAGTAATTTTCTGGGGCGGGGTGAGGGGCTGTTCTGAAGTTATTTGACATATACGGGCTTGTATTGCGGAGCGAGCCTCGGAGGCACGCCGTAGTGAGTTGGTTTTAATCGGTCTGTTTTGGTAGTTGTGAGAGTGTGAAAATACCTTTGTACGAGTTCGCAAAGTAGGAGTGAGGGCAGCTGGAGCAGCCTGAAGGGTTTGGGGTTTGTGGGGGGAAGCTGTGTGGGATGGGTTTCATTTGAAAACCGGTAATCGGGTACGGTCACAGGCGGGTGGCTGTAACGTTCGGGATAAAATGTGGCCCCGGTCAGCGGGGAGCGTACAGGAGCATGAATGATGTGCTTGGGGGAGGCAGCCCTCCACAGCCATCGCTGGAGGAGGAGGGATCCGTAAGCAGCATCAGGTCTAGGTGAGGCGTTAATGGCAGAGGGGATCTGGTGGGCGTCCTGGGGTGCTGTGGAGGCCCTTCCAGCGAAGGACTGGAGCACTGGCCAGGTTTGGGTTACCTTGTAGTGTTTTCTGCTCTGCAGCCCTTTGCACCTCATCTTTCTCCAAGACAAAACTGGAACGTTTGTTCATTGTATGAGCCAGAAAGGGCTATCTCGTAATAGTTTATAAATTGCTTTCTTAAGCAAGAAAAAAAAATATATATAGGGGTTTTTTATATAATGTAAATCAAAACTTGCAGTTGATTATAGGCTCTTAAACTAACTTGGAGTATCTTTATAAAAACCATTAAATCCTGAATTGCACTGCATTGCATGTTACAAAGTAAATTTTCCAAAATACTTCTGTGAAAATGGCTGTTTTCTGAAACATACATTGTTCAGATGGCAAATGAGCAAACTGGATGTGGTAAAAGGAAGGGGGAAGGGGAGGGAAGTTTACATACAGTTTTAAGTCTGGATGTAAGTTACTCTACAATTTTTAGAAATGAAAATATCTGTGTAGGGACCTAAAGGAATCCTGTGGGCTGATGGTGCAGTTTGTGTGGAGCGCGTGCACGGTGCCTTTATGGCATACGGCAGATATTTTCCTGTGGCTGAAATGCTTGTTATAGTTGCAGGTTTTTGATTACCGTCTGTAGTCTCTGTTGTTTTTTGATAGAGCAACTAAGATTTTATATTTTGGGAGTGGTGTTTGCTGTGTTACATCATGCTGACTACTATTTCCAGTGCCTGTGAAATAGCAAAGTCTTACAACTTCAGTCTGATTCCTGAACTGTTGCTTTCATATGCTGTAGAAAATATTGAATCTCCTGATTATACAAATGTCTTCTGTTGGGTAATATTGACAAATACACTGAATAACATTTTTGACATAACATTCTGTTCCCACACAGATACTTTGGATGTAATTGAATGGGTTGATCAAGAGTCTGTGCTAAAAATACGACATTTTCTCACCCACTGAGTGAAAGAAAATGCTTGCTCAAAAGGCAGTTTTGTCAAGCTGAGCTGTTGGAAAGTGGGCTGGGTTATGCCGCGACTACTGATTCTGCCTTCCGCCTCGCAGGGCACGGCTCAGGTTTGGCCTGAGCTACAGACACAGCCGGTTTGTAACCTCAGCGTAGTCCACGGCTGCAGTTTTGTCCCTGGTGTGAGGGTCCAAAGCGACGATGTTGAGGGTGAAGAGGAGAGCAGCCATCGCTGCAGCCTGGCAGAGAGGTTCGGGGAACCCCATCTCGTACCAGGCTCGTGGAGGCACTGAGCAGCCTGCGAATGATTTTGGCTGGGGCAAAGCACTCCAGCCCATGCAGGATCCCATCCGGGATGCCTGTCAGACTTGCCGGAGTGCTTAAATACACTTGAGCCCAAAATGTACAGAAATAGTTAGAGGGGGAAGTTTTGAAGATCTCTTTTCTTCTGTTTTCCCTTATTTTAATGGTCTCCTGGGCAAAAGACTGCATTGTTACAGTTTCAAAAGCGGTATGGTTTTGCTGCAGATGAGGGGAAAAGAAAGAAAAATAGACCTTAGAGAAAGACTCACTGTTTAGTATGCAATAAAGTAACTTTTGTACTTCTTCCCAATCTCCTATCAAATAAATCTCGTGCCAGCAAGCAATCAGAACTGTTTCTCTGCCCACCGCTCCACACAAGCCGAGCCGCATTGTACCTTTCCAGCCTTTGAAACTGCCTGTGCCTATTTTTATTTGTCAGGCCGGGGCTGGGCTGGCCCCATTCCAGATGTGTCTCACAAGATTTGGTGCTGATGAGCTATTTATAGCTCTGTGGTTCCATTGTCATGGCAACCGTGCTAGAGGCCAAGGCGGCTGGGAGCTATTTCTGGACTTGTGCTGTAATGTAAAACTGATTGGGAAAGTTAGTGCATCCTCTAAGCCAGACTAACTTTAGACAGGCAGAGGAGGGAAAAAAAAAAAAGAGAGACAACTACAACCTCTTTAAATAGATTTTTCTTTTTCTCCTACTTTTTCCCCATTTCTCTTTTCGGTCGCTGGCAGGTTTTGAAGGGATGGTTTGCCTTCTGCGGGATTTGTCTAAAATTCATTCATGCCTCCCGGCAGATTACGCTTTTTTAATTATGCGGTTTAGGAAGCCGGGTGCATAACCAGCCTTGTTTTTAGGGCAAGGTTTGTATTTCATGGCAACACAAAAGTAAGGGGGCTTTGCTGGCTGGTTGCTGGGGTATGTTTAGGGATTTATGCAATAGTTGCAGATCTTTATACCCCATAGTTTTAATATTCTATTTTTTGTGTGTGCTTCATGCTCTCCACACCATATAAGGAACTGTAACCTTGATTACCACAAGATGATTCCAAATATATGGAGTCATACTTTTCAGCTTTCTCGTTATTTGCTTCAAAATTAGACCCATGGTGCCCCTCCGCCTCCAAGCGGCTGGAACGCTGCGAGGTTCTGCGGTAATTACAGCCGGGGCCGCTGCAAAGTCACTTTTCTGGGATATGTCCACATTAATACCATCTATAATTAAATTCTGAGCTTTAGACTGGTTTTAAATCTTTTTGTGTGACTTGCTACTTCGATAAGGAAATCGTAATAACTGTTTGACTTGAAATTGGAAATAAAAAAAATATTTGCAGCTTCTTGGGGAAGTTTTCTAAAGTTATCTTGGTTTACTTCTGTTCAAGTCTTACACTACGTTTGGAAGTTAGTTTCCAATGTAAATCTGGTTTTGAATGTGGTCCTTATGTCTGAGAACTGACATGCAGAATTTTGTTATAGGAACATCATACGTGAGATGTTTTTATGTGCAATGTAGTGCTCTCATAATTATACCAATAATATTTGTTACACTACTGTCCCTATGTGTCTGTCTCTAAAAGCTTTTTTCCCCACCTCTTAATTTTCTTGGTGAAGTAGTTAAATTTAATTAAGGTTTTGATGGAATTTTTTTCCTCTCTCATTATCTAGTTTTGTTTAGGGGGGAAAGAGCTGTGCCGTTCTGAATATTTGTAATCATCCAGTAATGTGTTTGTGGCATGTCTTCTGTGACCACCTTAACAGTAAAAACTCCACCTTTGCAAATCACAGAAAATATCAGTATATCTTTGAAAACAAACAAACAAAAAAGGCTACTAATATCCCAATATTAATTTTTAACTTCATTTTGAGGAAAGCCATGACAAGTTTGATTTCATACACTGTCCATGTTTGCAGGATACCGTAATTACTAGCGGATTGAATGTTTGCTTATTTTATTTTCATCATTCCTGTAACTTTGCCTTCTTTTCTGCTTCTTTTGCAAAATAAACTAGCTGAAATGTAAAAGAAATCTTTAAGTTGAAGGAGTAGGATTTCCCCCCCCCCACCCCGCCCCAATATCCTGCTCGCTCCCAAGAACAGCAGAAACTGGCAGACTTGAGGGGCGGTCGATGCGTACACGCACGCGTGCAACTGAAAATAACCCCCGTGCCCTGGAGTGCTTGGCAGTGCGTGGGCCTGGCTGGGGAGCCACCGCTTCGACGCTGTAACAGACCTGGCTTCGCAGGCTGTGGAAAACTCTTCTGCATTAATGTGTTTTTAAACTGTGTTAAAGTTACGGTACATACATCATATATTTCTCAGCTCACAGATCCTTTTAAAGAGAGTATTACATCTTTGTGCTAATCCGGTGACTCTGGCTTCAGCATAGACGAAATAGCTACAGAAAGAATTTATCAAATAGTTAACTGTTTAGCTTTTAGGGAGCTGTTGCTGAATAACAAAGGATTATGGCAAGGACTAAAAAGGGAGTAAAGTAGAAGTGAAGCATGATCTATTCTGAGAAATAAAATATACATTCTTGTTTATAAACACTATTAATGTTGAGTTAAATTTCAGCTTAAAACGACTTTAGGGAGCTGTGAGTTAGTTTTGTAGTTCTGAGAGGGTATAGATAAATAAAATCTGCTGAGCATTTGCACAGTTTGGTCTTTAGTAAGATCAGTAAACAAATATTAATTTCTTTTAGGACATAGAAACCTGAATTGTAAAGACTGTTTTAGAGGTGATCAGAGTAAATACAGTTTTAATTCTTAGTAAAATCATGATAATTCTTAGTGATATTCTGGTTAATTCTTAGTAGTATCTTGGTAAAAACACATGACTCAGAGGAAATGAAAATTCCGTTTCCACTGACTCAAGGGACTCTGGGCAATTAACTTACTCCCTGTGTTACCTACCTTTAAAATAGGGTTAATGCAAGGTGTGCGTTTCAGGATGCGATGGTAGAGGCAGGAAATGCACCATGAATGAAGGCAGGCAGGAGTTGTGAGTATGATTTACTGTCTGTAAAATACCTTGAGGCTTTCAGAGGCAAGAAACTTCACAAATACGGAGTTCCAGTACTACTGTTGAGGGTTATAAGTTATAAACAAATGTTGTATCTAGTTGGAATTGAAATTTTGAATTCTTGATTTGCGGTGTCTTACGGGCACTAAAGATGAGATCTTAATATGTCTTTTAAGAGAGACATTTTGTATACAAATTCAGGTTATGACTTGACCAAAAAAAAAAATCTGATGGAAATAAAGCTCGTCAAATATAGGTGTGTTGTCAGTTTGAAGAGACTTTTCCAGTGTTGTTCTAGACTGAAAACAAAAGCTCCTCTTCACAAAGCAAAAAAAAAAAAAATCCTTGTCTGCCAACCATTTTGTCAGATCACAAAGAATAAAATTTCAAGTTACTGTTTATTGAAAAGACTGTCAGGAAATGCTCAGGGAACGGCAGTCTGCTTTCCCCCTCATTCTTCGTAAAAGAGTGAAGTTGTGTTTTTCTTGAGGTGGAAATTTAACGTGTTATATTCCTTTTCAGTGGGGAAAAATGAGTGCAGGCTGCAGTTCTTAGTCTGGCAGCAGCATTGTTCATTCAGGAAATTCCCCCCACATAGGGATGAAACAACTCTGTATGAAAGAACTCGAGAATAAATTAGTAACTGGCATATATCTTGATCTGAAAATCGGGACATGGTTTTGACATAATAGGCTTATTAAAATTTTGGAAAGGTTTGCGGACACGTGTATGGCTTAATTACTCGGAGCTGCAGGAGCTAAGGAAAGCTTCTGTGTATCTCTCTGTATGAAGTCTGCCTCCGAAGTGTACCCCTTAAAATTAAAGACACTTGATTCTTCATGAAGGTCTGTTTAAAACATTTCACCTGTGTTTTTCCTTCCCCAAGCTGAAGAAAGGGACGCAAAAATAAAGTGCATTTTTTATTTCAGATTGTTTAAAATCTTTATTAATACCTTTCGTTTAATATCTCAGGGACACATCTACTGCTGTCCTAGAGACGATGCTTCTTCAGTGTTGCTGACTACAAATGACCTGAAGTTTGGGGGGTTTTTTTGTTTGCTTTTTTTTTTTTAATGTGTCAGAGTAGTATCGATGTTTTGTAACACAGGCAAAACTGCCTTATACTAAGTGACGGTATTTTGCAGAGCAATAACTGATGCTGTTATTTAGTTATGTCCAGAATCTGGCCCTCAGTGAGAACTGGCAGCGATGCTGAATGAATGATTTGCTTTCTGGAAAATAGCTTTCCCGTATAATCTCTGGGAAAATTTTACAGAAGAAAAAACTGACTTTGTAACTTGGTGCAAGACTTGCTTGCAGTTTGAAATTTGGTTTCATGGTTTGACAGTTTTATTTGAATTATTTCACCAAGGTCACTTTTCTTTCTCCCTGTGAAATTCATTGGTGATACAGTAGATGGGCGTATCTCCAGTAGACTTAGAACGATCCATAACAGCAGTGAATTCAGCACACAAAGTAGTAGTTGAAGTGGCCTCACTTGTGTTTTGAGTAGAGCATAACAAGAATTAAAAATAGAAATTAAGGATGGTGGATTTGTTTTTATTTTGAATTGGGCTTTGTTCTCATCTGACTTGATTGTTAGTTTAATTTACTGGATAAATCATTTGGTCTTGACTAACGTTGACTTAGAAGTCTCTGAACATAGTGTATTGATCTTTCCTGAACTCTCATGCTCCCGCTGTAGCTCCTTATTTTAGATGTATCAGACTAGATCGAATTTCTGCTACTCTTCTCCTTACAGACACATTTATTTTTCAGTTGAACAACTGAAAGAATGATCCCCTTTCTTTATGTTTGAGCAAAAGATCAAACTGTTTTTTAAAGTCTTTCGCCCTTTCTAAAGCTACTAGAGCAGACTTTTATGAAAAGGCACATGCACTGGAGGAAATCTTCATTTAACGTATCACGTTGCTTCGCTTTCCCTAAAATGCCCCTGGAAGCAGGGTAGGTTTTCTGGTAACTATCACACAGTGAAAGACTTCCCTCTTGAACGAGTATTGTTACGAGTATCGGATGTTACTGAATGTTGGAACTTGTTTTGGGGGAAAGAAGAAATGTTTATTCCATTCGAACTTGTTTTACCTGGCATGAACGTTGCTATTGGAATTCATCTCAAGTACAGTACTGCTGCTCCTATGTGGCTGATGTTTTTCAAGGAAATCATAGGCCTAAAAATAGTCTGCATAAACAACAGTAAGAGGTTTGTACTTTCAGTTCCAGGTTTTAGCAATATCTTGTTGTTATTTTCTAATTGTCAGTTTCCAAAATCCATTAAGCTGATTAGCAGTGTTTAAAAACAAAACAATTAAAAAAAAAAAAAAAAAACAAAACAAAACCAAAAATCCACCTTTTATGGAACCTTGCGTAAAATGTTACGCTTAGATAAATTCAGTACAGAAAGGCTGGGTCACTGTAGTAATCACCTGTGTATCTTTATGAACATGCTATGTTTTGAACATTTTTCGAGCATGGTTCAACTTTTGAAATTGCCACATGAAATTGCCACATGAAATTGCCACATGATTCTGAAACTGTGGTCTTAGGGGAGAATATAATGTGGAAACACTCGTACTGGTTGGAATTCATGATTGTTGTAGGTATTTAAGATCCTCTGTGTACTGAACAAAGAGCTTTACTTTTTTTCCTTTTAATTAAAAAAAGAAAAATAAAATTACTTAACAGCCTGGAAGAGATGAGGAAAAAATCCAGCTTGCAAATTGCAGAAGACAATTTGTCATCAATTCTATCCTCGCGTATCTGTCTCCATGTCACCTTTCACAATGGAAATTGATCTTTACACTTTGTCTCATGTTTTTAGTAGCGTGTTGACTAAGATACTTTTAATATGTTTAAAATTCTGTACTTCAGAATAAACAAAAATTACTTTTCATTTGTCTTGAAACAAGATGGTCATCTAGTTCCTGGTGAAAAGGGCATTACACTGAAGCTGCTGTTAGAACATACAATTATTTTTCCTCCTTCCCCTGCTCTTCATCAGGTGTTTTAGAAAGTCAGTTAGGAAGCAGGGGCTGAAACTGAGGGCTAAGACCCTTGCTGATTTTAATGGGGGCTGGTTTCTAATTTGTGAGTCTGGGACATGGCTACCTTTTCCCCCCGCTTTAAATTGTTCCCTGCAACTGTAGTTCATGCACTTTCAGCATCCCTGCCTATGTGTAGGGATTAGAAGGGAAAACCCACCTTTTCTTTATTATTTCTGCTTCATAAAGAAAAGAATTCATGCAAAGGAATTTAAAAGGAAACTTAAAAGTATATATTGGTTATAAGACTGTGATTAATCATTAATATTACAGATAAAGTTAACTGTAGAAGCATTGCTAGATCTCCCAATAATACTGAAACGGAAGGTGTCTGAGCACGGTGTAGCCCAGCTGCACACTTGGTGTGGGACAGTGTGTTGGGGGTGCAAACAGCATAAAATCCGCACCCTGAAGCTGCTGGTTTGCTACGACATCGAGTCTCACAGTAACACCACAGTAAAACAGAGTTAACAAATAGGTTGCTTGAGATTTTTGCTCTTTGAGTTGAAGTGAAAGATAGTTAGGAGGTTACAATTAATTGGTAAAAACATTTTAAAGACTCCAGGATATTCTCTTCAGGTAATGCCTAATGAATTTGAATAAAGTATATCTTTTTATACCTATTTGGCCTACTACTGCTACTCCTCCAGAAAGTAAACTGAAAAACTGGTACCAACAATTGACACAAAAATCAGTATTCCCTCTCACTGAACTGAACTTTTAATAAAAGTGGTTTAGGGATTTCATTTATTAAAAGAATTACAGTGACGATAAATTTTCAAAACTATTCATCTTACTTTCAGGAAAACTATATGTAGGCAATTTATTTGAGACATTGTTTTACTGTTAGCAGTAGCAGATTATATTGTACAATTTATATGAATAAATTACCTAAATTAAACTACTTGTATGTTTGTTAACGGAGGGAGCAGAGTGGGAGGGGGTTGGAATGAGATTACCGGAGTAATAAAGCTGTGAAGCTGGCCCTCTGCTGGGAGGTGCCAGGAATGCATGTCCTAAATACTAACCCACATACATCAAGAAATTTAGGTGTATTCAGCATTTTGTGAATCTGAGTGTATTAAAATATACCAACTCTTATCTGTGAACCTGTCAATTAATAAAGAATTAGATAGTTTGTCTAATTTGAGAATGAAAAGTTAATCTTTTTATTTTCTCTCCCCAGTTTTCTAGACAAGATTGACATAGTCAAACAAAACGAGTATACGCCGTCCGACCAGGTAATGAAAGTCTCATCAAGAAATTACACAACTTCTCTGCCCTCTATGTCTTTGAGGATAACTCTCTCGTTAATTTTCCAGTTGCCATTTGTGGCACTAATATAGGTATCACCGTGTACTGTACATATTTAGTAGTCCAGTAAAAACTACTGTGTCATTTGGGTTGTTTATACATGTAAATGTACTGTGAAATGAAAATCTGCCTAGATTTCAGGCTTACATCATACTTCTGTGACACTAAAGCTCAATTATTGAGTCATTCATAATGTTTTGCCTTCCTTGCTGATAACGGTCATGCGCTTGCTTCCTTTGATGCAAAGTTGGTTGGTATCTTCTTGGCCCCACTGGGTCCCACTGTAAACCAGATCTTGTAATAATAGCCTCATCAGAAGATTTTATTTTTTTATCAGATTAGGCATTGTAGTTTTCATTTTGTTACAGACAATCTGAGGATCTATTTAAGACCAAATCACTAATCCAAAATCACATGTATATTCGTAACTTTCTGCCCATAAATAATGCAATTAAGCATCTAGCATGCTTTTATAGGATAAATAACCAGAAAACATATTAATGTCCCAAAGCTTTCATGGACAATATTGATGAGGAGAGAACAGTTTGTATCCTTTAAAGCTGTTCAAGAATAAATTAATCATTCATCCTTTTAAAATTTTGATTTTTGTAATAAATGAGGCTTTCTTATCATTGAAATCATTCTATTTTCAAGCAGCAAGATATTAAAAATACAGGTTATTATCTTTGAAATTTGGAGCAACTAATCTTAAAATGTGAAACTTTAAAACAAGTATCAGTTTTATATTGGAGGCTAAGGGTGTCAGGGGTTTAACTTGTATTTACTTAAACTTTGTATATAGTGCTAAGTATAGTACTTACAATTTACTTACAGTAATTACTTAAGCAAGATGAGTATTTAAGCAGTTAAGTAAAATAATTACATACCTCTGTAAGTAACAGTAAGCACAAGTACTTATGGTGCTTGTTTGGGACCATTGACTGCACTGAAACTCCCTACAAGGATACTGTAAAACAGGCCCGTTGGGATTATCCTCTGGGATGTTACATATTTCTTCTAAAAGAACTCCTGAGTGTAATAATCAAATCACTTCTGTTTTTTTTTTTCCCTTGAGGTGGGTGAATGCCTTTTTTTTTTTTTAAACACCATACTTGTATTGATTTCTAGAGATGCTGAGCTCCAGAGAGTCCAGTTTTCCAAATTTGCTTCTGTTTATTGGGGCGTTTCAATTTTCAAACTTTCAAACACAAGTTAGAACAATGTTTAAATATATACATATTTCAATAAGAATATTAAAATAGCCAGACAACAATCATTTACTATCAGAAAACTGATGTTAAAATGTAGCCATTTTGTTTAATGATTTAACAGTGTTGTCTAACCTTTGGATTTTGTGTGGTTTTGACTTCGACTAACCAGTTTGGTACCTATCTAGTAAGAACAGAGCTTTTATTGTGCGTATAATTTTTTTTCACAGTCTGTTCCGCTTACACAATCTTGTCTGCTGCAAATATTACAATTTATCTGCTATTTAGATCTGTTGTGAAGAAGACCAAAACTTTTAAGTCCTAAATTAGAAAACCTTTAGTTGAATTCAAAGTGGTATTTTGTAGTTAGTTATATTTGGACTGTGTACTCAGTCTGCAGCCTGTGCAAATCAGGTTCTTCTAGATCAATTACCCACTAGGCACTGTATATGGCTGTCACTGCTTTGCAATAGACAGTGGATAAAAGCCAATACAGTTTGTTTTTAATAGGAATTTGTAGCGCTTATAACAATTCCAGTTGGTTGTAGCTCACAACTTCTGATTATCATTTTTGTCTCTACAGGAAATTTCAAATTTTATCTTTGAAAAGCCCAATTCTTCTAAGATTTAAGTGGTTGAGCTCCTGGTTCTTTGAAGGAAAACGTGGAAAATTCTGAGACCTAGATACTTCTTTTAAGAGCCAAGCACTGAACAGTTGAGGGGGAGATCTATCTTCTGGGGTTGGCAATTATTTGGTGGTAGTTTAAAGATGCTGTTGTGTGCCACAGTCCCACTGAAACCTGTGAATGGGGTCTGTGCTGTTCTCAACACTTGTGTTTGCTTTAAGTGCCCTGTTCCTGTTCCGAGCTTGGCACTTACAACCAGCTTGTGAAAATATACGTACCTTAAAAGTTGAGCCCACCCATATGTGTGCATACGTGTTCAAGATCAAAACCTTAAATGCAGCTTCATAATGCTCTGTCCCCTGTTTTTGCAGTACAGCATACACTGTCAGCACTGGGTTAAAAGTTTTATTTCTGTTGCTGGATATATGAAGAATTATGAAGTATCTGTGTTGAATCAATGACTTTTCCTTTATGCTCTAGGATCTTCTCAGATGCAGAGTTTTGACATCAGGAATTTTTGAAACCAAGTTTCAGGTGGATAAAGTAAATTTTCAGTAAGTATCCTTTTTTTTCTTTTTTTTATTTAATACAATGCAGACAAATACCAAGGTAAATTGGAGGACAGTCTACCATATAGTCATTGAGACTACTGTATTTCTCAAGTTGATGTTTAATAGAAAGCAAGTATTTTATGATCGTTTAATTTAGTAGTCTGGCTTTAAAAAGAAATGCAAACTGGTATGCCATTTTCTGCTTTTATTTTAAATTGCAAAGAACAAAATGTTTTAAATTTATTTTTACTAATGCCTTTTCTGAGTATTTGATTCCTTGCTAGTTCATATAGTGAAATATTTGACCAAAAACACTGTACATATCTAAGTACCAGAAAATGCATGTTCTCTTTACTGTCCCAGCTTAGAAAGATTGCTTGACCTGAAGGAAAACTGCTGAGTTTTAGTCTGGTCTTGTTGACTTTAGATCTGTGATACTTGTTTCAGCAAATGACTTTGTTGGAGAACCTTTTTTAATGTCTTAGCTTGTGAGTGAAATGAATCTGCAGCATACATATGCCAGAATTTCTTACCTTCAAGTGTAGGTGTTAGTGAAAGTAAACTTAATTATGTTTTGTGATGAAAGGTCTGCGTGCGCATGTTGGTGGGCTGTTACCTGTTCAGGTTCTCATAATCCTCGATTCCTTTTAGCTTCTATGACACAGAAGTCCTAAAATTTCTTACATTTTCTGTTTGCATTGGGGGGAAGAAATAAAAAACAAACACAAAATGTATCCTGATTCCATTTATGTTTTTTTCTTAGTATGTTTGATGTTGGAGGGCAACGAGATGAACGCCGAAAATGGATCCAGTGTTTTAATGGTATGATTAGAGTTTGTTTGTTTTATAAAATAGTTCTCTGCAAAATTTTAATGCCCAATCTTAATTCTCTCACTGTGTGACAGCCATCTTCTTTTCCATGTAGCTTGATAAGGAATTATCTGAACAGTCGTACGGGATGGAATTTTTCTTGACATGTACACTGATGTAACCGCATAGAACATCTTTAGGGAGAATGTAGGTGGAAGGGAATTCAGGTTTGATAACTTAACATGGCTTGTCCATTTTCTTCAGTTTCCCTTTCTTCATTTAATTAGATTTTTTTGAGATGGGTTTGTGCATTATTTCCCAGCTATATGAGTGCTAAATTCCAAGCTATATTCTGTCTTCCAAGTGAAGGTTTACTGTTTGTGCCTATACAAAATACACCATGACAGGATAATTAACATATGCATAAAATCAGAATATCGTATTTTTCCACATATTTGCAGCCACATTGCTATGTCATGGGTGCTTCTTTCCGAAGCAGCACCAACCCATTAATGCAGTATGAGATTGTAGGGAACATCTGTCTTGTTAGACATGGTGTCACATACGGTATGTAATATACTACAGCACTGTATCGTGTAGCCCCAAAATGCCCTTGTTGAAAATGTTTATGATGGAGTTGATAAATCTGCACTTCTCTAGGGAGCCGTGCATATTAATATAATTTCTTGAAAAACAGCCCGAAGGGGAAGGCCCTTACTGAAAACATATAAACAAATACCCTCATTGAAGTAACCTGCATATAAGCTGGATTCCTTAGAATGCTAACGTAGCACCAGCCGAGGTACAGGTAAGACCTGAAACGTCTGCAGGCATTTTGTGAGATCTGGAGTCTTAACACTGATGTCCCCATCAGTTTAGTTCAGGTGATTATGTTCTTAACTCCCATACAATTTAAATTAGGTAGTTTTGTGTGTATTCTGAAGTGTTGCATGTACCTTCACTATGGCTGTTTATTTTACTATGTATCTCTGTTCAGATGTGAAACCTTTCTCCACACAAGTTTTCTTAAAGCTAGAGTTGGTGAAAATATTTTTATCTTTTTCTTTGTTGTTTGGACAAAATATTTATGAAGCTATGTAAAAGTCTATCTTTTTGTAGAAAAGTTATAATGAGATCCTACAGAACAGATAAAGTAGAATGCAATTTAGAATTCATCATATTTTCTATGGTTACTGTCACAGAGTATCACCTGAGACACTTCATATATGTATGGAACTACTGTGCAATATTTTCTTCTGTGCTATTAGTAACAGGTTTGTTTGGATTTTACCTCTGCTCCTTCCTCTTCCTGTTACCTCATGATCTCACTCATCTCTTTTGCTGTTGATGTCTGGGGTAGATGAGCCTGGAGGTCAGTGTAAGGGGTCTGGAGCAGCACAGGCACACAGAAGCACTGCGATGTGGATTCTGTGATCCTGGGAGTATCTCCCAGGAAGAGATAGGGGCCTCTAAGCAGTGTAGTACACTATAGGAGGACTAGAGCAGTTAACCGTGAATTCACAGCAATCTACTATTTTTATTATTATTGTTCACTCAGATCAAAAGTGCTGTTTGTCCCAAGGGCTTCCCTGTCCTTTCTTGATAGCTCAGAGTTGCTTTTTAAATTTCTTTACAACTTTTAAATCTTCTTTAAATTCTCCTCTTAGCTTTATTCAGTTTCTCTCTCTTGCTTCTGTTTCTTTCTTTTCTACATTTTCTGTCATTCTGTCAGCTTCTGTTCTGTGGCCTGCCTTTCCTATCTTTAATGGTTTCTTTGCTTTCTTTTTTTATTTCTGGTACTTAGAAAGCTGTCAGCAATAGCGTTCCAGCCTGTTCTCTTCATGAAGCTGAAAGTCTAGCAGCTTTTTACTGAACTTTGGGATTCCTGGATATTTCTTCTGAAGTTTGGTATTAACTAATGGATATTTCTTGATTTAGATGTGACTGCTATCATATTCGTGGTGGCAAGCAGTAGCTACAACATGGTTATACGAGAGGACAATCAGACCAATCGGCTTCAGGAAGCACTAAACCTCTTCAAGAGTATCTGGAACAACAGGTCTGTGAATTGAAGTTTCATTATTCCTATCACATAAATTATATCACATAACCCTATTTTATACTATAGTCAAGACTTGTGTACTGGGCCTGGTTAGGGTAGAGCTAATTTTCTTCGTAGCAGCTCATATGGTGCCATGTTTTAGATTTTGACTGAAACAATACTGATAACACACTGATGTTGCTGAACGGTGTTTGCAGAGCATCAAGGCCTCTGTTTCTCACTCTGTCCCCCCAGTGAATAGATTGGGGGTGCGCAATAGGTCGGGAGGGAACACAAGCAGGCAGATAACTCAAACTAACCAAAGAGGTATTCCGTACCATAGGACGTCATGCTCAGCAATAAAAGGGAAAAGGGGGGGTTAGGAGGGTTAGCCATCTTGCTGGGTATTGGTCTGCCCACGGGAGGTGGTGAGTGATTGCCTTTGTATCACTTGTTTTGTTTTGTTTTCTTCTCTCTTCCACTTATCCTTCACTTATTAAACAATTATTATTTATATTTTTTATCTTGACCCCTAAACTTTCTTGCTTTTATTCTTCCTTTCCTCTTCCTCTGTCCCACTGAGGGGGAAAGTGAGCGAGCGGCTGTGCGGTGCTTCGCTGCCCCCCAGGGTTAACCCAGCACAGCAGCGTAGCCTGTGCTACTCCCTTCTCTCAGCGCAGGCCAAGCTCGGCTTTGGTCACAACTGCCGACCTGTTACATTAATGTCTAATACACTCGTCTAATTGAGGAAAACTCGAGTGTTACAAACGGGTGGTTGCCGTATTGAGGCTGAAGTAATTAAAGCAGTGATAGAGTAGCACGCTAACAAGTGCTCACCTCCGCGATGTATTTGGATTAGCAGTAGAAAGTGGGCAACTTTCATTGCACACGTTAGAAGCACACAAACCGAACTCAGGGTGTGTACACCCGGAATTGCACCACTGGTTTCATGTGTAAAAGGAACCTTTCAAAATTATTATAGTGTGTCGTATGACTGTTGTCTCCAGAACTGGACTAAGTTTCTTCTTGCTGTATGATCCTAGCTGCGCCTTCTCAGGGTGTTTGGTTTCAATTTTCTATAGGTGGCTACGGACCATTTCAGTAATTCTTTTCCTGAATAAACAAGACTTGCTAGCAGAGAAAGTTTTGGCAGGGAAATCGAAAATTGAAGACTACTTTCCAGAATTTGCTCGCTACACTACACCAGATGATGGTAAGAGTTTTAAGCTTTATTAGCAATTTATGATTTCCTTGTTAATCACTGTAATGTTTTTGGTAATTTCAGCTAAGACTTGAAAACTCTTAAGTAGGTGTAATCTTCATTGTCTTTCAGCCAAACTGTAATGTTACATTTTAGGTATTAATAATGAGAGAATCCTGTCTTTTATACATTTAATATATTAATAATTTCATCGTGCCAAAATCCTGTTACTTTGCTGGTGTAGACCACAGTACAGCTTGTCACAAATATGTCCTCTGGACTCCCCCTGCTCATATCTGTGGTCATTTCTGTAACGTGCCAAGTGCCTGGTGCTATGGCCACTGTAATATTGCTTTGTTCTCCTGAAATCTTGCTGCTTTAAAGAATATGTTAAGGTTTGTCTTATCTCATAGTCAGCTTTGCAAAGTATGTTTCTATCATATGTGAGCAGAAAACAGAACAAGTTACGATTTTTAGGTGCTATCACCAAAAAACATCTGTTTTAATGAGATACTTATTTTATTATTAATCAGCAACACCAGAGCCTGGTGAGGATCCCAGAGTTACAAGGGCCAAGTATTTTATTAGAGATGAGTTTCTTGTAAGTATTTCTTTTCTTTCAGTATTTCTTAAGTGATTCTTCTCAAATACAAGCTCTTATGTGCCTTCTACTATTGCAAAATGCTGTCACTTTTTGTGCTGTATTTAACATCCACACTGCATAAAACACTGTTACGTTTAAGAGCTTTACTGCTGTTTGTTAGCTGCTCTTAGGATGACACAGTACATAATTAAATAGCAAAAGAATTGGTGAGAGTTAAGAAACCTCAAATAGAATGGTGAGTGAAGTCCTGCTGTTATTATTGGGGCCAGATTATTATTCCATGCATTATTTCTAAAGATAAAGGCTAATCAAAAGATGCATCACCTGTAAAATATTAATGTTCTTTTCATATTATCTTTCCCATTACTGGTCAGCTGAAGCTATAACAGACATAGATTTTTTTTTTTAAATATTATTACAATTACTTGTAATGGTAAGCATGGCAATCAAATTGTGGACTCATTTTAAAATGGAGGAAAATAAAATGTTGAGAGAGGCTTTGTAAGTGCAAAGCAGGGATAAAACCTTGTACAAGGAGGCAAAATCCCGCTTTCTTAGTGGACAAATTTACTAGGAGTTGTGTGGCTAAATTCACCAAAGTTGCATATAAATAGCACTTTCTTGAGTTCCCATTCAACTCTGAAATTCCCCAGTATGCAGTGACCTTCTCACCGTGTAATTCTGATGATTTTAAATGTCATGTTTTAGGTGAGAGACTGAAAAATGGTGGACGTTTTGCCACTTAGTTACACTCTTTGAAAAGACAACTCACACATAACATATCTTAACCTTCATTCATCTGAGTTTTGAGAACACGGGGGGTTTTCCCCAGTCAGTTGTATTTTAACCCAGTATTTCTCTCTTACTTTTAACAGAGAATCAGCACAGCAAGTGGAGATGGAAGGCACTATTGCTATCCTCACTTCACATGTGCAGTGGATACAGAGAACATCCGGAGGGTTTTCAATGACTGTCGGGACATTATTCAGCGCATGCACCTTCGCCAATACGAGTTGTTGTGATGGAGAGCACTTTTTTCTGTGTTTTGGACTCCTTATTCCTTATTAAAAAAAGAAAAAAAACACCCTTGCCCACATAGGGTGGAAGAGAACTGTTTGAATCTCCCATTGATTTGCACCCCTCAACTTTTTCTCCTTGCTGGACAATAGCAGCACTTCTAAGCTTGCTTCTGTACCCCTCGGACAGTTTGAGATGGCCCCTAACACTTAAAAGGCCATTTCCATGAGGATTCCCTAACACTGTTATTAACAAAAAAGAAAAAAAAAAAAAGAAATCTAATTAATTAAAAGCCCTGAATGTGGAGCACCTGAAAGAACTGGGGATTAAAAGTTAAAACATAAAAATTGGGGAGAGAAAACTTTAGGTAATTTAGCACTGTTGTGGGCATAATCGTATAACCCGTGATCTCCACTTTGTATCTCACTGCATCAGACTAAAGAAGGTGCCAAGTCACAGACCAACTTTGAAGACAGACACTTGAGTTTGGTTCTCTGACTGTAATGTGGCTTTGAGCGGAAATACTGACAATTCTACAACAGACCTAGACAGTGCAAAAACCAACTGCTACCTTTCAGAAGGGTATTTTTAAAACCAGTCTTGGTGGTCTAAAGACAACCATGGACATTTACGAATTGAACTGCGTATGGCCTGTGATTGCAGAAAGAGTTAACCACACACTGTTTTCAGTTTGTCCACTGATGATCCCGTCTGCTAGAGAAATCATTATCTGGACTGTAGTCCTCCCAGTCTTTCCCTTCTTTTTCTTCTTCCCTCCCCTCATTTTTTATTTTACTGCTGGATTATTATTCTTGTACAGACTGTAAAATGTATTATTTTGTACAACTTTATTGAAAAAAAATAACTTGTAGAAGATCTTTGTGCCTTGATTATGGCTGTACCTGTACAATGAGCTAAGATGTAAGTATGTTTGATTGCGCTGTACAGCTTTGTCAACCCTATCTGCAGCATTAGCTCAAGGTAGGGAAAATTTATCTGTAGTTTAGTTTTTCTGGTTTATAAAAGAAGGAAAAATACTGTTTAGTAAAAAAAAAAAAAAGGAAAAAAAGAAAAAAAAGAAAAAAGTACAAATTGTGCAAACTTAACCACTTTAAAAGTGAGGTCTTCAACAAGTGACCAGATGTTGCAGCATCATGCTTTTTAATTTCTAGCTTTAATTCATTTAAATCTCTATCCAAATGCAAAACATGGCTTGTTTCTACATAAACCAAATTTTGCTACAAATTATAAATGTTAGTCTTTGGTCATTCATAGTCCTTTTTGCTAAAGACAAAACCAGAACAATAACGGACACATAGGGCATCATGCAGGTCTGGTGACCATCTCTGGACTGGGCCAAATACCCCACCAACCTCCGCTTACGCTGCGTGGGCATACTACTACGGAATGACAAGGTGTGCACTGCCCTTGGATTTGGCCACTGAATTCCAGTTTCAAATGACATTTTTATTTCTCTTTTAATAAAGAGATACTTTAGAACCTTTTTGTTTTATATTAACTATATAAGTAGCTTAAAGTGAAGATGTGTGGATTTTTCTTAAACTTGAATAATTTATGCAAATTATATGCTTAGAACAACATGTGGTACAGTAAAAAGAAAAAGAGCAAAAATCACTGTAGCAATAAGAGAGCATGTAATTTTAGTAACTACTACACTGCTTTATATTTTATACCTAGGTGTTTTATGTCTCTGTGAGTGTGTTACTTTTTCATGTGTCTAAACCTACGTGTACAATTTGTACAGAGTCAGAAATTACAGCTGTAATAACACATCTAGAACAGTGTTAGCCTATATTACTCAAACACCCCTGTTCTCCCTTCATTTACACCCCTAAACTGATCTGGATCTTACTGCAGTGACTTTAAAAGGAAAACAAAACAAACAAAAAAAAAAACAAACACCAAAATACTTGCCTCTTTGCCTTTCACACTAGCTTCCCTCCACCCAAGAGACTGTGTTAACTTTCTTTTTTGGGAAGAGGTCCAGTTTAAATTAACGTTGGGGTGTGGTCAGTTATGTCTGTGCAGCTAGATTTGCTTCAGGTATCAGATGCCTTTTTAATACTAAGAACTGCAACTGTTCAGAATTGTGAGTTTTCATTGCTTTTGTGGCTAAACTTCTAAATGAAAATTAAATCACCTAGTCCATTCTCATGGAAAGAACAGGGACTTGATGGAGTTACTGTCCCATCTCTCTTAATTCAAAATCACTAGTGATCTTTCAGAAGACACTAAATCGCCTAAAAATTTTAGCTGTGGTTGCTACTCATTTTTGAAAAATGGTCTTTCCTGTTCACACGTTTAGAAAGTTGCCACCTGAACTTTGCAGAACTGTGGGTGAACATGACCGAAAATAGCCCCCTGTGATATAAGAATGTATCCAGTGTCTGTAGGTTAAGGGCTGGTGTTTCCACTAGCTAAAAACAGGACACGCAAAGTGGAAAGAAGATGCATTGTGAGCCTTAATTTTAGTTACAGGAGCCAAAATCTTTAATTTTGTGCCAACCCTTATCTTTTTAAGCCTAGGAGGAGTTGGTGTGAACACCAAATTTCTAAATGGGGAAAACCTGTAGTGGTGTGAGGAATGTAATCTCTCATCTGAGAGAAACAAAGCACCTCCATTAAAAAATATATTTTTAAAAAAAAAGCTTCTTCCTCTGGTAATGAGAAGGATACATAATAACAATGAGCTATATAAGACAGCAACAGTTTAAGAAACCTAAAGCTTTATGAACCGAAATGTTTAGGGGATGCATTTTTTTTTCTAAAGTGAGAAAAAAAAAAGTGAGAAAAAGGCAATTGTTTTGAATATGGTTGAGTTGCACAAGTATGGAGAGTGTGTGTGTGTGTCTTAATGTCTCAGTATTGCCTTTGTTAGTCTCTATTAGTCCATGCAGTTTGGTGGCCTGATAAATGCAAGTCTTTATTTTTAACAGCTTTCTTTTTTTTTTAAATACAAAACCATAAAGCTTTAATGCTTGCTATTTAATAACTAACTGTGTTTTCTTCTGTCTCTAATTTAGTGGCCGTAATTTGCAGTTAATTGAACCATTCCAACCTAATGCTTACCCATATTTCCTAGTTTTGTTTTATTTATTTATTTGAACTTTTTGTTTTCACGATTGAGGACTTTCACTTCTGTCTCATTCATCTGTTCGGAAACTTCTGACCTTACAGCCAAAACTTAACTCATTCTACTCAGTATTCATCGTGATGCTGAAGTGTAAGATACCTGCAAATGTAAACACTACCACTTTTATTAATAAAAGCAAATACAGTGTTTTAGGGCACATTTGCATCACTATAGTTGAGGTTGTGTCAGTATTTCCATAGAGGGTCTATATCTTGGCACTAAATTGCCCTAAGCTAAATCTTTGCCATAGAAGGCTTCTGCTCAAGCATGATTTGGTGGGTTGGTTTTTAAACAGTTTCCAACACAAACTCTTGTTTCTCTTTCAAGTTACACAACTGTTTTGTTGGATGGGGGTTGGTTTAAAAAAAAAAACAACAAAAACAACAAACAAACCTGGTTCGATTGTTTTTGGCACTTCTGTAACTCAGAAATGGTTTTGATTTTAAAACATAACCTTTGGCAAGCCAGTAACCTACAATATGGTCTGATCACTTTGGGTATTTTGTAAAAATAATAATAAATTGTAGAGATGTTGTGGTTTCAAAATCAGCTACTGTGCATTTGCAGTAACTTATTTCAACCCAAGAACTTTTAGTAATTTGTACATCAGTACACGTGTTCAGCAGCCAGTGTGATGCAGCAGAATAGTGATAACTCCTGAAGGGTTTTGTTTTAATAATGTGGAGAGGTAAATCCACTACAGACTAAAAAAAGATTCAGCTGCTTCTGAAAGCATCAAAAACTGCTCTCTTAGAGGCTGAAACTGGAGCTCTGTAAGTTGTTAGGAGCAGACTTTGATGCAAAAGCACATGAAGGCATGCTGGATCAGTTGTCATAGACAGGAGCCCTGAGGGCTTATCTTCATTTATCTAAAAACTATTTTGAATCATGGTATTGAGGATAGGATTTAACTTGGAGTATGTCGTTAACTTCAGAGGAACTGAAGCTAATTCTGTTCCAGTGTGTTGCACGTAATTGATACCTGCAGGATAATTTGCTTTTACCAGTAAATCTATGCACAGAAATATTAATGTTCATCACTTTAGAATCTGAGCACCTTGTAATTAGTCGTGGCGCAGTATTTCTGTAAATTATGTAGGATGTTTTGTATTGTATCCTATTTCCCAATGTTGAAAATTATGTACCAGGAAAAACAAAAGATAGAAACATGATTACACAGGAAATTGAGCACAGATACGGAGATAGACCCCATGACAGCTGAGTACCAGTCCAGTGCCTTAGTGATAATACTGTTGGTGATTGGTGCTATACAGATGTCTAAAATTGATAAAGTTGTTATAAGTTATAAAATCAGGTAACTTATTCTGGAAGAGAGTAAGTTCTCTTCTTGCCCCAACTCTATCTAATATGCTATGTGCATTTCTAACAATGCTGGCACTCATAAGACCTCTTCCATGGAAGCAGATGATAAAATCCCTACTAACTGTAAGACACAGGGTCAGGGCCATAGATTACTATCAGTAGAAATCTCACGCAGGAACAAGTCCTCATCCCTGGAATACATGTTGAGTTTGTATAACTCTAAAAATATTTACAAGCGAACATCTGTTTGCAGTCCAAAACCAAAACTGTACCCTTCTTCCTCAGCTTGATATTTCTGAAAATTCATCCATCGGGAAAAAGTCTTTCTGTTCTATGACAAACTTTGAAGTGTCTTTGTAAATAAAATAAGCTACAGAGGGGGTTTCCGAACCTCTGCTGCTGAAAGCCGTTACACTGAAAAATATCTCTGGTGACTGACAAGATAGAAATTCCAAGAGTGAACCTGTTTTAATCCTGGTCATAACCAGTTAGCTTAAATACTGTGAGTGAATGTGTTTCAGTTACTAGGTAGGTAAACTGCTTTAGAGTATTTTACTGTATTGCAGAGATTGCTAAAAGTTCAGCCATGAGTACTGGCCTCATCATACCCTGATTCTCATCTTATTAAAAGTTAAAACTTCTTTTTACCCTGTCTACTTTTAATGTACTGAGCTGAGCAAAATGGGTGCAGTTTGAAGCACAAGTCTACTTGGAAAAGGAACTTGGGAGGAGGTGGGGAGGCAAACTAACCTCTTACTGTATTAAACATAAAAATAATAAGGTGGGGTTTCTTCTAACTTCTGGGCCCTGTAAACTTAGCCTGGTTCTGTGGAAAAAATAGGGAGTTCTCTAGGTTAACAACAGTGAGTGCTCACTGATACCTCTGCAACAAGGGGTAACTGGCCAAATATGTAAGAGATAATTTGCTTTTTAAGAAAAAATAATCAAACCAGAATTTACAGGTTTTACTTTTTTTTTCACTTAGGAAGTCTGCCTCAAAAATCCTTCTTTTAATGACAGGACAAAATAAAGCCTTTAAATATTGTCCCAAATACAGAGAGAATGATACATTTTTGAGGGAGAAGATGCTGAGGTTAGGGTTTTTTATGTAACATAACATGCTTTCTAAGGCTGGGGTGCCAGTAGACAAACATAAGCAAATACAAAATTAAAATGTGAATGTATCTCCTCACTTTAGTTTACCCAGTTCTTTTATTAAATGAGTTGGCTAATACTTTTTTTTTAAAAAAAGTATACTACTACGCAAGTTTGGAGAAAGAACAAGGTTAGGACAGAGGTAGTAATATTCGGAATTCTCTCAGTTCAGTTCTGTTATGCAAACTAATGTTTTTAGGCTGTGAATTTTACATGAATTATTAATAATGAAGTATAGCATTTCTATTTGTAGTTTTCTGGTATTTGCTATGACTTTGGAATTGTATCATTCTTGCAACTAAAATGCTAGAGTGCCAGCAGAGATCAGGCAGAGAAAGGAGCTGCTGTAGAAGGGTTATGAATCACCACATCAGGCTGCCCTGAAAGGGGGCCCGTTCTAGTTCTTTTTCACTATGTTATCAGTTTTCTGTTGGCAGGATCAGAAGAGCTTCTATAAAGAGGCAAATGAAGGGGTTGGGTGATAGAACCAAATACGTGTCTGTGTTAAGACCTCAAAGTATTAATGAAAGGTACTTCAGACTTGTATTAACCTAGAGCCATAGGAGACAGCAAGTCTTTCCTGAAGCGTGTGTGTGATGATTCATATGGATCTCAGTATTTTTAATCTCCATTCTCTCTTTGCTTGAAGGCACAACATCCAAAATGAAGTGAGAGGTCTCTTGAAAGTTTTGGTGCTAACCTTGAGTTCTGTTTCCCACAGGGCAAAACTCTGCTGGGCCTCAAAGGTTCATCTGTGTAACAGAGTCTGGAAGCCCAGTGCTGCCACAAGCAACGGCCCTTGTTAATCTATTTGTGATTTAAAACTGGGGAGCTTACAACCAATTGTTCTGTCCAGCATCATGGCCCAAAGACTGCTACCTTTGGATTCTGATACTTTCTCCTGTCCTCATGCCCCCACCCCAACTACTCTTAGAACATGATATGGTTGATAAGAGAGAATAGAGCAGCTATGGAAGAAAGTTATGAGGCAACTTCACTGAAAGTTCAAAGGAACTAGGGAAAGCTAGATAAACAAGACTCCTAAATTCATCACCTTGGACACTGAAAAATATATTTATGGGGGAAATTCTTCATTCCCCAGGTAAGTGACCCAGTTTGGGATCCTTATACGAATTTTCAAGGTCAGGGAATGTATTTATCTAAAAAGGCCAAGATACCTCCAACTAAGGAACCACAAAAAATGCACTCACTACAAACATTATAGAACTGAGAGATAGTCCAGTGAAGTATAAGTTTAACAATCAGTATGCAAATCAACTGAAACTTGCTTTGAAGCAAGAAAATGTTTCCACTATAGGCTCATCTTGAAAAGTACTTGGGGCATTGTGGGGCTATGCTTTTAAGCAATCATCAGTATATAAATATAGTTCCAACTTCTAAGTTAATGCTTGAAGGAGACTAGAGTGACAGTATGTCGGCAACATAAAAACCACCTCGTTTTGTCTCCTAATACTTCTCAGTTACCCAGCAAAGTGTCATGGTGTTCGATGTCTGGAATAACACTGTTACCAGTAATTGTGAATTTCAAGGTACAAACAAAAATGCTTAACCTTGAGGTTCTGCTTGAGAAGGAAGAACTCAGCCAAAACTCATTAGCCTCACTTGATGCTGCTGTAATTTCCTACTCGATTTGAAAGTTATTACCTTACCTCTCGTTGAATGTATTGGCTGATTTGTAAAGGGCTAATGATTACAAAACACAAATCTATGCTAAAAGAATTTGTAGAGGACAAGGAGCAGAGGTAATTAGCATACAGAGAATGCCAGGGTGGTTATTTTTTGAAAAACATATGAATAAAAAGCAAACAGTTTTGTTGGAAGCTGGCTCTTCTGTTTGAGATTTTTCTTTTATTCTAGGAAGGAACCAAATGAAGTTGGATGGTTTCATCAGCTGTATTATGTTCAGTGCTTCTTTAGGTAGGAAATCTTGAAACAGAGTTGTTAAGTAATTTGCTCAAACATAAAGCAACAAATTTTGATGGTTGAGTGGAAATGAAACTTGAGCATTTGATACTTGGTTTATTCTTTACTCCGCTAGGAGAGCCATTCCCAGCTTTTATGAAATCAACCTTCATTTCTCTTTTTTTTTTTTTTTAAAAAGGTAAGAAAAAAGAAGGTAATTTTCCACATTTATCTAGATCTGGCTCTCCACACACATCTACTTTCCAGGATGCCTTTACTGCTTCTTCAAAGCATGCAGCAGAGACTCCAAGGCTGGCCTTCACAGTATATTTTTGGGGCTCAAAATTTTATCTTTAATACACTTACTGCCACATCAAAATCTCATTAGTTGTGAATTGTGACTCAATAATATTTTACACACAAAATGTAGTCAAATACACATTTAGGGAAAAATTTGTTGCATTCATTTGCTGGATAAGGTAATCTTTCAGGGACATTCAAGTAAATCTAAGTGCTTTTATCTATTAACATTTCACTGAAACTTTGAAAAACACAAATCCATATGGGAGAACACAGTTAAACCCAAGAAGAGAACCAACATTGTTTCCATTCAAAGTTGTAGAAGTTTAGTTTGCAAAATCAATTTCTGGTACATTTAGTGTTTCATCACAGTTTAAATGGTACATTGAAAGCGTTCGATCTGACTTCGCCTCTCGTTTATTGACCTGAAGTGGGGAAAGCTGGGATATTGCAATTCTTCTGCAAAGGGCTATTGAGCACATGTCTGGCTCTGTTACAGGTCCCTAGTTTTCTCCTCAAGGAAAGTTGAAAGTAAATGCTTTGAGTATTGTTCATTCATTATATATGAAAAAAAAATCATTTTCAGTTACTGCAATCACAATAAAGAGATATATATATACAAAGACAAAAGAATGTTTACTTTTAAGATTCAGACACTGAAATTACTACTATCATTAATATCTAATAGCACTATGTCTCTCACTGGCAGTTGGTGCTGTGGACTGTTCACTACTTCTACTCAACTAAGCAGTAAGTTTCGTAGCATAATTACTATTGAAGACCTAGAAGTCCAACAGTTGTCACTAGACAAAACTTTTACCTGCTCTGAAAATGCTTTACTGAAGGTAAGATGTACTATGTATGGCCATGAGCTCCGTGCACAATGAAATTCTCCAGACTGCAGATCCAAATATCCTACCTAGGAGATGCACAGCAAATTTCAGCCACGGGAGGAAGCCTCTCCTACTTAGATAAAGACATCCATCATACAAAGCATATTTATTTGAGCCTTCTGTAAAGAACTAGGATCTCCTCCTAAGCCTCACAAAGTCTCAGCTTTGTGGTTTTCCCATCCAGTTTCATTTGAATGTTAGTTAAGTTCTGGACTCGCTTTTTCTCCAATTTTAAATTTTCTGAACCTTCTGTTAGGGTAATATAATAGTTACTCTGATATCACCTAAGATGTAGGACAAGTTCTCTGAAGAACACTGTGCATCATTACAAGCCAAAAAAAAAAAAAAAAGAGCTGATGAAGCACAGGAGGTGTATAGATGTTTCTTACTTGACTCACAGAAAATACTTTTTCTTTCTTGGTTTGGGATAGATTAAATTCAGGTCCAGTATTTTCTTAGGAGCTCTGACTGGTTAATCATACTGTCTGTTGTGAATATGCTATTATTTTCTCATGTCTACGAGATGGAAATTGCCTGCTAACTAAATGGAGGTAAGCCAAAAACTTCTTCTCAAGGATATTTCCATTGGCCTCCAGCCTCAGCCTGTCACTTCACTCCCAGTTCTTTCCTCGTAAGAAATGGCCAGTGCTTCCATAAGCGTTGAAATGTTACCTTACTGTCTTCCTGACTGCAGGTGATCGAGCCAATGTCTAGCACAGGTAGAGAATGTGTCTGTTGTGCCTCTTCAATACACGCCTTTTATTCTGAAAAAGTCTCTTTTCCTTCCTGTTGACAGAGCAAAAAGACTATTCTCCTGGGCTCACAAGAAATGTTTCGGAAAGGGTTGCTTCACCACTGTAGGGCAGCATATGACAGCACAACTGGTGCTGCACAGCAGTTCAGGTGGTGGTGTGTATTTTCTATACTGAAATTTTAAGCGCAGTAAGCCCTTTAACTAGTACAGTGACCACACTTGAACAAGGACTGCATCTCTTGAAGATCCTATGACAATTTATTTCTGATCAGGGTTTTTTGGCCTTTCCTACCAAGCAATTTCTTGGACTGCATTGAAGACTGATTTCTTTTTACTATTTTTCATTAGAAACTGAATGAGAATAAAGGACCTTTTAAATAATTAATCAGTATTGCTGCCCTCTAAATCCCAGAACACATCCTCACCCTCCCCTTTCTCACAGCTGAACTCATACAACTGAAGAACAGGAGTTGATCTGAAGAGAGACAAAGCGACTCTCTTCCTCTCACATGGTCTCCATTCCAGTAATGCCCATCTCCTTGCCTGAGGTCAGGTTGGATGATCAGTTTTCATTTTAGATTTCGCCCCTCTTCATTTGTCTGTAACTTCCTAGTCCCTCCCTTTGCTGGGGGCCCTCTTGGCCTGTTTCCTTTGGTCAGCACCCCAGCTCAGCCGGTCTCCTTCGAGACCCTCTCTCTCAGCACCCCCAAGAAAGGCTACACTAAGGTCCCTAGGTGAGCACAACCACTGCTCTGGGGATCCAGCTTCATGGGCAGGGGAACAAATTCTGTGTAATAGGCTGCCCTAGGTGGTTACAGATGGCCTAAGAGCCTCAGAAACAGAGAACTTGGCTCATGCAGCACAGATCTCTCTGCTGCACAGAAATGAAACTAACACCCATAATGCCAATAGTGATATTTATAGGGATTACAGTTGGTTTATTATGATTTTTTTTAGATCAAAGCTTTCAAGATTTTGTCTTAGGCTAAAAGAAGCCCTCCCCAAAATTTGTTTGTGATAAGAAAAGGCATAAATGTTATTTAAGTTGTTCAGCAGCAGGTTTTGGGGACACAGTTACACCAGTTACGCTGGTCCTAAAACTTAACCACTAAAATCTGGTCCTAAAAATCTTACCACTTCCATTCCACCAAAGTTATCTTTGCTGTTCCTTAACTTTTTTTTCCCTACTTGTTAGTTTTTTAATTCAATTAACATTTGATCATTACTGTCAGTTTGTTGCTGTTTTTCCACATCCTCTTCACGCTTCAGGTGTGAGGAAACTGCAGTTACTCAGCTGCAGCCAGAAGACCAACACGTGATTTTTTCCTCTTCCCTTGCAATCCCCATCGAATTGCCACTGCACTGGGAGGCTTTAGGAGGTTTTGCAGCGTGGGGAAGTTTGCTTTGAAATTTCCATTGGCTTCTTTTTTCCCTCTGACTTTATTTTTTCCTCTCTCACTGTATGCTGTCTTCTGCCTTGGCTCTCCAGCAGCGACTAACCAGCGATGCACTGCTTGAGCTGGGACAGAGCGAACCTCCACCGCCTTGGGAGCCACCGCCACGGGGCCAGCTCTTACGTTGCTGTATTCCATTTCGATCTGCTGGCGTTCATGTACAGTTTCAGCCATTATTCGACAAGCGACGGCTTCGCCGTGGACGCCGGCTCCAGCACGAAGCAGCGCTGAGGCGTGAGGTAACGGCCGGCTCCTGTCAGCCCGTCCCGGGGCGGGGGGCGGCTCTGGGGCAGGAAATTCCCCACCGTCCAGGAGCGGCAGAAAGGTGACGGGTTTCACGCAGCTGCCACCGCCCGGCGATCCCTTCCCCGGCCCGGCCCAGCGCTGGCAGCGGCTCCACCCTCCCGGCGCCCGCCATTCCGCGCCGCTCCTCCCATGGGGGCGGTCGCGGCCTGGTTCCGGCTGTTACCGCGGCTTTTTCGGCCCGGGGCGGGACGGGAGGAGCGATGGAAGACGCCGATTACTTTGAAGCTAGCGTGGTGGAGTGGGGGAACGAGGCGGACGGAGGGACGGTGAGCGCTTGCGGGCGTCTCAGCGGCGGCGCGGGGCTGCCCGGTCGTGCGGCGGGAGCCGGCGGCTCGGTGCCGGGCCTGAAGCGGCCTGTGACGGGGAGCGCGCTCCCTCCGCGCCGTTCGGGAGAGCGGAGGGCTTCGCCCGGGGGACGCCGCCTGGTCCTCGGGTGGGCCCCGGGGGAGCCCCCGGGCCCTCTCCTCTGTGGGCGGATGGAGCCGCGTCTGGGGCTCCGAGCTGAGGCGAAAAGCGCCGAGCGTGAAGGCGGCGGGGAAGGCTTCCCTGTGGTGGGGCCTGGGGCTTGAGGGGGTTAAAAAGCAGGAAAACAACTGCAAGACGGTGCTTGGTTTTGCGCCTTCCCTGTTAAGAAGTCTATTTGAGTCAGCATCCCTGGAGGTATTTAAAAGACGTATAGATGTGGTGATTAGGGACGTGGTTTAGTGGTGGACTTGGCAGTGCTGGGTTAACAGTTGGACTTGATGATCTGAAAGGTCCTTTCCAACCAAAACGATTCTATGATTTGTCTGGGGAGCAGGTCGCTTGCTGTGGTGAAGTGAGGTGTGTGCTTCTGAGGACAAAAATAGCCTAAATATGGGAGTATGGGGGGCAAGTGGGACAAGAAAGGTGTCTGACTTGACTGTGCTTGTGAATAGCAAGACGATGAGGATGGGGAGGGTGAAGATGATGCTGAAGTCCAGCAAGAATGCCTGAAGAAATTTTCAACCCCAGACTATATAATGGAGCCATCTATATTTAACACGTTAAAGAGGTGAGTGTACCCTTATGCGTGTTACAGGTGCAGTATTGTCCCTATGTGTGGAAGTGTCTGTGAAAATGTATAAATGCTATTGTTTCCCCTTTATTTAGAGTTCAATTGTTTTTGGTTTTCAGTATGACTTTCAAATAGTTCTTTTCTAACCCTTTCATCAGATATTTTCAAGCAGGAGGTTCTCCAGAGAATGTTATCCAGCTCCTCTCTGAAAACTACACTGCAGTGGCACAGACTGTAAATTTGCTGGCAGAGTGGCTCATTCAAACAGGTACGATAAGCGATACAGTATAGTTTGGGTCGATAGTCTTTCTTTTGTCAGAAATACCTGAATTGGTGGCAAATTTGGTCATACTCAGGGAGTGGATCATTATAAAGGTGTCATCTTGTATGTGTATGTGACTAAATTCTTTATAATACGTTCATTCTGGTGAGAAAATAAGTAATCTGTTGATGAACATTTTGAAATGCCCACAAACTGTATTATAAAGGGTAATATAGTTGAAGCTACTGCATAAACTGTAGTTTCTTTTTGTTTTCATGCACAAGGGCAAGGGTACCGTATGTAGATTGTGTTAGCAATAATTGATATTTTGTAATAGTATTATATAATTAATATTGAAAAAACAATTGCCTTATTACTAGTTACTATTCCCTTTCAGTGAATCACTGGTTAGATGTAAGGTTCTCATACAGATGTCTCTATTCTCTGAGACAACAATTCTGTATTACCAGTCTGCTTACCAATTCTTCAGCAGCTTCTTGCAAGACATGTTTAGCATTATCTTGTGGTATCTTTGTTCCTTAGCTAGTATGAACTTTTGTTTACAAATTATCAGCAGAATTATGCTCTGATCTCAGGAATGTAGAACTACTTATTACTACTTTGTGTATTGTTTTGTAGTATACTATCAAAGCTCCTGATAGCCAATATATTAAAAGGATGGTCTTTAGTCTGGTAACGTGGGTTTGTGCACCAACCCTGGTAATCTCTCCTGTGTTTAAGGTATATGCATTTTGGTATAGTCCCCAGTGACAGTCTTGTGGGATGACTGGCATTGCTGTTTACGTGAATGATGAAGAGGGCAAGAGAAAGACTGGTGTAACCTGCCTGTGATCCTAAACAGTCTGCATTTAGGAAAAAAGACTGAGACTCTCTAAATCTGTCTGTCTCAGTGTGGCCTGATAGTAGAACTGATGGCTCTTCTCTCATCTCCTGTGTGTGATACATTTCTGAGTAGTTTCTGTTCTTGTTGAAAAATTTAAGATGTTGCTGCTGTGTTTGATTGGATTGCATCTGCTAAGTTTTTTGTTCCTTCTGTACAGGTGTTGAGCCAGTGCAAGTTCAGGAGACTGTAGAAAACCATTTAAAGAGCTTACTTATCAAGCATTTTGACCCTCGGAAAGCAGATTCCATCTTTACAGAGGAAGGAGAGGTGTGCATGGAATCCATGTTGCTATCTTTACATGAGTGGATCCTATATAGATGCCTTCATCCGATGGAGCAGTAGATAGTGGGGGAAGGGAAATTGTATCTTCAAAGGTCTTTTCATTCAGAAAACCAACGGTATTTCACTGGAATCCTCAGAGGCTTAGAGAACTTGGAAACTGAATGCATCCTCCTCTGTAATAAAATCCTGTATAACAACTTGTAGGACTCCTGAGAGGTAAAAGCCTTATTTTTAATGATTTTGATGACTAGATATCCTTACATTTCTCTCTGTTACTCTGATGTTTTCAGACTCCAGCCTGGCTTGAGCAAATGATAGCACATACTACGTGGAGAGATCTCTTTTACAAGTTGGCAGAAGCTCATCCTGACTGTTTAATGCTTAATTTTACTGTGAAGGTAGTACACTCAAGTCTAATAAATGAGAATATCCATAAAGGGCTTCAAGTATTGGCTGTGGTCTTGCCTGTGTCTTTTATATTTTCCTGCTAATAGTGCTTATTCAAATGTCAGAACAGTGCAAGTACATATTGGTGGGAGGAATTGTGTTACAGGTTGCAAGTAGTAAATGTAGTTTCCCAGTTTGCAGTACTGCTCTTTGAGTTTTTTGTTGGGGTTGTTTTGGTTTGGTTGGGGTTTTTTGTTGTGTTGTTTTTGTTGTGGTTTTTTTTTTTTCTTTGATCTGTATTTGAAAATTCTGAATTTCTGGTGCAGTGAAACATTTCAGTCAGTTTTGTATGTTTCTGTGACAGGCAAAGAATGTTATGATATATCTTGGTGTGCTCTGAAGTATTCTTAGATCATTATGGTTTACTTTCTTTTTACTACATCTTTATCAGTTTCCTTTTCTGTAGTCTAAAAGATGAACGTGAATTCCAGAAAGTGTATGCAGAGGCAAATCTTACATTCTGTGTGTTCTTCTAGACTTGTTAGAATATCTGAAATATAAATGTAAATAATGTAAGTTTTCTGTGATGTTTTTGTTTTTATAGCTTATATCTGATGCTGGATATCAAGGGGAAATAACTAGTGTTTCAACAGCATGTCAGCAACTGGAAGTATTTTCCAGAGTCCTACGTACATCTCTGGCAACAATTTTAGATGGAGGAGAAGAAAACCTTGAAAAAAACCTCCCTGAGTTTGCTGTAAGTTTTTTTCCTTTTTATGTGGAAACAGAGTACTGTTTTCCTTTCTGGTTAGGATATGCAAATCATTGCAGGATTGTAGAGAATCTTGACATCTTATCGAGTCTTACAAAATCTTATGATGAGAAGGCATATCTGAGTTCAAAAATATAAATTTGTGCTTTTTGATCATTCTCTGACCAAGAATTCCTTGGGTTGCTCACATGACACTTGTTATATTTCTGAAATGGATTGCAAAGTGATGTAGGTAAAGCTGTTGTCTTTCACATTTAATGCAAGATCCAAAGATCAGTCTCGTCAGTCCCCTGGCAAATTAAAATAATTCTTTTATTGTCAGTGTGAAAGTTGCCGTCTGAATCAACACATGTTCTTTGTTGTGAAATAGCATAATGACTTTTGGGTGGCTTTGTACTTGTCTTTTTAAATATTGCAGAGAAAGTACTGAGTGTAAGTAGGACAGAATTTCCTCTCAATTTTGACATTTAATAAACCTCAGTTGACCATTTCTTCTTGTATGGTATCAATGTATAGTGATACTATGTTTTTTTTGTACTTTCTTCTTGGCTGTTGGGTTTTTGGTTTCTCCGTTTAGTTGTTTGTATTTTGTTTTGTTTTTTCTTTGTATTGGTAGATTTCAGTGAAATCTTTGCTATTACAGCAATGTAATCACAGAAGCATGCTTGCATATTTCCTGTTGACTGGTAAGATTTTTGATGTGTGCATTCACAGAAGATGGTGTGCCACGGAGAACACACGTATCTTTTTGCTCAATCTATGATGTCCATATTGGCTCAAGAAGAGCAAGGAGGGTCAGCTGTCAGACGGATTGCTCAGGAGGTTCAGCGATACGCTCATGAGAAGTAAGTGGGAGTTATATTATTAGTGAAATGTAAGTCACTGCAATTTGTAAACTGCTGTCTTTTGCTCATTCTTGATTACCTTTTACCAGCAAAAGGAGAATTCTTAGCAGTTCTTGTAGCAAGCTTTAATTCACAGAACAACAGAAAAGTTCAATGTTCTGGACTGGGAGACCTGAAATAAGAAGAGCAAAGAATTGATGTTTCTGTCTATTAAAATATACGTAATTTTATTATTCTACAAACATTTCAGAAACAAACAAGGGAAATACAGGCCTATTTCTATAATTACCCAGGGTAAGGGGTTCTGCCCTAAGGCATTACCTTCCATAGGACATGCCCTGTTGACTCAGTGAGGCTAAAACTAAAATGTCTGAATTAAGAAAATAAGTTGCTGTGTATGTTTGCTTTTCATCTAGAGGCCATGATGCTAGTCAGATCACTTTAGCATTGGGGACTGCAGCCTCCTATCCTCGAGCATGTCAGGCTCTTGGTGCAATGTTGTCCAAAGGAGCTCTGAATCCAGCAGATATCACTGTCCTGTTCAAAATGTTTACAAGCATGGACCCACCTCCAGTAGAACTGGTTAGTACCTACCTTTTTATAATCTCTGAAGCTTAATTCTATTACAGTAGCACAGAAATATTAGGTCTTATGTTAAGTGTGGTATCAACACAAAATAGAAGTTAGCACTCAGACTCATCCCTCTATAATTTTGTCGTGTCTAAATGTGAAACTACTACTTGTATTCTGTTTTGCATTAGCTTCTTGATTGATTTGTTTGTTTTAATCATTCCAAGTTGTCTTTTGACATATAATTAAATTAATTAAAGAACTTCTCAATAGGAGATAAAGATGGCAAGGAATTAATTAACTTAATAAAAAACCCACCCAGATTTGCAGTTTGTTATAAGCAGGCCTAAATGGCACATTTCAGATTTCTCACTGCCTCGTTGTAACCTGGGTTCTAGTAACAAATGGTGGCATTTAGATACTTTAGCAATATAGTCTGTAACTCTGTTGTTTCTTTTTTTTTTTTTTTGTGTCAAAAGTTTGGGTCTCTTCAGAAAACTATCTAACCTACTCCCATACTATCTAACCCTATCCCAAGGGGTAATGTGTTATATCTCATTCTGTGCAAGGTATATCAGATGCAAAAAATTATATTTTTAGGCACCTCTCATAATTCTCAGGCTCTAATAAACCATTCATTTTCCTTCACAGATTCGAGTACCTGCCTTTCTGGACCTCTTCATGCAGTCATTGTTTAAACCAGGTGCTAAGATCAACCAGGACCACAAACATAAATATATTCACATATTGGCATATGCAGCTAGTGTAGTAGAGATGTGGAAAAAGGTAATGTTCAGTGCTGTGAATAACATTATTTTTACATACAGTGGCCTGACTGTGCTGAAGAAAGTATATGGTCATGAAGTTGCTCAGATTAAAATAATGTATTCAGCTTGATTTACTTATTTCAGTGTGAAATGTTTCTGGCTTCAACTGAAATGACTAAAAAATGTAGATCCTGGTGATCAAATAGTACTATAAAAAGTCTGAGGGCACTCAGTAGTTTTGCTTTCTTCCTCCACCTCCACCCAAAGGTTATCAGTAGCAGTTCTGTGCTACTAGAACCATATGTGCTTTTTCAGAGGAAGAAGAATTTAATTCTATGGAGTGGATAAAGTAATTCTTAGGGAGTTAAATAAAGCAAATATCCTTGTACTTCAGCTCATCGATACTTAGTTCTTCTGATACTTGTATTTGAGTCTAATTTTTGAGGAACACAATGTAATCTTAGGCTTATCACAGGTTACAATTCCTTTCCTCAAATAACCAAAGACATCCTGTATATTCACAACTCTTGCATTTGAACTTTGCAACTTTTCAGAACAAGAGAGTCAGCATAAACAAGGATGAACTCAAGTCAACTTCAAAAGCCATTGAAACGGTTCACAATCTATGTTGTAATGAGAACAAAGGAGCATCAGAGTTGGTTGCAGAACTGAGCACACTCTATCAGTGTATCAGGTGAGCAGAGAGCTTCAGTTCTTGGAAGGGAAGTATTATTTAGGAGAGGCAGTACTGCTAAAGGGGAATGGCTTTGTGGGCTACTCTGTGGGAACATTCTCACTGTAGGTTATGTGAAGCTGTGGTCTGAAAGCAGCTTTCAAAACTGTACATCTGACTCCTTGGAATCTCTCTCATGAGGACATAAATTCTGGCTTTCACTGACAACTTGACTTTCTTGTGTCACACAACATGCTTTTTTCTGCCACTGGAAAAAAGATGACAGATTACTTTGTCTTCCTAATAAAGCTTTCCTAGCAATAGATGTGTCCTTTCTTCTCCTCTTAGAAGTATGAAATAGCAGATATTGAATAAGCTGGAACAAACTTGGAGTATACATGAATTTTGTTGCCTATTTTGTGCTGTGCCGGGACTATCTTTGTAGAAAGACACTCCAGCCTATCTATTTTTATTTCTTTTTCCTTTCTTGATGAAAACTACTCTTGATATACTGGCAACTTTTCAAGCAGAACTTTTTGAGCTTTATGAATTCTGCTGTAGGTTAAATTGAACTCTAGCAACAATTAGAATATACTGAAAGATTATTTTTTTTCTTTTAACTTACTGGAAATTTCTTGTGTTGTTTTTTGGGGGTTTTTATGCTCCTGTGCTAAAGTGATCCCTTTTCTGTAGGTTCCCAGTGGTGGCAATGGGTGTATTAAAGTGGGTGGATTGGACAGTGTCAGAACCACGATACTTCCAGCTGCAGACTGATCACACTCCGGTTCATCTGGCATTATTGGATGAGGTAAAAGCATATATAAAATCTTGCTGGAGAGTAAAATGAGTTTTGGCGCTTGTAACTGGAAGTACATCCAGTTCACTGGATGACTATCATTTGCAGTAAGTCAGTAAATATACAGAGATGAATCTGTTTCTATTCAGAGTTAATTATTTGGTTTTGTCATTTCAGCATTATTTACATTAAGAAAACTTTGGCATCAAAGAAAGAAATGATGGAATACTTCTCTAAAATAATTTACATCTGGCACTGAACATCAGTGTAAACTTGTCTAATAAAGACTGGTGCATTTGTTTTTAAATTGAAGTTCTGAAAATCTAACTTTCCTGTCTTGTTTGCAGATCAGTACGTGCCATCAGCTACTTCATCCCCAAGTTCTACAACTTCTTGTCAAGCTCTTTGAAACAGAACATTCGCAGCTTGATGTAATGGAGCAGGTGATTCTCGAAGGATTCAGTATTTGTGTTCCTTCCTGTTAGTTACGCTTATTCAAGATAACAGCTTTTGCTGTCACAGCAGTTTTAAGAGTTTAATTTAGGAATATGGTCACGGTTAAAAAAAAAACATAGCAGATATTGAATCAATAAGAATGAGCAATACAAATTGCACACTTCCGAGAGCAAGTTCTAATCTGTTGGTTTCTTCTCCTCCCCCTCCACCTGCTGACCCCTGCCATCAGCTGGAATTGAAGAAGACTCTCTTGGATAGAATGGTGCACTTACTCAGTCGAGGATATGTCCTGCCTGTTGTCAGCTATATCCGCAAATGCCTGGAGAAGCTAGATACAGATATCTCTCTCATCAGATATTTTGTTACAGAGGTCAGCCGCAAAAATTTGTGTTTACTAACATAAAGAAATAAACTTTAATATCAGTTGTACGTGTTTGGATATTAAATCAGCTTACCTCAGATTCAAAAATATTGTATGATATGAGATTAGATTTTGAGCAATGTATGTAGTGTCAGTGTTCACTAGGATGTGTCTTAGTCCGACTGACTCCTGACTTCTGAAAGTATTAAGGTACTAGGTAGAGTACCACAAGAATATATAATTAATTACTTGTATGGAGAACAAGAGGTTTTAAGTGTAACTACTAGTATGCTTTCAAGACTAGTATTGTGACTTAAATATTGCCCCTACTACCTCTCTAACTGGAATAATAATCCATTTTTGTCTGCCGTTTCAGGTGCTGGATGTGATTGCTCCTCCATATACCTCAGACTTTGTACAGCTTTTTCTTCCAATCTTGGAAAATGAAAGTATTGCAGGTACTATTAAAACAGAAGGCGAACATGATCCTGTCACTGAGTTTATAGGTAAGTCACAGTTATTCATTGTGTAGCTACTTCCTTTTGTATTTGTTACAATTTGCAAATAATGTTTAGGAGGAGGATTGCTAAAAATAGGAACGCCTGGCAGATATTTTCACAGATAACGTCCCTTTTAGGGGCCTGTGTTTTGCAATTTGCTTTTAATCAAGAATCTCTGGGTAGTGGTAAGGAACTTGGAGACAAATACTGCCTTTTGAGAACTAGTGCTGTAGTAAGGAAAGGATGGGAAGGGTGGTAGTCTGTCTTTAATACACCTCTATCCTCAAAAACATCTGTCCAGACCCTAAAATCTAGATTATTACATAATGCAGAAATCCACATGCGAACAGATAAATCAGAGTAATGTGCTGAACACTTTCTTTCATTTTTTTTTCTTTTAAGCTCATTGCAAATCTAACTTCATTGTGATGAACTAAGCAGTGGAAAATATCAAGAATGTAGAGCACATGATCGCTACTTTGCCATGCTCTCCACCAGTAAGGTTCTATAACTGGGCAACACAGCGGCAAAAATCCCCCCACAAAAAACAAATCAACAAACCCAAAACAAGGGAGAAGGGGCTGAAGGGCATTTGATTGACTTGCATGGTCACCTTGAGCTTCAGATCAGGTAACTGTTAATGTACTTTGGAAAATGGAATAATACTGAAGGATTTTGTTGTCACACAAATCTGCATAAATCTGAATATTCTGAAGAGGACAGTAGGAGAGAAATTTGATTTATTCCAAAGAAAAAATGTTATTTTGGTTACTTGCAGAATTTGTCACTGATTCTTTGTGTAATGTACAAAACCTGAAGAATGGGGAAGGTAGTTCCTACAAAAAACACTTTGCAGCTAGTTTTCTGAAGACTAAATCTTGAATGCTGTAGTTTTTGATGTTGCAAGTTGTAAAAAAGGAATGTGTGTGATTAGCTCTGCTGCAGAGAAGCCACAATGCCTCTTTCTTACCTTTGCATTATATTAGAATTGTAAATATCCTACATATTTACTGCTGTGAAAAAAGAGTTTTGTGTAACCCAAGTAGCGTTGTAACAGTCAAGGCTAGTTTTGTATTAACAGATGAATCCTATGTGTGTTATCTTTCAGAATCTATTTTTTGTTAAATAGATGCCTCAGATGTTACCGGTAAGTTTCATTACCGTATCAGAATTCAATTGCTGTCCAAAAATACATGTGCAGAAATTTCATTACTGCTTGTTGTGGCTTGGGTTTTATACTTACCTCTAATCTGTCCTGGTTGATGCCAAAAACAGTGGGGGATACACCCAACATTATAATTTACCTTTAAATAAAGGTTTTTTCTTTTCCAGAGATTTCTTTTAAAGTTTCATTACAACTACTGTTTCTTTCTGTTCATCAGGCTGGATTTCTCTTAAAGGAAATCACTTTATTCTTCTCTCTTGATTCATGAATGTGAACTCTTAAGCTACCTTGATAATTCTCGAGACAGCAACCAATTGTATAGATTTTTAACTCCTTTTAAAAAGGAGTGCATCTTCCCTCTCCTCAGCTGGTCCCTCACATACATGCTACACAGTGACTGAGGTTACCATGATAACACTTGCAGTGCTGTAATCAACTTAAAGCACAGCCTGAAAAGGGCAAACCTTGCTTCTGCAGAAGCTGTTCTGAACTTCTTTGCGTATCTTTGAATAGAAGATCTACTATCATTCCAGCTAACTCTCACCATTTAAACTTGCATGAGACCTACTTTTTGTAATATTTAAGTAGAATTAGCAGATGTTTGGCTTTTTGTAGCCCCTGACTTCCTTTCTTTGTGGAATTAACTACAGAAACAATTCACCCTCTAGAGCTTCATTTTAGGATGTAGCCCTGCCTCTTGTATTATCTTTTAGGGATAATCAAGAGCAGTTTGTTCCTGTGTCCATTGCAAATTTGCAAGCTGTTCAAAGTATACTTATGCTTTCCTCTGTGTCCAAGTTTGGCATAGCTGCTTCTAAACACTTGAGTTCCTCTGTACTTATGCAGAGAGAGGATTTTTAACTAATTAAAACATCCACGATGCTGTCATACTACAACGTTCATATCTCCACAGAACTTAAGTTACAGCAGGCATTGCAGGTTGGCAGAATTAATCCTTATTGGCACTATGGAGTCATTTTGCTATAGTAAAGCAAAGCCAAGGAGACAGATGTCTTGTCTTTTGCCTAGACTTAAATGTGCATTATTGTCTTTCATGCTTAAGAAGTGAATGGTGGATGAGGGAGATGATGAACACCTAATGATTAGAGTATGATTCTTGTATGTAGGAAGCCAAAATTAGGCCCGTATCAACCAGAAGAGTCAGTCTTTGAGTCTCCTAGCCTCCAGGAATATGGTCTAAACTCAGGTCTAAAACATGTTCTCATTGTCACAATACTAAAAGCTGTGCTGCTTGAAACCCACAATTCACCCTATAGAACTTCATTTTAGGATGTAGCCCTGCCTCTTGTATCATCTTTTAGTGATAATCAAGAGCAGAATAGCACCATCACCTCACCTTCTTCCTACCCACTAGCAGCCTTACTCTTACGGGTCTTCACCATTCTGCCAGACTTAGAACCTTCTAATTAGGAGCAGACTTCTTTCTTTCACAGATAAAACCAAGCTAAGTTGCAGAAAAGACTCTTTTTCCTCCTCTGTACCACTAAAAAGATTTAACTTACAGGTTTGAGTGAGGCATAATTCAGAGGCTGGTTTGATTTATGGTAGGCTTTGGAGATTGACATTTAAAAGTGGTGTTCTACAACATCTGAATGTCTCTTCTCTCCCTTGCTTGTTGAAGTTGGATGCTTCCTTGTAGCTTGTATCTTCATCTCCAGTGTGGGTAAGGGTAGTGTAATTTAACTTGAGTTGTTGTTTGAACCATCATAGTTGCTGTAGAGACTGTGTTGTCAACCAACCCTTTCACAAGAAAAAGTCCAGTAAAAGCAGTACTATCCTAGGTAAGCTTTGGTAGCTAGTCTGCCACATGAGACTGCTTGTTCAGTACAATAGAAGACAACTGAAAACATGATTAATAAGCTCTTATAATACACATACAGTCACGTAAGAGAAAGTCTGTTTATTAAATGCAATTAACAATGCTAGTTAGTAACACTTGATATGGCACTGATTTGCCATGTAGTAACTGGCTCAGTTTAAGGAAGCATTTGCTACCTTTCTTCAAATTAGTGAAGAGTTCTGGGTTGTGGTGATTTATACTTTGTCTCTTTAGGAGAAAAATGGCACAGCCAATCACATTAAAGCAAGGAATTTGAGCAAGAAGACAAGACTAATTAAATAACTAAGAAGTGTTCAGGCTTTGTCTTTTGATCAAAGTAATTCCTGTTTTATCATTTTGGTTGGATAAAAGCAACTGCATTGTATGAGACTTCCAACAACGCTGTTTCACCAGGAGGCCAAGAAAACAACAGGGGATTTCATTCTTGAACATATCACGTCCAGACTTAGCTTTGCTTTTTCATCTGCATCATTGTGAGAGGATACTTGCTCAATACTGTCAGAGAACTTCATATAAGCTCTACACCCAAATATGGAGTATACTTTTTCCTTCCCAGTATGTCTACATAATTTGTATTTAAATAAAATAGATTTACATACAGTTTCTGTGATTAAGCCAGTATGATTTAAATACTGTGCATCAAGGCAGACAACTTCTTCATGGGTAAATTACTTATTTGAAGTTGTAAATAATTACCTAAAGGCAGCTCCGTATTTATTTTACTTTGAAGACATTGTGTGTTACGATCTGGACTGATTTTGCAGAACTGCCTGATGGTGTTGAACTGTGAAAGAGTGTTAGACTACTATTCTTGTAAACAGAACAAGGCTGTGCTGGGAAGCTTCCAAAGTAGTTCCTAAACAAATGTACAGTATAGAATCAAGGAAGTATAACATCTCCATATGCACAGTCCTCTTCAATAGCAAGATTGTACTCTGCTCCTCTTCCACCTTTATATGCACTTGTCACAATTCTCAGCCACCCTCTTTCACCCTGTAAAGAATTAATTTGCATTGTGAATTAGAAAACATAACTGCAGCAAATGTATGCTGTTGAGTCTGTTCTGTCTTCCTAATATGAATGATTTACAAGTGAATCTAGGAATTCACTCAAGATGAAGTGTAACACTAGGTTTGCAGGGCAACCTTGTTTAAAGGGGCAATCTGCCTTGGTGACTTTACATCCCCCTCATCTATTCCAGGTACATGAATTGATTTTTGCCTACAACTAACAGTAATTTACAGGTGCCTGTAACAGGAGCTGCATGTTCATGGAAGGGTAGCATTTGGGATTGAGTTGACATTACTCAAGTAACTTTGGCTGAATATCCTTGTCTTCAGATTAGTGAGGTTTCATTTTTCAATTGCTAGTCTAGTTCAAAGAAAGTTTTACTTTTCCTATCCACAGGCTAGCTTTGCAGCTTCCTGTTTGCAAGTGAAAAACCCCACCTTTCCTCTAAAGTCATTCTGCAAACGTGTTTGTTCCCACGTTTCCTTACCCAGGGTTCACCCCATGAGTTACGGACAATCCAGTATTCTGTTCCATTTTCTACGCCCCAGCCAGCCACAGATACAATGTGATTCACCACAGGCGAGGGGCTGTACTCCGTATAAAGTCCTCCAGTGTAAGCATCCAACTTTTCAGTAGCCATTATGCCACAGCTGTAATAAAACAGAGAAAGCATTTTTTATACAAGGGGATCAGGGCAGGGGCCTGGCTGAAACACAATTGGCTTTCTTGCAGTTTGACTTCAGAGCTCAGTTTATCTACAAACAAGCTAAAGTATTAGTGTAGAGCTGCTAACAGATGCTAGAGTGGAGAAGTACACTTCAGTCATTACACTGAGTTAAGTATTTCAATCCCAATATTACTAGTAGATAAACACTTTCTTTTTTACCACTCAAGATTTTATTTTTTACCTAATTGGTCCATTAGTATAGATTTCTGCCATCATTTTTTCTCTTCCACTGACAGACCCATAGTCAGCAACTTTCCAGAGAGTGTAGTTCTTTATCACATGGCATTCTCCAAAAGTGACACAAGTTCCACACTGGTTAAACTTCTTACACTCTACAAAACAAAAGTGAGATTATCACTGCAAGAGAATGCTTTTCTTCAAGTGAATTAATGACATGACACTAAGCTTTTTTTTCTTTTAACTTATTTGAGGTGGATATTAATAACTTCGGAGTAATTACTAATACGTACTCTCTCTGGTGAACTAAATTCCTTTCTGGAAACCGCATTCAAAGTCTCTACAATCACTAGTTACTATTCTTTACTTCATAGGCGTTAAGTGCTTTGATGAGGAAATGTTTCAGTTGTGCTTCTCTAGATACAGGAACTATTCCAGTCATACATGACCAGACAAAGGTTACATTTCTCCTTTGTTTAGCTTGAGGTGACACTTGTAAATATTTCAGTACATTAGAGATTGTATATCACGTATTTAAGAGATTAAGTTTAAACAATTTAGCTGTGCAAACTTGTCTGGGCATGATTTAATGCTATGCTGTCTGGCTAGAATAAAAAGAGACACACACAGGTCTGTAAAGAAAACCTGTTCTGTCAGTCCAACAGTAAGTACTACACTGAAAGGCATGAACCAGTATGCTGAAAACCCAAGATATTAAGATCTGCTAAACCTGGGATGAAGCCCTACAGCAAAGCAAATAGGCATCATACTTTGATTCTTAGCTTGGTAGTTGTTGCAGGTCTCATCTGGAATGCCATGGTCGTGGGCATACTTCCAAACACCTGAGTGGTCTCCACCTTCACAGGATCCTGCGTCAGCACAATCAATCACGTTCTGAACAGAGAGGTAGGCAGAAGGCCACGCGCCTTTTCTCTTTATGTTGATTCGATCTGTAAGGATGAGAAATTGGGTTTTGTTAGTGGAATACGTGGGTGGCTGCACACTGCAACTAGTGTTAGAACTGTCTCTCCTTCATTCAACCTGGAAGTGTTTGCAGGCAACAGTACTTGTGGTTGGAAAAGCCTCTATTGTTGACAGTGAGGCACATAGCATGACCTAACTCAAACCGGCAGGCTGAGTTACTATTGTGGGTTTCCATTAGAAGTTTTTTCCATTAAAAACTCAGCAAAAATATGCAGATGAGTAAGATCTGTTTAAAGCCTTGAAGTGCCCTAGACCTCTTTTAATTCCAGTCACAGCTTCTGAAAACTTCCAGATCTGTTTCCTGGCTTTGACAGCAAAGAGTTTTCAAATACACATCATAAAACCAGCTCTCACTAGCCTCTTTTACAGGAGTAAAGATTTATGCATAAACCCACACAGAGAGTCATGAGCCCATGCAGCCCAGGTCTCTGGCTCTGGGAGACAGTCTTCACGAACTTAAAGCAAGAAAAAGCTTTCAGAAGTATATCTTCGCTGTTATGTCAACATTGCACTGTTATCCTGCCATCTCAGACAGGCATCGCCACCCTGCTTCCTTCTTTTGTCAGAAACAACTAGCTTACTTGGCAGAAAAGCTTCCCAATGAGTATTTATAAACTGCTTCTCACAGTCCATTAACGGTCTTAACTGATGCCACTGTGGTACTTTTAATCCTATTAGTACTAACATCATTCAACTATCCTTGACAGAACTGGGAGGCATTATCCCAGCCTAGTCTTCCAGCAACAAGAGAAGGAATGAATGCTTTAACTATTCATAGCCGTTAAGAAAAAATATCCTGATTTTTAAAGTCAACCTTTGATACTTATAAAAATGCACAACTGGCATACCTACATACACAATTAAGTTTTAACTGAGGTTATATAACTAAGAAGTTGCTATATTTTATCTATCCTAGTACTTCAGTACATCATGGCAGGTTTCATACGTGTCTCTATTCTTGTACTGCTTAAGAACTGACCCTCACAATTCCTGCTGTCTGCTCCTACACCCGTGTTGTCTTCCCATTTCTGCACAATTTCCTCTATTTCACAGTTAATCTGCTTACAGCCTCCCTACACAAACAGTACTTCTGCAGCATGTTAGTGTTGCATGCGAATCATGTATTTCCCTTTTACCAAGAAAAAAGGGCTGATAGAAATCTGCTGAAACTACATTTTTCTGTATGCTGGGGTAGTCAGTTCATTTGAGCAATAGGGCTCTTGAAGCCAATACCCTGCAGGCCCTTCCTGCAAGAGGCAACTTCGTTTCCTCATATCCAGGCATCGCTGGAGCGGCCCCTTGCTGCAGTAGATGTGCAGCAGGCTGAGGTACCAAAAGAGGGAAGGAGACGCGATAGCTTCTTTTGCATCTGCTGCTGCCATCACCACCCCTCAACGAAGAGGGGCAGAAAACCCAGTTCTTACTCCAGGCCCTAAAAAGCAGTTTGGCAGGAGCTATGAATGCATTCCTTCTGCAGACAGCTTTTTACCCATGCCCCCTCGCACAATTTTGAGAGGGTGGGGACAGCCTTACCCTGATTGCTGTCTCTATCAAAACCAAACCTCCTTGCCTTCAGCTTGGGAATTCCCACTTCATCCTCACAGATGTCTCAGTCTTGTTTTTTGCTGCATTAGTCACTGCAGTAATTTGGCACCTCTTCTTTATACCAGCTATTTTGTAAGCAAAAGATAAACTTCCCTTTGCTTTACCAAGAACTATAAATCAGTGGGGGGAGCAGGCGGCACGCAGCCCCGAGCCCAGCGTTACCTGCTAACGCGCTGGTGCTGCCGTGGGCCCAGCAGGACCCGCAGTACTGGGGGATGTGCTGGTTCCGAGTGGTGCTGGCGTAATTGATGCCCTTCACGTTCCTCCAGTCCCAGCTCGCGGGTAGCGCCGAGATGTCCAAGTACTCGTGCGGGCGGGGGTAGGTCCTGCGCGGAGGCGGACACGAGAACTAGCCCCTCGCTGCCCCTGCCTGGGTTTGCAGGCAAAGGAGGGGAATTTTTTTAAACAAAAACGAGATTTCTGGGAGTTTCGTAACGAGGCCCCGAGTGTCCGGCGGGTCACGTGACGGCGGGCAGCGTGACCGGTCTCGTGACCGCCACCGCGCCCCGCGGAGCCCCCCCGGACCCCCCCCCGAGCCCCGCGGGTCCAGGGCCGCCCCGCGGAGCACCCCGCGCCACGACACCCGGCGATGCCGGGATCGCAAAGCCCCCGTGCAGGCGGGCGCTGCGGCTGTGCCTGCCCAGCCCCTTCCCAGAGGCGCCCCCGGGCTCCTCGCCGTGACACCGCTTGGAGGGGGCCGGGGGAGGCGGCCGGGGCTGAGGGACGGGGCGGCGATGCGAACCTCACCTCAGCCCGGGAGCCTTGCGCGGGGCCGGCTTGTAGCAGTGCTGCCCTTCCCTGAAGTAGAGGCCGGCGCCGGCGGGCGGGCACAGGCAGCCCCAGAGCAGCAGCAGGAGGGACGCGAGGCGCTGGGGCAGCCCGGCCATGCTGGGGGCGGCAGCACCTTCCTCCACTGCGCGGCCCCGGCCCCGGCATTTAAGGGCGGAGGAGCGGGCGGCCCTGGGCGGGGCCGGCGGGCGGAGCGGCCGGGGCTCTGGGGGCGGCACGGCGCGGCACGGCACTGCGGGGCAGGGCAGGGCATGGCATGGCAGGGAGCGGCGGGGCACAGCAGGGCATGGCGGGGTGCTGCGTGCTCGCCTGCGGCGGGGAGGGGATGCGGAGCCCCCCCCCCCCGTCTCACGTTGATCAACGTCTGTCCGCTGGAAACGGGGCTAATGCCGAGTGCAGCGTGTATGTCGCGAAATCCTTCCTAATGGTGTTTAAAGTATTGTGATGATTCGATACATTCGATATGTTGTCAACACAGGGTTTGTGACAGGAGGACTCGGCTCAGGGACGCAGGCCCTGTGTGCCTGGGTTACAGGTTTCTTTACCTTTGGCCTAACACATCAGCATTGTGCAATGCTGCGCCCAGCGACTGTGTGATTGCACAGAGCAGGCAGGCTGTTTTTTTTTTAATTTGGTTGGGTTTTTTTGCTAGTCCCAAGTTTTGTATTTCTCAAGCCCTTTTATGCTACAATTTACAAAGGAATACAGGCCTGTGTCCATTTTTGAGGCTGTTCTTTAGGGTTCAGGACATTTGAAGATTCTTTACTATCTGCTACAAGATTTAGTCAATAGTAAAAATAGACTTATATTTTTTTTCCTGCAGAAGGTTTAAGAATCTGTGTGAGTGGGCTACCAGTCTCTTTTCCATACGTTGGCTAGAGCTTTCATGTTTGGTAAACAGGTTTAGTAAACCACAGCCAGTTCTTCCCTCATAGCTTTTCTTCCTTAGCTCTCAGCACTTTTTATAAAAGGCATGAGATTCATTAGCTCCACATTATGAACAGAGAAACTGAGACCCAATGCAACAAAAGGAACAGCAGAGCAAGAACTGTGCCTGGCTGCTGCGCAGGGGACCTTTTTTGGCAATTCATCCCGTGATCCAACCTCAACAGTAGCTGTGGCTGTGGCAGTAGTGCCCCAGTAAGGGCACTACCCAGCAGATGAATTCACATGCTGCAAGCCCCAAGTTTTTGCTGAGTCATAGATCTGCAGCGTGGGGAGGGTAACGAACTGCTCGGTTGTCCACTCCAATTGTACCAAAACCCTTTTGTTTGAACATACGGGCTCATTACGCTGGTGATAACTAACAGTGGGCAGTCCTGCCTTCTTTCCTGTGAGCCACTTGCCAGAGGGAGGCAATCTTTAAAGAGTTTTCCTTACTAACCGAAATAAAAATGTGAAGTAAGTAGTCTTTATTGCCTGTTGAATGCAACATTTTTTGGTAGCATTCCTAAGGATGTTGTAGCTAGTCCAGATTAGTTGAGACTAGCATCAGCTCATCTGGTAGGCATTCACAGATCTCTCTAAAATTACCAGGTGGCCTGTAGCCAGGCTTATCTCAAACTGAATGGGCTTTCTTCTCCACAATCTTCTCTGCTACTGTGAAAAGCTAGTTTCTCCCAAACAATATTAAAAAAAAAAAGTATTCCAGAATGCCTCCTGGCACATGCGTATTTGTTGCTGGTGGGTACTGTGGTGCCATTTAAAAAAAAAGACAACCAAGAAAAACAGAAGCAAAAAACACCAGTAACAAAAAAAACTTGGTTTATTTGTGGTCTTAGCTTATGCTCCTCACCAGGGCTTTGGTATCTAGAGCCCACTCTGCAGGCAATGGAAGCAGTGGGCAGCCTGATAATACACACTGCGGGACCGGCTGGTAATAGCTGTGCCCAGTGCCAGGCTGCTCCTAATCTCCACAGTGCCAAAAGTCCCTCGAAGCCAACCCTTCCGCCAGCGTCTCCTCTCTCTGGTGACGCTCACAGCGCTAATCTGCTGTAGCACATGTTCAATGGCCGTGCCTGGGAAGCGTGCTCAGGCACTTAACAGGCTTGAGGTTTCTCAGAGCTGAGGAATGACAGGCCTGCAAGCAAAACCTGCAGAGAAACAGGCTTTTCATAGACCAACTGTGGTGTAAAGACAGACTTGGGGCTTCACAGAAATGCCCTTTGGGGAGGAGAGGGAAAAGAGGTGCAAACCCACCTCAGCTTCACAAAGCACCTCAGGTACTTTGTGTCATGTGCCTTAATTTTCAAGACTCTATAAGGAAGTGTTTCAGAGGAGACACGTGATTCCAGGGAGCTATTTTTAGCAAGAGAAAAAAACAATGTTAAGTGATTGCATATTTCTTTCACTTCCCTCTTTTTTTTCTTTGCTTGAGAGATACTCTCAGTGAGTATATTTATTGCTGAAATTATTTTGCCAAAATTTTTAGACAGTGAATTAATGTCTTCAGCCTCTTTATAAGTTATGGCTATTGTAGATTAATATATTGAATATTTTAAGTAGTATTTATTTGCTGTCAGTAGCTCTCTGACACATTGTGTCGATGCAGCTCCCATTCAGAATGCAGCAATTGAATGTACAACTCAGAATTGCACTATTACTTTTAGCTAAGCATAGTTGGAGAAAAGAAATATGAAATGTGCATGAAGAAAATGAAATTTGCTTTCAAAGTAAATGTCCAATAACCTTTCCAGAATTTTGTCTTAGGAAATTGTAAAAGATATCCATTGCCATTGTAGAAAATGCCTACAATGTGCCAATGGAACATAACTGTTACATTGTCTTGCTAAGTAAACTAAACTTTAGAGAATACTTTTCTTTTTTGAAAACAATAAAACTATTGTGTTTTAAGGAAACAAAATTAATCTACCTGAATTTAAAGTCTTGCTTTTATTGCTCCCTGCTGAGGACGGCTCATGGCTTGGCAGAGGATGACAATGTTTGCTAGCTACTTTTTTGCGATACACTTCTGGTGCTAAACTTTGTCTTAGGAGGAGTTGCCTGTTCCTCCCTTGGCTGGTGGAAGAAGTGGAAGTCATCTGTAGTGGGGAAGTTTGGAATAAGCTGATTTTTCTTTTGGAACACTATGGAAACTCAGACATTCCTTACCTCTAGCAACCCATAAAGTGGTAAAGTGGTTGCTTTCAATGAGTCAAGTCCTTCCACTGCCATCTTTTTATGCAGAAAAATTGAAGGTGCTTTCCTAATTATAGTTTCTTTTCCTGTCCTTAAAAGGAACACTTGCAAAGCACTGACGGTCGTCTGACATGTAATAAAAACTACTACAAGCTTCCAGGAGACAGCCCCTTCTGGGGTTCTGTTGCTCAGTGATATTAGTGCTGTTTATCAGCAGGCAACATGACTGTGTCATGTTTTGCTCAGCCTTGCATCGTTTCCTTTAGTGCAGTGAAACATTTCACACAGTGGACATGATAGTTAACACCAGTGGAACTGTGTTTTTACTTCTAGCATTTTCATGGCAAGTTCTGAAATACTACATCTCAGATATAAGAAAATAAGAAATATAAGAAATACTGTATTTCTTAATGGCAGGGAAAGAAGAGAGAGAAAGAGAGGAAAAGAGAGAGAGCACATATATGCAAGTTAGTCACAAGTTGATTCGGATTTTTAGATTGGCTGAAATTGATGGTTTCTTATTAAATATTTAGGGAACATACACCACTGAGAGTGTGGCGTGATATTTATGTTTTACAAAGTATTTTTTTTGTTACTGATCCTGTCCCACTCCTTCATGCAGTTAGACACTGAGAATGATGCTTATTAGTGAACAGCAAGTTTACCTGGCAGTGTGCTGAATGTTGTCATCATAGGAGGCTACTGCTCAAAAGTTGTTATTGGTTTGATTGTGGATGTTGTCCTGTATGACTCATGTGATGTTAAAATTTAAATTATGTGGCAGAAGCACATGTACTTAATAAATTAAGATCGCTCATTTTTGGCTGTACTCTCTATATATGTATATATTTCTATATATATGTTGTATATAAAATAATGAAACACAAATACAATGTGCACAAACTATTCATGAATCACACTGTTTGCTGCACAGAGAACTGGAATTAATTGTAAAGGAGTACGTGTGACAATTTTCTCTTCCAAGCTACTCAGTGATGTACCTGTGCTGTTGTACCCTCTACACAGGCAGTGAACAGGCACTTTGCCTCCTTGTGAAATGCTTTGATGAGCAGCCTGAGTTGCTGGCTTTGCTGGCTACTCCCCTTGCTGGCTGACAGTGCCACCAGTATAAAAAGGCCCCTTGGGGCGGACTGCACTGGGTGTAGCTGATACAGCAGCAGAAAGAGGGCTTGTTCTGGGGACTGCAACTAGAAAACCTTTGTCGGGTTGTAGCCACCAACAGGTCTAAGCTACACAAAAAAATGCGTGAAATTGTGCATCTTCAGATTGGCCAGTGTGGGAACCAAATTGGAGCTAAGGTAAGGTCTCTCTTCAATATTGGTCATTAGTAGCATGTGCTATCAGTGGTAGCAGGTCAGACATCATTAGCAGATGGGGACTTTCGAGGGGAACAATTATTTTGTTAACTCCATGGTAGGATGCATGGCATGTTAGCAGCAAATATAAGTATTTTAATGTGAAAGTCGTAAGATGGCTTGCTCCTCATGCAAAAGTTAATGTTAAGACTGTTAAAGAATGAAACATCTGCAAGAACAATGGCACAGTGATCATCAGAAGTGCTCCAGAGCATTCCTGCTGGGACTCGTATTCCCAAGGGCACTAATCTAGTCTGCAAAATGCTGGGACAAATGTGCCAGTGGTTTAGTACAGCCATACAGTGTAACTCTGCCACATTAGAATCATTAATATGGGATTGTATTAGTCAACAGAATGACCTGTGCTGTCAGTGACCAATTAGGTTTTTTTAAGCATGGCACAAAGTGCAGTGAAAGATTCCTGCCTCAGTGGCCTCCTGCGAGAGGTAATCATGTCATTTGGAGTATCTTCGTGTAGTTCAAACACTGGCATGCTGTTACTTAGAAGTTGCTCATTGTTGACTTTGTGTGCTAGGAGTAAAAAAAAGCAAACAAACATTGCTTTTTGCTGTGTGATATCCATTTTTTTTTTTAATTGATTAGTAGGAAGTTATCAAAAAAAAAGTATCTGGGTTAATTTGGGTTTGGGAGGTCTTTGAGGACACAGGATAGCTGAAGGATTGTTCCGTTGTGTTCTTCCTCCATTTCTTGCTCCCACAAATCTTACCTTGAATCCTTTTATTGGAACATGGAGCCATGGATGACCAGGGAATGTCATATTAGACCCAGATAGTTTGAAAGCAGCCAGTGTGGTAGCTGAAAGGTTGATATTTTTTTTTTTTTTTCTGTTGGCTTTGACCTGGAAACTGCTTATGTCTAATAAGATCTGTAGAAAAGCACACATGCACTGAAACACCACACACTTTGGCAATGGTGTATTTGTACACTCAAAATGAGACTGGATGCTGAACCAGAAGACCTTTAAAATTAAAATAGCCTGGTCATTATAGTGGGTGGGTGTGTCTACATTAACACTGCTGTGCCTGCTGCCTAGATAAGAGCCCCGGTACAAGACATCCATATGAATGTCAAGATAGGACGTTTAGGACCAACAGCTGTTTGTGGAAAGCATTGCTCACATACAAATCTGTCTGAGCCAGCTTTGCCATGCCACAGTCCCACTTGTGCACCACAGACCTCAAAGCAACCTCCTCAATCCACACCCCCCCACCCCAACTTTTTTGTTAAGCTCATACCAACTAGTACCTGTGTTATTTAAATTAATATCAATCTTCCTTTTACTATAAAGGGAAAAAATTGAGGGCCTCCACCTATTAGAACATGGGTGCTAGCTAAGCAGCATAAACGATCTACTAAACTTTTCCCTTGAACTTATTTGGGAAGGGGGGAGAGGAGGATCCCAGCTCTGATCTAATACATAAATGGCAAAACATCCCCCACTTCAGGCACAGTTCCCACTTCATGTGCAGTCAGGCATGAGCGCAGCAGAGCTGATGCTGAACACATTGTGCTGAAAAAAAAAAGATAACTATGAGTGTATTGAACCTCTTCCTTTTTTCAGTTTTGGGAGGTGATAAGTGATGAACATGGGATTGACATCGCTGGAAACTACCGTGGAGGTGCATCACTGCAGCTTGAGCGAATTAACGTATACTTCAATGAAGCTTACTGTAAGTGCTTGGCACTGTTAGGGTGTTGGCAGAGCAATTTGCAGAGCCAACATGAAGGTTAAAATAAGCAGTTTAAAAAAAAAAAAATACATCCCCCAAATCACTGTAAGTGGGTTGGATTTTTCAGAGTAGATTATAAGCCTGTCTCTTTGACTTCTACCCATAATTGTTCACATTCATTTTCTTTTGTTCTAGCCCATAAATACGTGCCCCGTTCTATCTTGGTGGACCTGGAACCTGGTACGATGGACAGTGTACGGTCCAGCAAAATAGGCCCACTCTTTCGACCTGACAATTTTATTCATGGTATGTACAGCATGCTGTCAGCAAACTAACTAGAGTCAACTGTCCCAAAACAGCCTTTTAATTCTTTGTAGACTTTAAAAAATTCTCGTTAACTTTGTAGCTGTTCTTTCTGCAATTCTGTTTACAGGTAATTCAGGTGCTGGAAACAACTGGGCTAAGGGCCATTACACGGAAGGTGCCGAACTGATTGAAAACGTTATGGATGTGGTCAGGAACGAGTGCGAGAGCTGTGACTGCCTTCAGGGATTCCAGCTCATCCATTCTCTTGGTGGTGGTACAGGCTCAGGTATGGGCACACTCCTCATCAACAAAATCAGAGAAGAATATCCCGACAGGATTATGAACACTTTCAGTGTTGTGCCTTCACCCAAAGTATCCGACACGGTCGTAGAGCCATATAATGCCATCCTCTCCATCCATCAACTAATAGAGAATACGGATGAAACCTTCTGCATTGACAATGAAGCCCTATATGATATATGTTTTAGAACTTTAAAGCTTACCAATCCCACCTATGGTGACCTCAACCACTTAGTGTCACTCACGATGAGCGGTGTCACAACCTCACTCCGTTTTCCTGGTCAACTGAATGCAGATCTGCGGAAGCTAGCTGTTAACATGGTGCCCTTTCCTCGCCTGCATTTCTTTATGCCGGGCTTTGCTCCACTGACAGCTCGAGGTAGCCAACAGTACAGAGCTCTCTCGGTGCCAGAGCTTACTCAACAAATGTTTGATGCACGCAACATGATGGCAGCCTGCGACCCTCGTCGTGGACGTTACTTGACTGTGGCATGCATCTTCAGAGGCCGAATGTCTACCAGAGAAGTGGATGAGCAGTTGCTGGCTGTTCAGACCAAGAATAGTTCCTACTTTGTGGAGTGGATTCCTAATAATGTCAAAGTGGCTGTGTGTGACATACCACCACGCGGACTGAAGATGGCAGCTACCTTTATTGGCAATAACACAGCCATTCAGGAGCTCTTCATCAGGGTTTCTGAACAGTTCTCAGCTATGTTCAGAAGAAAAGCATTTCTCCATTGGTATACAGGGGAAGGTATGGATGAGATGGAGTTTTCTGAAGCAGAAGGTAACACCAATGACCTTGTGTCCGAGTACCAGCAGTACCAGGATGCCACAGCAGATGTAGAGGAATATGAAGAGGTAGAAGTGGAAGCCAGCCCAGAAAAGGAAAAATAATGGTAATATCAAAACATTCTCCGAATAAGCTTGTTGACACTCACTAAAGAAAAAAGCAGTAGCCATCATCTGCATGCCAAAAATAACACCTTTCTTAAGAATTTTTTCTCTGCATCTGGACAAAATCTATCCAATATTACAATACAAAGCTTTTTAAATTAATGGCAGCTATGCTTTACTTTCCTGAACAACTGTTGTCACTGAATCTCTCCCACAAAGGAACCACTATGAGGACAAGTTGTCTCATAACAGCCTTTCTTGTAAACGTATTCACTTTCAGAATATTATCACCAAATACTGAATGTAACAGGCTCTGTGTCTGTGTATATATGCCAGGATCATAAGCAACAGCAAAACATGCTATCAACTCATCAAATTTATTTATTCTCAGGTAAACACAATCCATGTTTTGTTTGTGGACTTGTTACTGTTTTAGGAACACATGCACCATCTGTAAGGCCTATAAAAGCAGTATCTATTTTATTACACACTCCCCCGACTGATCTACATCTGCAGACAAGTTCAGGGGGAAGAGAAAATATGGGGCAAAAGACTGAATATGTACATTGTTACTTTTTTTGGAAGTACTTCAATAGTTCTGTCACACTGCTGGCTTATATTATTGCAAAGCTTGTATTCATTATCATTGTGTGGTTTGTTTCTATTTCAAACTATAGACTGAGTTATATTAGCATACAAAGTTGTGAACACTTGTGTAAAAGTTTTGGTGTGGTATTTTTTTCCCCTCCATGTACTCACTACTATAAATTTTCTTCCTATCATTCAGTACAGCAAATGCATGGAATGGTTTGCAGCTAGTTAGATATGAGTTCCACAGCAATCACTAAATCAAAAACATATCTTCACTTCAGGAAAAAAAGTTTCTTGCTATTCACAGCCATCTATTTAAGACTGTATTTATAATATTCTTTAAAATAAAAATTATATACCATTCTATAAATACTTTAATACTTCAAACATTTGATAGACAAAATTCATATTTTATTCTTCTAAGGACTAATTTTAAATTACATGAAAAAAAAATTGAGCTTGTTTGTTTTATTATACTCTTAGAAGAGAGGGTTTATTATACTCTGAAGAAAGTACTGCCTCACATTTGAGTCAACAGCAGACGTGTCTAGGTGAGCACAAACCTGAGGCCAATTCTGTAAGCACGTTGTGTTTCTTCCGGTGCACTGGGACAATGTTAGACTTGCTGTGGAGACACACAGCAGCAGGAACACGCAAACACTTCCCCAAACCAACAGAGCTGAAAGTGTGCCCCCCCCCCCCACCCCAGAGCAGATGGAGTGTCACCTTCCATTCCTACCGCTCCCCAGTGAATGCCTGTCCTTCTCCCTCCCAGCAAAGTGACAACAAGAAGGACAACCAATAGCTGAGTGATCAGGGTACAGCCCAGGGACTTCTGCGCCTCTTCCCCACCTCGTACAGGACGCCAGGTCTCCAGCACCCGATTCACTGCTCAGTGTTCTGACAGCTCTGGAGATCAGATCCCCTGCAGCACATCCACAGCCAAATATCCTGCTTCCTGTTTAATCGTAACCCTAAGCCTCATCAAACTGATTTTCACTGAGGTTTGTTCTATGCACAAATGGAAGATGAACACCACGATGACAGAGCCAACAGCGTACCACTTCCAGCAGAGAGAACTGACAGAAGTATTTTTAATTATCAAAATTATATCCCTATATTCTCTGTTGACATAGGTTTTAGTGAAGAAAACTTTTCTCCAAAGTAATCATTAATAATTGAAATGAAGTAGGCAGAAAAGTTTTACAACAACAATTAAATCTGTCACTCACTGATGTACCTGAAATATTAGCATGAAATCCAACACGAGATTTGCCTTAGAAACAAACATATGTTGCTACTGAATGGTACACTGGGATAAAAAGTCTGTTTTAACACAAGTGAAAGATAAATGTCTCTGCAAAACAGAGTACTTTGCTTCAAAAGGAACACCATTTCCACACATTCATTAGTTTATCAGAAATTACATTTATTAGCATGCTGATTTACATACAGAGGCAAGTCTCTCAGTTAACGTGATGACATTATATTGCAGAGTCTTGATCTTTCCTACAGCTTTGCAGTTTGCCGTTAAGACTATTCACCACAGATGAGTTCCTATGAGAGATGTAAAATACAAGTTATTCGATTCAAGAATATGTACAAGGTACGCTTCAAACAAAAGGTAATTAATATGTAATCTCAAATCAGGAATAGAAGCTGTTCTTCTTAGACTAGAAGAGATTTCAGCTGCTTGTGATGTATGCAATGACACAAATAAAAGGTAAAAGTAGCATCTATCTTTCACAGATAGTAGATAACCCTTACACAAATAAGTCTGCTGATTAGGGGAAATGGTAGTTTGGAGAGGCTGCCTCTTGCCTCAGTAAAGTAAGAGACAGGACACCTATGAACATCACTACAGAAACCCAGCTGGTTTTGCATAAGTCCATAACAGCTTTGACCAATCCTCAAATCGTTCAAAGCAGGGCTTGATGGAGAGAACACCTCACTTTAGTGAGCTAATGAGAGTGCAGTTTCCTACCCCACGCGTAATCAGGATGCAGAGACACCCGCACACAGTTGCACTAAACCAGTCAGCAACCCGTTCCAGTTCCACGCACGAAGATCTGAGCTTATTTTCCACATACAGCACGAGATGAACCAAGCAGTTAGACTGTCATAAACCCCACTGACACTGGGAAACCAAAGCTCCTCGTATAAAAAGCTACAATAGGGCACCCCAGCCCACTCAATTTACTCACATTTTATTCCTTCTTGAGTTTCACAGTTTTCACGCTGGCCACTGCCACCCTCTCTGCCTCCGCTTTGTACTGAGGCTTCATCGCCGCTCTAACGACCTGGGCACAGATCTGGGAATACCGGATGTAACTAAGGACACAGAAGGGGGGAGAAAACGAAGGTGAGACCCAAACCCGTCCCAAAAGCTTCTCCACCCCCTCCCGCGGCACCGCTGTTACGCCGCCAGCCCTCCCGCGAGGCCCCTTCCTCCGGCCGTTACAGCTACCGCAAGGAAGTCGCGACAGGCGCCCTGTCGCCGCCAGGCGGGTACCTGAGCCCGGCCTGCCGCCAGTACGCCACCATAGCTGCGGCTCCGGGAGACGCGGGGACGACTGCGCGGCTCCGCTCCCGTGCAAGGTCAGCGCCCGCCGGAAGGGGAATGATTACAGTGCTGCGTCCTGGCCAATCAACAAGCATGAAAGATCCCTCCGCCAATCGGAATCCGAATTACCTCAGGAAGGCTGACCAATAGCAACTACTCCGTCGCCCCTCCAGTAGACCAATCAGGGGGCTGAATGAGGCACGCGACTCCCGCCCTCTCCCTCAGCGGAGCCCCGGCCGCGGCCCGCCCTTTTCCCCTCGCTGAGGGAGGTCCGCGCTGGCCCGGACCAGGGAGCGTGGAGGCGGCTGTCCTCCCGCAGGCACAGGGGTACGGTCAGCACTACATTACGCCAACGTGTTTCTCCCAGTCCCCCCAGTAGAAACTGTTTGGGAAAGGTTTGGGGCCTTCCCTGTTTGGGAAGGCCTTAGCTCCCGCCTCCATGTGCGGCCAGCTGGGACCTGCCTCCGGGGAGCAAAAAGCGGGTGTGTGGGGGGCGGGGTGTGTGTGTGTGTGTGGTCTTCTGTGATTCGGAGCTGGTAATTTGCCAGAAACAAACACTACACGTCAATTTCCTAAAGAACAGAAATTAAAGCCTGACTCTTCCGTGAAGCTAATAGCTAGTTATATAGCACTTACGTTAGGTACGTATTTATTCATTCCTAAGTAGTACTATTATAATCTAAGAATCCAATCAATCGGTTAAAAGCATGGTGTTTTTTTTTTTTCCAGCTAAATCAGTTGTCATTATCCATCTATGCCATCAGTTCTTAGTTTTTTGTAGATAAGGCTACAGAAGAAAATGGCTTACAAGCATACAAAGCCAATGATTTTTATAAACACAGACTATCTTCAATTTGGAGTTTTAATCTGTGGCCAAGCTGTGCCGTATTCAGAGTTTTTATCCCATCAGACACGATGCCTTGGCATGGGATTCTTTGGATGTAAAACTGTTTATGCATACACCTGAAATTATATTAAGTCATTTGCTCTGAACAGATAGATAAAAGACAACATAGCAAACGAGAAGCTATCATCATCTGTCGACACTTGATGGAAAATAGACAGTTTTCTGTATAGAATAAGCAAAAAGTTATGAGAAGACTCGAATCATGTTTGATAAGGAATCAATTTGGTCCTAATCTAATGTTAATTTAAATAATTAGGACTAAGGATTTACGGAGATTATGGATTGGGTTTTTATTAAATTCTTGCACTCTTCTCTCTATTCCTTCAGTCCAGAGCCAAACCACATCGCAAAATATATATGAATCCTTCAAAAGCTGTACAGGTCTTGAGGGAAACGCTGGTGTCTTTGGTCCTCTTTGCACAGAGGCCTTGTGACTTCCTGCGAGTTTTGGTATCTGCTGAAGTGCAAACCCTGGAAATCACGCAGCGATTTCACATCACTACACAGCGATGTTTTCACTTACAGTACATTTTTAAAGCACAGAATAATTTCCAGCTTTATTAGGGATCTCAGTCCAAAGCCATTACAATTAACAACCCATACATCATAATGTCAGTATAGATCCACCAGAACAAAAAGAGCAATTGTTCAGCTGATATGTCGGAGTCTGTCTCCAGGATAGCATACGACAGCAAGAGAGGATTGCCTATTAGTGTAATTAGTGCGAATACCAACCAGGAAGAAAGAGTGGGAAGATGGAAAGAATTTCCTGTCCTTAATTTGCCTGCTTAGTCTATCTACTGAGATTACTGAAGACTTCTCTAGTTAGTGCCACTTGTGGTGACATTTTGCAAGTGGACACTTTAGGATGCTACATTACACTAGTTCCTTCCATCTGGACCAACGATTTGTTATTTTTTTTTTTTTTAATAACTGCTAAATGACTTTGCTCCTATTGAATTTGGGGCTCATTTCTAAAATCCATGTATTACAATCTTTCATACTTAATTTTAAAGAAATAACTAGTATAAATGAGGCAGAAAATAATTATTATTTCATGCATTTATGTCCTTATGTATTTTTTTTGTGCGAGCCATTTTTGTCCTCCTAATTTTGAGACATACACGGCATATCAGAGCAAAGCTTTCCAAGTTGTAAAAATTAAATCAATTAAAAAATGATTGTTATGACAGGCAACATTTTTACACAGAAAGGGTGCCAATGATATGATTTTGAAACAAAACATACTTGTTTTCTAAATACCCAAATATAACAATGATGAGAAAAAAGCTACAGGCAAGCACCAAAGATTTAAGGAAGCCCCTCTCTGCACTACTTACATATATTGAAAAAGGGTTGTTACATACAAATGTTTTAGTGCTAACGTCTGATGATTTGATAGGTAAAATAATTATCAATAAGATTATTTAAAGCCTCATGGGCAGCCCAGGCCACAAATATGGCTTGGCAGAAAAAAAATCATACTAGCAGAGATGAACATCTTTCTTTCAGCTACGTGTCCCTCTATTCCCACCCCACACCTTCTCTGATTCCTCTCCCTAACCCCTGTCTCTCACCTGTTGTTTTCCCCCCCACCCCAGTTTTCTTTTCTCACCACATCTTCACTCTCTGTATCTTCATGTAAATTGCCTCTGCCAGCAATTCTGTGCAACGTACTCAGATTTAAATCCATAATGAAGACATACAACTTGGATGTAATTATTTGCACATTTAGCTCTATTTATAGCTCTATTGAAAGGTAAAAATTCAGCATGAATTAAAAAAGGTAAACCTTTGGGAGAGGTACCGTGGTGAGACAGAATGAAAATTAGTGACAGAAATTGTGCTCTATGAAAATTCCAGAATATATATTGATGTTTATGCATCTGTAAACAAGGCACCATTATAGATTTGTACGACCTGTTTTCATGCCCAGTTCTGTTTAGATGCTAGGATATATTTGTAAAGCACTAAACTTTCCCCAGATAAGAACTTTCAGAAACAGAACACGAGAAATAGCACATAAAGGAGGGAAGTTTAGAAAGGTATAGAGAGGCTGCAGAGAGAAAAAGGGATATGTTAAGAGGGTTAGATGCAGAGATCAAGAGAAGCTGAAGCAGTGTGATTAGCAACATCTAGAAATGTCAGAGTGGATAGGTCTGGGGGAACTAAAGATGTGAAATTAGAAATGTCCAAAGAAACTGAAGTGAGGGAAGAAGCATCCTGACAGGTGAGATTGGAGACATCCAGAAAGGGTGTAGAGATGAGATTAGAAACATCCTCAGAGGTCGATGAGGATAATTCAGAGGAGCCCTGAAACATGAAATAGTTAAAGTCAGTGAGATCTAGTGATTCCCAAGAAGCTGAGGAGGTGTGCTCTGAGACACCTAGTGAGGGTGGAGGGATTGTACAGGAAAAGTCCAAGGAAGCTGAGGAGGTGAGACTGGAAACATCTAGGGAGAGTGAATTGAGACTGGAGAGGTCTAGAGAGGGTGAAGAAGTAGGACTGGAGAAATCTGGGGAGGGTATAGAGGTGAGACACGAGAGATCTAAGGAGATTGAAGAACTGTCATCAGAGAGATCCAGAGAGCCTGATGAAGTGAGACTTGATAGGTCCAGTGAAACTGAAGATGTGAAACTGGAGTGCTCCCAGGAATCTGAAGAGGTGAGACTGGAGAGCTCTAAGGAGATTGAAGAGGAGGTACTGGAGAAGTCTGAAGAGGCTGAAGATGTGAGACTTGAAAGGTCCCGAGAAGGTGAAGTGAGACTGGAGAAGTCCACAGAGGATGAAGAGTTCAGACTAGATAAATCCAAAGAATCTGAAAAGGGGATTTTAAAGAGTTCTGAGGAGGCTGAAGTCTTGACACTGGAGGGGTCCAGGGAGGCCAAAAAAGTGAGACCAAGTAGGTCCAGGTAGATTGAAGAGATGACACTGAAAAGCCAAGTAAATCCACAACATGACTGGTGGTAAATCAGAAGTATTTTAAACTAAAGATTTCTAATAACATGCCAAAACAAAACAAAAAGACATAATGAACCCAAATAATACTACCTTTGAAAATAACTAAGCATACAGTTTTTATGTCTCTCAGCAGTTTCTCTTATAGTGCAGAAAACCCTCGTAATAGGAGCGCACAGACTTATTTAGAACATTGCTCCTTCACAGAGGACCAGTACAGAAGTACAAGTACAGAATCATATGTACACTAGCAGACATTCTTCTGTCCTGGCATGTCTCTCCTCCTTCAACCAGATTTTAGCATCTCTGATAGCCTGACAAAGAATACCCTCCTGTCAAATGCCATCTCCCTGGCCTGAAGGTCTGGTATAAAATGATAGTTATGTAATAGAACGGAAATTAAAAATGTTTTTATTCTTCTTTTCCAGATACCATAGGATATTCAGATACTAGGCTGCTTACTGGTTATGGAGAGAAATTTTTTAAAAAATACACAGTTGTATATGGCAACTACAAGTCAAACTGGGACTCTGACTGTAAAGGTATGAGGGATTATTTCCTTTTCATTCATAACATCTAACTAAAAAATGTAGATCTTCCTGATGATGCAAACAAAAATGGCAAAGCAAGCAGTATTTTTCTCTGCAGCATGTGCAGGATATATTTTTGGAAGCTAGCAATATGCTAAACTGATTCTGTCACTAAGGAATACGTATTTCAGCAACATCAGTTCTACTTGTTTTTCAGATAGAGGTCTTATTTTATTACTTTTACTTTGTACCTCTGGACATAAAACCGGTACTGTAATAACAGTAATTTTTAATTTGTGGTTAGTTTGAATTGTTTAATAAAAATATACTAAAGAGAACTTCTGATAGAAGGCAGACATCTAATTAAAAAGGTAACAGAACAGCTTATATTTCAGCTCATAAAGCTGTATCGAATTATAGTATGAGTAGATCAAGAGGCTGATCTACAGCTGCCTTCTCTCGTCTCAAGACTGTGCTGGAAGCAGAGAGTAGTTGCAACCTGCTGTTGTCTTTCCAGACGTAGGCACAGGAATGCACATGCAGTTTTTCAGAGAGTCATCACAAAAATATTTTATGGACTGAGAAAGTAAAAGATACACACATACAGGAGGCTGCAGCTTCTCAGGTGAATACACCCAAGCTTTGCCCATGTTATTAGACAACTGATGTCCAGATGCGTGTATAATGGATTTAACATAATCACCATGGGTGGAACTCCCACTGAGGTCACCTCTTAACTGAAGCAGGTGTCTGCTGAACGTGGGCTGAAGTTGACAGGAATGATGTCTTACTATGCAAATATTAAAATTGTGGGGATTTAGCACAACTCAAAAATAACTAGACAAAAAAAGAGCTGCTTATGTACCAATGATGAGACCTGAAATAGTTCTTGATTACACTTAATATTTATTCATAATGCATCTGTAATTTTAGAGCTCATGCAACATGGTTGTAAGTCTATCAAGAGTACAATGTTTATAGATCAAAAGGCAAAACAAATGAATTTTTCTTAACGTGCATAATTTGTGATGAAATTACAAGTTTACTTGCTGACGTATATTCTTAATAAAACAACAAAAAGAATTAACCCCTTTAAAAAAAACTTGCTATCTTGCAACATTATAATTTTGTGACTGACTTTATCTTTCTTAAAAGATTCTCAAGTGTATTGTATAGGGGAGAACAAATAATTATACAAAAGGCAAATTACAATACAATAAAAAGCCAGCAACAGCCAACAGCCTGTAAATTCCATCATCCCTTCACTGTGGTCCTTCTGCCTTAATTTAAAATAGCAAAGTTATTGCACATTTTCCTATGAAATAACACTGTCAAGAAACATGGAATTATGACCACTATTGTATTAAATGTACAGGTCAGTAATAATGCTTCCTACCTTTGATAGCTGTGGATTTATCTCCTCTCTCTGCCTGTGTAAGCCATGTTGGGCTGTGCTGGTAAAGCTCTGCTGTTCTCTGCTGATGACCCTAATCTCTTCTACAGCTACTGGAAATCATGCCATGCTGATGACAATACTGGTCATCTCCTATTAAATCTCCTCTTGTCTAAGTACAGCACTCAGCACAGCACCAGCAGAAAACATACTCCGAAATCAGCTCGAATCTTAAAGTTGCAGTTCTGTGCTGTTTCCTATTACAGGACATTTTGAAGGTTAGTTGATGAAGCAGATGAAGACATTAATTTTTAACTTTTGGACACCTGGATTCAAAGTGAAAATAATTTTGCAGTGTCATCAAAGTTCTCAGCTGTCCATCCTACAAAATCTGGCATAAATAGTCTGTGGAGGGACCCAGGATCTGCAGAGCAGCATTCAGGTACATTCAAGTTTTAAGAATCTTGCGCATTGCTTTCTATTTTAATGTGTTTAATAACTTTTGTTAGCAATGTTATTTTTTAAATGTTGTTATGATAAAATAGCATGATAACGTAATACATTCTGTCTATAGTTGATGATAATATTGAATAGAAGTTTTAAAACCACCTAGGTGACATCAATGGCTGGAGCCTGTTTTCAGACATTTTTAAGTCTCAGAGGTGCTTATGCTTCTTTCAAAGACAAGGGAGACTTAGGGTCTCAGGTAAATAAGGGCCATTGTTGCATCTCACTTTGCAGACAGGGAAATAACATCATCTGTGCAGTAGCACCCTGCTTCCATTTGTTCTCTCTAGTCTTTCACAGGACAAGCAGGGCAATTGCATAGCTTGCTGAATGTCCCTCAACACTGGCAACTATAAACAGAGAAAATAAAACTGTACAGAGTATCAGGCTAAGAAGGTTAAGTGCTTCTAGTACTTCAGCTAGATAATTTGGAATATAACACGACTAGAAAATATAAATAAATTCAAAGTATGGGTTCTGACACACACTTCCTTACTCCCAGTTTCACAGCCTACCTACTAGATTTTGTTGCAGCTGCCATATGTAAATGAGTTTAAATCTACATAAACCAAAGGTGTTGTCTCATGGGTAAATAATACCTACATAGTCCCAAAAAACCTGTTAACAAGTACTCACCCAAATGATGCTACTTGCCATATTATAAAGCAAATTTCTTACCAGAGTGTCCACAAAGTTGAACAAGCTCTAGGAATATTGAATTTCACAGCAGGGGCAATTGTTTCCTTTAACTTGGTGTAAAAAGGATTTGGTACATGATTAGGGAAATATTTACTACATATGTTGTTCATGTTATTATATTCTAGCTGATATATTCAGCTAGATTTTATATATATATTATCTAGCTGATACTATTTTTTTTAGTTCAGTGTTTTTAAATTTTTTTGATTAAAGGACTGTCAAACCTTTCTGGAGAAAAAGAAAACGTAAAAAAGCCATCTGATGTTGAACTTCTTGTGATATGTGTGTCTGAGAAGAAAGACTAACTTAACAATGTTACTGTTCTACAAAACTGTATTTTTTTCTGATATAATAACATACATTGTTTACAGCATCAAATACTCTTTCTAGTAGATGCAATATGAAGTTATTGTAATACACATTGCAGAGGCAATATAATTTCAGCCCACCTGATAGTTTCCTATAGATAAGGAGATTCTCCACTGCTCCTCTTTCAGTGTGTCTCACCTTGCTGTTGGCTGCATAAAGATTATACCACTTCTCATATTCCTGTTTTTTTGGCTCCACAAGTTGACTTGGCTCAACAAAGGGTGTGAAGACCACTATCTTCAGTGCAAGGGAAGAAGTAGGACAGCACAGCCAGGAACAAGATGGCAGGCAAACCGACACAAGACTGTTTCCTTTCACTGAAGGTAAGCAATTAGTTCAGTGTAGTTGTAACATGTAACCTCACCTTTAGAATAATTCAATCTTATGGCAACATATAAAGCAAAGCTATCAAATCATTTGAGAAAGAACTGAACAGGCCCTGTGCAAGTGAAAGAACAACCTTCACCTTGAGAAATGGAAGGATTCTAAAATAACTCAGTGCTTTCATACAAGCTCTCTTTATCGGCACTTTTCAGTTCTATAAACGTGAACCTCAACAGGATGCTGATCTTTCCTTTGAACCAACTATCTGTCAATGCCAGGGGACTTTGAAAGGTTGCAGTTACTAGACACTGTGTGCTTAGTTTTACTGTATATGACATTTATTGGAAATATGCTAGGCTGTACAGTTTAACTGCAAATATAGACCACAACAGACAGATCAGCAATGTTGTAGGAAATGGCGGTTAAAGATTTTTCTGTTTTTTTCCAAAACAAACAACTGGTTTACATGTCTAGTTAACTGCTATATGACTGAACAGGTGCTGACACCCATTGTCAGCAAAAAGAAATACTTCTTAGGTAAATTAAGCCTTTTAAAAAATACTTAATTTCTATTGCTGACTGAAGAAAGTGGTATTATTTTACTGTTCATATAGACACAAGTCATTTCAGTATCACACCAAATTTTGGGGTTTGCTTTCTTCCATGGTAGGCAGTTTTTATCATTTCATATCGTCAAAAGCAGTACCTTGCAGAACATGAGAGTACTAGGCAATTAGGAAGGTGCACAAACACAAGTCTTTAACAAGTTTGTAGTGCAGATGGGTACATGGAAGCTAGACAACTACACACCATTGAAAAATTTTTAAACCCTGTAGATCTGTTGTTCTTAGAATGCCTTGCAGTAAATGTAAAACAAGTTAATCCATTATACACACTGCTGCTTTAGCTATCCTGAGCCTGTTTAAATCAAGAAGTGAAGGACAAGGTGAGTGTAATTTACAGTAAAAAAATCTTTACTAACCCCAAAATCCCACTACTGGTATGGCCAATTCTTATATCAAACCTGAGGAAAAGTAATTTTTGTATTTCTTGTTTCAACTTTTAGATACAAATCAGGTAATCAGTTTCATTCAGAAGAATCTTTCCATAGGCATATGGCTATGTCCATACAAATATTTGAGAATTCAAAAGCACTGTGTTTCTGTTAGAACCAGCAGATGATGTAAGTGTTCAGTCTCAACAGAAGAGGGCATTAAGCTTGTGCCAAGACTTCCAACTTCCAGCTACTGCAATTTAAACTTCTGGTTTTAAATTAACTGTAATAGCATTTCTGGACGCAACTTGCTTTAGAAGGATGCTTTGGAGACTTGTAGCATGTCTCTCTCCTCCTGGCAGACATCATTAGTAGCTGTGTTCGAGTACTTAAGGGTCACAGGAACATGAGAAAGGCATCCAAAATAATTAAGACAATGAACAGCAAGGGAAACTAATGTTTTATTACTAAAAATTTCAGAAGGTGAGCAGTGAGAACAAGAGATTTAACAGTGCCATCTTAAAGTATTCTCCAGGCCACCGAGCTTTGGATCTACAGCTTACTCACTTTTGTTCTATTTCTCAGCAAAATTACATGGGTGAGTTTGAAGTTTTACTGATTTAGAAGCCTAAATCTGCAGATAAGGTAAAAACATGAATCCATTTAGGCAAGCTGAAGCAGGTAGGGATCCACCAGAGACCACACCATCGATGCATTCACATCACATTCCTCCCCGTCTGCCCCTTCCGTCCCCCTCCCCTCTCCCTCCTCCCTTTTTCCTGGTCCTTTAGTTTTGCTCCTCCAGCTGTAGCCCTTTTCTCTTACCCACTTCCTCCATTCCTTCTAACCACCAGAACACAGAGCTTCTCTGCACTACCTCAGGTCACACTCACTGCAGTATCAGTGCATTCATCCATAGCACCTGACGTTCACTGGAGCATTGCCAGCCGTGAGGCAGCCCTGCAGTGCTCTGTGAAGCTGATCCACAGGGAACACAGGACTTGCTGAAGTGGCTAGCGAAGAAACCAGCTGCGTGTATATGCCTACCGAGCACAGGGCAGGCACCTACTTCCTTCTCCTGTGATGGGACAGGACATACTTTGTAACTGCTGCACCCACAGTCCCCCATTCCCCATCAAGCACAGCTTCTTCAGGTGCGGTCTCCCTTTGTGAGAATTGCGGGTAAACAGGCAAGCTGTTAACATGACTGTACAGACCCAAACATTTTGTTCTCTTCTGCTCTTAACAGTAGTGAGCATTAAGAGTCCATGTGCAGAGACGCATTCCTTAACAGGTAAATTGTAGCACACAAATCCCAGTCCAGGTAGACTGACAATCTTGCCACAGAATGTAGCAAATTCTGAAATCTGGTTGCTAGTTCATGTGTCACATTTGCAGAAAAAGCAGTTATTAAGAAGCAAAAAAAGACCACAGCAGCTGTAAATGTGCATTTCAATAAAAGAACCTATTGACTCCGGAGTATTTCTTCACCTTCACCCTCCTCGTTTTAGATTGCTCACCTAGCAGTTAAAAAACCCAAATTGATCAGAAACTTTCAGGAACTAGCCAGAACTCAGATAAAATTTTATTTTAAAAGTGCCACATACAGAAAGCCATACTTCCTGGCAGAATGAGAATGCAGGCATATAAATAAAATAGAGCAAAGAAAATAATGATCTTTCAAGAAGTTGTTGAATGCTTGCAAAAATTAAAGTTTTTTTTTCAGTGCAAGGGCAAACTGTGAGTTCATACTATATAGTTCTCAGTGCAGAAAAAGTAGGAAAAGAAAAAAAAAAATTGACCTTAAAATACCAGGTGATGCTAATGGCTAAACAAACATTTAAGATCAGTTTCAAGCATTGCTTTTTTATCAGAAATGATGGTACAGTTTCGCAGAAGTTTCACATACACTTTTTAAATGGAAATGCTATTTCAGTTGTAATAACCTCCTGTAAAAGCATGGCAAACCTCAATGATTTCGATTTCTTAAGGTAGTGTCAAACTATTTCTTCTTAGAAAAACACTTAGAGTAGTTAAATTTTTAGAAATATATATATATATATATATACCCACACACCTGTTTTTTCCCCCTACACAAATCTTACAGAAGATTGTGTTCCCATGTGTTTAACACTTAAAATAAGCTCTGGTTCTCTACATAGCAGACACTACTCAATAGGAAATTCTGATATAACAGAAATGGCATGCAATGTAAAATGTGCTGGAAGAGGGGACATTACAGTTCTTAAAAGGCTAAGAGAGAGTCTTGAAATTACTTATAAGCTTAGAATCAAAATTCCAGGAAAAGCCTCAGGCACCAAAACACAAGCATCAGCTAATTCAGGGATATGTCTTTCCATTTTTCCTTCACACTGAGGGAACCTCATGGGACAGAAAGCCTTGGCTGAAGTCACCAGGACTAGCAGCAGACTGCTATACTATGTAAGGCAGGATGTCAAGGTCTGACCTTTAAGTTCCTACAGCTAATGACTGGTGACAGTACCAAGAATCTACAGTGAGTACCAAGAAACAAACACAAACTGTAGAAAACTTTTTATTCTCAAGGTTTTCATTTAAAGAGCCTTGTATTGTGAGCAAATTAGTTCAAAAGGTGAAGGACCTTCTGGAACTTAGAACAGTATGTTTAAATTAAAGGACAACGCAATATTCAGTTGACAAAACAGGTTATTTTTGGAGCATGATCAAGTTAATGAGTGCATTGTTAACATTCTTAAATATCACTTCCTCTTATGTTTAGGTATCTCTTTAGCCAACTTCACAAAGGTTTTTTAGTCCTTTAAGTGGTTCTTTGAAATTTTGAAGTGAACACCTACTATTCTTAGATGCCCTAGCAGCTTGCAAGATTTTAAGGCTCTATGCTTATTGTACCCCTTTATTTAAATGGCTTTCAGAAATGGAAATACTTATTCTAGAAGGTTAAGATAAATATTTTTTTTAAGTTACAGCACACCCAGCTCATTAATGTCACGTTTAGGAACAGAATTTAGGTTTTAGTAGGTAAGAGACACTTTGTATGTTTTACCTATATTGACACAGAATCACAGAATGTTAGGGATTGGAAGGGACCTCGAAAGATCATCCAGTCCAATCCCCCTGCCGGAGCAGGATTCCCTAGATCATATCACACAGGAACGCGTCCAGGCGGGTTTTGAATGTCTCCAGAGAAGGAGACTCCACAACCTCTCTGGGCAGCCTGTTCCAGTGTTCAGTCACCCTCACCGTAAAGAAGTTTTTCCTCATATTTATGTGGAACCTCCTGTGTTCCAGCTTGCACCCATTGCCCCTTGTCCTGTCAAGGGATGTCACTGAGAAGAGCCTGGCTCCATCCTCATGGATGAGCCATGACTGAAAAACAATTTGAGTCAAATTGACTGAAAAACAATTTGAGTACCATGTTAGCTCAACCAAACAAGTTAAAAAGCTTATCAAAAAATATTTTGTACATTCTTTTGTATTTCAAGTGTCAAGTAATAAACTTTCTATAAACCAAGTTGTATCACACAACTATCAAATATTAACAAACAGAACAATGTTGGAATAAACCATTCTGCTTAATTTTGGGCTTGGTCCCAAAAGAGGTAGTCCGTAAGTCACACAAAAATAAAAATTCCACAGAAGTTAACCTAACATGCCAGTCTCCTCCACCATATGCAGCCTCATCACTAAATGAGGTTATTTCATATCTAAAACATTATAAGTTAGTGTTCATGTAAATACAGGAACTATAAATGAAAATTATTTCTTCATCTGTAACCAAAATTCGGTCCAGCTGAACCAATATATTATCTAGGCTTTGTGCAACAGCCTCATTAGTAAGAATTCAGCTTTTATTCAAATTAAATTTGAAACACGCCTAATATACAAGTATGCCTTTAAATAACAAAGGATACATGTGTTCAGGTTTGAAGAGAAGCTTCAGATTGTTAAACCTCATTAGTAATATAGGTATATTTACTATCATTTCTCTACAAATGCTGCTGCTGCCATTGAATTCCTCATGGTTTCTCTTGCTGAAGCTGTGAACTCTTCAATTTCAGCATTCAGTCTATTAATTACCCATTCCAATGCTTCACGGCCCTACAGTTAAAGAAAAGTTTATCAGTGTATAAAGCTTAGCAAATAAGGAAATAGGTTAAACCCTGTCTTACTGAAAAATGACTAAAGACACAATAATTGAAAAAGGAAGAAAGTGTACAGAAATACATACCTCTCTGATATTTTTTCCTTCAATAACCAGAGTACTGCAGGAACACGTACTGCCTTACATTTCATGAAAAATTCCTTATGTCAGCAGTGCTCATGCTATGAGCCACAAAAGACTTTTTATCCAGATTGCTTTATCGTTCTTGAGGCTGAACTCCAGACAACTATGGATTCCCAGAGGACAGACTCTCAACTAAAACACCACTTCATTACTCCCACATAACTACTTCAGATCTGTCTGGATCTATATCCTTTTTCAATAGCAAAAACTAATAGATGGCATCAAGAGGGCAGCAAAAGAGCAACAGTGCCAGACTGTTAAATGAGTGGAGATGCTTTTTCCAGTGAAGATTCAGAGAGCTTTGCCAATAATAATTTATTATCTCCACTCACAAGAGGAAAAAAAAGAGGATGTTCAGCAAGCTGAGCATTCAGTCTCTACAGTAAAGGCAGTAGGACTATGTGGACCCTTCCTAAGATTGTTGACAAAGCCAAAAAGTAAAATAGAGATTTTTCTTCCCTTTGTCATTTAGCCAGTGCTCACACATTGTACGCAAGGGTCATACTTACTTTATTAGCATTGGAAGAAATTGTGTTTGCCATTAGCCCTTCTAGGTAACTGCTGAGACTGACACCTTTTACAGATATTATTGCTTCTTGTGTCAAAATGGTTCTGAAACAGAGAGCAGGAAACTGAATTACTCTGACTACTTTGAAAAAGAATGCATTGCTGAAGGAAACTCGCGCATCCCCAACATGTACATTCCCTCATCAGCTTCGTTGTATAACGCAGAACTTCTTGCTCCATAAACACAACCGACTTCCACAGTGCTTAACTGCTTTATGCTTCTACTCATACAATAAAAAACAAGAGTCCTCACTAAGTCCAAGCATCCCTTTGTGGCAATCAACTATTTATCTCTTTAGCAGCAGCAAGCTAAGAGTGGAAACAGCAGATATAGTGTGAAAAGTATACTAGGAAAACGGTACTAAGACATCCCCTTCAACAACAGGGATTTAACATTTTTGACTGTCATGAAATAAAAAAACCTCTCATGTTAGAATCCCTAGAAAGATCCTTCAGAATTATCACTACTTCCAGGAGTACAGACTCGGCAGGCTCTAAAGATGCCTTAAAAAAAACCCCAAACCAAACACCAAAACCCAAGCTCAAAAATTATAGACTAAAGGCAGATAAATGTGCCGCTAGCACAGTTTCTGTGCGCAGGCTGATGAAGAGATTGGAAAGAAGGAGCTGATAACTGAAGACCTATACAAACTTAGTTCCAGACAGGACACAGGACAACTCCCGAAAAAGCTGATCTAAACTGGACTCCATCATAGCAGGACATTAAGTTTCCCAGTAGCGCTCTGCAGAAGCAATGTCACTAGAGACAATGACAGTACATTTAATTCTTTTTTATACAAGTTACCATAAAAAAGGTGATTTAAACCTCATCAAGTTCAAGGGAAATCACAGGAATTTTCAAAGCCAAAGTCTGCACTAGAGAGCAACCTCAGAACAAAGAGGTACTCACTTGTCTGGTTCGTGAGGGTGTGGTTTATAGACAAGCCTCTCATCTACTGACACGAGGTTTGTAAATGAAATCTGTAGAACATAAGACAAAATTACCCCTTCATAAAAATACTAAAGGAATGTAGTAAATAAAACTGCAGATTCAAAACTAATGCTTGTATCTGATTTAAACATTATACTTTTCCTACAAGTATTAGGGTTGTAGAACAAGACAGAGAAATCTCCGAGTTCAGCATTTGCTGATCTAGTTCCCTTTCCTTAAGTTTTTGGATCATGTACCAATATACACTACCACAGTTATAAGAACACTTTAACAGTGGGATCAGACAGATGGAGTAGTAAAAAGAGCAAAATGTGACATGATTAGGAAATGGTGACAGTGTACACCAAATGGCTTTTAAATTTTTTTTCCTAACACCCTCCCTACCCAAAATACTGCTATCCTCCTCGTCAGTACGTTCAGATGCTTTCGTCCTGACAAGTTCCAAAAACCTAGTAGCTCCTTTCTGAAAAACAGAACCGGTCAACTATAAACACGTTACTTAAACTTGTTCTAATGCAATTTTCAAGTAATTTTCAAGATGATTTTCCTTTTCAAATTTACAAGGAATTATTATAATCTGTAATCTATTTCAATTGCATAAACACAGGTACTTACATTACTGGATTTAAGCTCCATTGTTTTTTTCACTGGGTCAACAACAGAGTGCTCCTGAACATACGTCTTTGTTCTGCACATGCCAATGAGCTAGAAGACAGGCAAACATATACGGAATTATTATGCTAACCAACTGCAATTTTTTTAGTGCCTTTAAATGCTAAACTACTAAAGGTAACGCTTATTGTATTGAACAGACACTGAGACAACAGAATTAGGGTTTAGCTTAAAATAAAACTATTCAGTTGAGGTGGATCTCATTTTCAAGATGGAAGCAATCTAAGATCTAAGCAATTTCTGGCTATCAGGAAGTTGCTATGAGTACTACTATTGAGATTTCCTGATACGTAAATGCTTATATTTTTAAACCATTAAAGTTATGAAATGATACACATCTATTACAACACCTGGTTCACAAGCTTCCCCTCCCTCCGGCATCCTTTTCAGGCTCTGCAATACAATATGTACCGATTTCACAATGGAGGGTATTCCCCATTCTGTACTGAGGAGTCTGTGGCTGTGCAGCTTCCCACTGGCGTCTACGTGTCTGTCCAGGACATCTACTCCAACCACGCTGGGGTTCATGGGATTTGGGTATTTCTGCATGGCAGCTGTCGTTACCGTTTCCCAGGGGTGACTGCCAAAATAGAATCAAGACACAAAGTTGTACACTTTAGTTTTTTAACAGGACTTCTATTAAAACTGAACACAGCAATTGATTTATATTTTTAAAGCAGTTCTATTTCCAGTTCTCAACCCTACAAATATCCTTCCCTAGAGGAAAGGACTGGACAGTGGTACATGCAAACTAAGCATACACCACACCCAACTAATCAGGGCTCCTGAGTTCAATTACCTTCTGGCCTATAATTTGATAAGAACCTTTTTCCTGTGACATAATCCTGAAAGATTGCAATTTTTTTCAGGTTTCAGTAATGCTACAGTAACTTATTAAGGTGTTACTTTCCTCTAACAAATATTTTCTTTGCATTATTTTTCAACATAGGTGTTTTGGAGCACTTGAGCCCTGACAACATGAAGCGACTTATAACGCTTTGGTCAGTTCCTACACCTGGAAGGCGAGGACAGCATAAAGGTAACCCTTAACGCGGCCGACACGGCGGCTGGACCCGCACTACACCGGTGCACCTCCGGGTCTGCTTTGTACGTGGTTCCACAGCCCCCCCGGGTGCGTCTCTTCAGAAGCCCCCCAGTGTCACTCGCACACACACTGCCCGCCCCGCTGCGACCCGGCCGCCCGGGCTGCACCCCTCCGCGGAGCGGCCTCGCTGGCAGCCGGCTCGGAGCTGTGCCCGCCGCGCTCCGCCTCCCGGCGAGTGACCCCGGGGCCGCAAGGACACGCGGGGGGAAGGTCAAGGGAGGCGAGCGAGCCGCGGCGGCCGGAGCCGGGCTGCGGCGCCGAGCCGGCCCGGGGGGCAGGCGGCCCAGAGGCGGCGAAGCCCCCTGCGCCCTCCGGAGGGGCGCCCGCCCGCCCCGCGACCGGTCCTGCTTCTCCCCCTCACGCAGCCCCCGCGCTGCACTCACTCGAAAACGTGCTCCGAGGTCCAGATCTTCATGGCGGCGGCGGGCGGGGCCGGGGCCGGGGCCGGGGCCGGGGCCGGGGCCGGGGCCGGGGGCGCCGCCGCGCTCTCCTCGCACCCCGCCTCTCCGGCACCCGCGGAACCAGGTGCGGCCGCCAGCAGCCGCTGCGCCTGCGCAGTGAGGAGGGAGCCGCAGCGGTGCCGTAGGGAGCGGAGCGCTGGCCTCCAATCGCCGCCCGGCACCGCGGTGACGTCAGGGGTCACGTATCGCGTGAAGGTCACGCAGAAGGTCCTCGGCCGCTGCGCCCCAGCAGCGCGGGGTGTCACCTCCGCCCGGCCGCGCTCACTGCGCTTGCGCGCGGGGCGGGGCCGGTTCCGCAGGCTGGGCCGGTTCCGGTGGCGGGGCGCTGCGGGCGGCGGCCTGTGCTCGTGGGGTCGTTATTGACTCACACAATCAACCAGGTTGGAAGAGCCCTCTGGGATCATCGAGTCCAACCGTTGCCCTGACACCACCCTGTCAACTAGACCAGGGCACTAAGTGCCATGTCCAGGCTTTTCTTAAACACATTTTTCTAAACACATTGACTCACCGACCGCGACGTTTCAGGGTGACGGTACGGCAACAACTGTCAGTTTCTCGAGTTCTTCCTCCTCCGTGAGTCGAGGTGTGGATAGAGTGCGACTGAGGAGCTTCCGTCAACTGAGTTTCAGTTACATTTGAAAACGTTTCGAGTTACACAAGTGTGTTACAAGACGCTCATTTCATAAATATAACCGGTTAGCTTTTGTGAGACGTAATGAGTTGGAATTAATATGCGTTTTATACTAACTCAGACCTTCAGGAGCCCATCTCCCACTGCCTCGGGTAAAACGTCCCAGCTGCTCGCGGGTACCGCGTATCGCACCGTAACGCCATTGACCGTGTTCGGGTAAAGCGTCACCCGGTTGTCGGTCACCAGAGGGCGCAGAGATCCTCTGGGTCTCGCTGGTGTAACGGGCATGTGCTGGATGGAAAGGACACGTACAAATGTTATTTAACTGATGCATGAGCAGTCATACCAATGCCCCACCCAGGCCAGCTTACTGGGGTCCTTGGCCAACTTGTTTTGTAAGTACACTGCCTGGAAGTTATTTTATAACAAAGTTACAAAACAGTTACTATTTTCCATGTTAAGAAGCACCTTCTGTAACAGTCAGGCTGTTCCAGAATGGAAGGGTTTCAACTAACTGTCCTGAACTGTTTGTCTTACTCATCCTTGGAATAAACCAGAAGTGATTTACAAGGTTAATAAAGCAGTAAGAAATCGATTATAGCAACAAACCCACATACATTTCGTGGCACATCATCAAGCATTTTCTCCTAAAATTCTCAAGATAACAATGTTGAAAGTGCCCTCGAGATGTGTAGAAATTGTATTTTTTTCAAACGGGGAAACAGCAGGACAGTATTTCATGGACACAACTCTCAACCAGTAAGTGACTGCTATGTACTCATAACTGCACAGTAATGGCCTCAGTGGGAAAGGTTGAGACGGAAATTTCCCAGAAACACGTTACTTCACACAGTGAAATTTCTAGCATCTTTCTGCAGTGCCAGAAACCCTAACCCGTCTGTGGAAAGACTCAGATTCAGTGAATATTCCCATGCATTCTTGTTCGCACTGAAGATCAAATACAGAAGCTATATACAGAGAAGCTACTATTTAATGATAAACTACCAGATTCAGTCAGTAGCAAATACTTAAGTGAGAGCTGTTAAGAGAATAATTTTTTGCTGGAGAGACCTATCTTGATCCTATTTTTCCTGACTCTTCCACCTCATGGGACTATTCCTAAGTATTGTTGACATGCTAGTAATCTATCATAGTGTACAAAGTTATTTCTGGAAGGTTGCAAGTCAGTTCTAAATCCATTCTAGTCTTAATACCCACTGAGTGATTTTTGCAACTGGAGAATTTTGCAAAGGATGTTAAAAATGCTAAGCATTTTGAGAGGTCTCAGAATGCAGCACATAGTTGTGGAAGATGGTGACCCTTAAATAGACACTGGCAATTCAGCAGATACCCACCTCCTATCCATTAGGCTATCTGTAGCCTCTAATCATTTTTTTCTGTAAAAGAAATGTCAACTACTGGAAGCAAAGCAAAATGGTATCTCCAAGAAGGAAGCATGCCAACATATGGTGCAGATTAGGAGCTAGATCTCAACAGTTCTTGCTCATATAACCTTCAGTTTATTTTAACAGGAATTTTGTTCAAGTAAGTTTCTGTATTTGAGTGGTATCAAGGGCTGAACTACTTATAAACCTGACTTTTAAAAGGAATAATAAAGTTCTAAATAATAAAGCCAGACTTCAGGAAAATAAAATGCTCACTTGTAACTGCAGAGGAAAAAGTTAGAATTCTTTACGTTGGTGATGTTGCATCTTGAGAATATTGTGTCCCATTTTTATGACCAAGAATTTAATACTATAAAATCTGATATTTTTTCCCTTATATGTTGACAGTATCTGTCTAATAATTGAAATCAAAGAAAACATTCTTTCGGTTAAGTCTGTCCAGTCCCAGGTACCACCAAGATGATCATTAAGGACCATAATGGACATCTACAAAAGAATATAAAAATCTGTGGAAACCCCTGGTGAGATTACTTAGTTCATATGTATCTTTCAGGGCCTGTTTGCTTATGGCTCTGCTAAATGCATCTGATGTGTGAAATGGGCCTGGTGATCATATCTTCATATAGATTTTGGGAGAACAATCTCCTTGGCATGACTAAGAAAGACTTGAAATTGCTCTTGGAGTTGTGTATGAAAGCGCTCTGAGATTCCAGTGAATTTATTTGCAGAACAAGGCATTATGATTTTGTATTTTCAGACTCGTGTTTGCCAGCAGTGAGGTATGAGTTGTCCCCTTTAAGCAGCCTCATAAAATATCCATCATTTTGACGGAAAAACATAAATGTCAGGAAACAGCTCACAAACCAAAAGTCACTTTACATCTACCATTAGGTCCAGATCATTCATACACTCCATAATGGCTACCAAAAACCCAGACTGTCAGACCCACTCAGGCTTAGACAATTGTGGTTTTAGCTTTCTGTAAGAAAAATACAGGTATTGTGTCACACCTAGAGAAGCAAACACCATCCTGGTTCAAAGCCCTAATCCCAGAGATCAACTAGACCACTCTGCAGTACAAAATATCACTAAATTCTAAACTGAAAAAGGTTTGGTGACAACGGCAGTGATTCAAGCTGCACTTCTGACTGAAATGAATGCAGGTCAGAAGTGGCATTCGTAATGGATCACCACAACCCAATTTTACAGTGGTAACATTGCAGATGGCTGATACAGTGAAGAGTAAGTGGGGAAAGTTCCGTATTTAACTGCTGCGCTTCCTTGCAATAGGCAGGATATGAGCTTTGGTTGCTTACCCTGCCTCACGTACTACACCACTTCACAGTTTTCAGATTACAACTGAGGCAAGTTTACTATTTCATACACTTAAGAAAAATGTATTTGGTGGTGTTTTTTCCCCCCCCGTCACATTCTGAAATATAGCTAACACTACAATAATGCTGCATCAGTTCCTTGATCTGAAATTAAAAGTTTTGATGTGTTTGAAATATTGGTATTCACATACAGTATTAATGAAAACCATTCGAAGGTCTTGTGCTTTTCTTGAGCTGGAAAAACAAGTTCACACTCCCTTTGTCAGTCTGGCAGTTGTACTGGCAGAAAACTGACATTATCAATGTTTTCTTTTCCAGACATACCTCTTCAATGACTTTCATTGGACAATTCTTAATGACTACCCCATCTATAAACACTCTTTCACCATCAGCACTCAATTCAGTGTATGAAGCTGTTAGTGCTTGGCTGTATTTTCCTGTATGTACTTCTTAAAAAAGCTTTGCTGGATAGTTCTCTTGTCAGTGCTTCCAGAGTCAGCCGCTTAATGCCTTGCAAGTCATTATACATCTCTGTATGAAAAAGTCACCTCAAATTGTAGTTTTAATAAGCAAATACCCTTCTTTTCTGAAAGAAAGCACAGCAATATCTCAGTGTCGGATAGTACCAACTCTAGTTTTTGCTCATATTTTAATAGTTTTGTTCAAGTGATTTTGATCCTTCCAGATTTCTGATGAGTATCAAAAGAAGACACTATAGGGGAATGCCACCACTACACAATGTATCAAGAAGAGATGAAATAGCAGTAACCATATCATCTTTCAGAGGAAAGCTGCAGGTATATATATTTTTATTCAGAAATAAGGTTGAATCGATTCGTGCCTTCTGTGTGCAAAAACCGCAAGAGGGGGCTAGATTTCTATGAGGTTCTCCACGTGAGGACCTGTTGCTTGCTACTCCATCAGAGGGAAAGGACTCGTACTTACAGTCTCACAAGCTCACCTCGAAGTCTCCACATCTCTAAGCGTTGCCATATGAAAGAGGACAAGGTCCCTACTCTGATTCTGCGTCCCAGCAGCAACCACTCTCAAAGGGCCTCAAACCCTCTCAAACCAGCCCTAAATCCAGAATTTCTACAGAAATAAATTGTTCCCTGCTTCCATGTTAAAGAGTGATCTAGACAGAAATTCCTTGCTGGAAACAAATTGGAAAGATACGTTCAGGTCCTTTTGTCAGTTCTTCAAAAATATTAATGAGAACTCAACATTAAAGCAATGAATCATCCCCAAATAATAATAATAAAAAAAAGGTCCCTTTTATGTCCTCTAGTTAAGCCTGGTTAATTTGGCAGAAACTTAACCCTACAAAAAAAGACCTGACTTACCGCTGGACCAGTTTACTGATATTACTGGCTGCTCAGCTGCATGACTCCAGCAGCAGAAAAATGGAGGAGACAGGAACGTATGGCCTTTTGATAACAGCATGATCTTAGACCAGTTTAAATAATTTCTGAAAGTACAGCCTAGGTGGCCCTGCACATACGCATCATAGTATTTTACACCACAGGGAAGTGCTACCCCTCCAACATGCTAGTGATCTACACTCATCTTCTGCTAGTGAAAAGGTAAAAGGGACTGTAACTGGCAATCTGATCTCTGACATAGGTAACCTGCAATGAATAATAAACATATACCTCCAAAAATCCAGTGCCTTCCCAAAAGGACTGAAAAAAACCCAAAAGTTTTCAGGTAATGAATATAAATAACAATTGTCTAGTATCTTTGTATGCTTACCTTCAACGTTTGCCTTCATCACAAGGACAAGTGAAATATAGGCAGCAGGAATCCTGTGAGACTCTAAAGATTCAGAACATCTGTTTGCCTGGCCAGAAAGTTTCCAAACCACTTTTTTTATGCCAGGAATTTAAATCACATGTAAACCTATGGCATGGAAATAAAGGACAGAGAAGTCAATTGCTCACGAGGCAATATCAAACCCAGACTCATACTAGAGTCTCATACCAGATTCTATGTACTATTGCTCACGTACATGTCTTACTGCAGAAATGAAATGCAGTGAGTGCAAAACAGAGCATAGAAGTTTGCCTCCGACAGCTTTTCTTGTCTTTTTGGGGAAAAAAGATAACACAAAAGGCAGAGTGTATAATGAGAATTATTAATTCTCAGCTGCCACATTCTATTATTTCGTGTATCATAAAAAAGGGGAGATATACTTTCTTCCTTCTTATGACTAAAACCAATAAGGTACTAACTCTTTTCCACAGATTTATATGCAGATTCAGAATTTGTTTTCCAATATTGATTGCATAAAAGGGTTCTTCCTGGATGTTGTGGTTTTAATGCAACAGGGCACTAAGTACCTCGCAGCCACTTGCTCACTCTCCCCTCCCCCCCCGGGAAGTGAATTGGAAAGGTAAAGGTAAAGAGAGACTCGTGGGTTGAGATAAAAACAATCTAATAATTTAAATAAAATATAATAGCAATAATAATAATGATAATGATAATAATAATAATAGAATATACAAACAAGTGATGCACAGTGCAACTGCTCACCACCTGCTGATCAATGCCCAGCCCGTCCCTGGCTAGTGATCCGGGAGGAGAGAAATCCCGAAACTGCAATCCCTGAAGAGAACAAGAACTTCCCGGCCAACCCTCATCTACATACTGAGCATGACGTTGCACAGTATGGAATATCCCATTGGCCAATTTGGATCCGTAGCTCTGGCTATGCTCCCTTCCAGCTTCTTGTGCACCTGCACACTAGCAAAGCATGGGAAGTTGAAAAGTCCTTGGTTTCTTAGCAACAACTGAAAACATCAGTATATTATCAACATTCTTCTCATACCAAATCCCGTACTAAATCCAAACTATAGCACTATTCTAGCTGCTAAGAAGAAAACTAGCTCCATCCCAGCTGAAACCAGGACACTGGAGTTTCTTAGTATATATTATTTTTCTACTGCTTAAATCTTTCTTCCCCAAATAACCCCCACACCCTGGAAATAAACCCGCAAACCCCACCAACATCCTCCCCTTGCCTAAAAAAGAAAAAAAAAAAAGAAAAAAAAGAAAATTCAAGCCCAGGCATTATCTTTGCTTCAGAACGTTTAGTTTAAGATAGGGTATATTAAAAATGTGCATTTAATAGAATGATCTGGCACTAGCCCTGGAACAAACATTTGATTTTTAGATCCCTTTTATTCTATTCTTCTGCCATAAAAATGTTCTAAGAGGCCTAAAGCTGCACACCTTGAGAGTACTGTTGCCTCATATGCAAAACTGGCCAAATACCTTCCTTATCAGGCATGTCATACATCTACTGCAGTTGTGAAACATACCGTCTAACACTGTCTACACTAACTAGGCTCTAATACTGTTTATATAATTTGAATGCAAATAATTGTTTTTCTTATGAGCTTTCTGCCCCACCTGACGACATACAACATGTGAAAAATAAATGTACACGCAGCCACACACAGCTGGCCATCTCCCTGCCTCATCATTGGCATACTGGCTACTCTTACGGTTAGGTCTTCCACCTGCGATCTGTGGTGGTTTGTTTTAACACACTGAAATTGCCATAGTGAAATGATAATCCATATTATACAGGTGCACTGGTATTTATATTTTGCAGCGGAGGTCTTAAACAGGTAAGTTTATGGCCCTTATATGGCTTTTGGCTAGGGAATGATTTAGTTTCAATTTAAGAACTGACTCAAAATTTGTAATGAGGTATGTGCTGTATGACTCATTAGAACCATGAATTTTGACTTTTTTTTTTTTTTAAATTGTGCAATTTCCTTGACGTCCATAGTTCAGGGAGTTTGATTATGGCTATACAAACAGTTCCATCTTGTCCGTGCCATTAGCGGGAGCAGCAGCTGCCACCGGGTGTTTGACTTAAGTGCAGATACATGATGGTGTACAGTTCATGGATGCAATATGACTATTCTGTTGTCTGGGAAACAGTCTCTTAAACTCTGCATAATATGACAGTTACCAGCCAGATGATGTTTTTTCTTCCAAGCATCACAAATGTGCATGTGATCAAGTAGGCAGATGATAATCACATGTTATTACCCACAACTCATGAGCAAGCCCAGTAACAGCACAATTAAAGACAAAACCATGTATTTTGAAGTACTTTGAAATTGCTGATGATTTTGTGTTGTTTGGAAATAATGCTTCTCCCCTACAACTGATCCTTGTTTAATTCTAAAGACGATAACTTTTCTTATAAAAACACACCCTGCTATCAAACATTGGTTGAACGCAACTTTCTAACGCAAAACCTTGAAGAACCAGTGATAACAGGTAGTAGCAGTCATAACATATTACATGTTAAATCACAAACATAACTCATGTTCTTCAAACCTTGCTCCTGTATCCAACATTTATATAAAGCTCTTTGTTTCAGAAATCTTGTACTCAATCAGCTATCTTCTGACATGATTTAAAGAAACCACAACCTGGAAACAGAAGTTGAGAATTCTTCATACACAAACTACTGCATGAAAGTGGCTACTTAGTCATCAGTGCTGACATCTTAACTATCACAGAGACAATTATCAGATCAATTATAAACCAAGTAAGTCTTGAGACACCTCTAGCTTACATCTGCCAGTGGCTGACCACAGAGCTATGATGAAGCCAAGCCATTAAATCATTTTTGTTCAAGGTTTTGTGGGCCAGAGAACAGGTAGATCCTGGATTTAAGCCTATTTATGCTGTCCTTAGTACTGGGATTGTATTTGGCATCTCTCTGGGAGGGGGAGGATCCAGTCTCAGCAATAAAGAGCACAAGACCTCATCTCTGTGACTACAGACCTTAGATCTTTGATAATAATAGCTAGTTAAGGCTCAGTCCCAACCTCCTCAGCTGGACTTGACAGCAGGAATTCCCAACTCCAAGCTGAGAAGATATTCCAGTGTTTGGATGGAGCTGATGATCCACAGAGAAACTGCTAGCCTGAATGTCAAAAACTGCTCCAGAAAATGCCCCTTCTCCTTCTGGAGATGAGGCTCTCCAGCAGTTTAACAGTTTTGGTATTTTATCAGGCCAGTGGTAGCTTCCTGTTTGTAGCTTCCCCGAAAATACATATCTTTTCCAAGTAGTTTTCTGAGGGTTTTTCATGAGTTTATTTCATCCAACCTAAGGGATAAACTATAAAAGAAAAACAAATTAAAAAATATTAATCAAATAGGAGTTTAAGATGGAAACATAATGCAAGTATCTTCTATGCAAATAAAGTAATAGAATACTCTTCATGTACTGTTGGGACAAAAGTATTTTCTTTCATGGTATTCTCTAACAAACATTTTAAACTAATAAACAGATTCCATAAAATCTTCATTACTGTAAAAATAATAGGTTTCCATTTAGGAAAAATCAAAATCAAAGGCAACAAGATGTTGTGATCAAAATTAAGTGGCAGAGTCCAGCTAGATAAAATGCCTGAATCTGCACTGTACTGTAACCCCTATCTGATGCTTGCTACAAGCTATGGAGGTTTTTTTATATACTTAACTGTGAGATACTGTAGCACTTAAGGAAAATGAAAGGAGTATGTGGGAAAACTTATAATCTTGGAAGACCTGCGAAAGAACTCCACTACATTCTCTAGAACTGTCTTGATCCCAAGCCAAACACATTTAACAGGCTTGTACAAGCCTGGTACATATGGAATAAGAAAATGTGAGTAAAATTTATGCAACAACTTAAAGAAGATCTAAGAATTTACTATTACAAGAACATACGAGCTGTTAAAAATACATTTACAGAACAGTGCTTGAAATGTTGCACTTTGTGAAGAATAGTTAATGTCATCACAGCGTTAACTCCTGCCTGTGCATGTAGTATACCTGCAAAATCATACACTTGTTTTCCTCCATACCGTTACACCTTACTCTGTAAGATGGATGGGAAGTGTTCAGTGCACATAACAGATCTCAGATACAGAATTCAGGCATGAAAACTCAGACTCTTGTAGGCCTTCCCCCACCCCCATTATTCTTATTAATTTGTGCAGCTTCATTAGTGATGATTAGTTAGAGAGCACTTTGGGAGACAAAAGCTTTTTATCATTGTACTACCTACACTTGATGCAATGCTGAAACTAAGCTGTATACTAAGCTGTCTGCAACTTAGTGTTTCAGCAAAAGCAGTAATTAAAGGAATAAACAACATGTATAAATGAAAAAAAAAGTTAAATTCAGAGCACTGAGAAAGCATCAAACTTACCATAGTATGATTAAGCCAATTTGGATTAATGCCATCCATCTCTAGGATATATATATACGTTCTCTGTTATATGCATATAGAGTCCAAAACATAACAGACACAAACTGAAGTTAAAAATATTTTTAAAAGGAATAAATATTTGCAAAAAGTAGTTTTAACAATGACTAGTCTTCTCACAAAACAACCATTTAAAATGTAATTTTTCATATCCAGTTATTGCACAGTGTACATTACAGCAGTTTCTTACTAGCTGCCTCAATTTATTTTTTTTTTCTAAACTTGAGTCATTTAAGAACTACTGCAAGTTGCTGCACAAGTAAATAATATTTATATCAGTTCTACTGCACTAAATCAATAGGATATGCATTGTTTTTCCAGCAGGTTCATGACTAATAAGATGGCAAAATTGGAATTTGACCTTCTTGGTTAGTGTCAATGTGTGGTTTTCAGGCTCAGAAATAAGAATAGTTTTTACATACACTTTTTACTGGTGACAAACTCCAAGTGTACAGCAGCTCTCTGAAATACATAAAATGCTATAAATCAGTAATTATTAGAAATCAAGGTCTGTAAAAAGGTCAGATGAAGAGTATAGGAGCTACAGCAGCTTTTCTTTTTAATCAAGATATGCATACTATGTATCTTCTAAGGAAGGGGCTCCCAAATGTACGGTGGTATGAGTATCATAGGAACAGAAAAAACAAATACTGTCTGAGCAGCTGAACACTCCCCTGAGCATATGGACTCAAACAGGGACTGATGCTGCCAGATACATTAGCGATGAAAGCAGCAGGCAAGGCGGGTTGTAAGTAAAACTATGATATTAATAAAAAAACCTCCACAAAGCTTCATTAAACACAGAACTTGGAAACAACCCAGTATCAGAAGCAACTAAAACTTACTTCATTTGGTTACTCCAAAATCAGTGTTTGCTCCTTTTATAAATGTGTATTTCAGTGTGTCATGCATATCTTAGTCCTTGCTGATACACTTAAAATTAGAGAAGTACTTTCAAAACCATCTGAACACTCATACAAGGGACCTGCACAGATCTAAACAAAAGTTAACTACAACTATCTGTAAGAAAGACCCTTCCTTAGAAATGTGATGGTAAATACTCTTTTTAGTTCAGTAATTATTTGTCTGATTATTTAAATAATTGTGAGGATCAAAAACATGAAAAAAATGTCTGCAGAATTAGGACTTAGGCAAACCTCAGCTGTTGAATCTCTTCTGTGCTCACTTAGAAAAGGCTTTCTTCAAAGAAATAATTCCTGCCTCATCTACTTGTAGGCTTTTTTTTAAGGCTTATCTTGAGAATATGGTGTGTCGTCTGTTTTTTAATTACTACTGTATTTTGTTGTTGCCTCTTAGAGAATCTAGTCAGCATGGGCATGCATTCCAAAAACTGCAATACTAAAAAATAAATATCAGAGAAAAACATGGCTATAAATGGAGAGAAAGAGAACATCTGTTAGCCTCACTAAAACACAATTTTTGGAAGATGAACAAAATGGGATTATACCTGTCAGCTTTGTTAGTTAAATTGAGGCACATCAATTTATTCTGTCTTTTCAGAAATAATATGAGAAAGCACTAAGAGCTCTGACAGTTCATAGGGACTACTTACTAAGCCAACGGGGGATACCAGCACTGCAAAGATGGAATCTTTCACAGGTAACAATCTGGATAACAAAATCTTTTCTTTGGCAGTGGGAATATAAGAACAAAATAAATTATGACACATATCCCGAACATCAAAGCTTGCAGAGTCTAAAGAGTTAAAGAAAATGTTAAGAAAAAGATATTTTTTTCAGTACTTTATTTTTGCTGTATTGATTTTCCAAGGGAAAAATATCAAAGTACCTAGCAATTGCTTGTCCTGAAAATAACTGACATTCCTTGTCACTTGACTTAAATCTACTTAAACATTTTCCAGATTTTGGCACATTTATTTACTAATATTAGAGAGGCTGTAAATATTTTGAAGGAAAAAAATATAATTTTCTATGTTGACGTCTCAACTGGCCCATTACATATCCCAAAAGTGGAATGCCAACAAGTTTCCCACTGACTGAGAGTTTTCCTGCGAGCTTAGTGTTGGCCTATGAGCTGTGCCAGTCCTGACACCTCCTCATTTCTGTGACTGCACTCTCAGACTGCAGACACTCACATCTGTGCCCAGAGCAGCGCGAGTTCTAGTTGGAAAACCTTTTTTTGGGGGTGGAGATTCGATGGACTGATTTTTAGTGTTCTTTAAGTTGAATTCAAGGACACGGTCTTTAGTAGTTTGATTTAGGAAAGAAAAAGTGTCTAAGGAGTCAAATTCAAGGCTAAATTTGAAGGACATAACAAAAACACTACGCCATTTAAATGCTGATAAGAGTATTGGTGAGGTATCATTGCATCACTGGCCTTATGAGGGGAAATTAGCTGGATTTCAAAACCGAACATGTTTCTGAGTAGTTTTTGTTTTCCTGCTTCCCTGAAGCTCAGTGGGAGTACTTGAATTTTACCAATGAATTCATTATGTTTGGATGTTTTCTTTATAGATGTTAAAATGCTATCTGTAGTTGATACCTTTTCAGATTTTCAGTGTTCAGAAATGTTCCCATTACAAGCCGTAATAACTAGTACTTTGTGTAGGAATAAAGAAGTAGGATATAACCGTCTTGGTACAGATGATACTGATTTAAAAAAAAAGATAAAGAGATAAAAGATTAAGATAAAAAGTGTCCATTTACAATCTTAAATTGTGGTAACTAAATAGTATAATCAATATAATTATCCAGGAATCTATTTACATCTGACAAGTTAAGTGATGAACAACCACTAACTCAAATAAAAACTTATAATTGTGTCACAGATTCTTCAATGGCTTTATTCAAGAAAATTAATAAATACTTATGCCCACAGAACTCTAGTGAAGTAAGTAAGTAGTAGTATCTCAGATGTTACAAACATGAAAATGTTGAGGAGATTTTCTGAAAGCTCTAGGATCAGCTAAGGACTCAATTCCCAGGAAAAAATTAGTGGGAGTTGAGCTTCCAACTCACATGTGTCTTTTTCAAGATCTTAGATGGCTTTTCCAAGACAAAAGAATGGTTCATTGGATTAAAATTTAAGGATTTGCAGTTCACATTTCAGTCAGCCACATTTTCTCACTGAACCTTCGTATGTTTTTTCTTTCATTTCCATGCATGCGTGCACACAGGATGTATGTGCAAAGGAGTCCTTGCACAGAACACATGGCTTAAAAATTTGCTTTCCTGAAGTAGTTTTACTGATGATTGCCGGGCTGGACAGACCATCTTTTTCCCCAAACCTTTGCAGATGATAGAGATTTGGAAAGTAGGTAATTATTGAAAGGGCACTGTAATTTTAATATACATTTTGTTCTAATGCTGTATTTTTAATTTGGAGCAGCCTTGAGGTGTTTATTAAATTGCTAAATACTTCAGAGACTTAGTTTTTATTAAAATGAATCCTGAAAGGATAGTTTAGTAATGGATCTTTACAAACACAATAATTGAAATATGTAACATGAGGACAGCTGTTAAGATGACTGTTTCCATAACAGCACACATCTACAGTAAGGTCCACAATGACACAGGATACTGTTTCTATGGTAATAGAATGTCTTAGCCTCAAGGATTCACAGAAATCCATTAAGAAAAGTAGGAAGAAATATTTTAGATTAAAGGCACTTCCTTGTTTATACTTATCTGTGTCTAGCCACTTGTCACCTTTTTCTTATACCTAGATTGTAAACTTTTTAGGTTGGTGACTCTGTAGCTTGTTTTTCTGAAGAAATAGGTGCTATCTAGTTATTCCATCTGTCCTCCTCTTACAACTTTTTAAACTGTTGGTGAATTTTAATCAAGTTAGACGGTGGGACTGGTATATGTCTGCTGTCTGGGACTCAGTAGACAGAGTGCAGAAACCCATCAGCAGTCCATACGGTGAATTTGGTTGCTTTCTGTTTGGCCTGCTGCTTGGCCAGGCAGCCACAAGTGGGGATGCCTTCTAATGAGGGGATATGGGACAAGCCGTGCTGAGGCTGAGGACAGAAGGAACTGGAGAAACCGTAAAGGAAGTGTAAGGGTATATAATACGCATTTATGGTGCTTTGTAGACACTTAGGCAAGTAAATTGTAACAAATAAATTAGAAGTGTTAGAAGATGGCAGGGTAACGATTTCAGCATGGTAGGAGTGTGCATACACAGACAGACATGCAGATCAGCCTGTCTAGGAGTTCCATTTTTGTCTTCAGAAAATGTGATTTATGCCCCTGCTAAGTAATACGAGTTCTTAGCAACACTGGTGCTCTTAGTTTGTGCTTTTTCCATGTTCCTGTACCCAGAGTGTTCTAGATATTCGGCTGTAAAAATTCTCCCAGATTATTCTTCTGGGGTCAAATTTACAAAGGGTCAGTAATATGTTAGATGTTGAGGTTAACACCTAGCAGATTCACAATAGAACCTCTGCACTTCTTTGCAGGTGCCCATCAGAAATTAAAACTAATACAACTAAAAAGCAAACTATTTTCAGTAATTTCAGCTCATATTTTGTGCCAAGATGACGGCATTTTTGGATAGGTGTTTGGAAATTCAGCTTGTGCCAAACAGATGCTCATTGAGTACAGAGTAATTGGAGCTCTCTTCATTACCACCCTACACCTGGTACTACAGAAGCAAAGCATGGTCAGGGAAACTTCCAGTTAAAAGTTAACTGTCACATTTAATTGTGGTAATTTAAGGAATCTTTAGTAACTTGTAACAGAAGAACAAACAGGCTAAATCTCCACAGTTTTGCATATAACTTATTAGCATGGACAGAAAACCACATTTAAATATAACAACAGATTGCCCATTCCTGTTAAGAACTGAAAGACTCTAGAGTACCATCTATAGAGTCTGCGTCTGGGTGCAGTGAGTGTTTGGGTGCTGAAGACTTTTCTTAGCATGTACCCTGTATTTCAGGACAAGGAGATAACAAATGTTAATAGCTGAAAAACTGCTGATACAGTTTTGGTGTCTGCTTTTGAAAATCAGAGCCATTAGTGGTGTCAATAAATTACAAAAAGTCATGGTAATCCAATTACTGCTATTTTAAAACACTAAGGTTCCTTTGTAGCTATGGAAACAAAAATGCAGACATTAATGAGCAAGGGGGGAGAAAAACTGGTGTTTCCTTGACAACAGATAAAAGCATTGCTCCATGAAACCCAAAGGAGAGAATGACAGAAATTCCTTTTACCATGACATACGACCGAAATACAAGTCCAGTGCAATAATATACTTCACTCTGCCAGGAAGCTACAAGTACTCTTTTCACATGACCACTTCCCATCTTTATATTGAAGTTATCCGGTAGCATGGGGCATTCTGTATGTTTCATTGATCATCTTTATGAGGGTAAGAACTAAAATGGCATGTTAAAGCCCGTGATAAGAACTGGAATGCTTTTGTGGCATGCATGGAGCAGATGAGTGTTGTATATAGCATGCTGAAAAACTTTTTGGACAACAGGCATGAGAGGTAAACAATAGGTGTCAAGCCTGAGATTGTCCTGGTGCTTTGCAGTGTGGGTGTGACTAGTGCGCTCTACAGGAAGCTAGCCATGGGCAGAGTGGACACTACTATTTCACACCCAGGTGTTGGAGAACATTTGTTCCCTGGAGTCCATCATAAATTCTGTGTACATATATATATATATATATATAGTGCCTATTTTACCAGTGAAAGATTGTATAAATATTAGGTAAGATTATGACACAGGAAGGGGTACAAGGAGTTGCAAGTTTAACTTCATTATTATCACTCGAAATTCACCTGGCAGCTCTCACACAATCCAAAAATATTTTTGTCAGAGGAACTCAACATTGTTCAAAGACAATAAAATGAGAGAATTGTGATAGAGGTAAAGAAGAGGACACCAGTAAGATTACAGGGCTATTTTCCAGTGGATAGCATACAGCATAATAGAATATTGACATGTAAAATAATTTAATAAAATTAATAAATAGAAGAGTCAATTGGCAAATTTCCCACAGGCATTTTGGAAGAACTGAATCTTCAAAAGAAGGTCTTCCTTCAACTCTATCCAGCTTGTGGTATTAAGAGCATCCCTTCATATTGGGAAGGAAACTATATCAAATCAGTTTAAAATCCTAAATTGTTTTGTGTCTATAGCAAGAAAGAGCTGGATACTAAGCTACAAGAATTTAGGGTTTCCTTGACAACATGTTGAGAAAAAACATAACTACATAAAACCTCATGGAGAAAGTAAAAAAAAAATATAGCTGGGTTGGCTGCATAGTGTGGGACATGGGTTTACCTGTGTGACTGGTACTGGTCTGGGGTCACGGTGATGGGAATGCTGTGTTTGTGCAGTTCCAGTTATTGGTGCTTCCTTTCACTGGTTCTGACATTGATCTGAAAGTTTGTTCAAATGATCAATGACCCTGTCAAATTCTAGTCTCATCTTCTGTAGAGTACATTTAAGTTAGTGTAACTGGTGGTTTTTAGAACATTTCTGAATACTGTCAGAAGTTCTGAAGTTATCTATTTTTCTATGACAAATAAGAAACAGATGGAAAAATTCATATGACTATACTCTAGTTTGTGCATGTGCAAAATCCAGCTAACCTTGCTGACTTTTTGAGTGGAAGCAACTGTTCCCCTGAAAGCTACATTGCTTTTAAGTGCATCATAATTGTAATTATTCATATTTATGATGTGATATGCCTGAAAATACTACAGCTCATTACTCCAGCAATCTAAAAGACCTGGAAAGACCCTTGGTATTCCTCCTGCAAAGCATCTATTTTGTAGAAGAGGCACCATAACATTCTCCACTTTTTAACCTTTTAACTGTCAGCAAAAGAATGACTTGAGCGAGGAGGAGTAATTGGAGCTCTCTTCATTACCACGCTATCGCTTGGTACTTGAGAAGCAAAGCTTGACTCACACATCTGCTTTTTCTCTCAGATGTCTACGTTTTTTCTTGGGTTGTAGACTATCCTTGTAAATTAATCCATGAAATAGTCCTTCAGCAGACCTGCTTATGCTGAATTAATACTACAAAACCAAACCAAATAAAACCCCAAATGAACTCTGTATGATGATTCAGCATTTAGAGCCTTACCTAAAACACATTAAATCTAAATTTGGAAAAAAGGTCTGTGGGATTTTAATGGAAGATGGTTTGAGGCTAGCTACTTTTTTTTTTTCCTTCGGGTGAGTGTCTACATGTACAGCCCTGCTGTTGGGGTATGCACAACCAGCTGAACCTTGTCATTTTTGTGATTGCCTCAGCATTTTCTCAGCAGCCCTTGAGTCTTTTCCCTATGGGATCTATTACTTTTGCCTTGTGTTTTAGTTTTTTCCCTTGTACTGGCTTTTCTTTGGCAAGTAGACCAGTGTTTGCTTCTAATGAAGCTGTGTCTCTCCCTTTTGCTGTTCAAGCACATTTTTGTCTTTAAGTTCTTTTCTTTTGGACTTTGTTTTGGTACGGCCTGACCAATATGTGAGGGTTACACTCCTAAGCGTGGTGGCTCTTGCTGTCTCAACAATATATACAAAAGTGCCATATGAATCTTAGTAGTTGTTGTACAATAGTGATATGAGGGTGATAGTTGGCTGTCCAATTTACTAGGATGCCTTCATTCCTCCTGCTTTGAATATTTTTTTTAATATTCAAATTTTTCTAGATTTTTAATACTTGCTTTAAAAGATTCAGTCAATTTACAGAGCTGTGATCTTTGGGCGGAAAAAAATCATGTTAAGTACCATGGTGGAAGTGTCCCTTTGGTCAAATGAAAGTTGTGTAGGCAACCATGATTTCTGTACATTCAAACTGAAGAGTTCACATCTATAAAAGCAATATTGCTATTTGTGATAACTGATAGCAATATTATGTAATGATTCTTCATGACGTTTAGTCCTCAGAGGAGGATTAGGTACATTTAGACATTTCAGACGTTACTTTATCTGCAGTAAAGTGGCCAATACCATGGCAGAAATGATGAATGCTGCAGTGACTTGGAAATACGACTACTACAGAGTCACTGTACATAGTTGTCCATGACATACTGAGACAAAAATGAGCAACATATACCTTTCAGAGTTACTGCTTCAGGCTACGTATTTTGTTACTACACTTTTCAAACTGGGTCAAGAAAATTGTAATTACTTTTTTTTTTTTTTTAAATATGAATTATAGTAAAAGATTCAAATGATACTACTCATTAATAATGCACAGTGTTTAACTGGGCAAAAAGTGTCTTCATTGAGCAGACAGTATACAAAGATTAATTTAGAGTTTAGAGAAAGAAAGTAATAAAAAAGGTAAAAAAATCTGTCTTTTTACATCTATGCATACAAAAAAAATTACAAAGCTAGGAAAATTACCAGTTTTACTGAATTGATTTAAGCAATTTCTGTTTGCAATCTACATCATGTTGTACAATTGCACTCAGTCTGCATGAATGTAACCCTGCTGGGAGCCATATTTCTCTTCTCTCTAAACATGCACTTTTCTGTATCAGCTGAGGCCATAGATATTTCTCTGGCAAAATTTTCATGGAGCTGACCTCAGCTCTTAGTTTATACATGAAAGAAGAATTTAAGTTTCTACTGTGGCTAGTAGCCAGACTCCACTTAACACCAAGTCAGCCTGTACTTCTGTGTATTAGCACTAATATCTCTTCGACCGTTTTAGCAGATAGATCTAGAACTGAAGATCGTTTTTCATTCACTGTAGTGTGATTCATTGTTTAACTACCTTTATCAGATACTTTGTTAAAGGTTGGGATTAGTCCTCAAGTCCAGTCTTGCTGTTTTACTCACACGCTGAATTCTGCTGATTTAGCATTCAGCTCTGGATCCTCCACACTGGCAGCTCTCAGCTGCTTGCTTCATACTGCGGCCAGGAGATGGGGTGAAGACCTGCCAGTGATGCTATGCACTAAATAGCAATATGGGCGTCATCAAGTGTCTTCTCTCTCTCCCATCCCCCTTCGCCTAGGTATCCGGTTGCCCTGCTTTGTACTGTCAGCAGAATAACAAATACAATAGAAATCCTGTTTGATTTGGGGCTCATTTGAAAATTTGAAAAAATACACACCTAAACCATTACACTCAGGAATGCATGTGCCTTATGTCCAAGCACATGATTTTCAAGCTGGATATCTTCTGTCATACATACATGAAGATATGCATTTAACAAGTGCTAGTCCCTCACTACCATGGAGCAGCCAAGTCATCAAGGTTCCTTGAAGTTTTCAAGCTCCTTTCTAAAACTGTTTTCCCTCTGTTTCACTCTTCGTGGTCAAAAATATGTTTGAGAAGTGTTCTCACTCGTCTGACAAAAAGCTTCCACCTGTCCCTCCCAACAACAGTGTATTCAGAACCATTGATAGTCACCTTCTCTTGTGCCAGCAATTGTATTTTAGCTTAAATAGCATTTTCCTCTCATTCCCCATGATATTATTGAGAACAGCCCTTGTGTCTCACTCCTGTTGGTCTCCTTTATATCCACTAGTTACAACAAATATTCAGGCCTGTTTTCTGTCCGACTTGGATCAGTAAGCCTGATGCACTGCTAGACAACTGAACAAAAATGGGCTGCCAGGATGTCCCTTTTCTTCTTGGCTGTGTCTTATGGAATATTCAAGGGAATAGTCATGGGCTAAGATTTCCTACCTGGGCAGCTGTGGAGTGGCTGCTATGTCTATCATACCATGCTACTCGGTGCTACCGAGATTTGGGTACCTACTTAGCATGTTCAAAGGCAGAAATTTAGGTGTCCTCTGAAGACCTTTACTGTGGAAATCTGGATGCCATTTGGAATACAAGCTCTTGTACGTTAATTCAAAAATAGCAGCAAAAATCATAACAAAATGTTCACACTATGTAAAATCAAAAATCTTCCTAAATACTTAATTTATCTTTTTTAATCTAGAGGCTGAGGAATAAACTTGACTGGATTACATCTGTTAAGTTAAAAAAAATCAAAACAAAAACCAAACCTTAGAAAAAGATAAAAGAAAAAAGTAATAATTTTTCATTTGTGCCTGATGGGGTTGTGTGTTGTTTTTTTTTTTTAACTGTTTGCAAATCTTCAGTGTAATGGTTTGAAACCCAGTCGTGTCATTTCTTTACGCCCACACACAGAGCTGCAGTAGTGCAGACACTGTAGCAGGCAAACCATATTACCAGCATCGGCCATTAAAACTCTTCCTACACCACGCGTGGGCTGACTTCACCCCCTCCTCTCTTTGCACACACCCCACCACCCACTCTTCAATTTTCAAATGCTTAAAAAAAGGAGAAGAGAAAGACACTGAAAAAAGAAAACAGGATGCTGCTTTTGTTTCAACGCTATTCCAGAGAGACCTGAACCTCTCCACCTGCCTGTGAATTGGCCACCTAAAGGTTAGCAAGTGTTTTGTTATCATTTTATATAGACAGAGATATAATTAAATTCTAGCTGGTAAGACAGAAATTTTAAAGTTATAATTTTTTTAATGTGATGGTTCTTTCACTTAGCAATGAGAAAGATTTTTTCCTAAAACACAAAGCATTTTAGTACTGGCCCCACTTCTGTTTTTAAGAAGGCTTTAGTCAGTATTTTTTCATCATTTAGTCCAACCTCCTAAACTTTAAAAGATGGATTAGGGTTATTATTTTTTCTGTTAGAGCAACCTGTTGATTACAGACTGCTGGCTGGAGGTTGTTAACTCTTTCCTAACAAGGGAAATGCACAGGAGCAAATTTGATGAAAGGACAAAAGAATGGAAATCCTTTGAGGTTTTTAGATTTTTTTAAGCACTAACAATCCTATTTTTTTCATTGTGAAGCCACCAACAGTGTTACAAAACCAACAGATATGTTACATATGTTTCTTTTTAGAAAGAAGCAGTGAGAATTTAAAATAAAGACATACAATAAACTAGAAAGCATTTCTTATGACTGGAGCTGAGAAAAGTAGCAGCATAGGAAGCAGAATAGGAAATATTCTCTGACACAAATTGCATGAAGAGATCAAAAGGGCCAATACAATGTTTACTTACTAAAATATATTTTAGCTAACAATGTTCTTATTGATTTAAGCCTTTTGAAGGTTTTCATTAATGGCTATTCAAGAAAAGGAGAATCAAAAAGATAGAAAACTGTGTATATAATAATAATGATGATCAAAACGGTGCTATTCTAGAATGAAGGAAAGGTATTACAGATCACATTCTTCTTGAAAGATTTTAATGCTGTTTCGTGGTACAGTGTTTACAAAAATTTAAAAAAAATCACTGATATTACACAATCGTGGAAGTACAGTGTCAAAAATATTTGTCCTCAGGATATGGTACAAGTTTCAAAGTTTTATCAGCATGTTTTCTAGTTGCTTTGTACTTTTATAACATATGAAGCAGGGCAAAACTTCAGGAACAAAGACTTCTTAAGTAGCAAGATTTCCCAAAGTCAGAATTTAAGCAAGAAATGTTACCATTGAAAGATTACAAGGGTTTCAGAGGATTAGGGAATTACACATTTTCATCCTAATTCTGCAGGGGACTGAGGCTCTCAGCTCTGTTAATAAGGTTATAAGCAGTCTGCACACTGCTGGTGGAACGTGCAGTCTGGTAAGATCAGATACATCCCTTAAGAACAAGTGAAAAGGTGAAGTCGGTACTTCTGTTATGAGACATTTCAAGGTATGAAGTCAAACTGAGAAAAGAGCAAAGGCAGAAATAGTTTTTAAGTAAAACAAGATTAACAGTCATTTCTGGGCTAATCAGGAAATGTATCAGTTCCATTTTGCTAGTTTGAATTGAGGTCTAGAAAGTGCCAGAATTGGGCTACACTCATAAACTTTTCTTTTCCATCAAACAAGTAGTGTTTAAAGTACCTGCACAAAATTTATTTCAGACCCTATGGGTCACTATTACTTTATTATACTAATATTTAAGTAGAAGTTTTGTCCAGTCAGTCAAGGGAGTTCTTCATAACCGTTGGCACCCTGTGCTAGCTGTCAGTGGTAGACTAGCAACTAGAAATGATAATTCCAGTATCTGTATCTTCTGCTGACAGTAAGATATTGTGTGCTGTTCTCAGCATTGTTGTCATCATAAAAAAAATTAACAGTTAACAATCCTATAAGATACTTTCTTTTCATCTATGTTTGTAAAGTACTTTAAAACTTGTAGTTGATAGGATCTTTGAAATCTGTTTCCTTATTAGTATACAAAGCATACTTATTGCTACTTTCACTTGATCACATCTTTGAGTAAAACCCTGTAGGTGTCTTTGAAGGATACGGGGTTTTGGACACCTGGGAAGGAGCCCTTTCCGCCTATTCTTGGAACCTAGAAATGCATACCAATGGTATGTGGGTTTGTCTCCTCAAATCCTGATTAAGACATGAATTGAGAGTGAAATGCAGTATAACACCACATACTCTCTACTGTGTAGTACCTGACAGTAGGCTTATCTTTGTACATACTAAAATAGATATTTTGCTGTATGTTGAGCCAACTGAAGTTAATTGGGTTTCTCCAAGCAGGATAATGTTTTGAACTTAAATGAATATAAGTAATCTTGCATAGAGATTCCAGCTTAGGAAGTGACACCCAAAAATAGTTTGGGTAAAAAGAGAAAACAAAAATAACTTAATTTCAAATAGAACTAATGCAGTGTAATACTGGTCCTCTGTATTCAGTGTACAGTTCAAATTACTTCTTGCCATTACAGCAATATGTTAATCCATATAAATGGGAAGAATCATAGGATGCTGTGGAGTCAATCTGATTCCAGAGTCACTTATTCTATATTTAGAGATTCTAGATGAAGCTTCAAAAGATTCTGCTAAGCCCTGAAACCTATGTAATAGTGGCAGACATCCATGCAGTCACTTGCTTTAGTTGTAACTTGCTTTATGTAATTATTGCTTCCTTAAGCCTCTCAGGATAAGTAGTTTGCAGTTTTAGCATTTAGAATTTGATATGCTACTGAGTGTTCTAAATAATGAATTTTAAAAGCTTATATATGTTTTAGAGTTGTTACTAGTTCCAGCATACTGCTGGAATTATTAGTATTGTTTAAACTAAGTGTCTCTTTTAAGTAAGTTCGTCTTAACTTAAAATAATAATAGTCAGTCTCAAAGTGGAATAAAATATAACAGACTTCAGATACGTGATAAAACTGAAGAGAAACTAATTTTGACTGGTTATGTAAAATGCCCATAATCATCTGCTTGTATGATTTGATTCCTGCCAGTATTCTATTATAAGATGCGCATCTTTTTTTCCTCTGTTAGTTTGTTGACTGTAGCATACAGCAATCCTCCAGAAGATCTCACTTATGTGTGAGAATCCATTCCTTTAGGGAAGTGTCTCCCAGTAGAGCTGAAACTAGTTGCTGCTTGTAGTGGTATCCATATGGACAGAATGAGTCTGTAGATCAGAAGCATGAGTCATTGTAAAGCAGTTCACAATGTCAAGTAGTTTTCTAGATTCACTGATTTTAAGCGTGTGCAGTGCCATTATCAATTAATGGGAGCGTTTCAGGGTATAATAGAAATTAGAAGGATTTTAAGAACTATCTAGGCCCTGTTAAGAGCTTTTTTTGCCCCCTGAATAACTAAATGACAGGCAAGAAAGACAGGAAGAATAAGAGAAATATTTCTCCACCTCCAAAATTTAGAGGCCTACTAAAATAGGGTCCAGAAACAAACTGAAAGCAATCCAAACAACAGGCAAAACTCTCCAAGATCAATAAAGCTGTGCAGGATGAAAATCCATTGACACCTCCATCCTTAGTCTACCATCTGAATTACTAAAAGAAAGAGCTTCCACTGAAGTGGATCTCAGACAATCACAACATTAACAGTTTCACCACTATCCAACTCACAAGATACAGGCTGCAGCTATCGGAACTGGCAGATGCTCATTGCAGTAAGTTATAACCAGATTCAAAGCTACGTCTTCCAAAATACAGTGTTCCTAAGGAATTTTTACAGGCCAGATATACTGATTTTGTTACATTATAGGGAACGCATATTCCAGTTTGGGATTTCCTTAGTCTAACAGCAGTGGAGGAAGTAGCCGTTCCAGGCCAGATTTTAAGCAGGTGTTTGCATAAAGAACAGCTGTCCCCTAACAGGACACCTGTTTTATCAACCCACAAACGAAATCTAAACTCTTAAAATGATCTTTTCACTTCTCTCGACTGTCCCCTATCCTGTTTTCCCTACAGCTTTTCACAAATTTTAGGGAGGTTTGTTGAGCGTGACCTAAACGCTTTTAACATTCTTGAAGTACTTTCCCTCCTGGTTGCTGCTTTCTACCCTACCGCAGGGCACCGTTAGAAGCAGCTGGTGGATAATACCCACACTAGAGGAGTTTAGCATTTCACAGGTAGCAAGTGTCTTCATCATTCTTTTCTTTCCAACACATTTTAAGAGAGATCTTTACTATAAAGTGATAAACAAATTACCTTTAGGGGTATAAAGAAAAAAATTCTGCCATTGTGTCAGTGTATTTCACTGAATGATACAACTGAATGCAGTGTACAAAATGCCTACATTTTGAAGAGAGCTGATTCTGTTTATAGGTTCCCACATGAATAATGAGAAAGGATACAAAGAGACTGACATGCTACTTCATTTTCTTCTGTTTCACCTCTTCCTGTTTTCTGAAGGTTGTTACTGTGACACCGATGTAAAAAAAAAAAAAAAGAAAAAACCAACTTCCTACTTCTAATCTGTTTCAAGTCTTTGTCCTCGTTTCTTTCTGCTTGCATCAAGTATTGACAGAAATGAGACTTCTTTTGCTGAAATGCCTGGCTCAATAAAAGGTACGTAAGCTAAAATTATTTACAGACTAAAGAGGATTTCACTTCTGTATGCTCTCTGGTATTATATTTAAGGTAGGGATCACCAAAAGCTTTTAAAAAAGGCAAAGACTTCTAGTACAATATAGTATATTACGTATGTTCAGAAGGTTGAAAAGCTGCTTCTCTGTGGTTACAAAAATAAACTAACTCTATCATGTCTACAGATTATATCTGTAGACCAGCAGACTGCATCTGCTTAAAGACTATGATCCTCCTCTCAATGGTGTGTCAAAAATTATATGTAAGTTCAGGAAATAAGCAGTTACATGTTTATTTAATTATTTTAATAATAATGATGGGCAGTTGACAGTGCATTTACATGTGTCACGCAGAGGACAAAAATTTTTTGGTTGTATAATCCAAGATTATTATAACAAGGAAATTTTATAAAATATACTTGGAATTAAGGAAAAAATTATATAGAAAAGAGGAACACATTGGATTTAAAATGAGGTTTTTTATACAACCCCCCTTATTAAAATACTTTATACTTATATACAGAATAAGACAGTTTCTGCTACGGTGATTTGTTGTCTGAAACTACTCCACTTTTTTACTTTTCAGTGTTCCACACACCTACCTATGGTGTGTACCTGAAGGTATAATTCAAACTGGGAACAACATGATTATATTTAAATGGAGTTTTATTGACCAGTTTTGATAGCTTAAGAAAACTAATTTAGAAAATTTTGGACAGGCCAAATCCTGCTTTTAGTTTTGTTTATTGGAAATTTTTCCTTATCTAATTAGGATCAAGTTTTTATAGTAGTAGTTCGATGCTACAAGTTACAAATTGAGCTCAGAACATCAGGTAGATGCTCAGTAACAGAGCCTGGGGGATAATCAACACAGGAAGTTTTTCTACTTTAGGCAAGGACTACCCAGAATTAGCCTTGGAGTAGAATTAGTTTGAGATAAGCTATTTTTGTCAATGTACAAAGAAATATAGTGGCTTTTTTTGTATATAAATGACAGACATGAAAAGTATGATCGTATTCGCCACAGTAGAATACCAGCCACAGACGTTTCACTTAGGAGGAAAGTACCTTTTGTTTGCTGTGCAAAGCAGCAAACTGCCACAGCTGGTAGAAATGTATTATTAAGCTCTTAAAGTAATGAGATTGTGTACCACCATTCAGTTTAATTGTTTAGCATTAGTTAAAACTTTCCTTTAAATTTTCTGTAATCACTTAGATATTTTCTTTGTAGAATATTACAGAGCACTGAAATGACTCCCAGAATTACACTGTATTTTGGGACCCAGAAACGCAACAGAATAAGCAAAATTACACAGAATCTGGTACTTTGGAATCACAGGATTCATAGGAAAAACATCTGCCCACCGCAAGTCACAGAATCAACCAGGTTGGAAGAGACCTCAGGGATCATCGAGTCCAACCATTGCCCTGACACCACCCTGTCGACTAGACCACGGCACTAAGTGCCATGTCCAGTCTTTTCAGAAAGGGTTATTAGGCATTGGAATGGGCTGCCCAGGGAGGTGGTGGAGTCACCATCTCTGGATGTGTTTAAGAAAAGAAATTCTTCCTAATGTCCAACCTGAGCCTAACTTACAGGCTGGCCTTGAAGGGCCCATCAACTATGCATGTGCATGAAGATATCCAAAGGGAGAACATAGTTTGTGACACTGGAGCAGGGTTCTCGGGGTGGAGATGTGAATTCTGCATTTCCACACTTCTCTCCAGGGGAAGGTGGGGACCGTAGATACTCTGACTTGTTTCATCTGATCTGGTACTTGTGAGATGTTCTAGCTACGTGGTATTCAGACTGCACTTTTTTTCTGAGTCTGGTCTCTGCAGCATACTTTTTTCCCCTCAACTTTTCCTTATTTTCACGTCTTTGGAAAAACTACTGTATGGTTATTTTATGAGTACCAGTGGCTCATATCTTATCACCTGCTGCTGTTTTTATTGTATGTTGTGTTTAAATCGCTATAAATAAAGGTGACTGTATAGCTTAAGAACCATCTTAAATGGACTTGAAATGTCTATAACCTCACTTTGCAAATTAGAGAAATCCACTTTTATCCCGTAGTGTTAACCACACTGCAGAATATGTGTAATGACTTAATTCCTTTAACAAGCCATATTCTTTTAACATTCCTTTATCAATACAGTCAATACCTGTATTATAAAACCACTTAAGTGATTGTTCCATGTAGAAATCTCTGAAGTGGACAAGAAAAGTCCATGCTTGATAACTGAGTTTGATTTATGAAATTAATGAGAAAGGAGAAAAGGCAAAATCTAACACGTTGCTGTGCACAGATCAGTTCATTTTACAAGTTGTTCTCTGTGATTTTTATTACACTAAAATCTTTGGGTGAAGACAGAGTCCCATCAGGCGCTGATACCTCTCCCATAAGTGGTCTAACCCTGAGCCCACTGCAGCTGGTAGCAGGTTTCTCAGTTACTTCAGTGGCTCATCAGCTGTTTTGTTGATGGATGAAATGCACGCAGAGAAGCCAATAGCCTTGCTCGTGACCAGGAGTAAAGTCAGAGCACACACCCCAGGGACTGCAGTGCTGTTTTTTCCTCCACTTTTCCTATTCTTGCAACAAGCAAGCAGATCAGAGAGAAACTGGAAGCAGCTTTGGCTGTGAAACATAAGTTGCCAGCCAGCAACAGAACTTCCAGAAGTGGTGCAGAGCGAGGAGCGCAGAGTAATAGGTACAGGGTTCTTGGTATATTAGTTTTCTGTTGCTCACGGAGATAAGTATTTACAGTTGCATTGTGAGCTACACACAGGGATGAAATAATCAGTGGGATTAAAGGCAACATCCTAATATGCAAAACCTTTTCCTTTGCAGAAGACTGATAACCCAGAGGGTTGCTTTATCTTTCAGTTTCAGTGGCGCATACATTTAATATGAAAACTGCCTGAATTCCTAGGCTATTTATTAAGATGCTAATTACATTTATTACTGAGCACATGAATCATTGACCTTAACCTGTTCCCTTTGATCATTAATAGAAAGTTATTTTCCTGTTTCTTCATGCGACTGAGACACTATGAAGTAATTATTGTCTGTATAATGCCTGTATATAAGATTTGTGATATCCTTAATTGCTAATTTTCCCAGTCCAGCAGTTGAAAGTGTTTATTTTATTTTGCTGTCTGAAGATTCCTACTTGTTTTGTTTCCCCTCCCTTACAGACACATGAGCATATGGCAGATAACCTTTGAAATGGAAGCACAGAAGCAGCCTGGTTTTACAGGTGCACTAGCAGATCGACCAGTTCCAACCTCTTCTCTTCAGCCTGCACAGGGTTCTTCAGATCTCAGCCAGGGCAGTGTGATTCCTCGACAGCAACAAGCCCTGTCTCAGCCTGTGTATCTAAAAGCCCTTACCATACCTCTGTATCAGCCTGTCCAGGCAGGATGCTTTCAGCCAAACAGGCAGTTAGTGACTGGCAGGAGCTGTGTAAATCTAGACAGCAGTAACATACCTCTAATCCTGAATCCCCTTGTTCCTTCAGAAGGCACAGACCAGCCTCAGTCAGTTTTTCAGAAACAACTTGGGCAGACTCTAACATTGAACATAGTGAGCACTTTACCAGTTTTATCATCACCAAATTCTTGTGGAAATGCATCTATTGGAAGCCCAGGAAAATCAAAAAAAGCTGGGAAATATATCTGCAAGCACTGTGGACGAGATTGTTTGAAACCAAGTGTCCTTGAGAAACATATTCGCTCTCACACAGGAGAGAGGCCCTTTCCATGCACTACTTGTGGTATTGCATTTAAAACACAAAGCAATTTGTACAAACACAGAAGAACTCAAACACATGTCAACAACACCAGACTGCCCTCAGACTCTGACAGCAGTGGCATATTGGAGCAAAATGAGAAATCAACAGAGAGCATCCCCTCACATCAAGGCAGCAAGCTACTTAGTAGCACCTGTGAAGACAAGGGGACGCAGATGAAACAAATGATTTCAGAGACCAGTGCTGTAACAGACACTAAGAAACTTCTTAATGACCTGTCACTGCCAGCAACGAGCAAGTCATCATTTGCTTCAGAAAATCAAGAAACAATGGATCAGTCCTTTAGTTCAAAGGCTAATCAGGGGGTTCCTGAAAGAGAATCTCAAAGTTTATCATCTCCAGGAGCTTTGCCAAATGGTCAGTGCCAGAGAAAGAAGATACAGGAGCAAAGAACTCCAACTGCCAGTAAGCATATTCAGTTGCAAAGGCAGCAAGCAACCTCTTCGGAAAAACAATGGGATTACAAGCCATTTGACTGCAAGCTAAAGAAGTGTGAGAGCACTGACTCAGGGTATCTGTCACGCTCTGATAGCACAGAACAACAGATGGCATCATCCAGCCCATTGCATAGCCTCTATGAACACAGCACAGAACTGGAAAACGAAACCGCCTTCAGCAGCTTAAGGTGTACCTCCGGAAGCAGTGCAAAGCTAGATGCAGCTGAGAAAGCTACAGCCTTGATACTAGAGAAAAAGAGGCTGGAAGAACACATTTCAAAACTTATTTCTCATAACAAAAGTGTGGTGGATGATACCCAGTTAGACAACGTTAGGCCCAGAAAAACTGTCCTTTCTAAACAGGGCAGCATTGATCTGCCAATGCCTTATACATACAAAGACTCTTTCCATTTTGACATCAGAACTGGTGATGTAAATAGGAAAAAGAATCTTTCCCTTTGTCCAGCAAAATCTACCCTTGCACCCCTAGAAAAATGCAAGCCAATGTTTTTTCATTCAGTTCCCACCCAGTTCTCCACAGTGACAGATACTGTGCCTGTTACACGAAGCAACTCGTTGCCGTTTGTGGAGGGCACAAGAACGGTGCATGACAAAGCAGGCTGCTCAAAACCACTTTCTCTTACTAAGCAGTCTGTAAATACAGGCCCTGCTAGTTTGCTGCCTAGCAACAATCTTGCTGCAAATTCAGTGGATTTTCCTAATAGCCATCCCCGAGCTCTAGTCAGACAAACAGCGGTGGATGATTTGCCACTAAGTAATGTGGTTGATCATCCTCCTCTGTCAGAGGAGTTGCAAGTGAGTAAAAAGCTTGGGGCTGGACAAGTAATCAGTGCTAAAAATAAGAAACACAATCAAAGGAAGTTAAAGATGTTCTCTCAAGAAAAATGGCAAATGTATGGAGATGAAACATTTAAGAAAATCTACCAAAAAATGAAAACCAGTCAAAATGCCAAGAAAGTTAAACAAAGGGGGAATAAGATTACAGATATTACAAGCTTCACTCCTGATTCAAAGGAATCAGTCAGCAGTACTGAAATTACTGAGGAAAGAGATGGCAGGAGCTCTGTAACTGACAGTCTTTCTTCCCTTGTGACAATAGATTTAAACACTGGTAAGTTAGAAACCTGTACTAATGGTAATCATATTCTACAGAATGTGTCCTCCGAGGAAGCTGCAGACAGTGTAACCTACGTAATGGAGACATCACATTCAGTAAACGCTGGTGCACGTACTGTAATGAGCAAAACTTCCCAAGACCTCAGTGCCAGTGACACAGATAAATACACAGGTGGCAACAGCACATTACCAGCTCCAACCACTTGTGAGCTCAGGCTTCAAAATACTCCGTGTCAGCTGAATACTAACAGAAGGAATGATGACTGCTTGCCAGTACAGAGTAGCAAATGGGAAAAACCAAGCCCTGGGAAAGAATCCAGTACATTTGAATCAGATTGTAAAAGCAGTTCAAGCACTGATGAAAACCATAGCAGGAACAAGGAAACTGGCCAGCATGCCCTGACGCCCCCATGGGTCCATTGCAACAACAACAGAGAAGCTGCAGGGAAATCCCAGAATTTACCATCAGAAAGAAAAAAGCTGAAATTTGAAGTGGAGAAGACACAACACATTATTTCAAAGTCCTGCCCTAGTCCTAGCAGTGAAAACAATGCAGGAAATGAAGCAGAGCGAGTCTATTGCACTAGCACTCAGTGTCTTTCCACAGCACCAGGGAAATTCTCCAGTAAAGCAGAGGAGCAAAATTCAAGTACAGGTACTGAGAACATGGAGTATATGAAAAAAATCAAACTCCCCACAAAAGCGCTTCATTATAGTGATGTTAACCTTCTTTCACATTCAGCAGGTATCTCAAAAGCTTCATTTGTGGGATTTTTAGGGCCTGAATTAAGGGGAAGTGATTGCAATTCTTTTGCCTTGCACAATGCAACAGATAAAGATGTCAAAACATGTCTTGTGAAAACAGGAGGAAAGGTACCACTTGTCAATGACACGTCTTCTAAAATTCATCGTCCGGAATCTGGTCATTTAACTCCCGTCCCACAACAAAATGCCTTTTCTCCAAAATACATCCTTAAATTGCCACAAGACAAGAGAGCCTCAGATTTGTCGCTTTTGCTTAGAACAGAACAGAAGATTACACCTTGCACATCTGTGACAGACACCTTAACCAACCCTCCCTGCTCTTCCAACAGCGGATCACTCAGTTCCCATTCTAATGATCTGGTTTGGTCCCCTTTAAAACTTGCAGTGAGACAAAAGGCCAGCAAAGGAGAGCTACGATGGAATGTACATGCAAACTGGAAAACCCCAGTATTTTGTTCTCCAGTCAATTCAGAAACAGCAAATATCTTAACCACAGCAGATAACACCTTTTATAACCAAAACTTCAGGCAGCAGGATATTATACGAGATGCTTGCAAAAACAAACAGAACAAAAATAAATTAAATTATCAAAGGCAAACAGAAGAGAACTGGGTGAGCATAACTACTTCCTCTACACAGACCCCAAAGAAGAAAATATGCTTTACTTCTATGTACACAAGTGGTTTTTTTGTATCAGCTGACATCAAAGAAGAGAGGAAGGTTTTACATCATCTTTGCTCAGGAAGTGACTCTTTGATAATGACGTCAGCTTCTAGCAAGGGCGCAGAGCCAGCAATCACGGGATGGGGCAGAGGTGGCAGTCCTTGCGTTCTTAAGGACATTTCACCAACACTGCAGGATACGCAGCATTCTCAGAGCTCAACAGACAGCCCCACTTATTTTTGCCATTCTTTTGGCACTTTTTATTGCCACACTCTCACCACTCACTGTAAAGAATTCCCAGCGCTACCCCACAATAATCTGACTTGCTACTCTGGAAGTTTAACAGTGCCAAGCACAAAGAGCACCTTCCCATCACTAAATGCTGAACCTCGATTAACCTGGTGTTGTTTAACAAGAAGCCTTCCTCTGCCTGCAGAGCAGAAGGGGAATGCAGACTCTGCTTATTCCTCCATGCACACCTGTGACAAGGAATCTAGCAATGAATGCACACTGTCAAAATATGATATTTCTATTCTCAAAATGAAAAATATTAGCAAGACTGTGGCATATGGCTTAACAAACAGCAGTTTAAAAACATTGGTGTCATCCTTCTCTAAAGGACAACAGATGCAGGAGGTAATACTGATAATCCTATTTTCTTTCTCAAGAGGGTGTAATTGACTGAACACCCCTCACTCTTATTAGAAAAATAAAAGAATTATCTAAAGTATATTTATGGACATTTACAGGTATTTGTCAATACAGAATTTACAATTTACGTTTCTATAAGATAAGTTACATATTCATTTGATGCATGAAAAATACATACTTTTGTGTGAATATTTAAATTTGTTTCACTTGGGAATTTCAGTAGGAATGCTGTCTAGTGAGGAGTGTATTTCTATTTCTTGATTTTTCCCCTTATATTTTATATTCTTCTGTAACAGCATATGTATTTCATTGTTTTAATTTTAAATGAATATTTGCATTAGAGCAGGACTTAAGTAGACCATTAATGTCAAGACTTTATTATACTTGGAGATACTTGGAGTCAAAGACAGACTGTGTACTACATCTCTCATCATTTAGATATACTGAAATGTCAACAAAACCAAATTGCATTTATACCCCATAAAGCGTTTAAGGCTTGAAAGCTTTTCTTTCTTAGGTAAATGAACATAGACTAGTCTATCTGTACAGATCCTAGAACAGCTCTGTAAGACTAAGCTTATTTTTTATACAGGAAGAAGAATATGAAAGAACATACACATACGAGAGAAGATCCACAAAAGCAGTGAGTTGTTCTAATTTTATTCTATAAAAGTAGCTGGACAAAGTGATTAGAAAAAACTAACACACAAATTCTAGGAAAAATTCAGAGTTGTGCTATATAACTACTATGCTATCCAGTGCTATTTAAAAGAGCATAGATTCCCAGTCTCTCAGTTAATGTAATTCACAATTTTTATGTACTTAATTTTTTTCCAATATTCTCAACAGTTAAGCTCAGCAGCTCCTGGTGGTGCTTTCAAAAATATCTCAGAGCAAAAGAAGAAAACAGTAGTTTGCAAAAAGGAAAAACTCTCAACAAAGGGGAGCCACAAACAGAAAAAGATTAAAGTCACCCCAAAATGGTAAGGAATATGGTTTTCAGCTTCACTGGATACAGACATAATTTTGCTAAAATGAGTGTAAAAAGTCCACAGAAAATAAAAAGTCATCCCCAAGATTCAACCTTGTCAAAACTGGGGGAAAAAATAAATCTCTCTGAGCAATTCCCACATTGCAGCAGTTCCACAAAGGTAAACTATAAAAAATATCAATATGTTGTTTACTATCAGGAACAGACTTTTCTAAGCAAAACAGACATATACCAAAGAAAGATGATGACTGGTCAGTTGACTCTCACTATGCTTTAGAAATTATTCTTATCTCTCAAAATTGTCAAAATTGTTTGAAGGGAACCAAATTACTTCAGTTTTTAATCCTTTTGTCCTCAGAAGATCTATATCCTGAACTTGTATTGAGAATGCAGAACAAGAAATATCAAGTTCTAACACAAACTAACAAAACCATCTGTAGGTTAAAGGATCATTCGGTTTAAATAAAAAGCAGGAAGAATTTGAGTATAAAACTATCAAAGGCACATTGTATCAATCAGCACAGTTTCTCCGTATTTAATGGGAGTTCATATCAGTGGAAGATTTAGCCTCTAATCTTTCAAGAGTGGGGGGCAGCAGAATGTCTGATGAATTGCTTCAATAAGAAACACATATTGCGTACGTACATCCCTCTTATTTCATGACCAAAATCAGACAGAGTGACTCCCTTGTGGACAGATCAATGTCAGTAACTTAATCACCGTGTCCAGTTTGGCAAACAGCGCTGCAATTTTGAAGGATCATAAGACCAAAAATAGAAGACTCAGGTCTATGTTGTCCAGTCGAGTGACATCCTTCTAGGGCTTTTTTCTGGTTTGGTTTTTGTGTGGTTTTCTGTGTTGTTTTTCCTGCTGGTCTCAGAATTTATTTATTTGCCTATATCAAATAAGTACAGGGACTCAATTAAGTACAGGGTCCTCAAAGCTCAGGTCATACATATTAGTAGCTAACTGGCCACTATTAATCATTAAATGTAATATATTTTTCTAATACAGCAAACACCTGAACAAGCACTTCCTTTTAGATTTACTTATTACTCTGTGTATAGTGACTGATTCTATTGATGCAGGAATGGGACCTTCCAATGTACTTTAGTCTCAATCATTAAGAGTTACTGAAAGATCTGGCTAGCACAGAAAACAAAGCAGAGTTGGATTATTCAGCATGAGTTTTCCAGATAACTGAAATACTTCTGCTGTTTGTTAGTGATGATGAATAGGTAGCACATAAGAAGTGAAATAAAAAGTAAAAAAGCCAACAACTATGCAGTCTCAGGTGGTTCCTGTGCAATTCAAGTCTTTATGAAGTATGTTGTTTTAAAATTCCAGATATAGATAAAAGGATCTGTTATTCCTGAATCCTTTTCTCTTAGCAAACCAAGGATTTACTGAATCCTACTGAGGAAAAAATTAATAAAATAATTGTGGGTCTCTTGCCTAAAGTCCTGATTTTTTTTTTTTTGAGTCAACATAAACGAACAGCTCCTTCACAGTAGTAAATTGCTGTTAGACTTAAATTTACCAATGATGTGGTATTATTCTACTCTGGCTGCTTTTAAATAGCACATATTTTTTTACCCTTTCAACGCCATCGGCAATGCAGGTACCGAGGGAGGCACATACAGGGATATGCTCAGTTTAACCGACTAAGCAAGCGGCACTGTTTTCCAAATAGGACACTGGATGCTTTGAAAAAGGGCTATTCATCACAACCCTGTAAATTTAATAAGCATAAGAAGTGCCATTCTCCTCAGTCAAAGCTACAAGGTAAGTAATTTGAATATTTTTTTAATGTATTGAATGTTTATTTTTTAAGAGAATGAATGTTAGCAGTATCCCTGATATGCACCTGTTCCACATGGAACTGCAAAACGACTTTTGTCCTTCAGTATGTTCTGCAAGTAAAAAACCAAACTTGTCACACATTTTCAGAACTGAACACACCATGATTTTCATACACGTACTTACATATGTGAATTTGGCAATTAGGAGGGTATTTTAAAAAGAAATAGCTCAAAATAACCTTCCACTAGAAGCCTAAACAGTTTTAAGATGGATCTTTTTCAGTTTCTGAAACAAGCTTGTATGTTTGCAGCGTGAAATGAGTTTGGTGAGTTGTTTTCTATGTTTCAATGACCAACCCCCTCATTTAATTAGCGGTATTAATGCAAATGATATTTATGCCACAACCATCCTGGAAGCAGAGACTATACCTTGTGTTCGTTCATAGCAGGTATGAATAGCTATTACTTTGCAGGACAGTAATGGCCAATAAAAGAAACCCCAAACCCAAACGCACATACAGTAAATATATCAGGCTTAGAGTAAAAATTTACAGAAAACAGTAAAAACATAGAAGTTAGTTCAGTGATATGATAAGAAATTGCGTAAGTTCTAGCATGTGGGGCAATAAAAATCAAAGTAAAAGTTTCTTCAACCTCTTTTCCAAGAAAATTACCTACACCAGCAGAAGGACACATCTTGTTCCACCACAGACAAGCCACTTTGCAGAAGGAAAAAAGAAGGAAAGAAGAACTCAGGAATATTTTCCCATACTGAAAATCTAAACCATGTTAAACAAAAAGACAAAATGGATAAAAAAGTAGGTATTGTACCTTAATTCATTTATTACTTCTTATTAAAAGAAAAAAGATACTGGTAATTAAAACTTGAATTATATTCAGCTGTTTTAAAGTTCAAGTCGAGACTACTTTGTATTACAGATTTTGTTTAAAAATATGTTAAAAGTATTTTGGGAGTTAAAATGTAATGAAAATTTACTAATGTTAGAATTAGCTTTTTTAAAAGAACAATTAAACTTGCATCAATTGAAAAGGATGTTTCTTGTGCTTGCTGTCAGAGGATCGATTAGCACTGATGTCAGAGGTGCCAGTGGATGTAGCACAGAGTATCTGAGAGAGAGTAAGCTTGAAACGAGGGAAGTGAGGAGGGTAGTAACGGCCATGTGGCGGTGGGAAGAATGTGCATCCAGCTTCGCAACTGAATGTAGCCCTTGTGGAAGCCAGTGCTGCTGTGGTTTCAATGCTACCGACAGCTGCGTTAGCTAGAAGGGGCCTTAGACATATCTGCACGTGCGGCAAATGATGCTGTTGTGTGCGGTGTCAGCACAGCTGCTGGGAGATTTCTGTGCTTGTCCTCATTCTTATACTTTTCCCTAGACTTCTGCTGGCCACACTTGAAGACAAAAGCCACTGAGCCAGACTGCTGTTATGTAGCACGAGCACTGGTTCTTCCTGTAGCATAAGCAGTGTCATATTTAGGAACCTAATCCTTAAGATGTTTTTTACTACGTAACTTTGTTTCCTACACATATCTCACCACCTTGGACATTGAATATGTCTTACAGACTCATCACAAACCTTTCCCCTACATTGCACAAACATTGTTGCAATATGTATATTAAAATACCTTAATGAAAATAATGTCATCCTAGACAGTACATAAGAATGCACCTTGAACCGCCTAACCCCTATCATCCATAAATTATTTGCATGATCTGTCACCTAACCAAGAAAAAAAAACCCACCTGAGGAAAAAATACATCCTTTACTACACCTCCCACACACTGGGAGAAAATAAAAAGTTTTCTCATCAAAAGAGGGATGAGTAACTTGGTCTGCAGTAATGAAAAAAAAGAATAGTGCAAATATAATCACAGTTGTATAAATAAAGGCTGAGATTATGCTTAATTTCTCAGTTGATATGAATTATAGCAGAGGTAAATGTTTTCTGCTGGTATAGTCAACGTAGTTACCATTGCACTTTTATAAAGGATGGAATTGCTCTGGATTGAAAATTTTAAACGTAAATTTCTTTTTTTGCCCTAATTTCTACAGGACGTTTCTGGGCAAATCAGGGAACACACAAGAACAAACTTCTCTTTTCAGAACATTGCAGCTCCTCTGGAAATATCTGTGACAGCTCATTCCTTTTCATCCACAGTTAATACAGCCATGCAGCAAGTCAGCAGTGATGTGGAGATCTGCTGTTTAGTGACGCAGCCACTTGTGCTTCAGCGATCAGTCCCAGGGGAGTCACAGCCAAACGTTCCGAGTGACTCAATGGCATCTTCTTTTTGGTCTTGCCCTTCTGATTTTACAAATACAGGCACAGGTGACCAACTTGACAGCACAAAATCAGAGGCTACTGGTCCTCTTTCCTCACACCTGGAAGCAAGCCACGAAAACATACTAAATGTAGAGTCTGAGAGTCAAAGATTTGGTACATTAGACCCGGTGATCCTGGCCTCAGGAAGGGAGAAACCTCCGACTGAAGAAAACACATCTTCATCTCCAAAAGAAAACTCAGCTCCCAGTTCCCAGCCTGGACGTTCATGTTTATTCGGATCAAAAGCAGAGTCTCTTCCTGAGTCAGTCACAAGGGCTAAATTACCCAGTACAGAATACCCAGAGCGGGCAAACTTTTCTCAAAAACTCCTTGAGCTTCACGAAAGTACAGACAAGGATGGAACCCACCTGCAGTCAAACAGCTATGGAAGGCCACATGAAACAGCTACTACTGCCTTTAGAAAGCCCCCAGTAACTCTCAGGTCCCCCGAGTTCAAGACTTACTCTGCAACACCTTCCAAGACATACAAAAAGAGGGGTTTAGAGATGATGAGGAAGCAAACCAGAGTTGAGTATGATGACACTAGCAGCGATGATGAAGATAGGCTTGTTATAGAAATATAGCAAATAGGCTGCTGACAAGATGCTTGTCTGATGGCCCGTTAGAGAAGGAAATACCACAGATGTTTGATCTGTATTTCTGAAGCACCTTAAAATCACAAAAGCCATTCCTCTGTGCAATAGGCAGCATTCTCTTCTGAAGAGTCCTTTCTTTCAAGGACTCAAACTTTTTAAAAATAGCTTATTTGAAGCAAAGAGGGAGCTGGCATCACACATTTAAATACAAGTGGTAAACCTGTGTTTATGAGGGGTTTCCAGCATTGTTAACATTCTTACCAGTCTTACATAACTCCCACAAGTGCTAGCTGCCAGTGGTTGTAGTATTAAAAGGCTGCAGTGTATTTATTTACTACTAACAATACTATAGCAGCAGCTTCCTCAATATATGAGCTAAGATCTCCTGGAAGGGTATGGATGTATTCTCTTCTATATACTCCTCTCTTCTTATAGTCACTGCCATCGGTACTGGGACTGATACACCGGCATTAAGGGGAAGATCTGTTCCCAAAATATCTGTGATATTGGAAGAGTCTGGAAAAACGCTGATCTTTTTCCATGTTGCACAAATGCCAATGCTTCTTTGTGACAAATGACACAAGCATGCTTTGCTTTGTGTTTTGTGCCTTTTATGCCAAGATCTACTCAAATATTCTTGATTTCTAGTTGGAGAATATGGGTGTTAGCTATCGATATTTCCTTGTGCTAAAGTTTCTGACAAGGATTTTCTCATTATATTCATCACATTGTGCTCCAACCAATGTAATCTGGAATGTTTCCTTTTTATTGTAATCTTAAGTTTAACTGCAATGATGCTATTTTATTGAGAGTAAAGAAGCTATATGGCATAGCTTGTTTTCTTTTTTTAACAAAAAGTTTTGTGCTATGACCCCTAAAATTTACTGGTTTCTATGTGAATAAATAATTCGATATTTTAATTTCACCCAGTGTATTCACTTGCTTGATCAAACTGATAAACATTAATAACATTCCACTTCTACATTATAGTCAAATTTTATACTTAAACTTCTACTGTACTTATATTGTAAGTCATACATAGGGTTTTATGGATTAACATACATGGGATATTTGGAATTGCTTTTACTTCACATGCACAGGTAAGCTTATATAGGTCCTACTCACAAAGAAATCTACTATACCTACATGAGAAAAAGAAATGTATGTGTGCAAAAAGATGCCAAAACAGCTAACAGAGATAAAAGAAGTGCTAAGTCCCATGCAATTCCTGTGTTTTCAGATGTCTTACAAACATGACGAGACTTGAAATCGTCCATACAGAGCTTCACCTTTAGCCTCAAATTACGTTCATGAAGTTATTATTGGTAGAAAACAAAAATCATGATCAAAATATTACCCTAATTCCTAATTCTAATGTGTAAAAAAAAAAGGTAGGAAAAAAAAAATCTACTCTTTCAGAATAGAGGATGAACCATGAAAGATATTTTTCCCTTTCTAAAAATGTTACAATATTACACCAATTACACCAATAACTGGTGTCAAAACTGCAGGGAAAAAATCTAGGAATATTAATTTAAGGAATTATGCATTTTTATCTTCCTGCTTTACTTCTCATTTACCAAGTGCTGGGGTTTGATAACAATAGTATTTTTACTGATCTGTTGAGTTGTGATCAGAATTTGCAGCTCAGCTCAGACATACAGTGAACTGGTCTGTTCTTTTGCTACGCTTTATAACAGACTTCTGTAAACCTCGGCTGTATCTCCACATCGCAGACACTGTGAGGATAAGGGGAAGTGACAGCCTCCCGAACCTGGGAAGCTCGGTGTTTAGAGCTCAGCAAGCACAGACATAGAGTTGAAGAATGAATGGCACCAACAATGGTGGATCGCAAGGCACTGCAAATTGTATATTTTGTTGACTGAGACACAGTACAAAAAAGACCATTTTGTTTAGAATGATACAGCTGAAAAAAATTATATAGCTGTAGATTGTTTTTATATTAGATTTTTCTCTTTATACTGTTAAATTATTTTATCTTAATAAAAATGAAACATGAAGATCTTAGTACATGCACTAGTATCATAGTTCAAGCATATCAGCATTTAATGATTTTTAGTAGCAATTATGCTAAATTTCTTAGTCTACCTCAAACCTTAGCAGAAGAAGTAACATGTTAGGAAATTTCTGAGTGAGATTATTAGCAAGAAAAATGTTGATAACATCACTAATATGACCAGTTTCGCTAGGTTTGGTATTACAAGGTCAAGAAAGATCAAAGAAAAAACTGTCTTGAAATCTTTCTTGCTCTGTTCAGTATTTGTGCTCCAAGAGAAACTGAGAGGTATTTGTGTGAATCCCAGGTGCCAATAATTTAAACGGTGTGAATTCAAAGTACACTAATATAACTCCAATTTGGGAGAAAAAGAGGAAGAGGGAAGAGGGAGGCAGAGGAGATGCCATCAATATTGCCACAATATTGAACCGTTCAAGGATTTGGAACTTTTTTCTGATGGAATCACTCAAAGTTACAGCTGGATTCTGAATCTGTAGAAAAAGCAGTAGAAAAAGAAAGGCAATGCTTACAGAGATACACAAGTCAGCGTTCCCAGCAACACCACTGGCCAAGCTTTATTAAAGGCTGTATGAGTGCTGTCACGCAGGTACTTGCATGAATACACTCATTAGATAATCATGCTAACAAAAAAGCATATGCCTGGTTTCAGCTGCTTTAGCTTCAGATCTTTTTCCATCTTCATTTTCAAACTCCCTATATATCTTTGTTAATAGTAGTATGGATGACAAGGAAGTGGGGTTTTTTTTCAATTTTTAATCAGAAGTTTCAATTCTGTACCATTCCATCCAAAAATTTGACAAAGTAAAATTTCAAATGTTTCAAAGTTCTGCAAAGTCTCTTGAAAACGTATAGTCTCTTAGAGGTAATGGAAAATTTCCATACCTACGAAATCTGTCTGATCCAGCTGTAAAGACAAGCTTTGACAACCACCTTTAGAAAGCCCAGTACAGGAAAGCCATTGCCTCAAACCACACCAGCAGCCTCCACAGCAACTATATGCACCTCTTGCTTGTGCAAGAGTTTTATTATTATAATTTATGGACCTGTAATGAACATGCTATATAAAGTTTTTTGTTTGTGGCTAAATGATGTGTTTTAAAGTGGAATTTCTAGATCAGTAATTTAGAAATATTCTAATGACAGACTCAGAAGTGCTGTGCAAAGAAACATTTATCCTGTGTATATTTGACAGCATTCAATATTGAAATATCTTTGTCAGACCGCAGCTGTAGCTGGAAGAAAAATGGGACAATTTTCAGTTAGCTGACAAAGTACTTTTTAAACTCTATTTCCTGACAGAAGTAATCCTTGATATTTTAGCTCAGTATACAGTATAAAAATTTGACCTAACATTAGAGTTGAAAACCAAAAAATCGTAGTTCTTTAAAAGCACCAATAGATCTCTGGTGGCATTTTTAACAGTATCACTAAAGAAGGCAGTGACTCTAGCACAAAATCTTTTTAGCCACAACAACCCTTGAAGGGGTAAGGTCTGAATCATGTACATCAATGTGTGAAAACTGGGAGAAACGTTCTTGGGTTAGGTTAGGGAACTCAAGGAGTTTGCATATCCAAATCCAACTGGCCATATGGCAAACAGCGTATTTTGGCTTTCCAGAAGATGCTGTACTCACAGAAGAACATCCAAGGCTATACAGGCAAATTATTCTCTACGTTTTACACAGCAAAAGCGTCATCCATGCAGTGATGTATTTAATTAATTTGCAAGAAGCTGAACATCAAAGCCACATGAGGGCACCAGGCACAGCGAAAAATCTGTGTTTCTTTAGCCTTCAAAGTCAGCAGCAGTTCTGACGGATCATCACTTTGCTATAAGGAAATTTGAAATTTCTTTGCACGTGAATGCATCTCATCAACTTTTTCCTCCTTCTATTGAAGGAAGCAAATTAATAAGGAATGCTGATCACTGATAAGATCTATATTCAACACCTACACCTACTCAGACTGTAAATAAGTGGATGTTTCAGATTCTCCCTCTTTAGATGTGAACAAACTGTTTCTTACTCTTTCGAACTTTTATATTAGATCTTGTTAATTATTGATACTTCACTGATCTGCCTGGCAAACTCCAACTCATACACAACGGTGGACGAGAGGGGTGCAAACCAACCAGAGCAAGCCCAGGGGTCACCAACAAATATAAAGATATGCGTTGAATACATAATTTATGAGAAAAGATAACAAGAGCTGGCTAGCTATCAGAAGAGAAAATTGAGGGAATATGCACAAAGAAGTTCAGTAGAAGAACGTGCGAAGACTATCACAATTATCTGTCTCCCACATCCATTCTGGGAAGATATGAAATGATGGGCTTAATTTGCAGCATATAAAACAGATATTAAGGAAAGCCTCCCATTTAAGGAGCAACTAAGCATGTAACAAATAACCCAGGGAGATTATAGACCCTTCATCACTTGGGAACTTCAGTAACAGTTAAGGCAAATATTTCTTATTACAGGTATAATATTATTTAGGGCTGGAACAGACTTTCTTTCCTGCTTTATTTTTTTTTCATAAATTCTTGTTTGTCAATAGCTTCCCCAAAACACAATGACTAAAATCTTTAGTACTTATGTGGCTGTATATGCACTCCTCATACACACACAGAGTGGTACCTAAACACATTTGTTTTGCATTACTCACAATGTATATCTGGTTTTGTATGTTGCCTATGTTTTATTTACACAACCAAATTCGTTCCCATTCATGAGTGTTTATCTTAAAATCATTTTCATGTAGTTAAGTAGCTTTGTTAAACCATTAATTTTACCTTAAGGATTTGTGTGGAATTATGGCTGCAGATTAAGACTACTGGCCTGTATTTTTTATTTACCATCAGCATTCCACAAAAGTCATGTGGATGAAAAGGTCAATATTATTTTTTTAGACTTTAAAATACTGTGAGATTTTAACAGCACATTTAAAGTGTCCTGGTGGAACCGGATAAATGACACATAGAAGCACATAACTTAAAAGCTGTGTCTTCCAGGGAACTGCAATGTTACCACAGTTGGGTTATAAGCCATTCTCTTAAGTTTAAGCAGTACTTAGATATAAAAAAGTGGTTTTCTTTCTCACAGTCAAAGTCAATGTACCTATTGACTACTCACAACAACTGCCTAAATACGTTCTGTATTTATGTAATGCTTGAGTTTAGGAGAACTGCAAGAGCCAGTTAAACAAGGGATGGACTCACTCAAACATATTTGTGGGTGCTTTGCAAAGTATCAAAAAGGATTCTTGTGCCATGGGTGTATAGACTAGTTTGGCTTTTAAAAACCCAATATATATGTTTCATTACCAGTCCCTCATGATTGTTAGGGTTTAAAAAACAAAACAAAACAAGATGATTCTACTATGGTCAATTAATTAATCCATAATCCAGTTTTTTAAGCATCACAAGTTTTGTGTAAATGCGTTTGGAGCATGTTTTTGTTTCACTGATTGACAAAACAAGCAATTCTAAGTATAAAATTCGATATAATATTAGGAGTATGTATTTAATCCAGCAATGATTGGAAGTGTTTCAGAGTGAGCTAGTTCAGATATGTTTAGAATCTGTTTCTTATCAAAGATTCTTATGCCACTAACAAAACGAGCAATTGGATGAAAGCCGTGGGAGCTGTGTTTCATAACCTACTGTGGTCTTGTTTTCCAGCTGTCTTTGAACGCTGCTTAGGTTCAGTAGTTCTGCTGGTGAGGTCAGTCATTCTAGACGAAGGTAGACAGCTAAGCCTGTATGGAGTCAGGCTTCAATGTATCTTTCTGAATTACACTTAACCTCTGCAAAGCAAAGCCTCTTACCTGTAACAGAGGTATTCACGGGGCAAAATTAAGGTCACACCAACAGCCCTCCCCACTCTTTTTACACTGATAGAGCTATAGTCAGTGTTTATATCTAAAAATCTTTCTATGATTTATCATTCTTTATTATACATATCATATTCAGATTTTTCTTGAAAACATCCTTCTCATTTCATTGTACATTCCCAAATAAAAAATTTTGTCTCAAATACACAGCTAGGAGTACGACAGGGTCATACAGATGAGCTGCTGTTGTCCTCTCTCCTCTGTAAAAAGGAGCCATTACAGAAACTTCCCCCTCTCCACAGTTAATGCAAAAAGAAAAGAACAAAATTTATTTCCGTAGCATGCTTTGGCAGCAACCTTGGTTAGCAACTAAATAGGGGAAAGGGAGCCAGGGTTGTTCCTACCTATCTTGGGAAACCACAGTCTGAGAAGAGGAATACTTTCCTGGGAAGCTAAGCTGGGCCTATAATAGCTCAAATCTCAAAACCTGTACATACAAATGCAATTATGAGATTGGCACAACTAGCAATTTAGATAGCTATGTGCACATACACGTTTATGTGTGTTGGCTGGAAGGAGGAACAGGGGAAAATTACACCTCTTTACAAGTAATTTGACCATTAACTCTACAATGCTTCTTAATGTTCCCATTGCTTACAGAGAATAATTTGCATTGAGCTCCTCAAATGGAAGGCAATCCAGGCATAAAACACATCATCACAGCCTCTGCAGCCCACAAGTGGTTTTTATTCCAACTCATCCCTCTTATGAAGAAGTTTTGCATAACTTTGTTGATTCTGGTTATGGGTTATGCTAGGTCCAAATGGAGCAAATATTCAAAAGGGAAATGATACAAAGGTCTCAGACCTCAAATCACTAGTTGTCCAGAAGCAAGAAAGTAAATATAGCTAAGTAAAGCATAAAAAAGCTGCCTCATCCTGTGCAATATTATAAAGCTTAAGAGATTATACAAAAAGGATTTACAAACTTTGATTTAAAAATAAGAACAAAAGCAAAATGGTCATTATGACATGTTTGATATGAAAAACACAAAACCTTTTTTTTTATTTGTACCAGATGTGGATAGGCAGATGTGAACCGTTGGACAACAGTCAGAGAAGTGGAATTAGGGAAATATCCATAATTAATAACATGCCTGCGGAAACATGTTCTGTTCTTCAAAAAGAAGTCAGGTGCTATGAGAACTGGAAGAACCTCCTTACCCTGAAGATGTTGACAAATTTGAAGAAATTCCAAGCAGGGAAAAAAAAATGATTGGGGAAATAGATTACTTATGCAGAAAGATTAAAGGAACCAATCTTCTGCTCTCAGTTACACCAATGTGGTACAATTAAATTCAATGACAATTTACCAATATAACCAGGAGAAAAGCTTGACTGAAACAGATGATACGAAGAATTTGCTTAGAAATGCTCAGAGGAACAATTCCCTTTAGGAAGGAAAGGAATTGGTAAAAATATTTTAGGGAAACAATAGGTCCTGTAATAAGATTTAAACTGAAAAGAAGGAGAATACAGCCAGAGAATGTTCCACTGCAGTCACATCTACTAAATATCTCCTCTGGGATATTTAATGTGAAGCTAGAACACAGCCACTGACTGTACAAAATAATTATACCAGGAGGTTGCCAGAGAATGCAGTCAAGCAGTTTTTCTCTTAGAGATCTCTGTAATTCATAGAATCAGACACAATGTTTACATTCATTGTTTCTATGCCTATATCCATTATTTATCTCCACCTTATTTCATATAGTAGTGACTAATGCATTATGACAATTTATCCAAGCTGGATCAGTTACTAAAATGTAACTGCATTGCCTTTATGTGCTAAGTCTACCAGATGTTCCATTTGGTATTCATCAAGAACACACTGTGTAAGAAGAGCTCCTCAAAAAAAAAAAAAAAATCACCATTTTTGGTTTAATTACACTGGCACTGCAAAAAAAATGGGGCCAGAAGGAGAGCAATCTTACCACTTGTCCTTGCCTCCTGTATAATATGATCAAGCGAGAGTTTCTAAGATAGATCTGAAAATGCATGTATTTGCTAGTATTTTGCTTTTGGAAACAACAACAACGCTTGCCAGTATGTTGCTTTACTAACCACTAGGCAAAGAGATTCAGAGCACGTGTGCTTATGCCCAAAATGCATCAAAATTCTGCAAGTGGGAATCCAGATAGAAATACAGAAGGCAGAAAAATGTTTGCAAACATTTTACTTTGCATATTACTTTCATGTTCAGGGTTAACAGTTGGAAATTTAGCCTTGTTGTAAAAAGTACCCTGGCAGCAATCACTTAAACCTATTGTTCATGATTAAAAGTATCTGTCAAATCTCTGAAATCAGTCAGCCACAGTTCAGACGTGCGACTATGTTCTTGTCTATATTCTTCCTCTTCCAACTTCTAGATCTTCCCTTTAAGATTTCTTCCTCTAGTCTTACAACTAAAATCTCTGTGTAGAGATAACAGCTTTTAGACAGAGTAAGTCAAATCTACGCTAGTGTGATGAAACTCATAAAGCAGACGTGACTGTCTCACTACATTTCTTAGTGGACAAACATTTGAGATCCATATTCCGGTGATAGTTTCTGTAGGCAGAATAAAAGCCTCCATGAGGAGACAAGTGGATTGGATTACTTTTATCTGCTTAGATGTTATTGCATAGAATCATTCAGGTTGGAAGGCACCCAAGGGCTTTGTCCGGTCAGATTTTGAAAACCTCTATGAATGAAGATTCAAGAATCTCTTTGAGAAACTTGTTCCAATGCATTATCCTCAGAATTATTTTTCCCCCCTTTTATATGTAGCTGGAATCTCCTGTTTCAATTTACGACTATTCTATTTCTATTCAACTTACGACTATTCTCATTCTTCCAACATGCAGCTCAGTAAAGACTCTGGTTCCATCTAGTTGGTAACTGCCTCAGAGCTATCGGCATGCTGGTGTTTAAACCCAAAGACATCTTCTCTTCTCCAGGGTGAACATTGTCGCAGCCTCACCTCACTGATCACATGCTCCAGCCTCTAGATCTTCTTGGTGGCCCTGCACTTAATTTGCTCAAGTTTACCAGCTTTCTTGTATTGGAGAGCCTAAAACTGGACACAGTAATCAGGATGGGGTCTAATGAGTGCTGAGTAAAGAGGGATAATCACTTCCCTCAATCTACTGGTTATGTTCCTGTTGACACAGCCCAGGATACTGCTGGCTCACGTTTAGCCCAGCAGAACTCCCGATCCTGTTCAGAAGAGCTGCTATCCAGCCAGTCATCCATTGAATGAGGTCAGTCAATCCCAGGTGCAGGACTTTGCATTTGTCCTTGCTAAATTTCATGAGGTTCTGGTTGGTCCATTCCTCCAGGCTATCTAGGCTGTTCTAAACAGCAATGCTACCTTCACGCGTATTGACTGCTCTCTCCAGTTTGGTGTCATGCAAATTTAACCAAGCCACATTTCATTTCCTTCTCCAGGTCACCAATAAAGATATTAAATAGGATATTACACAGATAGGTCCAAGAACAGACTCTCAGGAACTCCACTGGTAACTGGACTCCAGTTACAGTATCAACTATTAACCAGTACCCTCTGAGCCCAATAGTCCAGCCACATTTTGCATCCACCTGGTATTTCACCTGTCTACACTAACATCCCAAGTTGGACACAAGGATGCCAGGGGAGACCGTGTCAAAAGTCTTGCTAAAGTTAATGCAGACAATATCTGCTGAAATCCCCTCATCCACAGATGTAGTCATTTCATCAGAGAAGGCAATGAATCTATGCTGACTATTGCCAATCATGACCCTCTTTGCATGTCCAGGAATTTCTTCAGGATATGGCTGAGGTTCACATGCCAAGCAAGAGACATGCTTTACTCATCTTATGAAATCAAATTTGAAAGATGTAGATCTGCTATTTATTGTTTAAGTGGAACAAAAAAAACTGGTAGCAAGTTAGCTTGATGCTATCTATATATGAGCAGACATATTGCATGAATTCCAGAAGCACTGTGTTCATTGTACTTTTAATTCAGCTCAGCTGAAACAAAGTTAGACAAACACCAACCATTTTTAAAAAATACATGTCTACACGCAAAGCACACATCCCATGCCAAGTTACTTGAGCCATTCAGATAACTGTGCTACCCACCACTGCAACTCTATAATGTTTCTGGCTTCAGAAATCAATAGAAATCTTAAACCAAAAAAGTAACAAAACCAGATCTGGTCTTTAGCATAGCAAAGAATCCATCTAAAATTAAATGTGATTTAATTTGCCTCCCAAGCTCTAGATGTGACAAATTTCAGAACAATGAGATATGAAACATTTAGAAGTCAGTACTCAAAATAGCATTTCTGATGGAAAGATTCCAGATTGGACTGTAGCAACAGTAACTATGTTGCAGTAAGGCCAAGTCTAAAAAAACCACTAAGATATACAAAGAGAGAGAGACATTTCTTTATGCTTCCTCACATGCATATTTCCACTACCCTTGATCCGATGCTGCGTGACAATAAGAAAAAGAGCGCTTGAGTCAACAGAAAACTATTTAGTTGACTATCCCTAAGCTCTTTACATAGCTTGTATTGCTTTAAATATCTTTGCCCCCTGAAAAGTTAAATTCGTGCTATGTTCTTGTGGGAAGACTCAGGGCTAGCGTCCCAACAGGCAGTTAACTTGGATGTTGAATTCCCTCTTTTTAAGTGTGTCAGACAATTTTATTGAAAAAAAAAAAAAGTTTAAATTACACATGAACGGATCTTTCAGTTATTTCCCATAATCTACATAAATGATAACACAGTAGCAAGCTACATGCTTTGTTTCATACATCTTCTGAAAAGAAAGCCAAAAAAGGCAGTTATGTGCAATAGTTATTTAACTAGGGCCTGACTTTTGCCTAAAAAAAGTCTTTTTAATGTACGTATGCCAGTGGCAGAACATGTTTATAGCTACTACTCTAAAATCTGCAGTATGATATTTTAATAAAGTAGTTTCATTGGAGACAGCCAAAACATTTATTACTAAAAACAAACATAAAACTCAGCAAGTTTTTCTCAACTAGTCTGTTAACAGCAAGTACTACTCTTCTGGGAGAGCTTTTCAGGAACATGTTGATTTCTCACTACCACATGTCTTTCCACTTCATTCCATTGTTCTCACTTCCCTTGGCTCCATCTACACTCTGGTTTTCTCCATTTACGTGCTGGATGGACATTCCTACATGCTTTTGGGTTCAAGAAGAACTAAGCTGGCTCTGTTCAAACTCTCTTAACTTGGGTTAGTACTGGAAACATGGAAGATCAGAACAGACATATCAAGTTGGCTTGAAGTAAACCGATTCAGAGACTAGTCATGCTTATGGGGAGCTGCACCTAAGTCAATAAGCCCTGTTGAGAAGCCCTGGAACTTCCACAAGTGATTAAAAAAAAGGAATTTCAATGCATTTAATGAATAGCTATGTCATCAGACTACTTCCAACGTATACAAGAAGACTGGTTTTCAATGCAATGTTTCAGGCTTGAGTACGTTTCCAGTCTACTCACAAAATCTCTTAATTCACCAAGTCCGCCTTCACTCGCCAAGTTAACATACATGAGAGAATTGAAGAAAAAGCAGCAAGGGGACCCAGTAAGAGTTTTAATTCATTTGTTCATTCTTTATTTCCAAATTCAAACGGGTGAGAAGGCAAATGGCTAGGCTGTGGGTCATTGTGGAAAAAATACTAGAGGAAGGATAGCAATAGCTATCTGCCAGAAGACAACTCTGTTATTCAAGCAACCAAAGAGAGGAAGCACCATTCTGGAGTACGGGAACTCAGCACAGGAAACGAAGCACAAGAATGCAACAGCAATGGGATGCTGAAGGGAGACTGGATGTAGCTGCAGAGCAAAGTTCAGATAGAAAAACTTCTTATTCAGCCACGGATGTAGTTTAGGGAGTTAATGCTGAAAAGATACATTTTTAGGGCAGGAAGCATCGGAGAGACCTTAGGTGCTTTCCCTTGCTATGAGAGATGGCAGGGGCTCAGGGGATTAGCTGATGAGCAGGTGCTGAAACCAACAGAGATAACAGCCCGAAAAATGGGCAAGGGAGCAAAATCAGCAGCAAATAAAGGAAAGCCATGAGCATGAATTAGGAAGAACATTGCTCAGACACATGGGAAAGTGTAGGTTTGTGAAGCCTCTCTCTCAGTGGCAGGACAAGCAGTGGCAGGACAGGCAGTGGCAGGAGGAGACTCAGGGCACCACAGCAATATCAGACCAACAAGATAAGACCTTCCTCTGTCTCCCAGAGAACTGAGGGGCATATATTAGTAACCATTTGCATGCAGCACCTAAGAGGAGCCTTACAGAACTGAAATGTATTCACAGGTACTTTCCCTTCCTCCAAGTGAGAAATCAAAATTATGCAATGCAGGGAGAATTAACATAATTTCGGAGACCAAGGCTTCATAGAATAGCACAACTTAAAACAGACCACAAGTCTGCATTAAACACACTCAACTCCAAAAAAAAAGTACAGAAAGCAGTACATTGCTCCTAGGGTTGCTAAACCTACGAGTGTTCTTTTTTTTTTTGTGGGAGAACACCAGCTCTTCTGCAAAACAGCAGAAATATAACGAATTTCTAAAAGCAGTGAAATTGTAATAGTCCTTTATCAGACTAAAAGGATTTAAATTCTTCCACTAAATCAATAAAGTCATAAGACTAATTCAGAAAAATTTATACTTTACCAATGATGGTCTGCAGGATTGTATGACCCTGGCAAACATAAATGTTGTAGTCAATGAAAAGAAGACTTGTTCTTCCACTCAAAGCTACAGATCTGATCATGCTTCAGGTTGTTTGTAGAGTTGATACGTTCTGATACGCTTTAGATGAAAGTGAGTCTGAATGTAGGGTGCAGGCTTACAAAACTGAACATTACTTGCAAATCATGATTTAGTGAAAACTGCTGTTTTCAAGTTTTCTAATTACGTTTTGCCAACATAGTGAATTTAGCATAATATTTTCCTCAAGCACTGTCTGAAGAGGGTATGAGCTGCAAACAAATGCATATGGAAAGATTTTCAGACATGAAGTAGGTACTTTTCTGTGTAACCAATAATTACTTTAATAGATCTCATCTCTTTGGGATTGCACAGAAGTCCTGCTTCCCTGAAAAGATCTCAACGTGTTGGCAAGGTGTAACTAGCTAGTATCTTCACTTTACCAATGTAACTTCACCAGTTTAGATGGCACATTTACAACAAATTTGATGTACTCTACCTAATTTCTATGACATTCACATTTTACAAAAATGAGATGCTTTTCTACTCTTCTTTCCCCTAAATAGGGATGAAATGGAACTCTGGCAACAGCACATTTCAAGAGAAAATGTAAACTCCATTGTTTGTGAATATTACTAGCCCATTCTGTTCAACAGTGGAACAGAGATACTTATTAGTCATTGCAGCTAAACCACTTTATAACTGGCCTAGTCAAAATTGATAAGAAATCAATTCCTTGTGCCAGCTGCATAATTTCATTCACAATTATATTTCATCTCTTAAGCAATCTCAAAAGCCCTCAGGCCCTCCCCAGATGCAGAAAGAAGGAAGCCTGTGTTACTTTGTGTTGAGAATACCCTCAACTGCTAGTTCAATTCAACACGTTATGGATTTCTATACATCCTAATTTTTTAGGCCGCCATTGCAAAGCAGGTACTTTTACTCATAGAACAAAATTATCTGCTACAATGCAGGACATCTGACTTGCACATCAGGTTGCAGAGCAATTTTAAAATTTTCTAGAAATATTTCTTTACTGTACAACCTTTTCTTTCAGATAATGCTGTGTACAGAAGGGTTATAGCCAGTAGTAGTTGCAGGCATTTTATCTACCCAATGAGCATTTCTAGTTCTACTTAACACTGGATTTTCCCTCCATGAATAGCTCATGTCACATGTATCAGCTCATAAATTTAATCTTTATCTTAGTCACACAGGCCTTAGCGTCTTCTACAGCATTTTGTTATATGAGAAGAATATGATTCCTTATGAAAAATATAAATTAATCCTTAATTCCAGAGCTATCAATGTGCTAAGAAAGAATGCTCTTTCAATTGGGGGTAAAGGTTTTTTGCTTCTTTAAAGGATAAAATAAAAAAAAAAAACAGCATGACATGACTATAATACTGTCCGACAATTCACACACAAACCACAAGTTTCCAGTTTTCACTTGACAGAGAACAGCCATCCACAGTGTTAAAAAAGCAGTTTCCCCATTAGGTGCCCTAACAAAGTTTTCAAACTATTCAACCACAGAGGCATAAATCAAGAAAACAACACTGGTGCAAGATGTTACGTGTAAGTTATACTAAGACGTTAAAGAAAACCATCTGGGCATAAAATATAAATACAGTCAGCATACAAAAATTAAGAGGAAAATAAAACCAACCACACATTTCAAATGCCCCAAATACAGAGCCTTTATTCTGTAAGACCACTGAATTTTAACTCCAAACATCCATCTCAAACAAAACATTCAGATTTCAAAATATCACTGAAACAGAATACTAAAGCTTATGCAAGATGCAGCTTTTTTCAGCTTTTTGGATTGCTTAAGAAGGGGAATCTTCTTTAAGATGGGGAATAATCAACATATCTTCAGTGGTAGTTATGAATCAAAGCTGGAACTTACTAGAGGGACTTAACATTACATATTTTATGTTTCAGTTGTACTTAGAGTCAAAATGCAAACACTGAGGCAGTATTCACACAAAAGATGAGGATTTGCCTCAAACCCCTTACAACCTAAGTAGAGAGGCCTGGAGAACACCACTTGTCCAGTCTGTAAGATACTACCAGAAAGAGATGGTGATTTCCTAAGTCATAATGGAAAATTTCTATCAGAATTAAACCTTAAAGGTTTGATTCAGGTTCCTATATTGCTATATCTTCAGTTTCTGAATGGTAAAGCAACCTGGACATGCTTTATAGACCCAAAATATTATGAGTAATCCTGAGAAACAGAAAGAAAGAGAAAAAGGCAAGTGGCTAGATACACACCTCAAAGGCAGGAGGAGACTGCAGTATTGGAGGAAGGTTAGAAAATAAACCTCAAAAGGCACTATATCTGTAAAGCAACTGTTTTTCAGAGGTGTCTGGAACAAAAAAAGATCTTTTTAAAACCAAAACCTAGTTCTTAAGGGGATGAAATACCAGAACTCTGGATTTTTCATGCTGACTTAGTTCAGATCACTTACAAAAGCAACATACTTGAGAGTTGATTACATAGCTAGATTTTTTGTTTATTTATTTACTTTTAAACAGGATGCTTGCTTGGGTTTAACTTAGTTTGGGGAAAGGGAAGTACGGAAGATTTTGAAAACAAACAAATTACTTACAAACAGAAAAGTCAGAAAAAAAAAAATCTGTTATGCCAAAGCACCCCCCTCTCTCTAGAGGCTGGTACCTTTGGATTCCCAGCACATTCTTCTTCCTTTGAGCTGATGTGGTAACAGGTAGGGACCAGCAGTCTGTCACCCTTGACAGAGCCCAGCTCAGAGATGATGAGACTCAGTTTGTCACTGATTTCTGAGATAATTATTGAGATAGGGAACCCTGGCTTCAGTTCCTGATTCAAGAAGGGAGTACGTGATCCCACTTATAAACCATACTGTGAGCATCAAATGATGTCTTAACAGCATTTATAGCTGAAGTTTAAAATACTCATGCAGTTTGTATAAAACAGATGTGAATTTTCAAACTAAACAGCAGATTTTTACTAAGAGGAAAGAAGTTGAAGCAACAGAGGAAAGCACTGTGTCCTCCTCTGCTTCTGGGGCATCAAAAAGTGAATGATGGTTCTCTGACAGCTAATGCACTACGTTTCAACTTTCCTGATGTGTTTTTATTCTCTTTTTTCCAAGCAAATTTTTCCTATTCTGCTTTTCATATTTATAGGAAATATTAGCTACATGTGACTTTGTTGATAGGTCTCATCTGTTTATTTAAAAATATATGTTTTTTTTTCCCCCACAGATATGATTTTTTATTACAGTCTTCTGTGTTAAAGTTATTGTCCCAGATATTGTATTTACTTGGGCCTTTTGCCTGGAATCTGCATGCTTTATTAATCCATCTATAGGAGCCCTAATGTATCTGTAGTAGGATCTGAAAGCACCAATGTGTTAGTTTTTTTCTCCCTCCTCTCCTAGACCACGTAATGTGGAATAGCCTGAGCCATATCCTGGAAAGGCTGTATCTTCTAGTGGATAGATCAGATTCTGGATTTAATTGCACTTGGCTTCATCATGCTTTGTGTAATAAAGAGGGACTGCTAGAGGCTGCTCATATTGAATGTGTTCTGTATAAAAAAAAGTTACTGTCAGTTATTTGTTATCTGATGTCAGGCAAAGGTGTTTCACAGTATTTTCCTTTTTTACTCAGTCTTTTCTAAATCAACTGGCCTGTCACTGCCTTCAGTTTTCCAGCTGTGCAAACCTACTGTCTTGATGAGGAACAACTAGAGTGGAGGAGGTAGAAACTGCTTCTTATGCACATGCAGCGCATCTCGCAATCACATCCTTCTTCTGTTTTGGCCCTTTAAGTTGATGCTACAAACCAAAATTAAAATAAAAAAATATAGCTTCATGTCATTTTCGGGAAGGCCTGTGTAGCTGAATGCTTTTACAGTCTGTTCTTTAGCTCTGAAAATCAGATACTGAAAAATTTATACTGATCATTATTTAGCTGTGAAATCATGGTGAGTGTAAGGAAGGCAAGAGCAACAAATAGTGAATAAAAGTGTTCACTGAAAACTGGCAACTAAATCTGAACCTTAATAGAAAACCACAGACTTAGAGCAGAATTTTCTTTATGCATTAGAAATAAAACATACCCCTTAATTAAAGCTTAACATGTTTCTGCCAAAGCATTTATGTCAATACATGCAGAAAGTACAATGGAGATTTCCAGTGCCTGATGTGGCATTGCCTTGAGCAGTGCTGGATTGGAAAGAAGCGGTTTTTTAGAAACGATTTGAACTGTGACCCAAACTTTTCATGAATGACAGTCGCAATGGGTTGAGACATTCTGAATCTACAAGAACTGTTTGTCTGAAAAAGAAAATCTATCCAGAATATCAGGAAAACAACCTTTAATTTTTGAAAATACACGAGAAGTAACAATGGCACAGTGCCATGGTACCGGAACTCTGCCAAGCAAGAGTAGAAGAAATGCATTCAATTAACTCAGCATTCAAACCCCTCCCCCTCAAACCCATGAAAAATGGCTTCTGATTGTTGTAATAAATAATTGTGGGGGATTTACTACATAAGAGAAACATACTGAGTTTAAACAGTGTTATGCCCTTTACTCCACTGCGAACTGCAATATCTGGACATTCGGCCTAGCTGCTGTCCCTGTGTACACTCCCGGTTTGGTAACAGCAACCACAAACGTAATACCTCTGACAACTGTAAATTTGTGTTGCTGCCTCATAACTTCTTCCCCTTGATCTTGCTTTCTCTACTTATTTTACTGGCAGTAAAACTCAGTAGATTAATAATGCTATTAATACTTTACTGTCTCTGCCAGATCTTCTTGGGTGGCCAGTTTTCAGCAGTATAACTTGCTCGCATCTCCTTATTCTCAATGCCAACCCTTTTCAGCATTTTTATTACATTCTGCAAATTTTCAGGTCCCAGTGCATTTTCAGAACCCCAAATATAGTCTATTCAAAGCAAATACATTAAAGCAATAGTTAGTTACAATTTATTAATAACTCATGCATCTTTTCACCGAGTAACTAAAAGCAAATAAAGCTATCTGAATGAATCTCTATCTGATCAGACACCTATTAGATTCAGTGAAAAACTGACAGTCATTACTCAATTCGTATTTTATGCTATTTAACTGGAGCCTCTAATAATCCTCATCATCCTTTTTGCGGGTACCTTACAGTAAGACAGTGAATTTCTGCCCATCACTATTATGACAATGATGGATATATAAAATCCTTGCCCCTAGATTCTGATTCATCACGAAATGAATACGAGTCGGGCATCCTCTTCAGCTATATATCATTACGACAGATAGTCACTACCAGTCTAACTTTAACTGGTACAGATATTAGGTTAATCTTAGCTTGCAAAACTGCAAATATCAAAAGCAGAAAGTCTGACTCCTAGTTCTCTATTCCTAGTCTGAGAACGGACAAAATAGTAAGAGAGAAAAAGGTCAAAACAACAATAAATTATTTCAGAGCCAGGGATAATAAATTTCATTATGGCCCTTCTAACACGTGAAGCACTGTTATTCAAAACTCAAAAGGCATAGAAACAATTGCACTTCAGAGTGAGAAAAGTATTATCACAACTCTTTTGGTTCTTCTAGTACAAACGTGTGTACACATATGCAACCCTTGCTAACAGCTGTGATGTATTCTGTCTCATTAGTTCAGCAAGGTATATCTTGACTTCAGAGAACAGCTTGAAGCATCATTGTTTCTTTGGAAGTGAAAGTCAATAAAAATACTGACAAAGGAATGCAGCCAGACTGTTAACACAGTTGTACAAATTCCAGTCCTTCATTCCCTCCCTCATCCAGTCCTTCAATCAATAAAACAGCTTTTTGAACTTGCCTTTTGTTCTAGTTTGCCTCAATATGCTTTTCAATGCTTACCACAATGTATCTTCTAAAATATATGAAAAGTAACAGTATACTAAGAAATTATCTCAGATTGTCTCTTTTCTCCATGCCCTTAACAACACAACCATGGCCTGAAAATGTTTGCAGATGAAGAATTTTCACCAGGGAAATAGCATAATACCTAGGAAGCTCAAATGACAATCAACTAATCTAAACAGCCTGGTGCCTGGTTAGCTATTTGCTTTAAAGAAGCACTCAGAGGCAAAAAGCAGAAGCAAAATCCTACTCATGCTAACTGTCAGAGGGATATACTTGACCTTTGGAAAGAGATTAGCATCTCATTTTCTTCCTCTACCCTGTTTCTTTATTCCTTTTCTCTACTTCCTCCCTTAAATCTCCTATTGTATTTTTTTACTTTTTGATTTTTCCTCCTCCTTTTCCCTCTTGTTGTCTTTATATAGAAAAGATACTTCTGTGAAAAGTGAGTTAATTGACTTTCTCTTTTCCCCTTCCTTTCCCTATTTTTTTTCCCCATTATCTTTCCTCTCTTCCCACAAAACACTGCTACCTTCCCTGTCCTGTTTTGGTTAATGCCCCAGTATTCTTCCCTAGCAGCTAGGGGAGAACATTCCTTTGGCACCCATTCTTCTCTTATGATCAGATTTACTAGCACTTGCTTTACCAACCCTGACAAGGTAGGGTGAAATGCAGTTGCAGAAAATGTGAGAAAGGGAAAAGCTACACCAGTTGCATTCAGAACTTACATGCAGGTTGTATGGTGCACTTTACTCTTCCTCTACACAACCACAGAGAAGTTAATACATGTACTTAAATGTACAAAACGGACAGAACTCCTGCCGTGTCTAAAGTACTGCATTGCCATTTTTCCCAGGCTTATGTTATTAAACTGAATGTGAGGTTGAGACCTTCCAGAGTAAGTACAAGCATGTCAATGAGAACAGCTAAATAGATTAAGAATTCCCATGTTACATCAGGCTCACGTTCATCTTGTAACTCTGTATGTTTATTTTGCAGACTTCTGCCTCTTCTGGAAAGAGCTGTTCCTTTTGAATGAACAAGAAGGATGCTGCCAACTCTTGTTCTTCCAACCAATCAGACTAAACACAACATAGTCACAGACATGAATTTCATAACTATGACTGTCTTGGATATCTATGCCATCTGTTATTTACCAACAGCATCTCAAGCTGAAAAAGGCCTAGTAATCTGGATCTGAATGGTAATTATCTCTCTGCCATAAGATGTGCTAGGCCCATAATGCACCCCTAAATGGATTTTTAGAATGCATAAAAATAGGTGCGCACCCTATATGCACTGCAGAAAGAGTTAGGGCATAGGACACACACTTTGGCAATGCATAAGCTTCCTTAACTTCATTTAGTTAAACCTGCACCAGCCCTAGGCCACGCAACCTGCACAGATGGTCCACAGTTGTTACCCCAGATTTCACGCTACAGCCCCCATACACACAGTCTTTCTAGGTATGAGAATGATTTAACCTACTCAGCCTCTGCACCAAACTTGAATACTCCCGGAGGACTGAGAGTCAGATCACTCACAATATTGATGCCCAACTTGGCCTTGTCTTTGTGTTCAGACATTTGCGTGATTTTATCCCAACAAATGGTCTGAAGAAAATCTGGAGGATTATAATATCATGCCATTGAAAAATGTAATGTATTCACAAAGCTAGGTTCAGTAACTAAAGGTTCAGGTTCAATCAAAGCTTATCAACAAAGCAAGCTGCTCTCAGAGGGCTAGGTGTGAGCAGCACTTGCAGTTTGTCATGTCACACTGTTTAAATAATACAAGTTCATTTTTCATTTTATTTTCCCTTTACTAGTTCATACAGGCAGACACTTGTTTATTTCTCTCTGAAAGTCTTTTCTTAGTGAGAGATAAGTTACTTGGGGATAGGAAAGGTTATATATTCAAACATGGTGTCAAGGTTGTTGCTAGACTGATGAGTCTCAGCTGTGGATCCTCCAGAAAAACAAATGGTCAGACTTGTACTTGTCTTCAAAATTGGATTTACCAAGAAGTTGCAATAAGGAGACACTAACTTCATTAGCAGCTGGTAACTGCAGCAGAACTTTCATTTATACTATCCTACAAGGCAGCACCAGAAACATTCATCTGTTACTAACGTTATTAAGTACAAATTTGAAGAGTTTTGCCACAGAATAAAGGCAGTTATGACCAGCCTGTTTGGTTTTCATATAGGTGAATAAATTATTAGCACACATTATACTGACTGCTGCATGCACATTAAAAGTCTTATGCACCTTGGCACATCATATAAAATAAATTAGGTTTTTGTTATTGAAGTGCAATTTTTTTGCTACTGCAGACTTTATTAAGCTTTGTTCCAGACTGCCTTTAATTATGTAACAAGATTGGCTGTTAGAAGACACCTATCTCATCTACAGGTGTGTAAAAAGATGTTCCTGCACATCAGTGGTCCAGCACAGGGTTTTTTAAACTTCTGCAATCACCTGCATGTCACATCACAAAGCTACACTAAGAAAAAAGCCCCAAAATGGCTTAACTAGGCAAACAGGAATTGTCACCACACACAGAGGCCAACCATTTCTGCAAAATCCATGTTCTTAATTAAAATCCAGCAGATGTTGTAAAGCTCCCTTCACAGCCAGAAGGGCTACGAACCACACGATTTGCAACACAAGCTTTAGGCTTTTATTCCACCCAAGCTGCTACACCTCCAGACAGGGAGCTGTAAAAAGCTGCATCACTGCAGTGCCCCAGTACCCTTCATGTTGTTGCTCCATTCAGCTCCTAGGAGCACAGAAATGGCAATGGCAGACACTCACCTCTCCAGTAGTCCAGTGTACCCCTCCCTGCAGATTCTGCTCCAGACAGGACAGTCGATTCAGGGTTTCTGGTCCTTTGGCTTTCCAACAAGTTCAAAAAAATGCTCTCTTCAAAGGCATCCATGCAGGCTTCAGCTCAGTGCACTCCAGGAAGGGGAGCTCTCAAGGAAGTGCTGTCAGAGAAGCACATGAATTTCACTTTTTGTATAATAGTCTGAGGGCCAGCCATGGTCTTCAGTACATACCCAGTCTCTAGCCACCTTCCTCCAGCTTATCTTTACACCTCCCTTTCCTCCCAGTTCTACAGACTTCCCCAGTCACTCACACTACAAACAACTGACCACGAGTTTCCTACCAGGCCGCTGAGGAAGGAAAACCAGGCCAGAACCCAAATCCTTATATGTGCACACCACTCCCTCCCTCTTTTCATCACCCTCCAGACTGGCTTCTGCCCAAACTGATTTACTTTGGTACTTGTGTTTTCTTCTTCCTGCCAGTGCACCTCCAGAAACAAGCTGTCCCTCCCAAGTGGTCTGCCTCTCTGCCCTACTCATTTTTAAACGTGCTAAGTTTTTCTGGCAAGACACCCATCTCAGTTTTCTGCCTCTAGCTGCTTATTCGCTGGCAGCTCTCCGTCCATTCTTTACAAACACAAGAAGCGTTCAGATTGATCATATTTTGATATGGAATTATTTTCGTTCAGTAACATGCCCAAACCTGAATAAATGTCGAGGAAAAGAACTGTTTCACGTAATAATTATAGCAAATTCTCTTCTTGTAAAATCCTGTTATTTTCACAAAGACAGAGATTGTTTGGATCCAGGAAGTGAGGTCAGGTTCAGATCCTGGGGAGAGTGGTGTGTAGGGATAATAACACTTAAGATTTTTGCAGCATTCCTTATCCAGAGATCTGAGCCCTGTCTCCAGTATATTACAACAGCAGGCTATGTTATCTTATGTAAACTCCTTCCTAAATTTCACAACAGCTGAAACAAGCAGGAATCATTAAATCTGTGTGCTATTGCTCTGCTGCTATGAAGGCTGAAAAACAGCCATACAGTTCCTTCTTTACTTTGCTTTTATCTAAATAAATTGTAATATGGTCAGAGCAGAGGCATTTGTCCTCTTCACTGTTTACCAAATATCTACATTACTTTTAATGGTATATAAATATTAAAAATAATAAAAAGATTGGAAAACAGAAACAGGTAACAGAACTGTCCTCCTTTAAGCAAATGCTACAAAACGCTCAGTTGCCCTTTTACTACATCTGGTTCAAAGGCCACTAAAAATGGGATTCTTTGCACTGACATCAAAGGGCTCTGAATAGAGCTGTCTGTAACAGGAGGGGAGACAAGATTAACTTCAGCTTTCTGGCTACAGAACCCAAGCAAAAAGTAACAAATAATAATCAGAAGATAAGGTTTTCTTGAGAACCTACTGATTTCAGCACATTTTTTCAAACATCAGCTACCATCTATTAAGTTGCTTGCTTTGTGAGAGTGATGCAGAGTGTGCTATCAAATACACAGTGTTTGCAGCTTAAGATGATCTTTTCTTTCAATAACACGAAAGAACATTGTGATTAACAAAGAAGCAAGAGAGCGGGAAAAGAGATACAAGTGGTTTATAAATGTAATAAATAGATTGGTTGCCTTTACTTAGCATCCTATCTGTATTGATCAGGCTTTCCTCTTGGCCTGCTGTGAAGCTGTAAGAATAGATACCAGTGCCAAAAAATTCTCCACTGCTGCTGACACCCTACTGTACCTTTTAAATACAGGCTTTATTACTAGTGTAAATATATTCTAGAAGGTTAGCTTTTAAAGTGGTTTCTCTCAGTAACCAACCTTATTTAAACACATCTGGAACTTCTTTATAGCTCATAACTATTTTGTGTAGTCACCTGTATGATGAAGGTTAAATGCTGTGGAATTACTGCTAGGGTCTCTGATTGCTTCCTAATTGCATGAGTGTATTTATAAAGCAGGGATACAAGGGGCAGAGACGTACTAAACAAAACCAAGATTATGTTCCTAATTGAAATGGCAGTCCAGGGTTTTCAAATATAAAATCTGGAATCTGAGCTTACTTTTCTTAACATCATCTGTTTCAGCTGCTCCACATTCCAGGACTCCTTCAGCCTTGACCTCATCTCTAAAATATATTCTCCCTTCAGTCAATTAAAAGTTCTCAAATATACAATATTTACACCCGGCAACAGGGTAGATCTGCTGATTGTCTTCCTTAAGCTGCTTGGGTGGCCCTAAGAATGAGGAAGTGTCCTAGCACAGAGGAATTCCCATTGTGTGTAGAGAGTATAGCCGGCTCCTATGGCACTGCTGTGCTGTCCCTGCACAGGGCAGGAAGGACTATGTTGGAGGTGGGAAGATTAGGAGGTATAAAGAGGATTAACTCCACACATTTTGTTCAGGGCTCTCAAGATTTTTACAAAGTACTCATCCACCCTAAAGATCTTGACATTGAAACAGAAAAAGGAACCTATGAAATCAAAACAATTTTAAAGGAAAAGCTGTAAAATAATATGAGTTGGATCTCTTGGCTCCCAATCTATGCCAGCTGCCTCAATGGCTGCTACTCTTTTGTTTTTAACCAAATGAAAATACAATCCTCAAACAGATTTACAAAACCATTTTGCATCACATGTTAATATCACTGACACTGATATGTAGACATCATTTATTACTACCCCAACTCAAAATGGACCCTGGATTTTTAAAATTTATGTGTTGCCATTCACTTAACCAGCATTCTTGTTTTGCGACTGCTATATTCACTAAACAAAAAGGTCTCAAGTCATTAGGTAATATGTGACACAAATAACTTGATAATCAGTGTAAATGAGAATCAGGCCCACAATGTCCAGAAGTATTAATTCCTTTGATGAGAGTCTTTTTCTTCCTGTAGAGTCTATGTCTTATCTTCTTTTAAAGCTTACATGAGGTCATTTGACTAAAACCTTGCCCTTCTTAATTTCTGAACCCTGATAGCTAATTTCAGAATATATTTTATTACTTCTTTTGTTTAAACAGCACTCAGTATCAGTGCTGATATGGCCTCCCTGGTTTTTCAGAGATTAAACAGCACAAGGAAGAAAAAATAAAGCAATGTAGAACAGGCCTTCAAAATACCATTTAAAAAAATAGAACAATATTTTTTAGGAAAATGTGGTTAAATCAATTCACAACACAACACATGACCTTTTTTTGCCATAACAAACCTATACATATGATACAGTTGTATATTACTCATTTTAAAATTTTTGTTACTATGATAATTTTACGTCATTATTAAGAAAAAAAAAATATGTTGCAATGAAGAAAATTAAGTTCATAAATCAGAATTTGGACTCATGTCATTGTTACTTATCACACCAGCAACATACAACCAGTACTTCCTACTCACCGCAGTGAAGAGTTCTGTTCAACAGTAACTGCACAATAAAATCTCTATTTTTTTCTTTTTTCAGATAAGTTAAAATGCAATCATAAACATTTGTCAAAATCAATCCTGTATCCAACAGTATCAGAGCACAATATCTAGAACTTCCTGATTTGAAGCAATTAATTTTTCTACTTATATAAGAAATAGAAACAACTTCAAAAGCATTAGTTTTTCAGAGATGTTTTGTCATGGTGTTTTTCAAAATAGCTGCAGCTGTACAACTGTGAAGCCTAACTGTAACTCTGCCGATGCTTGGAGAGCATGACTTTAATACACACAAACCCACAATCCAGCAAAGCAAACTATATAAACATTCAGGTCACTGCAGTTACTCATCCTTAAAGGTAAGCAAGCACTTACTTTCCTAGTTCAAGCATGAACTTCAATATAATACTAAGTTCAGTAACTTATATGGGATCTATTTTCCCCCCACTGTACTCATTATGAGAACATTAGTGACTACAGTGAAACTATTTAAAATTAGCAGAACTAAAATCAACAAGGTACTTTCACAGTTCTGTTTCAGTACCTGAAGGTGGTCTATACCTCAAGCGAACTGCTTGCAGCTATGTCCTCATGAACTGCACTCCCTGCAGTGGGGACAAAACTTAGAAATTTACTGAAATCTTGTCTTTTCTAACCAGGTTTTGGAGCTAGGGTGTGATTAATGCTTCTGACATTTCAATTCTATATTGCAAAGTCTTGTCATTTGCACAAACTGCGTGAAACAAAAGCAATTTAAGTTTCCACAGAAACAGCAAAACTTGAGAAAAAGGAGCTTTCTAGCTACTGCCTCGTCTTTGATGACCATCGTGCTTTTGTTATGAGCTGGGAATATGGTCAACTACAGTTCTCCCACAAAACTCTCAATCTTCAGAAACTGACAAAAGGCAAGGTGTGAGAAACTGACAGAACATGACATCTTAATGAGATTTTTTTTGTAAGTGTTGTTACTGAATAGTCCACACCAGAAGCTGGAATTGGGGGCAAGGCTGAAGAGGAATGTGATGCGGTAGAGAACGGCATTCCTCCTTCGGATAACATAACCTGAGTGATCCTGCAACGGGTTTTCTACTCACAAAACAGATTTTAGTGAATACGTCAAATTGGCATGATACGTAAAAACAATTTTGGCTGCAGCTCTTTCTGTTAGTACTGAAACATTCTTAAATAAAACACCACGTTTTGATTTAAAATATCGACAAGTAAATTTGCTAACCTTTCTCCACATATTATCTACAACATATGTTTCCTATAACAGGATGTACTACACATACTACTGTAAGAAAAGATGTAGCCAATTCCCTTAACCCTTAAACCCTTACCTATTATCACTTAATCGCTGATATTAAGATAGCAAATGGGGCCAAATGCAGGAATGTTTTTCTAGGCACTGGTGTCAGGTATTTCACACAATATGAAATCCCTTTTTACCTTAAATTTTTGCACTCTAGGTAGGTTTGTCCGCAGAGATATTCATAATTAACTGGGGAAAAAGAAAGTATTAATAAGTTGGTGACTTAATTTCACCTGGAAAATAACTGGCGGAATCCTGGGAAAAAAAAAGCCCCATGCTAGTCCCAGATTTGAGTCAAAACTCTGCAGTTTTATCACACAAGCAATCCTGTCTTCCTGGAATTACAGGACAACAGGATCTGACCATTTAAAAGAGGTGAACTTGCATTAGCAATAACAAAAGGGCCGTGCCTCCCGCTCCTGGGGAGGATGTGCTGCTTTGTCCCTGCCTTTTACCTGCCGCGGTGGGAAGCGGGGGGCGGCCGGGGGCGGGGAGCGCGGGCCGTGCCCGCCCCCGGCCCGCGCCCCGGGGGAGGCAGGCGGCTGTCCGCGGGTGGGAGGCGTCTGCAGCTGGGAAACAGCAGCTCCGGTTTCTGATCAGATTTGGGGGTGGGAGGTGTGTGTGTGTGGGAAAAGCCCAGCGATGGATCTTCCCCTCTTTTGACAACACTCTCCCCTTCAGGACTAAGTCTGCACTGGAGGAAAATAACTGCAAGGGAGAACCACTAATCACACCTCCGTGTGGGAGCGAGCTCCGGGGAGCAGCGTGTGCCGCCAGCCCCGGGATATTCCCTGCCTCCAACCTGAAGTGATTCCTCCTGGAACGGTTCAGTCGCCCCTGCAGTTCACCTTTGCCCGCAGCTAACAAGCGTGCAATTTGGGTTTAATGGAGCTGGGTTTATTGTTCCTCTTTGGACTTACAATTACGTCGACTGCAGGTAACATGAATTTCTTTCTTTCTTTGCCACTTCCACGCATGCACACAAAGAAAGGCTGGGTTGGTGTTTTTTTTTTTTCCTTCTTCTTCCAAGAGGCTCTAAGCAATAGCCCACTCCGATGCGTGGTAAATAACTAGATGCCAAAGACATCGTTTGGCCGCACGTAGGTTTAAAACAAAAACACTGGCTAGCGATGCACCCCACGCCTGCGGGGGCTACGGGTGCACCCCCCACGCTGCAGTAAATGTAAACATAACGGTGCTTCTGACAGCCCTGAAACTTTTCAGGGGCTGGTGATGGTTCGGGTCCTGTTCGGAAGGCGCTGGGGGAGGGGGGTGCTCCGCGGGCGGGGGGTGCGCGGGGGCAGGGGCGCTGGGGTGGCGCAGGGGGAGCTCAGCGCTGCTCTTGCCTTCCCGCGGTGCAGGGTCCGCGCTGCCCCGGCCCCGCTCCCTGCCGCTGCCGGCCGGCGGCGAGCCGCGCTCGGCGGCGCTGGGGCAGAAGGAGCGGGAGGAGAGCGAAGCGGCGGCGCTGCCAGCCGGCGGCAGGGCCAAGGTGGACGGCGGGGCGCTGCGGCGCCGAGCCCGGCGCTGCACTTGCTACACCTACAAGGACAAGGAGTGCGTCTACTACTGCCACCTCGACATCATCTGGATCAACACCCCCGAGTGAGTGCGGGCGGGCGGGCGGGCGGCGGGACGCGAAATGGCGGGCCGGGCTGCGACGGGTGCGACCCTCGCGGGCAGGGGGAGGCGAGGGGCCACCCAGCGCGGGGAGGCGAGAGGGCTGTGTGGAGGCCCGGCCTCTGCCGTGGGGAGGTAACGGGCGGGGGTTCCCTGCCACCCCCGGGGGATCCCCGAGGGAGAGCCCGGGCGGGGGCGCCGCGGGCCCCGCTGAAGGCGGAGCCGCCCCCCGCCGGGGTCAGGGAGGGACGAGAGGAGGCCGCCGCGCTCCCCAGGTAGCCCGGGTCCTGCTGCGGGAGCGGAGCGCTGCCGGGGCCCCCCGAGCCGGGCGGCATGGCGGGGCGTGCCGCTCCCTCGCCGCCTTGACACCTGGCGGGGTGGCCCGGACGGAGGGCCGCCGGGGTGCCGGTGAGCCGCAGAGAGCCCCGGGCGAACGCCCGCAGTCCCTGTCGCCTCGGAGCGGTGAATTGCCGGTACCCACACACACGCTCACCGAGGGGCACGGCTGTCCGTGTGTACCTTGCTGTACGGAGCACGTGTGTACTGCGTGTAGCCGGAGTGAAATTGGTCACGGGGGAAAAAAGTACTTATGTTGTAGGAGAAATCTGTTTCTAATAAACCACTCACTGGGAAAGGAAGAATAGTGTGTGTGTGTGCAACTGTACTGTTTTCGTAAAAATTCATGAGGAAAGATACTTTGACATTAAAATAATAATTTTTGAAAACCTTACTATACCAGATTTAAGATGTCACAAATGAACATCTTCTACAATTATGTTTTATGGGAATGACAAACATAAGTTTTTGTTTCAACTCATAATAAAAACAATTTCTGAAAACATAACATTTCCCATGAACTGGAAACACAAGTCACACAGGTCGGTGGGGGTGAAGCACGTATGCAGAAAAGCAGGGTCTGGCACTAACAGTACTTAATGAAAAGAAATCATCCAGGAAGAGTGACACTTTGCCTACATCCTAAAGGCTAGAGGCCGCCTTTTCCTAGACCATTGTATATATCCTGTCTCTCTGAGTAAGTAAAACAGTCTTAAGGATTTGTAGAGATTTTCACAGGCTAATAGGTTTCAGTCCTGTAGCCACCACAGCAATCAGTTCATTAAAAAATAATCAGGAGATCAGATGAATCTAAAATCAGATTTGTTTTGATGAACTTCAAGAATTAAAGATCTTGTGACTGTATGACTGTGAACTTCCACACACAGCGTCAAGTATTCCACTGACTACACTTTGGGAACGTTTGTACTAACTCAGATCTGCCTTTGAATCAATTGCAAAGCTTTTAATCAGATTAAAATAACAAAAGGAATAGAAAAATAGAAAGTAGCAGTAAAATAGGTTAAGTCAAATGGGGTTTAGGGCACTTAATTTGTAAATTCACATGCGTGTCCTGGCTAGAGGCCATGTCTGATGACAAGTCTTTTGAACTTCTACCAACCGGTAAGTATCATGTATTCACACAAGTCATTCAACTCTTTGAGTTCCATACCTGCACTAATCCACCCCAGGATTACTTAGAGTTATTTTAGCCAAATATTTATGACTCAGTATATTTAAGTCAGAGCTCACCAGTGAAAACGGGGGAATGACATTCCTTTTCTTCTACGCACTGAACAAATAGAATTCTGCTAATTTTAAACACCCCTCCCCTCTTTTTTTTTTAGGATATCCTGTTTTAAGTCTACAGGAATTATAATTTTCATTCCAGTGGGAAAAGTATTTAGTGTGCATTAATTCAGTGATGTGGAGAATTTTTTCCTACCTGAAAGTTTTGTGCAAACATCACCAAAGAAAGAACAGAGAATAGAGATAGAATCATAGAATGTCAGGGGTTGGAAGGGACCTCTGGAGATCATCGAGTCCAACCCCCCTGCCAGAGTAGGACCAGTCTAGGGCAGATTACACAGGAACGCATCCAGACAGGTCTTGAAAGTCTCCAGAGAAGGAGACTCCACAACCTCTCTGGGGAGCCTGTTCCAGGGCTCTGTAACCCTTACAGTAAAGAAGTTCTTCCTCATGTTAAGGTTGAACTTCCCGTGCTCTAGCTTGCATCCATTGCCCCTTGTCCTATCGCAGGGCACAAGTGAAAAGAGGTTGCCCCTTTCCTCTTGACACCCAGCCTACATACATAACACTTTAATGATACCTATAGCATTAGCAATGAAGTATGTATAATAATCCAAAATTAAACAGTTGGGGCTATAATTTTCTTAACTGAAGTCAGTTGTACATAAAATAACAGCACATCTCTCAGATATGTAAAATCTATCCCCACCATCCAGTGTATAGGTTAGCCTGGGACAATTCAACATGAGTTCTAGGAGATTCTGATTATTATCACACATAATTTTTATGCCATTTGACTGGACATTTCTATGCAAGCTATACAATGAATATATTCAATTTGAATATTAGATATTCACATAGAATGATACATCTTAGCTACTGTGCTGCAAGGACATGTATAACTGAATAACGCTGTTGGAACTAGGTTAATCAGGATGCTGGGGGCCCTCTGGGGTTGATAAATAGTGAGTGGATAATGGTGGAAAGGAAGGGAATTAGTCAAGTAGGAACTGAATTTGCTGGAATCTCTAAGTGCTCAGTAGAATTCGAGTAATGAGCTCCTCTCAAAGTTGGTTGGCCTGGAAGAGCAGGTGTCTGAACTGGGCTGCCTTGCTGGCCTGCTCCTCTAGCTGTTCCTTGAAACTTGCCCGGTCTGAGCCAGCAAGGTGAGCAGTGAAAGGAAAAGCTCTGTTTACAGGTGAGGTAAACATACCAATCTCCCTCTAAGCTGAAAGAGCTCAGTCCCAATTTTCAAAAATCCTAGGATTCCTCCTAGGAGTGCTTCTCTATATGAAGGCAGAGGTAGTCACTGAAATAAGTATGTGTGGAGATATTAGACATCTTGGACCACGTTCAGTGCAACAGAAGCAGGATTAAGATTTCATGTCACACGTCTAAATGAACAGGCACTAATTCTGGCCTGGTGTCCTACTTGGAATAATGTCTCAGTAAGTCAAAAGGTATTTCTGGATGTGAATGAGCTTGTGCAATTTAATATCGCAAGAAAGTTATGCTACTTCTTTTAAATGGGAGCAACCACTGGAGCTGTACAGACTGGCTGTTTGTAAATGGGGCTTTTACGTTGCTGTTGTATGCATGTTGTTGAAAGTTTTCATATTTACTAAAAATTTGGCTCAAATGCAACTTTGAGGACCGTACACACAATGGGAGGCCAGAAAGAGGGTAGGAGAAGTTTTCCTTACATCTGATTCTGATCTTTTCCCTGCTTATTTACATATCACATCTTATTTGGTTTTATTTCCTACATCAAACACTACAGTTGCTTCTCATATTTTTTTCCTTCTTATTTCCCCTGACTTAACGACCTTCACTTTATCATTTCTTATTCCCATCATAAATTCTTTAATATTTTCTGTTTCCAGGTTACTCTCTCCTCCATACTTCAAAGACAAACTTTACTTCCTATTCTGGTTTCTTCCCCCTGCTTTTCCCAACAGAAGATGCTGTTAAGCATTGTCGTAATATATTCAAAACAAATCTTGGTCATGGCCTCTCTTCCTTTTCTGGAAAAGTGGTTAAAGTTTTTATTGAAACTGTTGGAGGCAGAGTGATGACAGAGGGTCTATTCCTATCCTTGCCGAGAAACCACTTAGATCAGCAGGGTGACAGTTGTAGAAAAGCACAAAATTGCAGAATATGCAGGCTCTGACTGTCTGCAGCTATTGCTAATTAAATGAGAAATTATGTCTGCACACTTTTGAGTATTGCTTTATACTTGTCCACGAACCACTGCTGTTAGTCCAGACCACTAAGTGCACCAGTGTTATTTTGACATAGTGAGACTTATGCTGGGAACAGTCAGAGCCTTAAGTGGGAAAGACGACGACCTAAAGAAAGTCAGGTAAATCAGAATAGAATAATGCAATTATGTGGTGTAGACAAAGGTTGCATAACAAAGATAATTAAAAGCTGGTAAATTGTTCTCACTGATAAGGTTGATTACTCAGGAATTAGTTTACAATGTATTTTTTTTTGTCAAGTGATTAATTATGCTTATCTTGATCTATAGCTATAGACACATTTTAAAGAAGAAAGAATGAATTGTCTTTTAAACAGTACCCACTGATATAATAAAGCCACAACTTGATGCTTAATTCTGTGAGTTAAAGAAGAAAATATAGACAAGGCTTCTTTTAGATCTGCGCTTCTTCAAAGGGGTCCTGTATTTCAATATGAACTGAGCTTAAGCATCTGACAGCAAAATGTGATTCAATTAGTGACAACTATAAGAAAGTGATACTGTCATGAGGACACAATATCAGATACTCAAGTGTCCTTTAATTCTGAAATAAAAGTATAATGAGAATTTATGGCAGTAATCCAGACACTTTCAAAGGAGAATTAGCATAGATCCACAATGGTAAGTTATTTCCTCACTCAAACTAAGCACCAAAAATAATCGTTTCTTGAAGTGTCTAAATCAAAGCAAAAGGGTTTTTTTTTCTAGATGACATCTTATTTCAGTATTCGCTATTATGCTCAAGAGGAGTAACTGGATGAAATTCTGTGACCGTGTTATAAAGACCAGCTTACATGACGATCCTAGACTTCTGTCTGCCAATTACACGAATTTCTGAATCAGTAGAGTTGGATGGACAAAGTGAAAGGAGGAATTTGATCTAACATCTTTGTGCTTGTGGCTCTGATCCTCTGTACTTACACATGTTCTATTTCCTCAGTGGAAGCACAAGGGCGTGCACTGACTTGTAGTCTGTTGCTTTGCTCTGTGGGATATATTGGTAGAGGATATGATGAGTGTTTCACAGTATGTGGTTACATGGTGACACTACAAGGAAGTGGTGTTTTGTCACTTTAATAAAGAAGAAATTTGTTTCTGTAACATATGCAAGTCAGATATTCGTAAGTGGGCATCAAAATTTAGCACTAGGTTGACTCCAGATAGTTCCCCTCTAGAAGTCTGTTTTCCTGACCTAATGTAACCACCTGTTGGGGTGAGAAAGGCTTTTCATACACTTTGATTTTTTTGGTCTTTCCTGAGAGATGGGTTTGTTAGGGGTCCAGGACTTGGCAGAAGCTAAACAGACAACAGCAGCTGATTCCACATACAATCAGCTCTCTAACAGTTAATGATCTTTGCTCACTACTGGCTTAGGTCACCATGAGAAAGTCAACTTAGAATGGAAACAATTTGTACCCTATGATCGCTTCACTTGTGGTTTTGCTCATATGTAGAGAGGAAGTGATGTCTTGGGATATTGTTACAAAAGAGAAGACTAAGACAACCAATTGGATACTCTTGTTCTAACTATATGCTCTGCTGGCTAACTTTTCCTTTGTAACATCTTTTTGTTACCTGCATCTCATTGATGATTGAATTTTGTTGAATGGAAGCCCACATAACATAATTTAAAATGCTTTTCATCCTTATGGATATTAAGTGGTATTATAAAGTATCACAGAGACCCCATTTTTTGAGAATTATCTTCATCATTAGATAAGTATAGATGATGTCTCATATATTACTGGAAATAAAAGTACACAGCTAAAGATCTCTTGTTCAGCAAAGCAATTAAGCATGTGCTTATAATCTTAATAGATCAAATGGAAAATATCTGCTAGCCAAAGGCATGATGATAAAACAGTGGCTGCAAGCCAGGCAGTTCAAATGAGGAAGCTGATCTGTCGGTTAAACAGTGTGCATGGTTAACCATCAGAACCAAGTGCCAAGAGTTAAGTGATTAATCTTCTGTTGAATTTAAATGACAGACTGGAAATATCTCTAATCCTAAAAATTGGAGGATCTTTGGAGTTAAAAAGCTGCACAAGTCTTCACATCAAATGGAGAGTATTTCGAATAGATTTACTGTACGTAGTAACAGGCTTCTGCTGTTATTATGTTTTATCACTAAGTGATTTGATTTTTAGGCCTGTTATTCTTGCATATTTAAATTGTGTACTGACTTCACGCTTTCAGTATCTTACTGTCTGAAACGTGCACAGCTTGCATGTCCTCCACAGTCTAAAAGTAGAATATATCCTCTTAGTCTTCCTGTAAAGCTTATTTACAGTACTCACAGTATTGATATTTTAACAGCAGTGTTCTGAGAAAGACTTGAAATGATTTGGCTCTGCAGACTAAAATCCCATGTCACTGCAGGAGCTGGCCCTGCAGAAGATGGGGTCAGGGATGAGACACACTAGTAGCTAGTGCTGTGGAATTTCACTACTGCTGCTCATGTTGGTCTAATTCTAAGCATAAACAGTCTTGAGGGCTGTCAAACCACAGCCACTTTCATCAGTCTTAAATTTTAACACCACGTGTTTATTTTCCCCCAGGTTTTTGTTCTATTTGTTTTTAAACCAGCAGTGGATTTTGAACTGTATACACTGTGGAGAGTGGTAGAAACATGCATTAGAGTGTGTGTTCTTTGTGTGCACTGCTACGGTGGCTTCAGCAGCTACAATAAGCACTCTGAATTTTAGTTTGAAAAAGCTACCATTTGACACTTAATTTGATTCCTTTCATCCATATTTTCCAGCTGCTTTGCCTTCTGGGATTTACCTCAGTGTATCTGCATTAGAACCAGCCCACTTACTAATAATACTCCCTGCCAGTCAGAGGAAGAAAAGGAATTATGGAAGTTTGGGCCTCACAGATAGAAAATGCTGCACGGGATTTTATTTATTTAAACTAACAATCATATATCTTGCCACAAAACTGGGAGCAGATTAGGACTGGTATGAGGTACTGAAGGATATGAGCAGCCTTGTTTTGAGAGAGGTATTTCTGTGAAACAAGGGCTCAGTTTATTAGGTCATGTGAGCTCTACCCTACCCAGCCTCTCTGGTATTTGGGGTGTTAATGGAAAATACCCCCCCCCCCGGCTTGCTTCATATTGCTTACCTCAAGAAACATACCCCAGCTTTTCACTCAACAGCTCAGATATTTTTCTGATCATATTTTAAACAGAAAACATGTATCGTCCTTTTGACAGCTACAGGAGGAGGATGACTAGTGATAAAAAGCCTTCAGTTTCTCTCACAGTACTTAAGTTGGGTACCGTGAAGTCTCAGTAGGAAGGAAATCAAAGAACTCATGTGGTCAGTGAAACTGGATGATGAAGCAGATATGTGCAATCCTTAGCTTATTACCTAAGTTAGCTATAACTAATTAACTATAACTAATCTGAGGTCTTCACAAATTAGCAAGTATTACTTAAAGAATAAGACTGAAAAAAAAAGTGAAGGTTAAACCAAATTAGCAAGATCGTGGAGGTACATCTTTTTGGATAACAGTAGCCTATTAGGTATTCTAGGAACACTGACTACTACTAAATTAAGGATGTGGGAAATAAAGGTGTGGCTATAAAGGATAAAAGTTTGTTTCCTCTGAAAATTATTTTAACTGCAAAAAGCTACTCAGAGTAACTACAGCTTCTGGGAATGGAGCATGTGGTTAAGATGACAGAAGACCAAGTCAGACACTTCTTTGAAGAAGGTGTTTTACTTCTTAAATGATGATGATGAGAAAGAAGGGATAGTATGGGAGGTACACCTATTGTGAACTACTCTGTTAAAAAATATGCCTGTTACAGAAAGAGTTGGAGCCAACTTTCAGAGCAGCCAATGATCTCTTCATCTGCACGGCTACACAATATTACTGCAGTAGCTTTATATGAAAGTATACACAGAAATATCTGTTGTTTCCCCCAAGCATCTTTCATTCTGGAAATATTTTGTTTCACTTGGAGGATGTTAAATCTTGCTTGCTTTCCATGTTCTTTGTTCTCAGTGGTCCTTACAGGGATCTCATACATTTTAAGATTGTCTGAAAATGCTGGAGACTGCTGGGAGCCTTGCTGGCTTGGATGCATGCCAGAAAATATATTGCTGAATACTGAAATCACTGCATCTAAGATAATTGCTGCAACCCCCTCATCACTTTGTTTTGGCTGAAACTCTCAAGTGCCCTGGAGGTATCTACTGTGTTTAAGTGGCTGGGAAAGTAGAAAACAATAGCAGCTCATAGGTCAATCCTAACATAGCATGAGAAACTCAGCCACATGTTATAAAAATTAAAATAAACAAATTGGATTTGTCTGCCTGAATTCTGAACATTCACTATAGTGTAAGTGAGGGACAGCAGGACTTGGGTGAATCATGCTTCCCCATTAGACTTGAAGGTAGTAGTCATTCAATGGGCAGGTTTTTTTCTGTGGGAAATTTTCACTGATATCACTGGTTCAGAACGGCTGTTTCACTATTAGACAGTATTTCTTGTCTTTTTCAACAAACAAATGCCTATTTCTGTTAATTTAATGGCAAAAACTTGCTTCAAGAGCTAGCTGACTTTTTTGGGGGAGAGCTTTTACAATTGTGTTTTGTGGACACAAAGTATGGAAATCATCTAGGTTATTTTGGAACCTGAGTATCCAATCTACAGGTCTATATTTTTTTTGTTTTAAAAAATTCTAGGAGAAACATTGGCTGACCTAAAGATTGCTGCGTGTTCCTTCCATTGCAGAAATCAAAAGTATGTTTCAATTGACAAAAGCACACTGTGCTTTGATTAGCTTTGTGCTGCTCTATATTATACATGGAATTATCTTCAGATAACAGATCTGTTGCACTGACTAAGCATAATTTCATCATACGGAATAATTCCAGGTACTGGAGAGTTGCGTTAGCATCTTTTTTTGCATACAGAATAAAGAACAAATAGCTTATACTGAAGAAGAAACTATTTCCTTAAACTGAGACCTTCTGTAATTTAGAAAGTGCTTTAAAATTGAGCATACAGACTTATGCACCTACTCCTTGGCTGCAGTAATCATACTGGTAACTGAACTCTACAAAAGAGGGTCACTTCCCCATAAATCTTAGGTTTGTATGTTGCCCCACAGATACCAGTTCAAAGCAGTACCTTGGAAAGGCTGGTGCAGAATTGCATAGGTTTGCTTGTTCTCCACTTTGTAGAGAAGAAAGGCGTAAAGGACACACAGAACACATTAGCTCTTAAATATGTGGAAACCCATGTCACTGCTTCAGGAGAATTTTGTTCTCCTAAAGAAAGAAATAATGCATACTGAGTTAAAGGTCAGAAATTCAACATTTTTTTGTGAAATGTAAAAGTTTAAAATTTTTTAAAATCTGTGGATTTTGCATAGAAATTTCCAAAAAGTTTGTAACTGGCTTTTAGCCAGTACTTTGGCCAGGGACCCGGTCATAACCACAAGGAACACAGTGTAAGGGAACGGGTTGTTCTGGATCCCCAGAAACCTAGCAGATGGCTAGCCAGCAAATCTGCCTCTGCCTAGTTCAGCTGTTCCTCATCTTCACTGTGGAGACACAAACTGCCCTGTGTATACTAAACTCAGCAAGCTCTGACTAAAGAAAACAGATGCCTCACCTGAAATGGAACGCAAAGAGGCTTCTTAGCAACACAAATGCTTGGTGGATATTACATGTTGACAATAATTGCCATTCAGCATGTAGAAACTGTGATTCTACTTACATCATTTGGAACCTGATCATTGCAGCACCATAAAAAATAATAAGAATTAATAATAAGCAGCAGCATCTGTTAATCACATGTAACAATCTGAGATTAAGCATGCTGCTAGGCAAATGCTTCCGATACTTGTTCAACTGAATCTCTTTGGCATCTCCTCTCACTTCTGAAGTGCTGAGAAAGAGGCATGAACTAACTTGAAATACTAACATTTTCAGCTGCTGGAATGATAACCATACACAGACTAACATTTGCTTAAATGTTGTGATTTATGAGTTGCGTCAGAGTAACTGACAGGCAAGAAAACATCTACTATGTTTTTTTAGCTCTTTCTGAATACTGTTGGAAAGACTCTGTGTTGCTATTGAAGTTTATCTGTTTTGGGTTTGAATTTTTGGATTAGAAATCAAAACCAGGCATATTGGGAGAATTATTGTATTTTCATCTCCGATTGGCAAATCTGCACATTAGCTTACATAAAAATTTTTGCTTGGGCGTTCTAGTTAAAATTCTTACACTTGAAAATGTCATTGCATTGGCATGTATTTCTGGGCCACTGAGAATGAAGTGGTCTTGAATACATTTTCCAAGCTGTGAAGCATACTCTTATAAAAGCATTATAAGTTTTGTAGAACATAAGGCACTTTGTTAGAAAGATCAGAAGCAGCATCTAAAATATCAGTCTCCTCCTTTGCTTAGGGCTGTGATTCATGGTTCTTCTCACTTGTAATTATACTATATTCTCCACCCCTGCCTGTTTGATGAAATTTACTCTCTTATGAAAGACAGCAGACTGGTAATGGGCCTGTTCCTCAGTCGCTGTAGATCACATACTGATGTATTGAGATAAAATTGAAGTTGATGACAATTCTAGCTGGTCTGTTAATTTGCAAACTGCGGCAACTAAAGAATAAAACACGTGCCCTTCTTCCTCTCTGGCTATTTAGGCAGAACCACTGACACAGGGCAAACCGCAGCTCAGTCCCACAGAGATGCTGATTGAGAGATTTAGAGTAAGAAAAAACACTATCGTCTTTTGGAAAAGTGGACTTTTTAACAAGGAGCCACTTTAAAGAATGAGAATAACATACTACGGTATTTTATGTCTTGTTAGCGCAATGTGGGATGACATCTGCAAAAGCTGTAAAAAGCTGCTTTATCCCCTGGCAAGCTATTTGCCTTGAAATAGGGGTTTCACGTTGGGCTAGACGAAGCGAAATTCATCTTTTCATTTCAGCCTAAATCTGAGCAGGAAGTTAATAACAGAATTTCACCAGACAGTTTTCATAGAGGGTTTGCCACTCTTAAAAATACAGGAACTTCATCCTGCTCATGTCTCTAAATACCAGCCGTTACTTCATAAAAAAATGAATGTATCAAAAAGTATGACCATACAGCAGTTATTTATGTCAGAAGTTACCTACATTAGCCATTTATCATTCATTATTCTAAAGTAGATGGCAGTAAGAATTATTAATAACTCTTGAATTATAAAATGGAACTTGCCCCTAATCCTGAAGACAACAAAAAGCTTTTTAAATGACTGAGAAGGGGGGCCAAAATCAAGTCCTGAAGTCTTTTAAGACTAATACGCATACTCTTGGTCTCTCCCAGCGTCTAGGCATAGCCATAGAATGGAGGAAGTCATTAAAATATGCAACAGTTTCTGCGTATAGGCAAGGCAGACCATCTGCTGGAGAAAGACCATCTCATGGTTTCTGACACACAGAAATACTGCTTGTGATTTTCTATCTTTCAGTATGATTTTATGATAATTCTATATATGATAGGTGTGCTGTGGTTCAGGCTGTGAAAGACGAGGTGCACTGTTAGAAGCTCATATGTACTATAAGTGCAGAGGTTTGAATAAATGATTTGCATCAACCGTACTGATGTTATGACAAAAATTATTGCAGGGATTAGGAAAATAATGTTTCTGAATCTTTCAGCCCACCATGAGTGTGGAAAATGGAAAATTTGCAGCTTTCCAATTAATAGCCTAATGATGTTTTTATGAAAGCAAATGAAAGAAGTACAACTATGTGAAGTTAGTGGTTCCAGACTGATTATTCAGGCTTGGTTCTGTAATCTTCCCGTAACCCTTCTAGATCTATTCTTGTTTCCTCTCCCCTGCCTTTTTTTTTCTCTCCACTCCTCTTTCTTGCTTTTGAACATGAGATTCTTTTCAGATTTTTAGTGTTTGTGGATTTGTGGGTTGCTTAGCCCATCCCTCAAGTACATGGGAACTTTTATGGGTCTCCAGAAGCTCCATGTGGTGTACACCTGCTATCAATTGAGATACTTTAACAACTTGTGTAACTTATGACATCAGCCTAAATTATCAAATGCTTTTTGGGGATGTTAGCAGGCAGTGATGAAGCATGTCCTTTTCTGATAATAATATTGACTATAACCCATTAAAGAACAAAGCATGCCAGACTGCAGGGAAATAAAGAGAACTACCTCTTAGTATTTCTTGGTGTGCTGTGGTACAGTTTATGCTCTCTTGTAGAAAAGTACCAGTAGATACATGCGAGGAAGATTATCTAGCTGTTTCCCACATTTGTAACTCCATAGGTCATGTTCCAAACATGATGCAGTAAACGAATCATGCTGACAGTTTTCTCCATTTCTCAATGATAAAATTAATGGCAAATCAGGCTCTGAATCATGAAGATGACAACAATGACATGATGTTACTTATCTGGTGGAAATCAGCACAGCTCCTTTGTCACTTCATACTACATATGGCACTGAACATAACAAATTCTGTGCATTTGTGGGGGTTAACCAACACAATAAAGGAATAAGCAGTAAAATAAGCAATAACCTGGGGATGTATTTGTAGCAGCTGTTAGTAATCAAAATTTTTCTGGATAGCCAGCGTAGCTGCCAATTAATTCTGCCAGTTGAGCTGATTGTCTGCTACTTTATAACTTTGTGAAAGCCTGAGTTGATTGAGAAGAAGTTGTGATCTGTTACAGGCAGAACTTCTTACGTAATAAGCATAGGGTTTGATTTTTGTGCCGCTATTTATTGCTTTGCATCAATAGATCTATTTTCTAAAACAGAAAAGATATGGAATAGCATTTTAATTGGCTCCTAAAATATACAATATTTGTGATTCTCACCACAGGAGGACTGTGCCATATGGGCTATCTAACTACAGAGGCAGTTTTAGAGGTAAAAGGTCTACAGGCCAGATTCAAAGTACTTTCCAGTCTTCATTTCGGTGTTCATGTTTGGATGCTCATGACAAACAGTGTATGCAATTTTGCAGAAGAATGCAAGACAGAAGAAGGTGAGTATCTTTTCTTAATATTGCAAACTGTCTACATGATTTGACTGTTTCATGGAGATAAATTAATCAAGTTGCATGTATCGAGTGAAACCAGTTAACAAATATATTGATTTTAAATAAAATTCTCATCTCCAGTTGTGGTGGGTTAACTCTGGCCAGCAGCTAAGCACTTACACAGCTGCTTGTTCAGTTCCCCCTTAAGTGGGACAGGGGAGTGAATAGGAAGAACAAAAGCAAGAAAACTCATGTGTCACAATCAAGGGAGTTTAATAGGTGAAGGAAAGAGGCCAGACCTAGCCAGACCCACTACAGTACTGCTTTGAATTTTCTTTTTGCTGTTTCTTTTTATGATGTGCTATTTTTGAAACAGCAGATCTCCTGTCCTGTTAGGGGCATGCTTAATATTGCACTATTTTAGAACATTTAAAGTTTTATCTAGTCTAATGAAGAGTATAAAATAGTCATTTTATGAATGGATCTGTAAGGGTAACTGATGAGAACACAATGACAAACTTAGAAAATCTCTCTTCCCCAGAAATCATGGATCAATGAAAAAGACAGAGGAGAAAGACCAATGCAGGGAAGAGGAACACACTTTCAGTCAGTAGCACAGAGAGTCTGGAGGATTCTGAAGAGTCAGGTATGCTACAGATGTTTAGTGTTGAAAAGAAATATTAATTTTCCATAATTTTTCTTTATATTTGCAGAACTGACAATTCTTTGAACTGAATATTATCACTTCTTGCTAAATAAGGGCAGAATTTGGCCCATGAGTTGTTTGGGTTTTTAAATTTATTTTTTAAAATAACCTTTAGTATACACAGAACTACTAAAACCTTCCTCATGCTGATATAGCTCCTTAAAGAGTTGGATTGTTTGGCTATAAGCCAATAAATATTTTGGCAGCAGTCCCTTTTTTTTTTTTTTTTTTTTTGAGCAAGGGCAGTTCCTGTCTATCATCTTTTTGCTCATTTAGCACTGTAACAACTTAAGCTACATATCCCAAAGCAGTGCTTCAGTAAACTTAAATTGTTGAGGTAACAAAAAACTTCATGGACAAAGTACTTGGAGGGAAAAATAAATCTGCTTTAGATGTCAGATATGAAGAGGTTACTGTGACCTAGTAGCCAGTTTCAAAAAGTTCCAAATCTATCCTTAACACTATTGCTACATACGAAATGCAAAATGATGTCAGGATAAGCAAATACTTGTAATTCTGGGTAAAATGAAGCAGCCATTAGAGCTAGAAAAGTTGGGGGAAAAAGAAAAGTCACACCATTACCCAAGATTTTTTGTTATCAAGGGAAGCACTTGGATTAGAAGTCTCCAAGCTGAATTTATTGCTGTGATTATTTGATCAGTGCTAATTAGACAACTGGGTAGCATTCACTCTGTGTACACATAATCAAGGAGATGAATTATAATTCTCTCAGGTAACAGGGAGTTCTGAATAATTAAGCAGTTTGTTTTGTTTTTTTTTGTTTGTTCTTGTTTTTTTTTAAAGCTTTAATGTTTATTTGCTGAAGCTCAGAAGCAAGAACTTAAACTACAACTCTCCCTTGAGATGGACAAACTTGATGCTTCAGTCTGATGCCAGTGGAGAATTCAGCAGTATACAACACATTTCAACAATGCCAGTTTGAGGGCACGTGAACCTGTATGAAGAAGCTTTCTCCCATGCTCCCCTTGCGAGAGTCTCAGTAAAGGATAATCTTTATCATGTAACCTAGCAAGGAATGTATTGCTATTGAAGAAAAATTCAAAGGCAGATCCAAACTTCACCAGCACAAAGTTTCAGGAAACATTTTTCTATGTGATTTTTTTAAAAGTACAATAGAAACATACTGTTCCACTTACTGCTTGCTGTATGTCTGAAGAATCCATCCACAGCTTTATGCAGGCAACTGTAATTGGAGAATGCGATGAGTTAGAGAGAGATTGCCTATACGCGAGTTCTCATTAAGAATAAACAGATACAAAATATTTCTCTTGTTAATGTATGCAAGCCTGAATCATCATATTGTAACTTTGTGGCAGATGTTTAAATGACAGTATCTATGCAGAATAAATATGAATGGCTGATATAAATATTATAAACTATAGCAAGTTAAGAGTATACATTGAGTATTCAGTAGGTTACCTAACTTAGGCACAAATTATTCCTGCACTTCAAAGTTCCATTCAAAAACATTTAGTGATTATTTAAGGATGCACTGTAGTTGAAGAATAGAACTCCAATTACTCATCCCAAAGAATTTCCTAAAGATGAAACAGTAGGACTGTGAAACTTCAAATGAAATGTAACACAATCAGAGTAACTTACTGTACTAGAGCATTGGCTATTCTAAGCTCCTACACCCATTATCCTCCACAGTACATACACTCGTCTTCGCTAGTACTGTAAATCACATTTTTATCTCTTCGTTGAAACATCATCACTGAATAACTTGGAAACTTGGCAATAAGAATTATATCCAACCCTGGACATGTTTCAATGTAAATGATTTCTTCAGAAATTATGGACTTCTTGTTGATAAGAGGATGCAAGAGTAAGCTAGGAAAAAAAAAGAGTAACTTTTGCAAATCCTGTTCTATATTATTTAAAAAGCAAGAGAGGAAATCCCTTACTTGTGACATTAGATATTTTTGTTCTGACTGACCTTCACACAGACTTTCCCCAGGGCACATAGGTTAAACTGTAACCTGATGACATTAAATTATATTTTATCAGAAGAAAGATGGAGACCAAAAGAAAAATGAAAAGAAATTAACAGTAAAAATGGTTATATAGGCTTAAAATGGTGGTAATAGACTTTGTTTGAAACAAGAAAGGGAGGTCTTTGCCAAAATATATATGATATATTTTATATATATGTGGATATATTTCATAAATAAATTATTATAGTTATAAAATTAAATATATCTTTCAGTTATTGCATTTGTATTAGTTTCTTACTTGCTGTACAAATGAATTTGTACATTTATAGAAAATAGATTATTTATTGTATAAAACCACTTCACATACTATTTTCCCATAATTTTTAAAAGAAATTGTATAGTTTTGGGGTTTTTAAAAAATAATTGAGCTTTGTTATGAAGAATGCTTAATGTTCATTTATAACCACCAACTGGAATCTTTTTTCCCCCTGAATGCATACGTCCAGGTTGTACAAAAACTTGCCTTCTTCAAGACATTGATAGTTCTCCTAACAGTCTGAGAATTGAGTATGAAAACATAATAAAAAAATATTTGATAATAATTATGCATAAAAAGTTACATTTCAATTTTGTGTCCCTTTTGCTATAAATGTAACCCTTACAAATTAGTCCAGATATCCTGGGACAAACAAGGAGGCAATGGTCATTTGGCCTGTGAGTTCTTCTTGTGAGCGGTGTTCACTGACTTCAGCTTCAATCGTTATATTTTTTTTTTTTCCTGGAATTGCAAACACATCCCACTGCTAACACGGCTGTCAATGCCTCCTCGACTGATGCCGTTCAGCTTTTAGAGGAACTGCTCAGTCTATGTTTGGATTTCTCCCACGTTAATTCAATCTAAATGTTGCATTTGAAGATGGATTGACACCTTCCCCAGTCCCACATGCTTTCACTCTATTTTAACAGAAAAAAAAAATCAAATTGGGTTCTTTCTTTGGCATGCGGGTAGATGTAGCCCTTGAGTAGTGAGCTATGGGTTGTTATTGTTGTGCTTTTTCCTCATGAAAGAAAAATCCAACTTTTTTTCTATGTGAATTCCACTTTCAAGTAGTTTGGTTTTGGGATTCTGCCCAGTAGCTGTAAACATTGTGCCAATGTACCGCTACAGTTAACGTAAAAATCAGTCCATCATGAATACGGCAAAAGAAAGAAAATGAGAAATAACTGTTATATCAAACCCAGCAGAGGGAAGAATCTAAAGTTTATTGTGGATAGCTCCAAATAAATCTATAAGCCAAGCATATACCTGAAAATTATGTGTGCTGGGTTCTGGAGTTGAACAACCATTATTCTGTCTTGGAATAGTTAACGGCCACGAGATTGTTTACCTAATTTCAGAAAATGTCACCATTACTATTCCTCAGCTCTGAGGGACTCAGTTTACCTATTTTTAATTTGTAACTAGAAGATATTAAGCTAATTTAAAATCCTATTCTTTAAAAATTATAGACAAAATTAATTTCACATACAACTAATGAATGTTTTTAACTAAGAAACAACTCTTAAAATGTGATAAATCATAAAATTGTTATTTGCAGAATTTAGAAATAAATGTTTTTTCAACATGTAACATTAGCATAGGTAGGTGTACTGCAGAATTATTCTTGGTCTGGGCTATTGTTTTGAGGACACTTGTGTTTACATGTGTCCCAACAAATTAGTCCCAGTTCTTACTCTATTCCATGTAAAACCATTTATATATAAGTCTGCTCTAATTCTGTCAGAGTTGCATAGCTCTCATTCTAGTTCCCCTTAATAAAAGTTCAGTTTTCCGTTGTTACTAGCAATAAGAACAATAAACGATCAGAAGTCTAGAAAACACTGTGGAAGGGAGGTTTGGAAGAATTTCAGTGTTTTAGCCTACAAAGGAGAAGGAAGAGAGGAGATGTGAATGCAGTCATCACATGCAAAGAGCTGTGACAGAGAGGAAAGCAGTGTTTTGTTCCCTGTGTTCCCAGAAGGAGGTACAAGAAGTAGGGGGCTTACATTACAGCGAAGCCATTCAGGCAAACATATCAGAAAGAATGGTTAAGTGCCGCGAACACAATGGTCTCCATCACCACCTCCACCTCGTACTTCTTGGCTGTGCCTTGTGAAAGGCGTAGGCTTTGATGCCAGAGTCGAAGAGGGCAGTCAAAGCTGTGAGTGTGAAAGGGGATACCTGTGTCTTCCGACAGAGTTAGGTGACTATTCCCTGAGCAGAGCTCATGTCTCGTTTCCTGTACATTAGAATAAACGGCTCGTCGCTTGCTGTGTTAGCTCTTGGGGATACCATTCTTTTGCTTCTAATTCTTCCCATATATTATCAAATGCTTGTAAAACCTGAGAGCCAAGATCTTCTGTAGATCCTTCTGTTATCTCAATACAGGGATGACAAAATAAGGCATGTAGGAGGAAAAGAAACTGATTTTTAGTTGACTCCACCAGGAAAGATGTTTCATTTTTATAAAGAAATCTACACAAATTAAAATAGATTGATTTATTCATTTAATTATCCTCACCCTTACTAAGAGTTTTTTGTAACACACTGAAGTCTACCAGATACACGAGTGAGAGAAGGCGATACATTTTTAGGGTTATTTTGTCATACAGGCAGAAGTAATTTTCTCTTGGCTAAACTGTGATGGCTTAAGTCATTCCTCATCTGCTTCAAAAATGTGCTAAATGGTATTTACTATATCCTCCAACTATTTATTAAATACAGCAGAACTGAATTGTTTTTTCTGCGTAATAAAACATGGAACTGCTGGCATGATGTGCCAGCAGAGACTGAATGAAATGCTTTTGATGGTTTTAAAATCCTCAACTTTGACATCTAAGCCTCTCTCTCTCACAAAACACAGCTGAGTAAAAAGAGCTTGTAAGAATTTCTCTTGCTACAAGAACAGAATGCAAGTGTTACACGCACTAATACTCTTTTTATAATGACCAAAAGAAATGGTGGCCACAGTTCTGGGATGTGTTCTTACGAGATGCACCCTGAATACTTTTAGATACCTAGCGCTCAAGCCTGAAAGATGCTCCCATTGGCAGCATCTGGCATCTTTCACACATACTCGTGATGTTGTTTTTAGGAGTTGGTTTTCACAACAGCTAGGCAAAAATAACTCTGATGTGAAAGATTGCTGAGGACAATCACGACGATATGGCTTAAGGTGATTTAAGAAGACAAAATTGTGTGTCTTGATAAAAGTAAAGTACAGGCTAACATAAGTAAGACTGAATAATGTAGCTAAAAGTTATTGTTAGAAAAGGAACAAATTCTAGTCATATGAACATTAAATCTTTAAATCCACAGCTTGAAATCTATTGGAATAGCAATCAAGCAAAATTGTAAACAGATGAGATTGGAAACAATGTCTGTTTTCCCTACTAGAGTTTTACAATGGAAATATACTTATAACCTGATCTGGAGAGCTTTATGCTACAAAGAAATGTCAGGATTGAGAGACTTAAAATACATTAAGCAAGTTAAACAAAGCATATTGAACTTTGTGTTTACCTTGCAGTAGTATCTTGCCAAACTTTGTTTAAACGCACATTTTTAAAAGTATTTTGACTTCCAAGATTTTCAGAAGTGCTTTGGAAGACAGGCGTGCCTTGATTTGCACTCCAAAGGTATCTCTGTAGCTGAGTGGCCCATGCTGATAGAAGCACAGCTGAGCTTCAATAGAGGTTTGGGATGAGGTTCAAGTCTCAGCTCCTGTTCTGCCATGGGAAACACCTCACTGAATCCTTGGGCTTTTACTGGGTTTTAGCCTAGAGTCACACCACTGTCCCCACTGAACACTCCTCTCCATGTCTAGGTCTTCTAGCTTAGTTCTCTCATTTTATTTCAATATGATCCTTATCCATTTTATAACATACCAGGTTGCTAGTCATTTCCTGGCCACACCACTATTAGAAATTAGGTAGACATGTAAGCCTGTCTGAAAACTCCTTCTGCACCTCTCTGTTTCTTCAGGCATCTAAACATCTTCACCATGTGCTATCATTCAGTCATCAGTAAATGGATACCTTGACTCAAACTTCCTGCAGATCTCTGTCAACATAAGTGGGATTGCACTGACTTGCAAGAGCTGAAGTTCTAGCCCCTTAACAATAAATTGATTAGAAGTCTTTGACATTCAGACTCTATTTTTCCTATTAATATTTTAAAATGCTATAGAGAAAAGATCATTTAGACACTGAAGGGCCAGTATGTTAAACAATAAAATAATCTCAGAGAAGATTAGAGTTTCCTTTTTACTGGTTATAATGGATATTCCATTAGATAACAAATCATGTTTATTAACTAACCATTTCTGTTAAAACTGTTTCTCAGAGTGTGAACCAGCTCTTAAGTTAGTGAGTGTTTATGCATTTCATGAGTGGTAGTTTTGCTGTACTTGTCCAGGATATTTTGTTCTATTGCAATCAGTTAAATAATTTTTATTTTTATTTTCGTAGTTCATTTTGATTGAGCTGTCTTATTTTTAAAATTACTCTCCTTTTCCCCCCCCCAAAGAACTGACTAAACAATCTGGAAATGCTTCAGTGCCTCACTATATTTCTCTTCGGTGTTGCAGGCCTGGCAGTCTATATTGCTCAGGAGATGAGCTGCCTTCGCTTACCAGTGCGGGCCCTTAGCTATGCAAATACTTTCAATGCAGATGTGAAGAGGGTTGGAGCCTTTTGTAGTTAAAAAAAAAATGTGCAAACTGTTGTAGCAATGTAAAAGAAATAGTGAATGGCTAGTGGATTAGGTGAACTACATAACACAGATGTAAAAAATCAAAGCCCAGAGGCTCTTTTAGAACATTCCTGAAACTATGCATGTGTTTATGCAATTCTGATACCATTAAGATACAGTTCCCAAAATAGATGGTTTTTAAACCTGTACTTTGTTTCCCTATATCTATCATAGAAGAGAATTCCATTAATTTCACAGTGAAGCCAGTTCATAGCTCCTTCTCGTGTCAATTTGGATAGTCATGGGTCAGCTAAGGGTCATGTTTTCAGTGTTTTTAAGACATTACAATTAAGAATGAGATTGGACCTAAGCATTTGAATTCTTAAATGTAAAACCTTTCTTTATACAAATCTGATCATGAATTAAAATATTCAAAACACCTGTGCCAGATCCTGAGGTTTGTCTTTGATTAACATTATTTCTTTCAGTAGAGCTCCAAAGAGATTGGATAATTTAACTCTGTATTTGGAGGAACAGAAAAAAGAAAGTTTAAGGAGAGGAAATAATTAGAGTTCAGTAACTCCTGAATCATAATTCTGATTCTGCTACTATCTGATTATGGGATCTTTGATAAATTAGACTCTTACTGCATACACTAACACAAGAGCAAGACCAAAGGCAAGGTCCATGTTAAGATCCCTACAGGCCCAGCCCTAAGCCATGTTTCTCTCCAAGTAACAATTTTACTTATAAGTGCTCTGGTAGTGTTAGACAACATGTGAAGGATCAGTGTCTTTTGGTGGGACTGTTACTGTACTCTTCAAACATTTTCAAGGAATTGGTCACCTGTTCCTACCAGGGGGAACAAAAAAAAAAAAAAAAAGTCTACAAAACACTACCATACTGTACCTAGAGTAGCATGCACACAGGAAACTAAGTGTTCGGTTCTGGTGATGATCCAGAGCAGAACTAAGGCATGTAGAAGGTTTGAACAGCTGTTTCCTTTGGTTATGGCTGCCTGTGCATGCAGGTATATACTGGTTGTCCTGAAACAATGTTGGTGTTGCTCTGGCTGGTTGGTTCCAGTCCCCCTGTGTACTTTCAACCAGAAGGGTTTGAAACATTAGTAAAGGAAAGCAGACATGTTATTACTATTGCTCTAAACTGAGGAACTGTAGTATTAGGTAGAAACCTAAAGAAAACTAAGCAAGAGGCATGAGGTATTTGATTAGCAACTCACTGGCAATGTACATTCTATGCAAGAATCTTGGGGAAAAACAGTCCCAGAAAGTAATATACATAGCGTTCACTGTGCCAACGTGCTCAGAAATGTCTCAATATTGCAACATCTGTCACTAGTACCTGTAATAGTAAAATGTACATCCTAGTTGCCCACATCCAGCCCCTGCGGTACAACTTTGTGTATGATCTTGCACATATTCTTAAGGGCAGCATGCAATGTAGCATCAGGCAAGCTGTTCGACCAGGTATTTACTAGAGAAGATGACAATGTGGGCACTGGGCCCTCTGTCCTGAGATACAGAAGTGTGCCACCCAAGCAAGGGATTCCAGAGGAGGGCATTTTACTGCAATGATTATTTATTTTATTGGTGTTGCAAATGTGTTCTCCCAGGTATCACAGAGCAAACATGTTTTGCCAGTCACATGCATTGTCTCCATAAGTAGTTCTCAAAGTCTTTATTTCCACATACGCAGCCTGTTTCCAAACTGCTTCTACTGTCCCTGACTCACTGTGCGAACAGCACCAATTTCAAAACAAACACTGTCTGTTGGAAGAAACATAAGTTTCAAACTCTCCTTTCCTAATTTTTGAGAAATGCTGGTAAAGAAAGAACATGGCACAGCTGCAGTATCTGGAACAGAGATGCCTCCAACATCTATTGCCTCTGCTGCAGCAAGGGTAGGCTCAGTACAATCTTCCAACAATTTTTTTTTTTTTTTGGCACAACGGCCAACATTTTTGATAAGTGTGTTTTTTCTCATCTGGCCTGAATAAGGTACAACTTTTTTTTTATAGTGGGTTTGCCTAACTATGAATTGGAACATTAGTGTCCAGAAAGTTCCTAAGTTAGAAGAACACTTGAAAAATAAAAGTTGACTGTTTGTACACAAAATAGTTCTCACACTACTTTGTGCTTCATCTGTTTCTTCTACTGCAGATTCCACTGTTTGCAGATTTCATTTATGGAAAACAGCCTTAGGATGTTTATCAAGTTGGGTTTTCACTTAAAAGCCGTAGGAACATTTTATGTTGTACAGAACATCACAACATCACTTTCTTGAAAAATTCCTCTAGAAAGTTTTCATTTCTCTGTCAAACATGCATTTTTACTAATCTGCGTGCATCCACCAAAGGGTCTTCTTAAAATCTCGTTTCTGCCTCAAAGATCCTTACCATCCTCCTCACGCTGCTTTGTATTTTATATAGCATGCATATTAGCTCAGTCCCTCATAATTAAACAATTACCTTACTGAGGAACCTCACTTGATATGATGTTAGCACTTGAAATGTACTTCTAAATAATCAACTGTTGTAGACATAGACCCACTAGAAAGACTTTATTCATATTATTTATTCATGTTTTCTGTTACCAGCATCATATGAACGGTATTACAAACCAGTTACTGTTCCAGTTTCTCAAATACAAAACATTCTTTTCTAAACTCTACAGACAAAAACAATTCTGCTAGTTGTCCACTGCTGTATCATGCCCACTTCTCTACAGGCAAAGAGAGACCTTGTTCGAATACAGGCTAAACATCACTAAAAAATGCCTTACATATAATTAAGGTAGGGAGGAAATCCAAAGTGACATCACTCAAAGTTTACGTGTTACAGCAATATGAACACTAAACCATTAGTTCTATGAAAATAGATTAAAAGAGGTCTGACATCTTATGGACTTACCTTTTAAAATAAACTTTTAAGTTTAATTGTACACAATTTTTCTGTTCATTTCTCACATATCTATACAAGTCTGTCCTTTTCCCCCCTAAAAAACTCTGGTTCTTCAGAGGATTTTAGTAGAAACAGGCAAGGCTGCCTTGAATGATTACAAACATTGGTGGATGGGTCATTAAGGACAAACTTGTGAATGAATTTTCCGTTGCCCGACAACCTGCTTATACTGAACTTTGAGGCATTTAAGTATATCCAAGATTGTTAACTCATCCAGCCACCTGTCAGAAGTGGTTTTAAGCAGCAGGAAGTTTGAAAGGTTCAAACACTCACAGCATTTACCTAAAAGGCAAAAGTTCTTTTTCTATAGCAAGTAAGCTAAAATGCTTGGAATTTCAGAATTGTGCCAAATTAAATAAAAGTATATATAAAGTATAAGGTATTACCTAACTAAATAGCTTTTTATGCACTCCTTCCCTCCTAAAATAGTAAGTGAATCTCAAAATTATAATAAAATCACAATTTCATGGAAAATGGCAGCTCAATCAATGCTGAAGTTTATGGTTGAGAGACACTCTCAAAAAAAAAAAAATCCAAGATAGCTGTTTTTTTGGTAACGCTATTGAAGCAGCAGTTACCCAGAGACTTCACTCTTGTAATTGCCCATAAATACAACATGCCACTTTCACTGTTTGACCATCTATGTCTTGCATTCTCACTCTACATGTTCCTACAGGTAAAGCATCTACACTCTGGCATTTTCCGTATTGCAAGACTGGCAGTCCCCCACCACAGTTTGAAGTTCCTGCCAAAGATGCCTCATTGACAACAAAAATTGCTCTATGTGGCAGCAATAGCAGAAATGTTGCAGGGTGTCTTTGCGGTTCTAAAGTGTTTCATTTGAAAGAACAATCATGTGAATATAGTTAATATCTGTATTCCATTGTCCCTTTCCTCTGACACCACCACTGCAGGCAAGTGGCAGTCCTGGCTTTGATTATGGAGATTTATTTATCGTACTCATGGAGAAGTCCTCATATGGGAATGATTTGTGGTCATGAATGACCTGATCTGGACTTAATTTATTTAGAGGTTAGTCCAAGAGTATCTGCACAACTATCCAAATGCTCATGCGAGTTACTTTCACATATTATTACATACCACTTCACACATTCTGTTACATTTTTTGCATACAAAAAAAAAAAAGGCACTGAACATAATAAAAAAATCAGTTTGATTTAAGACTATAATACCTGAGCTAGGCAGGACATGGTCTGTAGCTGTCTGGTAATAATAGCTTCTCAGTACTTTTAAGCCTTGTTTTTTATAACAAAGTTTGATACACCGAAGATGCATTGTCTTCCACATCTATATCTTTTTCATCTAAGGCAATTAATTTAAAATTTGTGTCTTTTTTTTGAAAATCCAACTTTTGCAGTAATTCTTGAAGTTTTAAATGCAAATTTGAAGAGTGGGAAGGGGATGTTAAATGTTATAATTACCTTTATGATCAATATTTAATTAAAATGTTTTCATCAACATACAGTTTTTGGTCTATTTGAGATTAGTCTCTAGAACAGGACAAAGATGACTGTATTCCGTTTTTCTATTAAGGGCAATTATCTTCAATTACTGTTGTATAGTCTATCCAGCCCTTAAGGCTTCGCTCATTAGTTTCTGTAGCACACCTTACTCTCAAAATACTCAGTGCTAATCATAACATCCATTGGAAATAATGGCACTACTCCAGTACTTAATGTTACGTATCTTTTCTAGCAGACAAAGGTACACAGAGGAAAGCAGAAATGGCTGGTTACCTTTGAAACACTGCCAGAAGTGAACCAATTCGGTTTCCTTGAGGAGTGCAGATATTCTACCGTACAGGCTAGGAGAACTGTACTATCTCATTCTTACATGCCATAATTTATCCACAGCTCTCAAAGCAATTCACAGAAGTCAGTATCTCCATTTCTGTTTCACCGACAACAGCCTGAGGCTGTAAGATGGGCAATGCCTTTCCCAAATTCACCAACTGGAAAGAAAACCCTTGCCCCATAAAACTCTGTTCACCTCTCAATCTGTGAGGCTATCCCAGTGTTCGAGGGATCAGATCCATCTTTATTTTTTTTATTATGTAATATCTTGCAGAATTCAAGTTCACTTTGCAAATACTTCTGTATTTATATAGCCTCTCTTGAATGCAGCTAGAAGAGGGCATACTCCACAAATACTACTAAAGCATGGGAAAAATGCTGCTCTTGAGAAGTGCCTTTTCAGAAGAATAAACAATAGCATGTAATTACTCATCTGCAAAAGCAGCGGACAAAGGCAAAGGGAAGTAGCTGTCCTGAACAGTTTTGTTAGCTTCCAGAGCAGAACATTATGCCTGCAAATGTTTCTCAGACATGCAACTAGGGTGGCACTGTACCTACAGGACTTCCACATGGGCTGAGATTAGAGAGGAGCTCAGAAGAAAGAGTGAACATTAGCAAAACAGTAACCAGTCTTGGACAGAAGCTTTAGAAAGAAAAAACTTAATAGTAAACAGAAAGGGAGCTCTATTTCACATTAATATTGCAAAAGATGTTGAGAAAGATAACCAAAGCTTAATTATACTATCCCACTTGACTCTTGGCAGTAGCATAGACTCCTGTTGTGTAGTTTGGAGGGGTGTGAAGTTGAATATAGTTTCACAGCTGCAATGAAATCCCTGACACAATAATTAAGGATTTTGGAATTCAGATTTAAGGTCAGTTTTCTAAGTCCTTTTCTGATTTCCTAAATACTTCTCATTTATTCTGAATAATCTTTAGTCATGGGTGCTTGGCTCTGAAATTCCAAAATTGCACTAAACTTGAACAGATTATAATTCTTACATAGTGCTGCTGTCAAAAAAGGTAAGTATGAACTGCAAGAGATACATTTCTACCTTAAGAAACTTGAGAGAAGACAAGCGGTCGAATGGCTGATCCTGTGCTTCAAGAGACTAGAATTAATTTTCCTCCTCAGCCACAGGCTCTGCAGGTCATTCTGAGTTGTTTATGCAATTCAAGTCTATGTATATTCATAGTTTTTGAACCGGTGTTACCTACTGAAGTTGTACTGGTATATATATCCCTGTTCAGACATTGTTTTTAGCAGTTTTGGTTGATTCTTGATGGCTTGTTTAAAGCCATTTCCAAATCATAAAACAATTCTTAAGCAACAAAAAATAAAGTAGAAAGAGCATCTCTTATTTAAAAAAAACCACCAATACCCATATATGGAGTGATACTTGAATAACAAGAGTGAGTTAAATTCAAACTTTTGCTTAGGTAAGGAAATTAAAAGTTTTCCTTAACAATTTTCATATAACCCTTGTCCAGATTTTGAATTGAAATACAGCACTCGATTATGTTGTGCTAAAACAGGAATAAACCAGCAATAAATCAGCTATTTGTTTACTCACAGTGATCAAAGCAATGCACTAATGGGACAGAAGTAGTTATTGATTTAAATGATTAACAATTATAAATGCTACTAACATAGTTAATCATGGTACCTCAGCATAAGTAGTAGAAACCTGATTAAAAATATGTTTATATAGAAAACGAACTCTGAGTATTAACTGGAAAAACATGCACATACGCTTTACTTATGACAACCTTTAGTCTAAGCCTGATGATGTCAACTTTGTGCATAAGAAATTATGAGGGCAAATACATTCAAGAAGTAAGTTTAGAGACTATAGAAGAAAGGAAGGTGCTGTGATGGCACAAGGGACAAAGTATAGCCGTATTAGTGTCATCAATACCTTGTATTCATGTTGTTTAGGAAGTTTTTCCTTACTGGTGATTTCCATGGAATAATCTTTCCAAATACAGGAAATATCAATCTATATCTGCCATAAGTAGTTCCCTAAATCTTCAATAACAATAATGTAATTTCTAAGGCCAGACACAGAACCTTCTAGTGTTTTCACTGAACACAGTAAGATTTAGACATCACTAATAAACTAATTTCCTAAGCAACCTTGACTGGAATGGAGAACCTGTGTTCATAAACACTCTTGATAAAACAAATACATCTCTGTCACTCAGTAGGAGTGAAATGACCTTTCTGGAAGAATTCTTCTAAAATGAAGTAGTTGAAATTGCTTACACCCCTTATACATTATAGTACCAAAATTTATGTTGAGGTTCAGTCTAGACATGGGAATTACTAGCCAAAATAGGAATCCAAATAAAATTAGTGCATTAAAAAAAAGATCCATAACTTGTCAAGATCTGGAAACTGTGTATTTCCCAAAAAAATAGATTACCAAAGCCCAAATTATTCAGTTTTCTCCTCTTCCTCTACCTAAGAAGCTAGAAGAATTCAAAATTTGTTTTTATATAGTATTTTTTTTCACAAGTCTTTTTTAGGAAAGTGAAAGGAAGCTAGCATTTCTATTTCAGTTTTGTGTAAAAAAGAAAAAAGTGATGGCTTAGTTAATAACATGGAAACGTGAAAGGGGAAAAGGGCACATCATTCCATATGTAATTATGTTTACAAGAACATTTAGACTGTCCCCAACAGACACACACATGATCTGGGAAAATCCTTTGGTGTTTACCATCTAATAAACAAGACAGACTAGCAGGAAAGATACGTCGAAGCACATCAGAGGAATGGGCCTAACCAAAGAGTCCACAGCATGGACTACCAGAAATAAAACTACTAGAGCCAAAAGCAAATTACAGGATGCAAATACAAGTTTACTAGTGATATTATCGTCTCTTTCAGCCAACCAATCTTCATTTGTACCTTTGAAAACCTCTCTTAAAAGCATCACTTACTTTAGGCTCATTGCTAGTGGACAGTTACTATATTAGCCCCATGGCTGTACTGTGCAGGTATGAAAGACTATAAGCAGAAGCGGTAACAGAGGAGAATATAGGCTTATCATACTCTTTCTGTCATTCCTGTTTCTACCTACTCATACTTTTCCATTCTGATTTGAGGGAGAAATAAGAAATTATCTACCCTTGCTAGCACATGGGGATAAATAACAGTTTAGTTGCATTTTTCAACTGTGCTTCTGCTAAGGCTTAGTTACTGGAACCATCGCTCTTTGTAGTGTAGCAAACAGCCCCAAAATCACAGATAATAGAAGAGCTACCAAGTCTACAGCAGTTTCATCTCAGTGTTCTATCACAGTAAAGTGGCTATTTCACACCAAAGTGTAATGCTCCTAGGCCTGCTGCTGCCAGTATTCTGTGGGGGTTTTTTCTTTATTTTTAAAAAAACCCAGACCCTCAGGAAATGGGTATTTCATCTGAGCCACTCTCTCTTTTTGGCCTTTCTTTAACTGTGAAGATGAGAGAGGGATGAGAAAAATGGGGAAAAGGATGGAAAAAAAGGTTTATCATATACTAAAGAATGACTATAAACTGTTTCAATTAAGGAAATAATATTTTTTATAATGAGGCTGACAATTTTTCACAACTTTTTCTTTTCTGATCATAGGAACATTGCAACAGAGCTTTTAGTTATCATAGCAATTCAATCTACTACTGAATCTCATCTAAAATAGAAAGTCATGGCACGATGCTGAGGATTGTATTTTGCTTTTAATTTATTTCACTGTAAAGTTAAAATAACTCCACAGATTTTAATAGGACTGCATTGAAAAACCACTGAGAATCTCTCTTTTCTATGCTGTTTTTATTTAAAAACCCCCTTATGATCAAAACTGGTTTTGAGCTTGCATTTGTGCAAACTGCTAAAACGAATGCAGTTCTACGCCGATAAAAGATAGCCATGAAATGGACTCCTGAAGATGGCTTTCACCTCACTGCATTTAGTTGCAACAACTTTCAACACTTCTAGCATTTCATCTCCATGAGGATCCGACATCCATGTGGCTACTTTTTTTACTAATCTCAAGTAAGTGCTCCCAAGTCAGGGCACAAACCGGGAGAAATTCTGCTTTCCTCCATAAGGTACAGCAGTAGAGCAGGCTTTTGTCCAGATGTAAACATTTGTTACCATAACAGACAAAAAAACACAGGCAAACAACATCCCAGCATCAGTTTATTGTAGACTGTGCGCATGGGCATACCAGTAAAGACATATGGAATAGAATAGTTTAGAAATTATGATTTGGTGTCACAGTGTAGGCTTAAGTGAGTCCTATTATTACTTACAAGACGACTCCACATGTCCTGCACTGAACCCTAGCTTATTAAAGTCCAAGAATAACCTAAAGGCTGAACAGACACCCATTGATTTATTACCTTTTAAAAAAATTAATTAAAATTCATATCGGGAATTGCTAGCTTTTAGTAGTGACAACAATTTTTCCAGTTATTTCCTTATTTCTGCAAAAATCTCAATAAGCCTCCCCACACACTTACCTACATGTGCAGTCCATATGTGCTTTCTTCCCTTCACAAATGTGATTGCTGCAGTATTTTCTTCTGTTTCTGTCTTGTCTTTCAAATACAGAGCTATAGGATTACACATTGCTGCACTTTTAATTAAAAAATATAAGTACTGATGTGATTGATAGAATCCTGACAAGGAAACATTTATCAGAAGCCAAGATTAAGATTTTGGGTTTGGTTTTTTTTTTTGTACCGAAGCTGGGACATAGACTTTTGATGCTGATCAACCTGGCCTCTGTACATGGCACTGATCTATCATATCATTCTCGACTTTCCATGTAGAGCTCTCAGTCCCTAGATGCTATCCAGATTTAAGCAATTAGTACTGCACGGGATGATCGTTGTCTGATCTCTTGTTCCCATATGGTGTCCATTAAGAAAGTGATCCACAAACTGTTAGTGGTGTGGTGGTGCTCTTGGCATAAAGCAAAAGTCAAGGACAAATGCCACGAGTGCCTGGTGACACAGTCCCACTTCCAGTGTGTCCAGCATCGGAGCCTGTTTAGGAACCTTCCTTTGACTACTACTTTTCTCCCTTTCCATCCTGACCTTTTTCATGTTACAGTTTACTGCCCCTACAGCTATGCTTATGCAGCCATTTGTGGGACCTCACGGTGAACCAGAGCAGTAGAAGGAAAACCTTTCTAAAGACACTTTATCATGCATTGCTCACGTTAGAATTATAAAATAATATATATTTTAGAGGCAACATCTGAAGACCATCTGGTCTTCATCACTAACTTCACAGAGGAAAATTTCAAGTTTAGATCAGGTTGTTAAGAACCTTGTCCCATTGAATTTTGAAAATCTCTAATCTTCCACAACTTTTCCCAGGCTCTATTCCAATGACTGAACACCCTCACTTGGAAGAATTTTCTCCTTCTACCTAGTCAGATTTTTTCCTGCTGTAACTTGTGTCTGTTGCTGGTCATCTGTGTACCTCCAAGAACAACCATAGTCTGTTTTCTGCATAATCACCCACGAGGTCACTAAGACAGCCCCTGCAGCCTCAGCTCCAGGCTGAACAGACCCAGCTCTCTGAGGCTCTGCTTGCACATTAAGTACTTTGGGTCCCCAAGCAGTAGCTGGCTCTCTGTAGGAGTTCATCAGTATCTTGAGCTTGGGATCCCACTCAAGCCCCCAAACGTGATCTCACAAGTGGTAAATACATGGGAATAACCACTTCCTTGGCCCTCTGGCAGCTTTCTGCATGCAGATAGCCTTCAGCTGCGTTGACAGAAATGAAGGAGCAGTAAAATTCAGATGTGTAGGGATGCCTAGAATATAAGTTCCACTGAGACTTAATTCAAAACTTATTGAAAAATAACAGAGTCTTTCCTGACTTCACCCAGCATTCATTCAAATCCTCAGTATGGCCAAATCCTGCATGCACTAGGGCTTATCTGCATGAATGCATTTAACTCTGAACAAGATGCATCAAAGCAAAAAAGTACTTTATAACTGCTTTGATCAAAACCTGACAAAATAAACCATCAGTCTTCACTTTACCACAAATCCTCTTCCCCAAAAGGGGGTGGATTTTTCCCTAGGGACACAAAAGCACTGTAGAAGGGATAGAACAGATTTCTACAGTTCTTTGTGTTGCTACCACCTCATAAGGTGGGAAATAATTGGGCATGTTGGCATACTACAATGGAGAGTCTGGGGCTGTACCTGGTCACAAACATCACACTTACACCAAAACAACAATAGTGTTGATAGGTTTGGATAATAGTATTGTGTGATAGATGCAGGAAGTAATCCTTCCTCTTTTGCAGTAGTGTGTCTAAAAAGACTGCTCAGCAAGTAAAGAAAGAGCCCAGAAGAACAACAAAGATGTTCAAACATCTTTGCAAACACGCTTGTGAGAGCAGAGTGAAAATTTGGAGGTGTTCAGCCCATGCTTTTCCACATTTTCCAGTCCAAGAATCAGCTAATCCTCATGCAGAATTTCCTGAACTTATTGTGCAATGTTCCCGTACTATTCTCCACTTTCAATCAAAGAAAAATTAGACTAGCCTTTAATTCATTTAAGTTTAATTAATACTGTTTGTTCCTCTCTGCTTTGCTTGCATGCATATGAATATGTGTGTACCTGGTTTAAAAAAATATTGTCTACACAATTCTTTCACAAACTGTCCGGGGGCAGAGAAAAGCTGGTTTAGTGTAAAGAATAGACAATCGGGGGAGGACACTCATGGAAACAGTCCTCAGCTATGTTTTAGCTACTGCAAAAAGAAAGGCAGTAATTGTTTTCCACGTTGGCTACTAGAATGGTCTTAAATTCCAACAAATGTTATTCATGCAGAATATTATTTCAAGGCTTCTCTCTTCTCATGAACCTGGATACCAATAAGCAAGTGAGCAAGAAGGATGAGTCTTAGGAGGATGAAGACAACAGAATCACGATGATGCTTTAAGAAATACTCTTCTTGGTACAGCTTCACTCTGCACTGTGCTGCTTCTGGGCCTGAAAAACTAATGTGGCCGCCATATGTTATAATCCTTGTCACACCCCATGAAATTACAAACAGTTATTCATTCACAAGATTTCTGAACTGTATTAGGGAAACTGAAGAAATCCATATTGTTGTGCTTCCCTCTTGCATGAAGCCTGTGAGTTCATAAATGGAAAGGGAACAAAGATTTCAGACTTTGGCTCATCACGGTAGGTTTGTTAATCACAAAACAGCTTAGTCTAGGAACATTTACAATACTAGAATTTTTGAGAAGTCTCAATAGTCTTCCATAAAAAGAAAGTAAGATGTCTTAGCAATGTGCCATACAGTACTAAAATTACCTGTTGTAAGCAGATTTGATTGTAAACTGAGGAACTAATTAGAACTGTCATGATTAAAAAAGCCTTTGTCTAGACTTCTGGTTCACATCAGCTGCAGGGTGACTCAAGTGTGACTATAGGGGACTGAAATGGAGAAACAGGGTGCCTAATGGAACACCTGAAATAACGGGTCAGTATCCGCTATGTATTATAATGATGTGTTTGCAGAACATCTGCAAGAATAAAGAACAGCACCTCAGTGAAGAGCAGAAGAGAGCAGATTTCAGTGTGGTTTAAGTATATCCTAAATGCCATGTGTGGAGGCTCATTTTTCCCCCCTTAAAAGAGCCTTGTTTCGTAGAGTACACATAGGTTTCTGGCTGTGTCATGTTAATTCCACATGCTCTTTGGTCATCTGATTGTTTAAGCACAGCAGAACCCAAAAAGAAACCATTCAGGGCTTTCTGTATGATGGACGCGTGCAGTTTGCTATAGTACATATAGATGTTTTCTTAAAAGTTAAGTACTGTGTGTTTTTAAATACTCCTTTAGGAACAGAGATAGGAAAATAGAAGGAAAAAGGAAGGGCGACAAGGAAGCTCGTTTTTCATAATTCTTAGTAAGCAATTTCACTTTACAGATCCTGGCTATATGAATACCTGTCCTGATATTAGTAATCTACTTCAAACACTTCATAGAATCATAGAATTGTTTTGTTTGGAAAGGACCTTTAAGATCATCAAGTCCAACTGTTAACCTAGCACTGCCAAGTCCACCACTAACCCATGTCCCTCAGCACCACATGTACGTGTCTTTTTAAATACCACCAGGGATGGAGACTCCACCACTTCCTTGGGCAGCCTCTTCCCTACGTTTCTCCTTCAGTATGAGACCTAGCAGAATTTTTCACTGCTTGGGAAGCTTCCTTGGTAAGAACTTTGACTTCTGCACTTCTCAGTCTTTGTGATCTACTTGTGCTCCCAATTTGTCTATCTAATCTGACATTTTGTCTTTCCATGGCCATCTGTTTATTATATGTATTCAGTACAGGAAGGTAGTGGTCTACTGTACAGCTGAAGGCTCTACAGAAAAATAATCTGGATTTCTTATTATGAGTCTCTATTATATGATGTTTTCATATATGATGCTTTGAAATTTCTGGGACAGCTCTTATCTTCTCCAAATACAGATTTTTAGTAAATCGTATTTCTACACATTAATAAGATTAAAGTGTAGAAATACATCAGCACAGAACTGCTGGACGATCTTGGTTGTAATTACATTTATCTTCCTGTTTTGTTTTTCATAGTGCTTGATCCTACAAACATCCATGTACATACTGTCTTCATATGAATAGTCCTGTTGAAATCAACAGGAATGGCTTCACGTGTGAAGTTATGCACCAGCCTGTGTATTTGGAAAACGAATGCTGAAAGATTCAAGTTGCCCAGAAGCAAGACGTTAAAATCCATATATGGTCTCTTTGAAGAAATTAAAGCCATATTGTAGGGCTATTACAATTATTCTAATTTTCAAAATATAAGCAATGACTTTGAGAATACAAGGAAGGCTCAGTTGAAATTGAAGTACATAAAGGTACACAGATACGTGGAAAACAGCTCTGGGATATTAACAGAATTATTAGGTGAATACTTAGAAGCATTTTAGAATTACAGTTTGTTCAAACAAAAATCCTTTCCTTCCTCCCATACCAAAATATATCTAAATTTCAAATATTTTTGTATTCTTCATTAAAAGCTGCTGTTCTCAGCAAAATTCAGCATTGCATAGGTAAACCCCATAAGCCCATGACTTCCTTGGCAAACAGTTCAAAGACAAGATAGGGTTTATGTCTTTGTTTCAAGTCAGACTGTTTCACCTTTCATCTTAAAAAGAGATTGGAAAGCTGATAAATGTAATCCCCTGAATGAGATATTTGTGAATTTTTTTTTGCTCTAAAGCCACTGGAAGGTTGCTTATTTTCAGAAGCATCATCATGTACCTTTTGAGGAAAAAAAAGAAACTGCACATGAAGATCTTAAAGCGGCAGGCACTTCAAAAGTTGTTTAAAGAAAAAACTCCTGTTACAGTGATAGCAATTTGTTCTTATACCATGCAGTCTCTCTCTGTTGCTAAGTTCTATTGAAAATTAAACACATATTACCTGCACTGGAACCTGAGTCAGTCATCCATCTGGAAGGACTCTCATCACCTCTGGCTCTACCGAATATTCCACAATAGAGACAGCTGGAACTGAGGGAAGGACTTGAGAAAGCCTCATGCCATCTCTTTGTTCTGCCCACGGAAATTTCCCAGGAGAACATCACAGCATCTACTAAGCACCTATGGAGGGCTTGAGTGCAACAAGGAGCTCCCACAGCACATTTATAAGCAAGGCCAACGATCACCACAAGTAATTTCATAGAACTAAAATAAATTGTTTCAGAAACTAAAACAAGATAAGCAAACATACAAAGAAAATCCAGAGACGGCCCCAGCCCCAGATGGGTGATGTGTGCTAATGATCACTTTCAATACCCAGCAGTGGAGCAGACTCTCTTTGCTTGCCAACTAGACAATTATTCAGTATTTTAGCTCTGGTTTTGTTTAAGTTCTGTACTTACAGTTTGCTTACAATGCTGTCTGCTCTTCAGCCTAGGGATGGATGAATTAACCTTAAAATTAATTTAAAGTTAACTAGCTCAAATACTGAAAGTGGTTTAGCCACAGCAACTCCATGTCAGCCAATTTACCTTGCATACACACACGTACAGATAAAACTACTTTTTTGAACAGTGAATTAGCTTCCATGGTATTACACACGACTGTGTCTAAAACTGCTGTTACCAAGCCGATGGATTTAAAACTAATTTGGTCATATCTACACTATATTTCATAGTCACATGATCGTTCATTTAAGACTACGTCTGCAAAACCAACTGTTGAAAGCTTGAAATGAATTTTATTCCAACAAAAATAGCAGAAGTGTGGAGTTAAGCTGTTCAAAAGCTGAATCTCTTCACATGTGGGGGAACTCTCCCTTCCTCCTGAAGAAACTGCCTCCAATTTTGCCATGCAATTGCACTTTCTTTATGTTTTTTTTTCCCTGTCATTCTACATCATAACACCACAGAATCTTGCAAACATTACAGACTTTCATGTCATACAGGGACCTTTTTTTCCTTTTTTTAATTGGGAGGAATCATCAAATGTATTAACAGAATTCTTATCAATTTTTAAAGGCATAACAAAGGACAGTTAAGAACAGCTCTGTGACATGCCTTTATTACGAAGCAAAGAATCACTTAAAAAAATGAATGCAAGCTTTTAAAAATGGATAGCAGAAGTAATAATGTTCAGAACAAGCTTCAAGGTAAACAGAAAATATTTATGACATTGCAATTTGTCAGGACAATTTTAGAGCCAATTGACAGGTCATATTGTCTGCTGATTTCTACATATTGGAAGACATTAATTCAAAATTTGTGATAAAGAGTGATAAAACCCATTCAACTTCAAAGAAATTAGTGACAGAGTCTACTGATTTTTTGCTATTAAATTCTCTCTTTTAAAAAAATTTTTAAACATACAAGTGTATTAGCATCTTGAATAAAGGAGTATCTTCCTGATATCTGCATAAAATTAAACAAAATTTGAGGGCATAGGAAGACCTTAAAGACACATCCCTCCCCTCAGGGACAAGAAGTTTCTGAGAATGTTACAACAACATATATTGTAGTTGTATTTGTTTTCCAATTAGTTAAAGAAAGAATCCTTCAGGAAACAAAGACATATTGGGACAATACGGGATATTTAAAGCATGGTGATAACAATAAAAGGAGAGATGAGTCTGTCAGTATTTTGCCCCCAATGAAGAGAGTTGAAGGAGCGATTTCACTTTGTTCAAAACACCTGACATAGCACAGGACTTTAAATTTACACTAACTTGAGAAAGCTGGGTGTGGAGACATGTCTGACTGATTGCTCTTTCAAAAATTGCTGTCGCTGAAGTGTTTCTGTTTAAATAACATATTGCTTTTCAGAAACAAGATGTGTACTATAATGCTGCAGAGACTGGAACTGCAGGTGTTGACCTGACCTGTCGAAGGAGATCACAATGAACAACAGAGGTTTAGAGCCTAAAGCCTCAGACTGGAATGAGTGCACTATGGAACTTTATACCAAGAAAGGTGATGGCTGGAGGCTTAAATGGGGCACCCTGAAGATGACCATGAGCAGGGTCAGTGAGGCAATTTATTTAGGAATTGTCACACTATTGACCAATGTTTGTCAGGGGATAGAGTAGACTCAACGCTAGTTTGCAAATTCAAAGTCTCTAAACTATAACAACGCTTCTCAGCGCTCTTCCACCTTGTGATCAGCACAATGTCAAGCAAAAGCATGACAGGAGACTGCCCTGCATGATCTGCCTATATGGTCCACGAAAAGCAGTTTTATGTAAAGTCTACAAAGCCCTGCAACCAAATCAATAAGACTACTTTTGAGTTTTACAGACTTGTCACAGGTACTGGCATTATATCAATTCCAAGCCATCATTCTAACAGGACTCAGGAGAATTCCTCAACAGCTTTATTCTCATCAGAATATTCTTTCCAGGACTTGATTGCCACTGTGAACTCTGAAAGGTGGATTAGGTTACAGGGTATAGATGTACTTCCCACTCTTATATCTAGAACAAAACCTCTTACAATAAAATAGATTTAAATATATATAAAATGGTAGTTGCAGTTGCCAACACTTAAGTTAATAATTTTTACTTTGGAAATTAACCAAAACCATCTGTGTTTGTAACAATACCTACCCCTCCTAAAACCTTAAGACTAGCCATAACTCAGAACTGAGAAATGCATTCATTAAAAAAGCAATAAGCAAGAACACTTACGGAAGATTATATGTGATATAGTGTAATGATGAAAAAGTACCAATTTATGTAACAATCTAGCAAGTCTGTTGAAAAATTTTGTTATTTTTCCAATACCTGATGGTGTAGAATATGTAAAATGCAAGGTCTTGCTCTTTCATACTTTTGATCTGATTTCAGATTAGTCAGAATCACTAACAAGCATGAGCACGTGAGAAAAGCTAGCTTTGTGTGGATTAATGCAAAATAAAATATATTTTCTGGTACTTGGTACTGAAATGCTTTGACTGGCTATGACTAATTTTGCAGGAACAGACAATGTTTTAGAAAATTCCCTCCAGAAGATTATATCCAACCATACACTCTGTTAATCACTCAAGATACAATTATTATTTAGTTTACTTTATCAGGAGGTTTTTCACTGTTAATCACTACTGTATCCCTAAAGGCACTAAGTGACTAATCTTACAGACTTGATTGAGACTCCTTGTACAATTCAACAAAAGAAAGGCTCTCAAAAACTACCCCAAGCATTATATTCAAAGTTCCTTTTATTTCAATGGGCTTCATATCAGAACCTGAAAACTATTTTCTTCTAGAAAATTCATAGTTTAGTAACTATTTTTAGTTATTCTGATATGCAATCTTCACCCAGATCCACAAAGATTTTCCTGTGGAGGTACCTACATATATTTGCAGATCTTAGACAATGTTTTTAATTTAATTCCAGAAATTTTCTGTATTTTTGTCCTCTTCTGCACTGAAGGGGTCCATTTAATCCAAATGTTGGTCCAAGCAAGTATCTATCCCTACAGTTAGGTTCATACACACAATGTGATTTTCAAAAGTAGCTGAGGGACTTGGGCGCACAAATTCCTTGTGCTGTTAAGCAGCTAGAAGCTTTGAAAAGTCTCTCCCCTGAAGCCAATGTTACCACAACATTAACATCATAAATAAGGCAGCACCTAGAAGTCCCCCAGCAGCACCTTTGAAGGGAGCCTTAAAAACCTGCTGTGTCAGAAAAACAGCTGCAGTTAGATTTTTTTTTTTTTTTTTAATATATAGAATATCTGTTCACTCAGTAAACACAGCTTGTTTAACTGGGAGTGTCAAAAAATGTGGACTATATTGCCTAACACAATTACTACCAGTTTGTGTACAAGAGATTTTAATCAGCATTCAAAGCCAATTTAAGGGGATTAAATTATGTTATTTAGTCATAACTTTAACAAAGCTGCAAGCTGAAGAACTTTTTTTAAATATTGCAAAGGATTTCAGAAAGTTTTTCATAAATGTAAAAAAAACCAACATTTTGGATTTGGAAAGAACAACTTGTGCTAGAAATGTCAAACTCTTTGACCTGACAAGGAAAAAAAAAATAAAGTGTAAATACAAACCCTCAGTATAAAACGTTACAGAATATTAGCATCTACAGCCAACCATATCAGTGATAGCCTGCATGGATGCAACCAAAGAACAGCCATATTGAATTCAGTACCACCGAGCCTTTCATGTGAAGAACACAATGCACGTCATTCACATCACTGATTCAAGACTGAGAATAATCTGCATTATAATTTCTAAATACATTTATGAAATACTCTGTGAAAAACATTCTTTCAGAGCTTCAATTAAAGTACAGACATGTCAGTAAGTCAAGTCCACAGTACACGCGTGCATTTGGTGGACAAGAAGGGGTTTGCATTTTTGCCAAAGGAAAAAAAAAGGAGCAAATAGATTATCTCAAATTGCACAGTGGGATTAACTGAAAAATGTATAATAATGAAATAAAAGTTTCAGACTTGCTGCCATTGGCCAAAGTAGCTTTCAAATCCATAGTAGTATTATAGTAGTTTATTACTCCAATTCACAGAACAAATACCTACAAAGTCTCCCCCGCACAGAATTTATGCCTTATGGGGAAGACTTTCCTTATAAATGAGTCCAATTCAAACCAAGTGAGGAAGCAGGAAATTAGGGTCAGAAAATTATAGAACAAGGAAAAAGAATGCTGTAATGTAGACTCCATCCCAATTAAGTTATTTTTACAGATGGACCTAAACAAACACTCAAGGAGTTTATCACTAAACTTATTGGGAGATCAAAACCAAAAAGTCCTTTTGTCAGGCTGCCACATTTAAACAGATCTTCCATCCTTAGAGGAATCCTGAGTCACATTGCTGTTGGAAACTGCTCTGTAACTGCTTTCAGAATCCTAATTTTGCCAAAGATTTGGGACCAGTTGCTCTGTGAGAGCTGCTGTTCCCACTGCTACAAGAAAATAATTTCCTTGGCTAAGCGCATGCATCTTATTTTCTTAATTGTGATATTTTTGGCTACATCTCAACCTGCCTTCTCTCTGACTACTGAAGGTAACGTTATCCATTTCAGCTTAACAGCAGTGTAATGAAAGCAAGGGAATCTGACTAACAACATAGTGAAGCCTTTTGTTCAAAAGTTATTTACTCTGTGGAAAAATAGGGCTCAGTCCCATAAAGTTTGTATAGTGGGATATTCTGAAGGCTTACGTTACAGTACAGAAAATCTCTTCCACTTCAGACAAACAAAGAAGAGTATAATAATAAAAAGAAACACTAGACAGAAATATTAAAAGCTCAGAATACATTACAGTCACTTTCAAAGACTACACATAACCTAAGGCAAAATTTGTTACATAATGAAATCCAGTGACTTATTTGCATTTAAAAAAAATAGGTTTGTTTTATTCTGTGGGAATATTTATGAATGATGGACATAATGCAAGCTAATACTTGGCATACTGATTCAAGGAGAAAGAACTTACCTGAGAAATTTGATTAAAACTGTGAAAAGTGAGGATCAATGCTAGGTAACTCAATTAGTTCATCAACATCTCTGAGACGCCTTGATAAAGCCTCGCCTCACCTTAACCAGAAATGTAGCAATGTCTATAAAACTTTCATCAGAATTTTCTCTAATATCTGGACCACAATGCAAAAATTGGAAAATCCACAAAATTCTTTGGTTTTTGAGAATATGAAATTGGATAAATGCCTTGCCCAAACAATCCTCCAGCGGGATTTAGTGGTAGAGAGGAGGAAGAAAATTAGTTGGCTTTAGTTGTGTTTAGCTTAAATCAACCTTCATTTTTTTTTTTAATAATCTTTGCTTCAATCTTTTGTGAGGATAACAATTATAAAATTAAAAATAAAAAAATTGAGCTATCATTCCAACCAAATCCTAACAGTTGCTTCTCCATTCTTGGGTCTCATATCTGGCTTTTAGAGAAAATTTCTCTTCTTTTTGTGGTGAGGCAGGTCTGGAAAAGGGATTTTCTACATGCTTAAGATCTTTAATTCAGCCTTCTTTGGCCAACCCTGTTAATTGCATTATCTTTGCCATGTTTAGATTCTGATTTTTCCTCACTTTTTTATTTAAAAAGTCCTCTCAAGAAAAATGCTTAATTACTAATGAAATATTCACAGCTTATTAGCCTGAACTCCACCCCCCCACCCACCTTTTTTTCCCCTTTCCTCAGATCAGGAGATTTCTGACACCTGAATAAAATATTTTCTTTTAAGTAAATGCTCTAATTTATGCCAGTGCTGGGAATATTCCTGCTGTTATACCTTTGGCAATCCATAGCTGTAAGAAATCTACCTAGAGAAGACTGGGCATGCATCACAGAAACAGTAGCTGGGGGCAGGGGCTTGTGTAAGTTGGCCTACAAGGCTTGTTGCTCTGGGAAATGTGTTTCCAGAGCATTCTGATATTTATTTTTAAATCCTCCTTCCTTAATTTTAATGACAACCCCTCTCGCTTACTTTCTTCAAGTCCAATTCCTTTCTGAAATACTATTCTTCTCACTCTGATGGATTTCTATAATGAATGAATGTGGCCATTTCACAAAGTCTGGATGCCTTGTGTAGAGCACTGAACAGCAGCCTCTGTGGCACCCAGCGAATAAAAGCTGCAAGTGGCAAGTGACTTTGCATCACCCTCCCATGCGTTGTGTTGGTCTGGGCAGACACTGCATGTACGCAACAGACATAAGCATTGACCAAATGTGTGATGTGTATGTAGTACTTTTAACACACAGAGAATACATTATTCATAAAGGCATCCAGGAAAGCAGTCAGTTGGTTTTTTTCCACATTTTCATGACATGTTACATATACTTTCTGCAATATAGGTGTGCCCTCTGGGTATCCTCACTGGATGTGAAAGTGCCTCCCTAATTTTGCCCCTCCGTATAATATAGGAATTCCCATGCTGCATCCTAGCACTAGCTGATGGGTCACACAGCCTCTTTGAAATGTAGGCTTGGGGCCAGGCCCTGTTTGCTTATTGAGTTTTGTAATTTTTGCAGTTCTTTAGAGTCAGCTCATCCCTTTAGGCAGTTCAAACATGTTAAGCTCTGCCTGTCACCAAGCAATTACCTCCAGTGCTCTGAAACAAAGCAGTCTTCAACTGCTGCTCTGTGGCGTGGGAAGAACTCAGTGGTAAGCCATCAGCATCTCCAGAAAATGAGCTACTGCTTGCCAAGTAGGTGCACAGAGACAGAAGTCAAGTGTGATTGAAAATATAAATGCACCTGCAGCAATAGTTCTCTCAGGTTTATCATCATCATCAATATCGATCAAAGTTGACAAATTCAAAGAAAAGAAAAGGAAAACCTCTTAAGAGATGCAAAATGGAAATAGAGCTTTCTGGGAGAACATGCTGCAACAACTCTGTATTTTAGCATGCAAAAATTTATGGGAGGCAAGCCCTGGAAATGTCCAGGGGCAGTAAAGTGGTATAAAGCCCAAAGCCAAGTTTCCAAGAGTTTTTTTGGGGTTTTTTTTGTTTGTGGTTTTTGAGGGGTTTTATTTTGGTGTGGTGGGGGTTTTTTTGGTGGTTTTTTTTTTTTTTTTTTTTTTAAAAGCTTGCACCCTAATAGCTGCCACAAGATTAACGAACTGGCCCAAACCCGATTAAATCAACAGGTGACTTCACAAGAGTTTAGACCAGGATTTACATTTCAACTCAGTACAGCTTTTAAAGTGTGAACGTAGGTTTCACAGGGGAAGTTCCACCATTTGTAGCAAACATCTAAGGTGACCTTGCTGAACTGGAAGTCATGCTAGGCTATACTGCTAGCAAAGAATGAAAAGATACCAGATACCATAACCAGCTTGTATATGGTGTAATGACTGCACATTAAAGAGCTCCGCAGCCACTATGCGATGTGAACTCTCACACTGTTTTGTCTAATTCTTCATGATCAACTTCAGCAGCTGACAGACCACCCACCAGGCTGAATCATGGACAGGGCAGGAGGAAGCTCAGGAAACTATTCAGACACTTCTATGTAACTTTGCAACTCATTTTTTGTAAAACAAGAGACTGTCCTAGGTGAAGACATTTTTCCTAATATCCAATCTAAACCTCCCCTGGTACAACTTGAGGCCATTTCTTCTCATCCTACCACTTGTTACATGGGAGAAGAGACTGACACCCACCTCACTACAACCTCCTTTCAGGTAGTTGTAGAGAGTGATAAGGTCTCCCCTGAGAAATTACCACACAGTAGTTCTTAGGTCTATGGTATTCCTTATTTTCTTTTTGAGAGGCTTTAACATTTATTTTAATATAGAGAAATTACTGCCTAAAAACATTATTTTAAATTCTTAAGTGACATGATCTCAAACAATGAGGCAGCTCTTCTGGACTTACGTAATCAAAACATATGGGGTAATCTAGCAGACCTAGTAAAAGAAAGGTGCTCCTCGAGGAAAGATCGAAAGCTGTCAGTAATGGAGTGGCAAAAAGACGGCTGTATTTAACCAACCTGCACCACCTTTGTAACCCCCGCCCCGCCCTGCCCCGCACCAGCCGTGCCGCCCACCCGGCCGGTACCGCCTACCCGACACTGCCACCTAGCGGCCGGGACGCTGCTCGGGCCCGCCCGGTCCCACCGCTACGGGGCGATCAGAAACGTGTCAGCAAAACGTCGAGGTTACAATTCCACAGGCTAAAAAGTCAGGAAATGGACATCAGAGATTTCCACGAAATAATTAAACTGAATAATGAAAACCTAGTTTTAGCTTCAGATGCGAGCACGCAGTTCCCACAGAAGCCGTTTGGAGCGTACGAACAAGTCAGAACTGAGCGTTACACAAGAACAGAACAGTTTGCACTCAGCCTCTTCGGTGAATTCTTATGTTCTTCTACATGTACGATAGGGATGATATCAACTATAGCATAGTTTAGTATAAAAAACTCAATTCACATGTGCTATCCTAGAAACAAGACTTACTGAGAACTAAAGATGGAAAATCTTAAACTTCTAAAATTAATTCATTTTCTAAAATACAAAACAGTTGTATTTCTAAAACTGTGAGAGAAGTCACTATGGAATAAAACTATCTAAATTTCTCAGTCTAGTCGTATGTTATTAATAGAAACACAATTAACAGGAAAGTTGTTATTAACTAGCGGTACATTGCAGTTTTGGAAACACACGGTTACCAACCCAAAGAATTTCTTGTATAATTACAGGTAGAGAAGCAACGAATAATCCTGAAGATAGATCGCTACTAGTACATTTAGACTGATGTTTTACTTGAGGTCTGCTTCATTCTCATATGGAACTTTCCATTAAATGCTTGACCTCGTCTTGATCACATGCACGCATCTTCAGAATCATGTTAAGATTGCACTGTCCTTTGCTTAACACAAGATGACCCTGTTATCTGAAGTAAAGGCAAAAGTAAGGCTAATTAAAAAATAAAAAAAAGGAGTTTTCTGTAAAAAAAGCCAAGAAAACTCTCAGATATCACTAGAGTAAGGAGGTTTATCCCAGTATAGGCTAAAGATGAATTGGATATTCACTGCACGCTTTGTCTAAAAGAAGTCCTACAAATCTACTGGCCAGGGAAGGAAAAGAATTTAGGCCTTCTGTATCAGAAAAATTAATCTCTACCAACAGTATACCTAATTAATAGTATATGCTTCTAGACAAAAAAACTACCAGTAGCAAAACAGGAAATCGGTAATCGTTCCCTTTTTATTGTGTAACAATGGGAATAAAAGTGCATGTGTTATATGTGTTACAAAGTTTCCAAAGGAAGAAAAAAATTCTCAGCACCAGAACATTTGAGCTCCATTTCCTCCACTGGAATCACTGCACAGGAAATGAGACATTTTAAAAATCAGTGAAGTCATTGAGGCTGTTCTTTGAGATGGCTGTGGTTACCAAAACTACTTTTACCTCTGTAGTTTTACTAGATTTCCACTAGAACCTCTTTAATGTGTACATACACTGATTTTACTCAGCCTGTTCCCATTAGTGGCACAACAATTTTCTTTCAGCATAAGAAATAAAAATGAAAGAAAAATACTTAATCATGTCAGAAAGGAAATAACCTAACTGGAAAAGATCCCTGATTCTAAGCTTCAAGATGATGGAACAACTACACCATGCAGGACCCTACATATACTGGAGGGTGAAATAATCTGGTGTAGAAGCAGAAACGAGAATTTTCTCACAGCAGTACATTTACTTTATACTTTTCCACAGTTGTTTATGAGCCAGCAATACTTACGGAAACAGTTTGTACTAAATTCCTCACATAAACTATTTTGCACATGGTCATTGGCAACCAATTGCCTTTGAGAAAATTAATTCACAGTTGATTAGATACAAGATCTTAAATGGGTTGATAAAAATATCCCCATAAACAGTCTATCCAGGGTTTCTACTTATTTGATTTCTGAGCACACTATATAAACTGTCAGTCCTTTGACTTCATCTTTCCCTCCTCCTTTTCTGAAGATATATATGGATTTTTAAATTAAGATGACTTATGTAATTATAGAAACAAACAAGGTAAGTGACCTCTATTATATTTGAGATAGGCAGTTAATCAGTAAACTCCATTATATGTCATGCATAAGATATTTGAGATCAGAAAAAAAGCTATAGCCAGCATACTGTTTTCTTAGTCTAATTCTACACTCCATATAAAATTGTAAATATCCATCTAAACTCCAAGTCAGAGAAACCTCTGGTGCAGTTCAAAGGTTTTCTATGGACTCTTCTGGAAAATTTACTCTTCTCCTTTGAAAAAAGAGACTTAAAATTAAAAAACTTAAATATAAGTCAAAATCTGATTGTGTTTTCATTTGTAATAGTTTTCCACCAGGAAAGAAAATGAAGCATTTAAAGAAAATTAAAATATCCAAATAAGACCTTTTACGTACCTACAAATCAAATTTTCAGTGGGAAAGATGTTAGTGTCAACCTGCATTGGTTGCAAACATCTATTTGACTTGATACTTGGTTTGCAACAAATGACCAAAATTGGAACGTTTCAAAAAAGCTTCCATTCAATCAATCAACAATTCCACTTTGAGATTCTCAAAGAGGGTCTTTAGACATGATGATTAACCCTAATGTGATAAAGTTGTCAGTCATCCTGCTGAGAAAGTATCATGGAACAGGAAGACATAAATGTCACATCCTAATAGTAAGGGAATTATCTGGATGCACCTTTTCCTCTGGACACAGAGTTTTTGGATTTTAAAAAAATATTTTTCTCTTTTTTTTTTTTTTAATTTTAGGTCTGTTACTTTTTATTAGAATTTAGAATTCTGGACCTTTGATATAATGTACTCTAGTGAAAAACACTTTAAATTCTTTATATTGGCTGCAATAAAGTAAACTGTGCTACTGCACAGTGTAAGATCATTTAAAAATAAACTGCCCCAAATGCCACAGATTAACAGCACAAACAATAGGCACTACTTCATCTGCAAGACAAGAGCTGACCAAACCTCTCATAATTCTTCCATAGCAAAGATTTTTAAAAAAAAAAAAAAAAAAAATCAAGCCCTGAAAAAAACAACAAAAGCTCTAGCATGGGGAAAAAGAAAAATAAATTAAAAATCTGTTAAGATGTTCCTGTTCCCCTCCCCACCCCCCAATTTAAGCTTTAATCAGCAACAGACATTTTATATTAAACAGGATGAACAAACCACATAGTAAAGTGACTATACAAATCATTATTTAATGTTATGAAGTTGTTTAAAGAAAGTTTGGACCTCAGTTTTTGAAACATCTTGAGAAAATACTTTGCATGAATAAGTATGAATAGTCAGACCCTGAAAAAAATGATAGATGTTTTCTGATCACTGCCACAAAAGAACAAAAAAATGGTGTACAATTCGCAGTAATATTAGTAGGATGGGTGAGAGGGCAGAGCAATTCTTGTGCCTCAGAAAATAAACTTCATCTAAATCCTCTGTGAACTTCATACAAAATATGAAGCAGCAATTTTAGAAAAAAGAAACTTATGCTTCAAAATTTGCAGTTTTTGCAGCCTTCCTGAACATGTTGATTAAATTCTTTCAAAGTTGTTCTATTGCTTTTGAGTAGCAAGAGTAACATATACTATAAATATTACCTATTATATTTATATTGTGTATTTACTGTATGTAAATGTTGTTATGCTTTATTTCTAGACTTGAACAACTTGCTAGTTTTTCTATCAATCTTATATTTTTGTGTGCGTGATAACTTAATTTATCAAAGATTCTTTTAGACTTACTGGCTGATGCAACTAGTTACAATACTAGATCATTGTCTTTTGTCAAAAATTGCTTTAATGCATAATCCCCATCTATACTTAAAAACCTGAAGTATATAAGCAACCTTCATAATACATATGAATACTCCTTGCCAGATTGTATGATGCTTTTAGGAATAGGACACAGGAAATTTTCATTTCTTTAGAACTGGCTTCACTGCAGAAGCAAAGAAGATTTTATTTCTGTTCTTGAGTGTTTTGCTTGAAGGGTCACAAAAGAATCAGATAGCAAAGTATAATTACAAGATGAGTAAAAATAAACAACAAATAGTTTCATTAAGAAGGGATTCATACCATTGACTTCAAGGAGAATACTCATGAGCACAAGCTAATGTAAATAAGATCACAAAGCCAGTTTTGAAATATGCAGTCTTCTGACTAGGCTCTATCTTTGGCATAGGAAAATTCTAATACAAAGTGACAAATTTTTCATGTAGTCTAACACAAAAAGCATACCATTGCCTATCAACAGCTCTGCAGTATTGCAAGGTCACGTAATCTTTCCTTCTCCAAGAAAAAAGCTACTTCAAGTCACAATTTTATCATGATACTGTGGGTGCAAAAATTATCAGACAGTAACAACAGAGACCATTATACTCAATAACCTGTTTGTAAAGATTTGGTTCCTACACCTTATTCACACATCATTTTACTTTCTGAAGGCACTGTGCTATACTAATGCCATACAAGTATGACATTTGAGTTAGACTTGTACTATGTATTTTCACAACCCTAAACTCCATTTCAGAAGGATACAATGATAACCAGCCATGGACAATACAGATCTCAGCAAAAAGTAAATGCCATTTTCCAACTTTTGCTTTCACTGACCTGTTTTTCTTGGATAATTAAATCTAGTAAGCCATTGTTTGAATTAGGTGGTGTTAACAGCTCATCAAGCATAACAGTAGGAAAGAGAAATGAAGGCTGCTTCTCTCACTGCATTAAGTCATACGAAGGTCAGGCAACAATAGCCTCAGCACATCTATGCATCAGGCCCACACTGCAGTCCCCAGTGGGTATAGACAAGAAGCAATATTAAACTCTTTGTATCAGATACTGAAAGCCCATAATTTTTCCTGTGTAAATCTATGATATGTGGGCCAACATAACTAACAGTTCACATGATCATTATCTTATGCCATCATTGCTCTCCTATCACAGATGAGATTGAAGCTGCATTCCAGGAGGTACTGTAAATATATGAGACCTGATTTGCCTTTTACCATCTAGACACAGGCAATAATAGTAAGTATAAAACTGTGGCACAGAGAGGTGAAGTGATCTACTTGTTTGGACCTTAAACAGGAACCTAAACCAAGGCCTCTTGAGACACAGCCCATTGCTTTAACAGTAAGTGCACGTCCATTCTTGTTGGGTTCTGCTAATAAATGCAGGAGGAGATTTTCAATTGTGTCATTTGGTCCCTCGTTAGTTTTTCATTACTGCAGTCAGGCAGAATGGACCAACACAAGGGAGCTTTCTGAGCCTCCTGACATTAAGCCAATATAAAATGAATGGGAAACAAAAAATTATAAAATCTGACAACAGTATAACATATATACACATTTATACTTTGGAGCTCTAAGCCCCTTTTCTGAATTCTCAGCTCTCTCTCAACACTCCATTTTCAATTCCAAACTTTAAAAAGCAGCAGAACACCTTACTTGATATTGACAGTTTTTCAGGTCTATAAGTAAATTTTAATATGAAATATTCTTCAGATTGTAAAAAGAAAAGAGGAAAAAAAAGAAAACACCCATAATAAATCACTCCCTTAGCCATTAACTTGATTACCAAGGTTTGGATTAATTTGGAAACATACTGAACCAAGAAGTACTTTAAGCATTCTCAGTTAAGCCTGCAACAACTGAAAGCCAACAATAATAGGTAATGATAGTCCTTCTTTGGCTTAGACTTGCTTTCTACTCTGCTTTACAGACTGTAGTTGCTGAATTTTTCACCGTAAGGCCACCACTGATCCTTATTTTTCATCATTCCTGGAAATGTGTATTAATACACTAAAGTCTTCTGAAAGCTTGAGGCAAAGCTGAATGTTACAGTCAAGAATGTTTGCTAATGAATTTCCATTTATTCACAGTCTGTAAAACCAAAAGGTACTTAAAACATCTAATCAAGCAGTTTTCAGTCTTTTTTCTCCACAGTGCTTCTCTGAATACAATCCTTCATGCTCTGTATGTGGCCTTTATAACTCATTCTTAGATATATGTTTGTTAGGGAACCTAACAGACTTGCGTAACTATCCTGTGCTTCCTAATTATTTACCATTCCACGAATCATTGTAATGCACAAAGGTTGTTGACACTAATTCTGAAGTTGCTCAGGACTGGCACAGTGCATTGTTAGAAACCACAGGAAACAGATGGGTGTGGGCATCCCCCACCCCGACAGCCTCTTCCCCTTCTGTGGAACCAGCTGCTTCTGCCAGTGCTAAGAACTGCTGCCCCCTTCCATCCTGCCCCCCACTCTGCTGGTAGTGACAGCAGCAGCAAACACCTATAGACACTACGACCTGATCAGTAGGAACAATAATTCAGCCACTGCAAACAGAAAATACAAAGAAAATCAAATATATAAAACCTACAAACATTTGAGTTTTACGAAAAGGCTCTAGACTCACTTTAACTCTGCTCTAGGGACTGGGAAAAAATGGGAAGAAAATCCAGAAACTCAGCTAGCCTCTTAAATCTCCAACAACTTATTCTCAGTAGAAATTCCTTATTACAGTGTTGCTAACCCCATTCCTAAATGGATTTTTTTTTTTTAAAGTCCTAATTACAGAAGTGGCACTGAAGAAAACAGCATCCTAGGTCTACATCATTCTGTGCGCAATGGTCATCAGTTTGTCTACAATGTCGACTGAAAACAGAACTGAATTGTTACCACTGCATATGCCTACAATCTGCAAAAGCAGAGCTGTTACTCGCAATTTAAACTAAAAATTGGCTATAGACTTTTCAGAATACTTCAGAATGCAAACATATTATGCAAAATGCATATAGAATTATTACAAATTAATTTGCATGATTTCAAATGTTTAATCTCCTTAAAAGCTAAGCCAAAATTTAATAACTTCCCCGTTTTTGCTAAATAGATTGCTACTTCACTAAATGTATTAGCTGAATGGCTTATGAGATGAGTGGTGTAGGAATTGTGCAATACAACATTCTTGGCACCCATAAGAATATAGTAATTTACATATAAAAATAAAGTCTGTTCACTCACTCTCATTGTTATTTTTGATTCTAAAGGATTTACCAGTGACAGTTGCATAAAACATACATGAAGTTTATAAAAATTATTCTAGTGAAAGGATTTCACACTGGCTAATGAATACACAGATTCATTTCTCCTTTTAGGCACTCAGCCCATATTGGTAAAGTCTCCCAAATAACTCAATGTACTCATTTCAGTCATACACATCTTTATGACCTCAGAATAGAGGGCTTAACACTAAAGCTGGTAAATACATTAAAGATCTTGAGGGCTTTGAACGCCTGTGTACTGGGGTGCTTAAAACTGCATGCGAGTAGTGCCTTCTCTTCCTGGCTTCGCTTTCTCCAGTTATGAAATGCTTCCTTTGCATTTTGTTCCACAAAGTCTGGAATTCTCATCACTGATGGGCTCACCCCAAGGACAAACATGTATAAAACAAATAGAAATAAACTCAGTCCAAAATCAGCAAAGGATTTTAGCTGAAGACTGAACTGGTTACCAGACAGAGAACTGGATCCGTGTTTTGGGAGTAAAGGGAAAAATGTGAGGGGTTTTGTCTTGTGGGTTTTTTTTATTTTTAAATAATGAAAAACATGGACAGAGGGTTTCATCCACTTTTCAACTCCTATAAATATTCTGCTGGCTTATATTTAAAATCAATATTTTCTTTCGAGTTCTTACATTAGGATACTAATTGCTTCAGATGCATTTGTTTATGTTCATTTCTAAATAGATGAAGAGTGAATGAAATTAACACTTAGCAATTTTATGTAGTTAGCATCAACTGCATTAGAATACTACTCAGTATTATCCATTTCACAATAATTATTTAATTGTACTGCAGAAGCTCAAACTCTACATTGTCTGGCTCTGTGGCGATAAACTGTTCTGCCACTGGCCTGCTGGACAACCTTGGGAAGGCTACTTCACATCGCTGGACCACAGATCTTCCAGCAAAATGGGGATGCTGATACGACAACATAATAAAATGCTTTGAGACCTACGTAGGGCAGATATCTCCTAATCGGTGGGTACTTTTATTTATTGATTCACTAAGAATGGATTGGAGATAACATTAGTTGTGTATCAGACTGAAAAGCTGTTTATCACAGAAAAGAGTATTATTTTTGAAGCCCTCATTTCTTTTGTGTATTTTTTGAAGTAATCCACTTGATCCATTTGCTGTTCAAATGCCAAACTACTTTTATAAAACTTTATGCATAGAGTCTGGACTCCATCTGTTAGTAAAAAGATTATGTTTTCATTTGTTAAAGCTAATAGGATGTTAATAACATTTGCTTTTATTTTATTGTTATTATTGGTGCTTTTATATATTCATAGTAAAGCACATAAAAATAAGAAAACTAAACTCATACTAATCCATGTGTCCTTTGCACTAAAACACCCCCACAAACCCCACATCAAATCAAAATCAGCCTCTTTGCCCATGTTTGAGAAAAGGCATATCTCTTTAAGGGTGACTGATTAATCCGAGACTTGAAATTAAAAAAAGCTATTCCAAGAAAATGCACAAGTACTGAGACAAACCATAATGCAAGCCCAAATCCACTAGCTGAGCAGGGAACAAACCAGACTAAATCTGCATATGATGTGATTTAGCTACTTTGCCACCAATGACAATATATGCTTACTGAATATTTGGCCCTCATTAACATACAGGCAATATCTTTTTCAAAGAGTTGACTAGCGATACTACAGAAGTGATTTAAGTAAGAGGCAATAGTGTTGAGAATGAACTGAGAGGGGATTTTGGAATGAGGCCTCAACTAGAAGAACAAGTTAAGAACGGGCTAGGAACTGACTGGCTAAGTAGCAGCTCTGCAGAGAGGGATTTTTGAATCCTGGCGCAATCCAAGCTGAACAGGAGTCACCAGTGAGCCCTTGCAGTGGCAAAGGCTAACCATGTACGTAACCACATAGCCAGCAAGTCAAGGGAATGATTGTTCCCCTCTACTTGGCACATGTGAGGCTGCATCTGGTTCTGGAATATTGTGTCCAGTCTTGGAACACTCATTACAAGACAGATGAACAAACCAGTCTAGCAGAGGCCACTAACACAGGGGACTGGAGCACCTAGTACAAAGGCTGATGGAAGTGGCTTTGGTCAGCTTGGGAAACAGAAGGCTAACGAGCAATCTGCAGGCTTCACCGCCTAAAGTGGGTGGGATACAGAAAAGCTGGAGCTAAACTCTTTTTTAGAGGTGCATAGTGAAAGGACAAGACACAATGATCACAGGTTGCAATAAGGGAAATTTTGACTGGATATATGGAAAAAAGTTCAGAATGAAACTGCTTAAGAACTAGAACAAGCCGCTCAGAGAGACTGGAATCTCCACCCTCAGAGATTTTCAAAACATGACTGGACACGGTCCTGAGTAACCTGATTTAACTTACAAAATGACCCTGCTTTGGGCCAGAAGCTCAAGGCCTGGATAACCTCCACAAATCCCTTCCAGCCTAAATGTTTTTAGGGTTCTGTGACTTCTAAAGAGGGATTAGATTTAAATAAAAATATATATACAAGAGATCCTTGAAATGCAGTCATAACATTGATGCTTTTACATTTCAGAGAACTAATAAGAGCCAATTAAAACATACAGCCCTTCACTGTATGTGAACTTAGAATGACCAAGCATACTTCTTTATAGGTAAATAATTACCGAAATTCTTTCAGAACAGTGTGTATTCAGCTATTTTAAGAATAAGAAATGAAAGAGTACCTTTCTTCTGAGCCTTCATTCTGTCTCTTTCTGGTGGAACATCCCAGTAGACCCTGTTGATAGCCTAAAATTTACAAAGGAAAAACACTTCCGAGGACTAATTAAGGTACAACTAGAGCAGAACACACTCAATATGCAGAACTGTCATGACATTCCAGCTACTCTTCCCCAAGCCTGTAGAGTTGTGTGGGGTTGTTGTGACCCAAGTGCAGGACCCTACACTTACTTAGCCTTGTTGAACCTCATACAGTTGGCCTCAGCTCATCGATCCAGCCTGTCCAGATCCCTCTGCAGAGCCTTCCTACCCTCAAGCAGATCAACACTCCTACCCAACTTGGTGTCATCTGCGAACTTATTGAGGGTGTACTTGACTCCCCCATCCAGATCACTGATAAAGATATTAAAGAGAACTGGCCCCAGTACTGAGTCCTGGGGAATACCACTTGTGACCAGCCACCAACTGGGTTTAACTCCATTCATCACAACTCTTTGTGCCTGGCCTTCCAGCCAGTTTTTTTAGAGAACACTGTTTCAGCACAACAGATTTTGCCAGGACGGACACAGAGGTTCTTGGCCATATGTAAGCTATTTTATAATCTGGGCGTGGAGAGAATAGCATATTCCATTTCTGATAACCAGGAAGACAGAGCTATTGCATACACAAGGGATGCAAATTGTATTGTGGATTCACTCTCCTGCTTTTCTTTTGCACTAACGATGGAACAATTTGATTGAAATTATATATAGAAAACCTGCAGAGTATTTATTTCTGTTCTTTAGCCTTTCCTATGAGTTTTCAGGGCAAAAGGGCAAAATGTATGAGCAGAGAAAAGTGCAACATGAAAGCAGAAACCATCAGCGTGTTAGGTTTCTTCATCATTAAAAATTACTCAAGTTCACTTTCTGATAGCAAATTTAGAGGAAATATTTTTTTATTAACATGCTAACATGTTGCTCTTTTCTGCATATATTCTTACTTCGTCTAAAAGCCAAACTCTTTGTCATTGGCCTATTTAAAACGTTTATGTTTATTAGGTCAATGACTTGCTGAGACTGATCTACAGAAAACTCATTAGTTCAACAGGTTTATTTTTATTACGCTTTGGATTCTAAACTAACAGTGTTTTCTCTGCATGAAGTAAGTAGCTGCGGTTAGGTAATCAGAACTCAAAGGGTTATTGCTGGTATGTAACACAGGAAATTAGTAAGATTTGGATGGTTACTGTGCCAAAAATGACTGCTAATACAAATGTTTCTTCATTCTGGGACATGAAAATAACACGGTGATTTAACAGTACAGCGTAGCACACACATATCATTGGAAACTTCCTGTATCATTTGTGATAACCAAAAGACTAAAGCAAAACAAAAATGCCTATAGAAATCTTTCAGCTTAGCTTTATAGATAAACTATACTAGATTACTGTTCTACAGTATATATCAACACTTACAGCTAAATGTCCCACGCTTTGAGAGAGTAACTTATACTAAAAGTTAGTATTTGTATCAGTTTATCCCTGGGACTGCATACTGACTTCACAGATAGAAACAATGAACAGAATGTAAAGTAACAGTGAAAAGTATTTCACAAAACCACTGTCATCTCTCAGATGCCCCATCAGCTAGCATAAGCCTCCTGGCAGGCCAAACAAATTGGGGATGTTCCATTATGTGAGTCAAAATGGGGATAAACACATAACAGCAGAGAACAGAGCAGGGAATGTCAGAGCTAGACGATGGAGTATTGGGAAGGCAAACAATTAAACCTACTGATAACTCAAAAAAACCACAATGCTGATAAGATTCTTTATCAAAAGGAACTCATTGCCAGCCACTACTGTAAAGTCTAAAAATAAAAGAATGAAATAAACTTGAGGCTACTCTTCAACAGGCTCAGCTGAGTAAAATTCTAAAAAAGTAATAATTATTTGTGTTTTAACACTGCAGTACTGACAGATATGACTGAAATTTCTAGCATTTGAACTGCAGGAAGCTGATACACTCTGTTAAGACAAAACTCAATATTTATTATTCTAAAACCCTATAATTTTAAAGCAAATATATATTTTTTTAAGTCTTAAGGAGAAAATTGTGTTTTGTAAGGTATCTTTACATCTTTCTATTTCCAATCTAAAGATTAACAAGGAAAAAAAAAGGGTGTACCTAACCATGCTGTCCATATATATCATGCACAAACAACCTTTGATTTTTCTGGCCAACTTAACTAAAATTAATAAAGTGGTAGAGATTTTTTTTTTTTTTTAAATTTAATTGTTTCTAAAGGTTTGCAGAAACAAGTTTCTGGTCATAGGTGCCAGAAATTAGTACTGTCTTTGTGTGAAGGGGAACACCTAAGTATCTGTAGGTCAGTCAGAATATAGGCAGTGTGGAATGAACCAGAGCAGTAAGTGCTTATTGCCCAGCTCTAGTTTGGGAACTCAAGAGGGAGTTGTGGATAGAGCGGGGATATTTTGTGGGTAAGCAAAGAAAACAGGAAGGGTTTTGTTCACTGAAGTGAAAAGCATTTGATAATGAGAGGCCAGGGAGCTGGATAATGCCATTAATACAGTTAGCATAGAAATAAACGGAGTAAAACTCTACAAGAAATTAGACTGTAGCAATTCCACTGTTTTCAGAGTAATTCGCTGCTCATGTTCACCCCATTGTGATTTGGACTGCAAATTGGATAAGTGTCAACCGAACAAGGAAAATTAATTCTACAGGCAGGAGGTCTACTACACAGACTTGGATCTGCTGGAGAAATTAAGACCACTGACTGATACGAAGGCCTTGCAGATCTCTTTAGAATGCAACTTTAGCAAATGAATTCTGAGTTTTACAAAGTAAGCTTACTACCTTTGACTGTTCTACCTTTAATACACAGTTTACCCTGTGCAGAGCCCAGTAAACTAAGCCTTACCCTTGCAAATTTATAGAAGACATTAGTATTTTCCTGCTTTTTATTTGTAATTTGTGTTTTGGGTGAGGTTTTTTTGTGTAGTTTTTTTGTTTGTGTAGTTTTGTGTTTTGTTTTGTTTTTTTTTTAAACACTACAACCTGGCCTAGGTATTGACAACAGAGATCCAGACAGTTCTGCATTTCATCATGTCAGTAAACAGATTTTTAAAAAATGCTGGTTGGACAGTTTAGATAATAAAAAGCCCAACACTGAGAACTGATCAGAGTGTAATTTATATGCTGTCATACCATTCATCACAAGAACATTAACCTTTAAACTGTGGCTAAAGCAATTCCAATTTCATTACTCCCTAGAGGATTCACCTTGATAATACTCTGCAACCCCTCTGGGCTTTTCTGTGTAGATGTAGGTCTTTGATTTTTGTCCTCAGTTCTAGAGGGAGGGCAATAGCCAACTCACATTTTATGACTAGCTCACAGCATTAAGCTCAAGATAATTCTAGCAGTATGGTTACCCTTGCATTATTGTTTTTAATCCTGTTTTTCATCTCTGCCTCCTCTGATTCACTTCTATCTCTCAGCTTTGTCTCCCCAAAGGAAACTGAATTGCATTTTACTAGTGAAGAAAATGGGCTTACTTTGAAATTCTTACATTACATTGATGGTAATGAAAACAATGGAATAAGAATCAACATAGACAAACTTTGTTTCTGAAGCTGGTTGGCTGCTTCACTTAGTGCATATGGAAAAAAATCACCTCACAAAGGAGACGGGAGAAACTTTTTCCATTAAAAGTTTCAGACTCCCCATCAGAGTCACTCACATTTGTCTTTTATATAAGGGCCAACTCATTTTTCTTCTGTAAAAAAATACTACTTGAAAATTTACAGTTAAGAAGGTGGTTTTCTTTTAAGGTGAGGTTTTTAAGAACATAAGAGTGGTCATATTGGTTCAGACTGAACTAATTTCCAACACCAACCAGATGTGGACACATACAGAAGAATAAGAACACCGATACATCCTCTCCCAAGTCCAACTCTCAACCACTTGCAACTTAGATGCTATTTATGCATGTCAAAACCCCCAATACTTTTTCCAAGTTCTTGTCTAGTGTCCCCAGAACTGCTTGCACCAGTATCTTCCTTAGTAGTAAACACAAGCATTTTATAAGCCAGTACCAGTGAAAAATTACTATATCTTCTGGATACATAATAGATATTCCAACTGTACATCCATAGTTCACTTCTGTTTGACAACTATGTCCCAGCAAACACCATATTTCTTGAACAAAATGGCTTTTAACCTAAATTACAGAATTCTCTGGAAATTTGTTAGAATAAATCTGTAAAACACTTAACAGTGTCAGTTACTCACACTGGACATCTTTCTGATTTCATACTGGTTTACAGCAACAAAGACCCCCTCAGATATTTCCTTTTTCTGTTTATTATAGATAGAAGAGATAATTGTCTTTGATCAGTGCTGCAAGACTGTAAATATTCATATGAATCCTTGTAATGTACCTAGAAATGTAGCAAAATGTACCTAACAAATCAAGATTTGGCTCTCAGCTCAGTAGCATTCTGGAAAACTTTGAACAGTAAGATTTAAACTGAAGAAAAGATTAAGGTTCTGACAGTGTTGCAAACTTAACACCAACTTTCTTATCATATTTTGCTCCTAGTATCCTCACTCTCTTTAGGGCCATAAGCTGCATACACTTCTATATGCAAGCATCAGCTCTCAAAAGAAGGAATGAATGTAAGTGTTCACAGGACTGTACCCTTTGAACTAAAAACATGTCTGGCTTGATGTAGTTAGTTTCCTACTCTACTTCAGGAGATGTTAGTGACAAGAATTGTTTGAATTAGATTTTCTCAAGAGAATTCAAGTGACACGACAAAGATCAATCAGGGTTAAACATCATACCAACTGATTCAGCCTCATTACAATTGTGCAAATAAAGAATCAGTGCACTGAGCCTAGTAGAACTACTCTGGATTTATCACTGTATTTGTTCCCCTTCATTAAAACCTTTTATTGGTTAGAAACCTTCAGTTAATTTTAGCATCATTTTAAATTTGACATCACCTTGATGTTGAAGTTATAATGAAGGTAGAAGCTGTCACATGTAATCATTCTGTCTTACAGTGCAATAAATGTCTAGTGGCTATTAAGGACATGACTTAAACTTAATCTACCTTGCATTGATTGTCCCATTAACAGCTCACATACACAAACTCTTAGGTTATAAATGCAACATACCCCTTTTCTCATAAAAATGTATTCAAATAAAATTAATCTAAAAGCATCAATTAAAAAAATAAAAATCAAAACTATCTCAAGCACCTACTTCTTATAAAAGGGAGAAGTATCAAGAATATATCAAGTCCCAGAAGGACATTGCTGTTGCTATCAAGTTTGGAAAGTTTAGCAAATTAAGGTGACTCCCCAGACCATTGCTGAAGAGGAAGCAGCAGAAACAAGGATTACTGGAAAGCAACTCCTTTAGACACGTAGAGGACATAATCTTTTTTTTTGGATGACAAGTACATCCTATACTTAATGGTGCTAATGAGTAGACGCAATCCCCCTTAGCTTCCCAGGATCTCTCTTTTCTCTTAGAGATACCTCTGTAGTCTTCATAACTGTATTCTCTGAGCATCTCTCATAGCTGTCAAAATACTTAGCCTCTGATCAGCTTGGGAGAGATTTATCATTGCATCTACTCTGCAGATCAGGGACTAAGACACAAAGACTGCCTTTACTGTAATAGAAAGTGCAAACTGAAGAGCAGATTTATGCAACCCAATCTTCTTGATCTTATGTGCTTGCAGAATACATTACTGTTTGCGAGCTTGGCAGAGAAAACACCTACATCAGTCATAGCAAAAACTGAGCTCAGGGTATTTGCTTGGAGACTGATCTTTTTTCATGCCTGCTCTGCAGTCCTCCTTTAGTCCATTTGCCCATCTATGGCCAAAACATGTTACGTCAGTAAGCATACTTAGACTTCTAGAAGACTGCTGGATTGAACATAGAAACGTAGATTGCAGAGAAAGCTGTGCCTTGAGAGCAGTTAAATAGCAATACATTCAGAGATGCTTGAGCTAGATGAGGAAAACTAGCTCCGTACCTAGTGTAGACACATTAGAATGTGCTATGCACAGTAAGTAACTTGCTTGGAGTGAGCTACCATAGTGCTAGCACAGCACTGCCCTGTCCAAGGTAATGCAGTCTATGCAATTTGCCAAAGTCACAAAGAAAGCCACTACGGTTGGATTTCAGGGCCTTAAAAGAATGACTATAAGCTCTTTGTTACACATATCTTACTGGATTTATGTGACGAGTTTAGCACGGTGCAACCCACTCTGATGCGAACCAGTGTTTGTAGAAGAAAAAAAAAATTAAATCCTACCGTGGCAAGGGTTGCTTATATTTCTCTTTTTTGGCTCAACAGATAAAACTTCACTTGTGAATTTTAGTTTATTTCCAAAGGAATGAAACGTTATTTGTGCACACCTGAGTTCCCAAGATCAGGTCTGAAGTTTGTTTAAGTTTTATAGTAGTCATGATTTCAGTATAATTAACATGTCAGAGAGAAGTTCCATTATTTACTGAGACTAAACATGCCAGATGCCTTCACTTAACTTCCATTCATGGAAATACTAAAACCAGTGAAAGGTTAAACAGGATATTAAAACTTTTCCTCTTCTCAAACACACAAGGAGTTCAGCCATTTGATTACAGTAATTAAAGTGACAAAGAACAGCTGAGCTCAACTGAACTAGTCTGGAGTATCCCACTAATGAACAGACACAGAAAAAGGAACATCTAGTAGAGACCTAGAAGTAAAGTAATGCTTGCTTTCAGAGACAGTTGTTTGTTTTCTTCAGAGTTTAATATAGCCCTTCTCTCACTTTGACACCGAAAATACAATCCCAATTAACTTCACGTCTGAATCAAGATTAGATGAGATATTCAAAGATTTGAGAATCAGCCATAACGTAAGATGCTTCCAAAACACCACAAACAGTTCTCATGCTATATTAGACAACCAGAATCCAGAAGCAGAAACAGTTTTAGTTATGGAGCCACAAATCATGAAGGTGAACATCACAAGCAACAAGCATTTTTGAATGAACTTCAGTTACTGTGTTTCATAAATACAGCATTCCATGTCTGATTAGACTGAAGTTAAATGCTAAATATTTGATCCCAGATCTTAAAACTTAGGGTTGTCTTCTTTAGAGGACTGAAAGACACAACTCCCTTTAGCTTTATCAGATAGTTCTGTCTCAGAGTAGAAAGAGAATACAAATTTACCTTGTAAAGGTATGTATTGTACTTCCAAGTGTATAGATGATGTTACACTATTTTCTCCACTTCCTGACTGTGAAGTATCAATGATGGGCAAAAAGGAACACAAAAGGGCACAATGAAAACCTGAAGATGATGTGCTGTCAGAAAAAGTAAAATGAATTTTCCAGCCAATCTCAGCTACATCAAAATGCAAGTTTTTGAAAAGAAAAAAATATGGCTTGAAGGCACTACTTCTTTATGCCAAAGCACAAATAAATCTTAAATTTTAGAAATAAAAGTACTTTTGCTTTGTAAGGTTTCTATACTTACTAGTGCAGCTCTTGTGCAGCACATTTCAGCAAGATTCATAAAATACAGAAATAAATCTGATTTAGTTGAACCACGAGAAACTTCAACCAAATTTCACTTTCAGTTTTATCATTATAGATCTATAATTTAATTGTATGAATTACATGTTATACAGCATCAGTCTCTTGAATTGTCAAGATCTTCAATGTCTGACTATTTTTAAGGTTAGGTTACAAATGAAAGAAAATTGGTAGATTTGTGCACAAAGACAGTATCAAACTCATCTAGTCTGAGTTGCCCTCTATGTCAGAAAGAGAACAATATTATCACAGCAAAAGTCACAAACTGTATTGTATTTATTAACATAAAAGTTACTAAACATTAGCAACACTGTTGTTGTGAAAGGAAAAACTGAACAACTAAGTGGCTACATTGATTGGAAGGTTACACAACTAGAGCAGAAAACCAGAATTCAAAACAAAAAGCAATACAGAGCAAGAAAAAATTCAAAAATTAAAACCATTTAGTTGCCAGAGTTGTAACTCATTATGTTTGAAGAAGCAGCAGAACCAATTTAATTTACAAGAAACAGGCATAACATTTATCTCAGTTAGAAAGCATCTTTAAAAAACTAACAAGAATATGACTGTATTGCAGGTTGGAAAGTTATGCATTATTCTGAAAACTGCAATAACCACTCGTAACCTTGAACAAAAGAAAAGTTAGTGTCCTCCAGGAAAGAAGTATGTGATGTTGAACAGAAAACAAGCATAGTGAGTTTTGCTCAAGTGTTTAAGGAAAAAGAGGTAGAAGTTGTGGAAGAAACTAAAGTGTTCTGGCTGGACTGAGGAGTTTGTGGCAAGCAAAGACCATTTTATTCGTTATACTAATACTGAACAGGCTTCTGAATGCTTTAGAAAGGTTTGTGAAAGAGTAGAAAATTATATAATGAAAAAAACCTGGGATTAAGTATTTAATCGAAGCCAAAGGCATAACAAAATCCTATTCCATGTTTATAGAAAGGGAGCCCTAAAACTTGTAATGGGGTAAATATACTGCTGAGACAACAGATATACATGTAACTGACAGACTTTATAACTTTTCCTCCTCCATAATCTCTCTGACTAGAGAGTAGAGAGATTTTTCTGTCATGTTTTAGTTAAACATGTATTAAAGTGCCCTTACACAGAAAAAAGTATTCTTTTTGAACACTGATATTTTACCCAAGCAAAAGGAAGAATATTTCAAAAGGAAAAAAAAAATTACTTTGAGGGGGTAAAAAGTTTGAAAATTTCTAGTTGCCAAAGTTCCTATTACTGAAATGTTACAGGTTTTCAACTACAACAAGAAATTTGCCATCCTTCACTTACAGTTTCTAAGACAACTGTAAAAGCTCTAAAAGGCAAAGCAATATTAAGGTAGAATCAAGAAGAGTTCCTTTGCCATGAATGATAACAGCAGGAAATGCACACAGAAAACTTTGATTTACAGGGAATGGACAAGTGGCCCCAGCCAGCCTGAATTGTTGAAAGGTGTGTTGGGGAAAGAGATGCCAGGCAATTTCAATCCACCAGCTCTAATTGTGCTGCAGCTCGTCTGGCAGGACAGTTGTTTGGCCACCTTCAGCAATTTGTGGTCTTAATTTGTATTCATTATCAGATCTATCAAAATCTTCATCTGATTTTCTAGCATATGTATTTGCTTAGGAACAGGCTGTCTAAATATTTTGCCAACTCATACCGCAACTGGCATGAGGACAATTTGGCTTTTTGATTTCCTCCTGTCTTAGATAGTCTTAAAAGAGAAGAGAGATTGAAGGGGTCAGTAGACGTTTGCACTTTTTCCCCTGGCAGCATTTCTGTTTCAAATCACGATTAGTTTATGGTACAAATATATTTTATCCTTAACAACTACCACAAAGCTTGGATTGGGGGAAGATGCCATAGCACGTAAAATCTTAATAAATCCTGAATTATGTATTATTGTACAAGAAAGCATGAACCAACCAAATATAAAGCCAACAACCTAGCCCAAAATATAACACAGACTAATGTTCATTTAAAGAACTAGGGGGAAAAAAACCCACAATGCATCACATCTATATAATTATATTTGCATAGCAAGTCACAAGCCAAGAGACTTCTGTACTGCGATTTTTCCAGAGATCATTGAATCAACAACCTATAATTCAGTTGTATACAACAACATAAATGGAAAACAGTTGCTCAATTTCATGATCTAAGTTTGCCCTCCTGTGTTGCAGTTTTATGGGACTTGAACTCAGAAAACTTGTCTGTTTGCATATTTAGATCCTGTGACTGTTGCATGAAATCAATTGAGCCAACATTATTTACCAAGATATCATTGTCCCCGATAAAACATTCACATTTTAAAATAACAAATGCAAAGTTCAAAAGGACTCCTGTGGATATACAAAATAAGTATAAGATTTATGAGAAACTGATGGGAGGAAAAGATGTTTGTTTAAGTATCATAGGATGAGAGATTAGCCTGTCAGCTATGCATATAACATGACTAAACTTAATCAAAAGAACAGCTCATAGTATTTTGTTACTTTACAAAAAGGAGCAGTGTTGCAGATGATTGAACAGATATTTTAAACAAGTCAAAAGCAGCAGCTGGAAAACAACATAATTAATAAAATAGGTAAGAGCACATACTGTTCTTTTGAAGCATTAGTAATCACAACAAATAGCGTACTAGGTTACTACCATAACATAAAACAAAGCAAGTTCTACTAGGATACATTTAGCAAGATTTTTGCACTTGTCCTTACATTATTACAGAATATCAATGTTTTGTCTCTTTTATTTTGTCTTGAGAATAGGAAGCACTAGAAGGCTGCATTGGTTGTTTGGTGCCTTGAGGCAATCCTGTTAGCTTTAGAGGCACAATACTATCTTAGTAGCCAGGAATGCTGGTTAAATTTGTAGCTTCCATTATGAAGGAAATTTAAATCAGCAGCATAATCTCTCTCTGAGACAGAATAGGACACCCACCCACACACACATATATTTTCAAGTCAAAAAAAACAGCATAAGAAATACAGTTTCTAAAAAATCCAAATATTTTAAATAGTTTTTTTTCTTTTTCAAAATAAAACTAGACAGCCAATTGCCCTAACTCCAAGCAACTATGTGTGCCAGTCCCAATTCTGAGAAAAGCCTCAGCTGCTCCAGAAAAGATGAGGACATTCTACAAATTCCTCTCAAAGCTAGGGCAAGCACTATCAAGGAGCATAAAATCCCAACAACCCCACTTCAACCCGCAGGTGCCAGGCCTATCAAACTTATCAGTCCTTGAAATGCATGGCAGGGAACCAGCAGATGCCATGAGCCTTCACTAAGATGAGGTTATTTGCACTTCCATTCCAGTTTTGAAAACAGGATTATGGAATAGTTACAGTATTCCGGCCAAGAAGCCACAAATACTGAAAATCTACAATCTTTAGCACCCTGCAAGATAACCAGGCAAGTTTCTGACAGATACATGACTGACCGTTACTGGAAGTGTGTGTTGAAATAGGTACATTTTTGCTTCACCAAGCCAGAATTTTTTTGTTCTTTTTTAAAAAAACACTATTTAAAAATTTCCAAGCTACCTACTCAGAATATCATAATCACAATTTTGCTGTATAACAAGTATCTTTGTTTCCAGCTCTTCCACAGAAATAATTTTGCAGTTTCACATCAGCTCTCACTAGAGTAGATTTCCAGTGAGAACTCGACTGTCCCAGGTATTTTCCAAACAAACACCACTGATAACATTCACACATTACAAATCTAAATCCAAGAGTTACTTACATGCAGAAAGTATTTTCTCCCAGTATCACAAAACAGATGATGGCATCTTCTCACAAAAGAAAAGAGCAATTCTGCAGAGGCTTAGAGGAGTTTCCCAGTGGTCACCTGGAACCTGTTTTCTAATTTTGCACATTTAGAGGGCTATGCTCCTCCAGATGTTTGCTACCTCCCTCATCAGTGAGTCTTCACTTGCAATTTAGAGACAACACCTTCCACCTGGAACAGAAATCCTCTGAAATTCCCAGCTGCCTTGCTCTCCATAGTTCAGTCTGTCCTAAGGGCTCTCATCTTCTACTTTCCTAATCTTAACTCATCTCAAGAGAGAAGATACAAGTACCTGGCATAGCATATAAATTCTCTTGCCAGTTTAGAAGCAATCATTTTTCATTTTATCATCCTCTACCCAGCAGCCACTTAATTTTGAGTGGGTTTTTTTTTTTAAGATGTTTCTTTGTTTTTATTTTCCCATTCGCTAGCTAAATTAATAATAATTGAAAACTTGATTTAAAAAGTCATTCTGGAAGACTGTGTACAATAAAAATAAAATTAAATAAGTCTTTAAAGAGTAGAGTTCAGTCCTTCATATCTAGGACTGATGGTTGAAAAATTCTTAAGATGAGTCCCTGATATCCAGTATCAATTTGAATCTTCAAGTGTTCAAATATTACCTTTGCCTGTCTCCTGTATCCAAAGTCCACAGTCATGCTCCAGCATTCACATACACTCTCTTCATACAGTGTTGTGTTGCCACTGATTTTAAGACCAGACACATTCTGACAGAGCTGGGTTCTGTGCTCTTTGGGTTTTTAATCTTTTGAGTTGGTTGCCTGGCTTTCTAGAATAATTGTTTTTGGATACTCACTACAAGAGGGGAATGCATGTCAAACTATTTATTTTGAAACAAACATTCTTGCACAAGGAGTCCATACCATTCCTCTGTAACTCATGATCTAGCTATTATTGTCTAAACTGCCTCTTAAAACATGAGGAAGAAACCTCCCAAATTGTGGCTGAAGTATGTTGGTCACTGTTCACATTCTTATCACCTTTATACACACTTGGTTGTCAAAAGGAAAAAGATCAGGTGATGACTAGTTATTAAAGCACAAGCAGCAGCATGTTGGGCACAAGACTTTTCTCAGCTAGTTAAGATGCTGCTGACATTTATCCCCAGTTGCCTACGGGCTCCCTCTTCAGACTCTCTTCCCCATCATTCACAGCACTAACTAGTCACACTAGTAACAGCATGTTTAAACTACTTTGCTGAGGTTTAATTATCGCATCTACAATTTCATCCTGTTACGAAATATTAACCGCTTTTTAGATTATTTTCCACAGTATCACTAAGCTAGTGAAACAAATAGTGTCAGTTCTTTGCCACATTTTCTACACTGCTTTGGGCTGAAATTTGCTAACATCACCTTCAGCCATCTATATAACCAGCAGTTATCTAGTGTTCAGAGTTTTATCTCCTACTGAAAGTTCTTGATTCAGTTGGAAGGTCTGGATGGAGGATAAGTCTTGGTCTTCTGAGATCAAATGAACACATCACCTCAGTCAACAACTTGCTTGTACCTTGGCTGTACCTTGCTTGGAAACTACACTAACATGATAAAATACATTCTTAAGCTTTTTTCCAAATAGATGGAAGTTAATCTCCTCAAAAACTGAAGTAAGTCTACGCACATACATTGCAAACCACATGTTAAATAGTGCGTTGCTATGATCAGTAGAAATACTGGTGCTTAGTTTCCTAAGGAGTTGTGTCTTACTGGGGCGCAGCAGTACTGATGGGCAGTTTCAAAATTTCACAGAGAAATTCCCACTGCATCTATGTCAGCTCCCCTACCTCGTCTTCTACAGCTCTTGTCCTACTGCAGTTGCTTCAGCTTCTCACCACACCTCAGCAAGTAGCAGGTAAGCAAGCAATTAGCTGTGCTTCTGAACCATGGTTCAAACAGCAAACAGTACAGCCAAACGGTGCAAAAATTGAGGGAGGCAAAAGATTTAACCAAATTTACACACGTGCAGAGGTACAGGGTACAGTCCAGAATAGGACCCAAATCTCCTGACTCCCAGTCCAGAGCATGAACCAAACATTACATACTGCACGTTTACCTTAGTAAGAAATAATCATCTACTAAACTCTCACAGTTTAAAATAGAATATAAACAAATGAATATCAAGGAAGTGATGTAGCTCCATTACTGCTATATGTGTATTATAGCTTGTTTCAATAAGTTAATATTATGTAGAAGATGCTAAAGGTTATTGTCACTACCAAAGAGAATAATTAGGAGGATGAGTTTAAATGAATTACAAGTAACATTAAAATTATTTGTGAGCAGTTCAACAAGAAATGTATTTCTTCCCCACATACCAAGGTGACAAGAGTAAAGTATGTAAACATGCATCAAGCAGTATTTCTTGGATGGTAACTGAAGGAACAAGTGACTGAAACCACAGGGCTCACCACTAAATCAGCAAGACACTTCCTATATATGAAATTTCCATTGTGTTCTTGGGCTGCCTTTATATTACCTAGTGAACGTCCTTATTTGAAAACTATTGCATTTCTTTTTCATCCCTGTGAAAATGAAATCCTTAATATTTACAGTCCACTCTCAAAGGACCAACACCTAAAATGACAACACTGAAGTAAAATGGTAAATTATATAATTCATCCAGAGATTAAATACAGCTTTACCTTCTTTCCAGCTATATACTTGACATTTTCCTAGACTTTCTCCAGAATACATATGGTAATGAAGATAAGAAAGAAGAAAGATTTGTCTAAAAAATTCTATGTGTTTCTCCTGAAAAAAACATGCATGTTACCCAAAGCCCTCCTTACCTCTTGGGCTAAAAATAAGTTCCATTATTACTAGAACCATACTCCATTTTCACCATCACCTTCTGCCACTCAAGGCAAAAGGACAGAACTATTACTATTTATCATGTCCCTCCATATCTCACAAAGAGAAAAGTAATTTTTCTCTCCTAAAAGATAAGCAACAGTTATTTTTCTTTATCCCACATGCAGGTCATTCTCTTTAGAGTGATTGCTATCTTACATCACTCCCCTTGAGAGCTGATAATGAAATAAAAGATAAAGGTTTACTTTATGGAAGAGTATGTGCAATAGTTTCCATTTTGTCAAAAAATAATTTAAAAAAAAAAGAAAGAAAAGAAAGTCCATGGTCTTAAGAGGAGAATATATTTTTCAAACAGTTTCAGACAGCACCACTCTTGGCAAATATCTCAATGTTTAAGTATTACAAGAGATTCATTATATGTATACAGTATACACATTCAAGGTTAACTTTTAAGCTCAGCTGCTTAAATTTCCTAATTACTTCAATTAGGGACAGTCAACACATCCAGGCTCAGCTACAAAGAAAGAACATTGCAGAACATGTACCAGTATGTACACGCAAGGCGTTCCCTTAAGACACGATGAAATCCTTGCCATAGTGCAGTCAGGATGAACTTTAGGTATTGACTCCAGCAGGGTCAGGATTTCAGTGCTCTGTTTTCAGCAGCTCAGTCTCTACTTCCTTCTCATTTGTGTAGAGGAGATAATGGCAGTATGATTCACTCCATCATACCAAATTATGGGAATCCCTATATAGTTACTATAAGGAAAAACACCCAAGAACTTGTGCATGTAACATTCCCTCTCCCCCCGACTTGCCTGTTCAGTGGAAGGAGTAAGAAAGCACAGTCTGAACACTTCTGCTCTCTGTGCAGTCTGCTGGGCTAGTCTTTGCAAAAATCTAGACCTCAGTGATTCATGGGAATAATTTCAAAAAGTAATTAAGACCAATCAATAGCAGGCTACTGTAAATAAAGAGATCTCTATCTCTACTTAAAGGTGAAGAGGAAACATTCTTTTGAAAAAATGAAGTACTGATATTATGAAAAAGAAATACTTGTCAGTGCACTGACACATATGTGCATTTAAATAAGAAGAATATGCATCAATTGCCCCAAAATAAAGTGAGTTTAATATTCCAAGAAAGAAAGGGAAACGGCACATTCATACAACACATTTAGAAACAGATCATTAGCCGACACAGATTACTATAGTTTCACAACTGAAGAATTATTTTGATACATTTTTTAATACTCCAAGGCATTTATTTCTAAGATAAAGCAGATGAACCAGTGACAGGCATACCTGGGAATAAGCATCTGGAATATTTTCCTTCAGGGTTAAGATACAATCTATAAGGCTTTCATAGCCAGAGGAAGAGAAGAGTGTTTCTCAACCAAATAGAAAAAGGCTAGAAATTTTAGTTATACTGGAACACATATGAAAAATTGTATGCTTTGAAAAAAGAGGCAATAAAGTAGGCTTAGACTGGGTTGGAAGGAAGTAGAAAACATTACAAGTATGTAACTGGGTAATAAATGAAAAAAAGGATTAGGTAACCAGACCTTGTGTTAAATAACCCATGTGGATTAATTCTTTACTACTTGCTTTAATTTTGCTAAATTTAAGGTACTAGACAAAATGTTACTGACTTTTCTCATCTCTCTAAGTGGAAAAAAAAAAATAAACCTACTACTAATTCCAATACTATGCAAAAAAAAAATCTTGTTTAATTCAAAAATAATTCAGAACTTCACTGTTAATCTTGATATGGATTTTTATTTGTAGTTTTTTTCCTATAAGAGTGAAAACCAAATATTTTCTTTCAAGAAAAGAATTTAAATTTGGAAGGAGGGGACTCATTTTGGAACAAAATCTGTTTAAAAGACTTAAAACCTTTGTAAAACAGAATTTCCATTCTCTTCCTAAGTAGATTAGTAATATCCTTGGAGACATGCAAGAACTCCAGCCAGAGGCAAGCCGTGTTGGGACAGAGAAAACAGACATTAAAAAGGAATGCTGCCATCCCACTTCAAATAGAAAATTTTTCACAGTGAGAATTTTGTTTTAAGAACGGACACAGACAGATGAGAACTGTGAACAACTAGACCACCAGTCGAATAAAGGAATCTTATGGAACAAGCCAGAAGACATGACTCAAGGAAAAAGTACAGAGAAGGAAAAATTCCATGTGTTTCAGAGAACAGAATCAAACAGTTACAGACACCAAGGGAAGGAAGAACATCAATAAACATTTCTTCTAAAAATATTTCCACTTAAGATAAAGGTGGTAGCCAAGTTCATAATCTTGCCAATAGCAATTTACAAAACACAATCTAAAATGCCAGTTTTGTTTTATGGTAAAAATCAAATTAAAAATGATGAACAGTAATCTAGAAAGTTTGTGAAATAAACTGAAATGCCATGGCTATGTTGACTAGAACAATAATCTGTTGCTGGATTATATCTCCATTATATTTGAGACATTTTCAAACACTTAACAAATTAGCGTATTTCTTTCAAACCTAATAATTAATTCCAATGCCTATGAACAGCACCCGCTCCAATTTAATTCTCTGATACCATACCAAAAAAGTGCTCTTCTCCTCCCCATCCCCCAAACAGTGAAGTTGTCCACAAAAGTAACATAATCTCTTATTCTAACTGACAATAGGCTTTAGTTACAACCAGTCACTTTAAGAAGACCCAGTAGTTTTAGTTACCCTAGAAAGACAATCTGATTTAGGCATGATTTCTGCTGCCTTTACTCTTTCAGTCATAGCACTGAAGACAAGAGCAAAAATAAAAAGGCTAAACCAAAAAAAAAAAACCTAGACAATTCATGCCATTTTGCTTTTAAATTTAACAGAAATTACCACAGTTTCACACTTCTACAAAGATACACTTTTTAACAATAACTGGAAAAGACTGATTCTGCCAAATTGTGCTTCTGCATAAGTAGGTTCATTTCTGGGCAGGCAACTTTACCATATCAAAGCTTCCAGATTAGAAGAAAGTGCTGAGAATTTATAACACAAAACCAAGGTTTCTTAAAGGAGCTGGATACATAGAAACAAAAATAAAACCCCTCTTTTTTATTTGGTTTTCAGTCTTAACCAAGTTATTTACATGTATATAATTATTAATTTTCATTTAGTCCAAATAGAAACCAAACCCAAACAAACATAAAATGGAACAAAAAACCCACAAAGACAGCAAGCATTTAGATACTTAATCACACACACAATCAAAAGATGAGAGCAAAAACATCAACCACAATGAAGTCAAAATGGATTAAAAAAAAATTCCCATACCTCACATTCTTTACCAGGCTTTGTGTGCGGCTTAGTTGGCCCTCACATAAACTCACCCTGAAGCTTAGCTGTAAGAAAGAACACTTGATGGCATGCACCAGGCCATCCCAGGCAGAGCCCTATTCTATGCAGGCTCTTCTGTCAGCAGAGCCATTGCACTTTCCCAGTTAGCATGCCTGTCTTATATTTTTCACTAGTTCTCTCTTTCCAGAGTTCCTTTTCAACATATTTTCAAGCTCACTTTGCAGGACACTCTTTTAATTTCCTCCTCCTCTTTTTTTCTTTACACATGTATCATATGCCCAGGGGCATGGTATGAAGACTTAGTTGTTGGATCCAGGTGCCACTTGAGCCAAATCAGAGAGCTGATTACAGAAGGAAATACAGCTGGTCACATTCACAATGGAGTTAAAAAATAGTGGGATCCTCATTTAAAATCACAGTGACAAATAATCCCAACCCTGCCTTAAATTTAAGATTTCCAAATTTTTAGCATTTGGTGAAGCAGTTAGATGAAATGATGGCATTCATACTTCTGTTTTCACAAAAATCACCTCAAATCCTTTATATTGTGAAAACAGTTCCCAGCTTGGTGTGGAATCACTGCTGTAAGTCTGTATTATTAAGAAACTGCTTGTTCTCCCCCTCCCTGCCTTGAGAATTAGGAGCAGCCTTGCCATGGCAGGATCAAGCAAAACATCTCCCTGCCAACATGTTTCTCTGCCATAGGTTTGCCAGTTCCTCACCATTTACAATGTACATATAACCCTCATGCCAGGAATGGCTGTCAGTATAGGAACAACATCTCCTGCCCCAGACAGCAGCAGACTGCTGACAGCAAAACAGGCCTTGGAAGGGACTGTGTCCCCCTTCACTTGTACTAGATTCCTGCAGAACCGGGACAGCACCTTTTGTCACTGAGGAAGGGGTCAGATCATACTGGGTGGCAGTGACTGGGGATGGGAGGGAAGGAGAAAGAAAGAGAAGTAGCCCCATTTTTTTTTCATTTTCTTTTAGCAGCACAATGTACTCACACTACCCGAGCAAGCCCCACCCTCCAGGGGTAATTAGTTATGCCTTCGGGCTTTGGACTGCAAAATTCACTTTTGCCTGCACAGCTGAAATTGTTATCCTGCTACTACGCTAGAATGAGCGCAAACAAGAAAGCCACTGTTTGTCCAGAATGCTCTTGAAGGACATCACTAAACCTACTTCGTACATAGGATGTGGATGAAAAAACGAGGAGAGGAAAGAAACTTCAGGAACTACGTTTTCTGTAAGATCCCTGGGTAAGCTGTATCAGTCTACATCAGTGAAAATCTACATTTCTTTAAAAGCAAGCCAGGCAATCAAGGAAGATTTATGCTTTTAGCACCGTTAGAAGTTTCCACTGACTGATTTTCTGCTTTGTGGCTTCTCTCTTCTGTGAGAAATAACCAACTAGGATCAGTCCAGAACACTGACCAGGCTCTTCCACTGGTCTCCTCAGGAACACAACCCTCTTGTCCCTGGAAAGTGTAGGCAAGAGGGGAGAAAGCTGAAAAGGCTGAGCAGGCTAAGACATGTTATGCATGTCCCTTTTGCCAAGCAATCAGTGATCAGGTGTAACATGAAATCTGAGCTGGTTAACAGCTCTACCCCACTGAAAACATGTTTTCCTCCCTTACTATGCAGACTCTGAAAGGATAAAAAATGACTAGCTAGAAGCTTAAATGCATTATTTCACCCAGAAAGGAAAAGGTAACATGGTTCTGGTGGGACTATGCAGCCCATAAATTTCAGTGGTACCCAAACATTACCAAGTTATTTTACATTTTGTCTTACATTTACATATATGTAAAATGTGTACTTAGTGCAGAAGGCTATTTTAATGTAGCAGCAAAATTTGAAAGTGCCAGGCATGGAATTTGTGCTCACAAGACATATTGATTTCTATAGATCAGACATGCAACTGGTCCTGCTGTGTATTAACACTCAGACCTAAAGGCTGTAGACCTACGCTAGGTTCAAGGCTAGTGACACTGAAGGGCAATGAATTCTAGCTGTTCTTTCCCCTTGATATAAATGGGGATGATTTCTTCTAGTATCTTTCACTAAAATTTTCCCTAGCAGCTCAACCAAATGGCAGCATCAAACTAACAAAGGCTCTCTGAGAACATAAATGAAGAAGGTATCAATAAAGACACAGAAAGAGCTAGCTAGTTGGATGTATGTGGCTATCCTAATTGCCTGCACCATGATGTTTTGCATATAGAGTTTTGCAAACCAGCCTGGGATTTTAGCAGTTGGAGAACTAGGCACTAAATTATATACAAAACCTTTAATATACAGCTTTCATACAGAGTTAGAACCCCAAATGCTTAGGTCATAGTTTACATCTGTACTCTCTTATTTGTAAATAGTGTCTATGCTTGCGTTAGAATGTGCAGAAAGTATTTAGTCAACAAATATGCTTCATAAAAGCAATCATGAGATTTTAAATAATGCATTTTTTCCTCTTGAATGGAGAAACTGAAGGTGCCGTTCCATGATACTGCTATGTCAACTGAACACCTAGTTTCAGCCAAAAAACCTGATCTTCACCTTCATGCCAGCTGCACTCTAGGCGTTTCTCTTGTATGGGATATGACTCTTACACTACAGCAAGATAGTGTAGGGAGCTAAAGCAGAAAAATAACGCTGCAAACCCCCCTGCTTTCAGTTGAATTCCCTAAACTAAGCATACAAACAAACACCTTCACTTGTACAAGGAAAAGGGCAGTAGCAGAATCAGGATCACTTCAGTGGGTGCTGGTTATCAAAATGGCTTAACTTTATCATAAAAGCTGAAGTGCAACCATTTATGGGGTGAAATTTTTCATCCAAAACATTTTTTCTCATGCAGGGTGTACACTCACAAACAAAATGAAATAGAATGAAATAAAGTTAGGTTCACTGAGTTATGGAAGAATCTGCATTAATTTGAGGAAATTATGTGAGGGAAAAAATATTTTTAAAAGTGCTATTGAAATGATTTTTTAAAATTACCTTCAGAAGTTAATTAGCATAGCAATTTATGGGAAAAAATATAAGGGCCTTCGATTTGAGCAAACTGGAAACAAGGTACTTTTAATTTCTAATCTTTCATTCAACTGGTGATCCAGGAAAAAAAAAAGTTATTCCCACAGCTTTAGTTACAACAAACCAAGACTAGAAACAAACCAACATAGTATGCTGTCCTGATTCCCAATCCATTGTCATATCATTTGTATCTTATATGTAAAAAAGGAATTATTACACCTATTCCACTTTTATGTGGAGATCTTGTACTAGTCTAACAGAACTATTAAAAACATTATTTCTTCTTTACGCACACAAAGAAAGATGCAGAGGATAGGAATACACAAAGAAGTTTCTGCAGGGCAGGCAAGGGTATAAACTTCAAGAGCTCCAGTTATTCCTTGAGAAATAGATACATGCACATCCTTATCCTAAAAAGTAATTATTTCAAAGGGAGATAAATTCTTGTCTTACCTCAAGAGGTAACTGTGAAGCGGATTATCTTCTTGTCCTGGGTTAAGAATGTCTGTTTGGCAATACTGCTGATGTCTTTCAAGTTCACACAGCAGTTTGCCCTGAAGTAACTTGTTTATGTGTCCCTAATCAGAGACTTGCCCAAGGTCAGTGACAAAGCCAAGAGAGAATGGTGCATGTGCCCTGTGCCCTGCAGCTAGATGAATGATTCTTAAAAGTATATTTTGCATATAAACCTATGCACTGAAATGCCAAAGCTACTTTATGAGGCAGACCAGCAGCACAGATGTGTAGTTAACGTAGCATCTGCGTTACTTAACAGTTGTTATGGATAGAAAATTTTTGTAGGCCTTCAGTTCGGTTGCTATCAGATGCTTCCCATCTCTATTATTTGCTTCTTGCCAAAAAACATTTTTAAGTAGGGTTCTTATAAAAAGGAAATAACATAGATTATATAAAAACTTCTGCTCTTGAGGTATTTGATCTCTTTTCCAATAGCTTCAACAGCTGGATGGAGAAAAGAACAAGGAAATATGGAAAACGAGGGTGATGAGTATTAAAGTAAACAATTTAGCTTTGTGAAAAGTAGGTTTAAATGAAATTGCTTCATCATCAAGTCTTTAAAAAGGCCAAGTGAGTAATTGTCTATACTAGCACTTATCATACAGCTAAGCACTATAGACTATTTTGGCCCAAAGTCATGATAAGTTGTCTTAGGTCATGAGAAGAGTGTGAACTTTAATATATTTCGCCTCACAAGGTAAAAACTTCTGCTGTAGAATTTAGGCCCTGGCTACCATACTGGAAACAAAACAATACTGAAGTCACAGCTACCTGTCTGTTTGGAATTTTTTTCCACAAGCTGTTTAAACCTCCATGTTTTACATCTTACTCCAGAGAGGACTGGAAAAGACCTAGTCATAAAGTTTATCACCTTTAACTGTAGCAACCACATCATATACTAGTATTAAAAAGAAATAAAATAAAGTTTCTGCTCAGTTTTGTATTTAAACTTGATTTTTTCGGTGTCGTTATAACCCCTCTTTTGTACGTGTCCCTTGTGTTTCTACAGACACTATCATATCCTCTGACAGCTTCAGTTCAGTACACTAAGCACAAGACAGGGTCCTTTAAACCCTTCCTGGAAAATGCACTTAGATTCCTTCCTCATTGCACTAAAATCCACTGTGAAACCTTGCCAGCGACAAACCTCACACAGTCCACATGCTAAAAACTGTGAACTGTGTCAAGCTGGGGATCTGGACTTTTCCCTTCTAAGGAAAGAAGCTGTGAGCTCAGGTAGCACCATCAGTTCACCCAAAACCATAGCAATGATAGGACAATTTACATTGGATTATCCAAATATTTTCAAATTAATCAATTTGTGAATTAAAAAAAATAAATATTGAAGACTGCATCTTTTAACTTGAATGTGTGCTAAATGATGAGAAATAATAAGAAACTGTATTTACACCACCAAGATGGACATGAAACAGCCTTTCTCAAAACTAAAGAGAGAAGAATGAGAGGATCACATAGTTTTAATCCATGCTAAATGAAGTGTTTCCTTACATGAGTCAACTGAATATTTAAAAAATCATGATCCAGTTTCCAAATCACTCATTTAATATTTGAGGATAAGTTTTGGCATACTCATAGGATATCTAGAGTTCTTTTCTAGAAGATGTTCTGTTTGGCTACTGTACAGAAAAAATAATTGAGCATTCTATCAACAAGATTTTTCACTACCATGTTGCACAGCTTTAACAATGTAATTTCCCTCCTTTTCAATGAAAACTTTTTAAAGATACAAAATTTGCTATCAATCATTTGAATTCTTAATTGTGTGTATCCTTTTCTCATTTCTGATTAAACATTGTACTCAATGGCATGAATTCAAAGACAGATAAATACTCTTTAATCACTGGCTCCAGGCAATAACAGGCCTTTAGTCCAATACAAGCAGGCCTACAAAAATGGCATTCTGCAGTTTTCAGGCGCATTTTGAAAGAGCAAAACACATGTATCTGTAGATTACACCTTGCTTAGTAAGGGACCCATGCAAAAGTATGCACATATTTATGAATTACACGAACAAACTCCTTTTCACTCTTTTTTTTTTTTTTGTGCTAAAAGAAAGCTAGTAAGATTAGAATTTTTCAGGTAGCTCTGACATATTCCATTGATCAGACAACACCATACTGTCCCAATGTCCCCTAGGTCTTGAGCACTGTTCTCCTTTCTCAGAAAAATATAATCACTTCTGCAACAGAACATTCTGTGAAGACTGGACTTACTCTCGATGTGAACTTAGACCACAAAAGTTAAGTCAATATTGAGGAGAATAGCTATACGTCTTACACCGGTTTAAAACTCCAGTGCCCTAAGGGGAAATATATAAACATATTTTTTAAGTCCAATTAAGGTTTTGGCTCTGAGCGTTTGGCAGAAGAACAAGAGTAAACATCTTATAACTTGCCTTTGCGTGTATTATGCTATGTGAAGGAGTTCATATATTAACCAATGAGGTCCATAGGAGTCACTTTCCTAGTCCATAAATTTGGCATGCTGATACTTTCCTAATCCTGACACTTGACCTCAAAGGACGTATTACATGACATATTATTATGCATTAACACTTAACTGTTATATTCTTCTTCCTGTCAGTTAACTTGAAATATCTGCTCCTTATTTCTCAGTAGCAAAACTTTCTCTCACTGGCAGAAGACGGACAGACTCACAAGCTCCTAAAGTCACTGTCTGTCATGTCACTGTGTACAGTCTGCCTGTGCTCTTCCTCAGATGTGACTGCATTGCAGTAAGTGGAGCATTTCTATTAGTGCACAGAGTGCTAACATTCCCTGAAGTCAGTGGAAACTTGTAGTCCCTTACATGATGTCTTTTCAGACAGCTTTGCATTTCCTTGCATCAGTGATATCTCTAGAAATCTCTGTGTATCTAGATCACTCTGGACAGATTCAAGACCTGGGGCAGCCCAAATTAGCAGTGATGTTCATTTCTCAGAACTTCTCCTGTAGTTCTCTGAACAAAAGGAATGGCATCCTGCAGTGATCTCCTGTCTATCTCTCCTTGTCTGCTTGTGTCCCTTTGGAGAAACTTCCAGCCCTTCAGACTCTAGCCCAGAGGAAAACCCTGTCCTGCCGTTCCCAGCGGATAGACACAATGCGTTTTCTGATGTCTCATGTCCCACACTGATGAAAGGGGCTCTGTAGACATGCTTTATGCAGGAGTGGCTAGTTCTTCAGTGGAGGGGGTGGGTATTGGATGGAAGAAGGTGGTGCTGCAGGGTTTACAGTTAAGTAAATTGGTGGCTTTTCTCATCTAGTCACCCTTCTTTGTGGTTCAAGCAGGCAAGGAAGGTGCCAAGAGAATGAAATGTTTTTCAGATAATAGATTGATGTGCTTGTTTAGGGAGGAGAGGGGAATGCTAACAGTAAGCAGGTTTAAAGGGTGCCAGCTACAATCAAATACTTTCCAAATTCTATTAAAAATGCTGTACTGAACAGGTTGTGGGGAAGAAGGCTTTGTGAGAGGGACACAAGAATCAGAGAAAGAAAGGAATGCAGATTGTGCTGAGGAGCAGTGCATTGCTCCTGGGAGCAATGTATAATGTAGTGAATTTTAAGATAGGAAAAAAAAAATCACTTCTATTAGAACGGATTTTAAAACAGAAATTCAAGCACTCTCAGCAGAGCAGAATGCCTACAGCTACTCAATTATGCAGACGACAGATGCTTATCTCTTGATAAAAAAAAAAAGGTAAAATCTATTTCTAGGCCTTGAAGCAAAATCAGGGCATATGGGACATGAGGAACTACTGCAGTTCCTGTAAGAATTTTTGCACGCAATTCCTAGAAGGAGTCCAGATCCAAGATTTCCTAGAAAACCTGGGAAAAGTCCTAGGAAGGTTCTAAACCTAGGAAGGAAAATTCCTAGAACAGCACAGGAAGTACCTCAGGTTCTAGATCCAGGAATCCCCATAAAAAGTGAGAAAATTCCAAGAAAGGTTTTAGGTCCAGTGAACCCTAGAAAAGATCTCAGTCCAGGAATTCCTAGAAAGGTTATCCCTACAAAGGCCAGGGAAACTCCTAGAAAATATCTAGATCAATTAGTTCCAAGAAAGTGCTAGGAAATTCTTTGAAAATTTCTCAATACGGTCAATCATAGCATAGGTCTCAATCTAGGTATTCTTAGGAAGGTTCTTGATCCAGGATGTCCTAGAAAGGCTAGGAAAATTCCTAGAAAGCCCCAAATATTCCTAAA